>NC_134574.1:24901832-25625998 GCF_050947875.1 Dermacentor variabilis
CCATCTGCCCCTTTCCTTCCAAAGCGCTTCGCCTGCCCGGGCGCGCTCCTCACACTTCCCCCTTGTAGCCACTGTAGCTATGGTAGCTTGGGAGAGGGGCCCACCATGGCCGGTTTCTCTCTCTCGCCCGTCTTCGCCGCTGGTGCCGTTGTGGCCATGGCCACGCGAGGCGGCAGGTGAGGGGCTGACGGTGGGCCGGGAGGAGGTAGGCGAGGAAAGGCGTCCTCTGCCGGGGTAGGAGAGGGCAGAGTACGCAACTTGGGCGGTTGTTCCCCGGGAGAGAAGGGTCTTGCCAACACCCTCTAGAGAACTGTCTTGCTCCGCGGGTCTCCCCTTCTCCAAGTTGCCTAGGGCCACGCTTGCCGCCGAGGAGGGGGACAGCGTAGCAGACGACTGCTCCGGGTAGGAGGGGGATTCTTATAGAAGGAGATAGAAATATTGGATTTAGTGCAGTACAGTAACTGTCTCTCCGTAGAGGACACCTCAACCACGCTGCACAGGGGGAAAAGGGAAAATAACAGAGGGGTGAGACGGTAGAAAGCGCGGCCGCAGCAGGCGAAGCAGCAAGGGCGTGGGTGGGGCAGGTTTACAGGCGGCTTTGAAGTGCGGCGTCCTGGGCGAAGACCAAGAGTGTGCGGAAAAGGTGCTTGTGCTTTGAGATGCAGCCCGAGGGGTGCAGAAGATTGGCCACCGTTGCGCAAGGCAGATTTCGCGCACGGTAAACTTGAGCGAGGGCCGCGTGCACGAGCGAGAGGGCCGGGCACTCACACAGCAAGTGTTCCAGCATCTCGGGCACACCGCAGTCCCAGCAGAGGGGGAGGGGGATCCCTGGAGAGAGAGAGATTCTTGTTTGGAAGTAGGAACATGGGGTAAAGTGCAGCGCAGTAACTGTCTCTCAGATGAGGACACCTCAACCGCGCTGCACAGGGGGAAGGGATAGAAAGAGTGGTGAAAGAAAGAGGGAAGGAGCAGCAGCGGTCGAAACGCTGTGAGCGTGGGGAGGGGGCTTAGAGGCGATTAGCTAGGGCGATGTCCTCGGCAAACTCCAGAATCGCTCGGAAGAGGCGCTTCTGGCTTGAGATGCAGCCCGACGGGTGCAGCAGATTGTCCACCGTTGCACAGGGATGTTTGTGGGTATGGTAGACTTTTGCGAGGGCCGCGCGCGCGTTCGAGAAGTCGGGCACTCACACAGCAAATGTTCTAACGTTTCCGTCGCGCCGCAGTCCCGGCAGAAAGGGGAGAGGGCTCCTTGGAGGCGACTCGGCGGGCCAGACGGAACCGGTCCGCAAGGCGAGAAGGAAGGCGCGCTCGCGCCTAGTGAAGCCGGCCTCCGGGAGATGGCGTGGCGGGCGTCCGCGCGCTAACCGCGCGCAACTCGGCCGTCTGGGTGGCGCAGCGCGAGCTCACGGCGGATTCTCTCCGGCGCTGTGTCGAACGAGCTTACCCGTTCTCCAAAGAGTTGCTAGTCTATTTAGGCTCCCAGGCGTTCCTTATGAGACAGTCCGATTTTTGCACCCTTTGCCCAATCAGGCGATCAACCAGTTCGTGCTTCTCCTCGCCGAGTGCTCATACCAAGTTTGGCTGGCACGCTGCGATGCAATTTTCGGGGGTCGGGCACCGGGCCTTCACGAAGTGCTTGCGAAAGCACGGAAGGAGGTCTGGTTCCACCTCACCCGGGAGCGGCACCGCTTGGGCGAGAAGAAGTTTCTCGAAGTGTGGGCTCGTCCTGCCGTGATTTTTGACGAGTCAGGTGGAAAGCTATCCATTAAGTTATGATGCATGCTCCAAAGGTCGCACGGCTCGGCCGTGTGCGCCAGTCGATCTACGGGGTTTTGTTTGGCTCAGTGGAACCCAGAGCTGGAACCGGTGGTGGTGCACCCTCAAGTGGTCACGCTGCTCCGCGGACGGCTTTGGTGGTCTCCATGGTTGTATGCCTTGACCTCTTTTGCGTCAGGGCAGTCCGAGGGTCAGTCAGGCTTGTGCCCTGCAAGACCGACATGGCTGTTGTGTGTTGAGTGCAGTCCCTCAGTTGGGCTGCACCACAACAGCCCCCTTGTCCGGGAAGGACCGTTGGCCCGAACCAAGTCCCGCCACCCAGTCAGCCCGGGTTGTGGGGGAGCACCGGGGTCAATGTATCGAATGATGCTGGGTTGATGAGTACATGAAAGCTCTGGGACGCGGCGCCTCTGGTTGCCAAGTCCTCTTCCCATCTGACAACGGTGTGCGTGATTTGGGTGCTCGGGTCGTGTGCGCGTCGCGCGAGCTTATCGACAGCCTCATTCCCGGCGACACCGACATGTGAGGGCACCCACTGTAGGCGAAGATCGAGTCCCCGTTGCTGCAATGCGTGGAGCCTGCACGCGACTCGCTGGGCGAGCAGTGGGGCGCGTTCCTCAAGGAGTAGCTGTTGCAGGGCGGGCCTCGAATCGGTGAGTATCGCCGCACGAGAGATGTGCGGCGATTGCTCGAGGACGTCCGCGGCCAGATGAATGCCTACGAGCTCAGCGGTGGTGGAGGATGCGCGGTAGGGCAGGCGGCACTGGTTTTCGATGCCGAGACTCGGGGCGATGCAGGCAGCAGCCGCGGAGCCGTCTGCTGCCTGCATCGCCCCGAGTCTCGGCATCGAAATCCTTGGAGGCGACGCTTTCGCAGCGGGCCACACGGAACTGGCCCGTAGGGCGAGGAGAAAGGCGCGCTCGCGTCTAGTGAAGCTGGCCTCCGGAAGGTGGCGCGGCAGGCGTCCTCGACTGTCAGGATGGCGCAGCGCGAGCTCGCTGTGAAGGCGCAGCCGCGCTATGGTGGCTAGAGGGGGAGGTGTCAGCATCGGCTGGGCTGCGCCACGTATGGCGGTGCGGCATTTTTCCATGATGACAGATGGCACGCTCATTGGCTCCGATGTGCCTAGCGCGAGGTTGTATTTGAGCAATCTTTCCGGCTTTAAGCGCGCATCATGAAGTCAGCTTTGCCTGCCTTGCTTTTGTTTGCTTGTCACAAGGAGTTCTGAGTAGCCCCCTTCTTGACCCACGCCACTGCAAAAATTTGGTCGGTATGCAGAGTAAGCTGGATGATCTCCTGGATGTGGTCCACCTAAATGAAGTTCACGAAATCGTAAAGCATTGTGATGCGGTGCCAGATCATCGTGAAATGGTGGGATTAAATAGCGACTCACGCATAACCTACTACGTTAGCGGGTACGTGACCAGGAAAATGCTCATGAGAACAAAGTGCGAAGAGTGTTCTCTAGCTGTTGCTTCAAGCAAGACTCGCACTTGCTTCCGGAAGATTCGTGCCTTACCAACCACATGGATAGAGGTGGCCTACTTTACCCATCTCGGGCACTAAAAGACTTGGTTGCTGCGATGGAAGATGCCTTCACGCATTGTTTTAGCTTTTAACAAGTTCAAGGCTGACAGCATCATGGACCTTATTTCCTGTCTGTAAATAAATAAGCTGGATATAGTTGGCTGTGTGCAACATAATCACCAACCAAAGGTTACGGTTTTTTGTCATCACGAGGTTGCACATCCTTGTTGCAGGAGAAAACGCATCGAAGCAAGGGAAGCGAGAAAAAATGAAGTACCTCAAGCTGAGGTGCGCAACATAACTGCATAACTGCGAAGTTCATATCAGCAAGATCAACATAAAGCGTTTGTATATGCATGTAAAACAGGAATTGTTCACATCACATTGTATGCCCAGAAATATCTGCATATCTGAACAGAACTTCCCACCCGACAAATTATTATTGTTTGCACTGCACCTTGTTCACCGTTTCTGGGTGTATACCTCCATTATATATTGGATTTGCACTCTATTTCGTGTCATATTGTTTGTTTGAGAGCTAACAAACATGTATATAGAGTCGTGTGTATTATTCTATTAACAATAAATATTCTTTTCTTTTTTGTAAGGCATTTTTGCCATCCTCTGAGCGGTAATAAATATGCGAACTTAGTTTTTTTCAGGTTTCTAATATTGGAAACCAAATATCCCTTAGCACTCTCATTATGCTGAGTTTTGACCATTGGTGCCTACAGTTCTACCTTTCATTGCAAAATTAAATAAAGTTGAAATAATCATGGCTCACTCGAGTGGCCCATTTCAATTGCTGAGGCGCGCACCATAGACGATTAGGACAAGCACCTCTATAGCTTTCTTTAAAACTGATGGTAGCGCTAAAAAGGACGAACACATGGTGATAAGACGACACGACGACAAAGAAACGTTTCTTCGTCGTCAAAGTCGTTTTTTTACCGTGTGTTCATACTTTTTAGCACTACCATCAGTTTTAAAGAATGCATCACCAACTAGCCCAGCACCAAGTTTTATTGGACCTGTATAGCACAAGACCCTAAAAAGTCACGCCAGAGAGAACTGCGTACCGTACCCCATAATAGTCTCTTAAAATGTAAAAGCAGCACTGGCAAACCGCAAACAACTGCCTGCTGCAAAAGCTTTCTCTGTTTGGTGCAATTATGAGTTTCACAAGTGTTTCACTGAGCGCGAAGCTAAAGCACGGTCAAAATTCACTACATAGTACGTTAGGCCAGCTGCAGTGATAAAGTCGCCGAGACTTTAATATGATTTTCCGATACGTGTATTGCGCCCCAAGAAGCCGCGGAGCGAGAAAGCACTTCCCAGCAGAAGCAAATAACCGCAGCGGGCCTTAGCCAGCGTATGGGAGGCATCTCGGAGCCGACAGCAGCGCCACCTCATCGTCCTGAACAAATGCTGCCTCTCGGGCGCTCTGATGCCGACACCTCCCCCGCTAGCCACTATAGCCGAGCAAGCCGGCCGCATCGAAGGCAGCGACGGGTGCCACACCCCCCTTCAGTAAGCGAAACCGCCGACGCCGCACCCCCCGAACTGAGCCAGCTCTCGCGCCCATCCGGGAGCCCTGCGACACGGTGCTGTGTCGCCCGGTGGGCCAGCGGAACTTTCGTTCCAGCATGCAAGAGGCCACCATGGCCCAGCTCTCGAGGGTGGCTCGTTCGCACTACGTCCACGTCAACTTTTGACTTAATGTCGTGGCGGTTGACACGCTCCCGGACTTGTCACTTGCGCCCCTGCTCACGGTAACGGACACCTGCAAAGTCCCTGTGCGCACCGCAACGGCCCCCAAGGACTCGTGCACCGGCAGGGTTCGCACGGGTCCTTGAAACCTTGAAAACCCTTGAATTTGAAAATGTGATTTTCAAGGCCTTGAGAACCTTGAAATATTTAGTGGTGCCTGAAAACACTTGAATTCCGTGATGATAGTCATTGGCGCCGTTCAGTGATTGCCCGTTGATCAACTGGCCACAATGAAAGTGAGGGTTGCCTCTCGATCCATGCCAAGAAAATCCAGTCCGGTTCAGGCGTTTGTCCTCTGTGTTTTCATAATGTCTGGTTGTGTTTTTCTTTTTTTTTTTTTGCTGCGGTCGCACACTTTTTATAGTTGCCGTCCTCATACCGCTTGTTAATCGCCTCCCATTGGCTTATTCAGAGCATGTGCATTGCGGCCCGCACTGGACGTGGACGTAATTGTGTGTGCGCGCAATTTCCAGCGATCGTGGCTTAGCCATGACGAGTACAAAGACTGGATTGCGCCGGACACCACGAGTTCGCATCGTGCTTGATGCAGACTGTGCGGAAAAGCGTTTGACATCTCGTCGATGGGAGAGTGCGCTGAAGAGCCACAAGAGGAGTTCGAAACACAGAGTGAGCATGAAGAACACAGCAAGTAGCTCCATGTTGAACTACGTGACAACACGAGAGTGTGGCGAGTCCGTTTGTGTGGTCGAAACGCAGTCCTCGAATTTGAATGCCGCAAGCAAGGCTCACGATTTGGTGATAGAAGCGGAAATATTGTGGGTTTTGAAAGTTTTCACATGTCATGACTTGTACAGCTCATCTGCCCACACAAGCAATCTGTTCAAGAGAATGTTTCCCGATAGCAAAGCAGCAAAGGTCTTCACATGTGGAGAGAAAAAGTGCTCTCACCTGGCATGTCATGGTCTTGGACCATTCTATCATCCATTCATCGGGCGATAGATAAGTGCAACTATTATGTGATTCTGTTTGATGAATCCGCAAATTATTACCCCCATCAGAAGCAAATGGATATACACAACCAGTACTGTTGTGCATCTAAAAAAATAACAAGGTACTTCACATCCGTTTTTATGGGCCACGTGACGGCAGATGACATCGAGGATAAACTGTTGAAGGCACTGGAGCCATTATCACTTGTTAAGATCCTACAAGTGTCCATGGACGGACCGACTATCAACTTGAAATTTTTCAGAAGCTTTCAAGAGCACCGCAAAAGAACTATCATGTGCGATGCCTAGATTGAGGCTCTTGCGGTCTGCACATTGTGTACAATGCCTACAGGGCGGGTGTAACTGCCAGCAAGTGGGGAGTGGACATTCTGTTGTCTAGTCTAAGTGCATTGTTTGAAGATTCCCCGGCGAGGCGAGAAGACTTCCTAGCGGTGACTAGTCAGGCTACATTTCCCCTTTATTACGTCGCCCATCGCTGGGTTGAAAACGTTCCGGTAATTGAACGAGCCCTTTCACTGTGGCCTGGTATGAGAATTTACATTGAGTCTGCAAGAAAGAAGTGAACCAGCCGCACATGCTTCTGCACTCAATATTCGTGGAAACGCTGCTGTATTGCAATGTACTTTTGTCACTGTAGCCAGAGTCCAGTGCAGATTTTGTACAAATATGAGCTACATTACAGAATCCATTCAATTGTTTGTATTGTGAACATACCATGTGCGAATCAGCCCCGCTCTAAATATTTTAGAACATTTAATGCACTATGCGTGCATGTTTTACTTAGTCATGAAGCTCCTGTCACTGCTCCTTCAATTTTGCCTGAAGAAACTTTTAACTGCCCTCATACATTTTGTGATGCCCAGTTCTTCTTGAGAAAAATGTTGGGCATGTTAAGCAACACATTTCCTCTGGCGTTGCTACACCATGTTGCTTTGTCAACTGCAAAAGTGTTTTCGAATGCAAAGTTTTCACATCACATGTAAGCCGCTATCATGGTAGTAGTAGGTATCGAAGTTACTGTGGAGCACAATCTGATGGAGATGACCTTGCAACAGCTGCAAATGCGGATGTACCATACACCAATGTTGAACCATCATCTCCAAATGTTTCCAACTTAATTGTCAAGTCATGGCGGATAAGGAACGCTGCCCAGTTTTTAATGAAGTTAGAATCGTTTCACCTTGACCATCATCTATGGTGCAGAGTATCAGTATGGAAATCCATTCAATGAACTCAGTCACAAGAGCACAGGCTTCATGCTGTTGGTCAGATGCTTGAAGAACACAAGATGAAATATCTGCTAAGATTTTGTCAGTAATGCGTAATGAAAATACACCTTTCAATCCAGTTGGTGGTGTGCTGAGGAACCAAATATATGCGACGGGACTTCTACACAAAAAAAGAATTCAATATGACAGAGCCAACTGAGGTGAGCTTCAAGAAAGAATGAAGCTTTCAGTATGTAACAATTAGGCAGTCTCGCTGCTATGCTTTCAAATGTCACGGTGCAACGAGCATTAACCGAGAGCAAAATTTACGATAGCCAGTATCCTTCTAGCTTCAGCAATGGAACTCTTTGCGAATAATCTGCCTATCTACAACAGGACACTGGAGCTATTCAGCTGCTCCTGTACCAGGATGCATTTGAAGTTGGAAATCCACTTAGATCAGCTAAAAGAAAGCACAAAGTCATAGGCATGTATTACACTGTAGCCAATCTTCCGTCACACTTTAACACTAAGGTACATAACATCCAGTTACTTATGGTGTGTTACGAGTCAACACTTGGAAGCTGGGCCAATATGATGTGATGAAGGCGGTTGTCAGTGAACTTAAAGATCTAGAAAGCAATGGAATCGATGTGGGAAATGAACACTTCAAATGTGCCTTAGTTTCTATTTTGGGGAACGATTTGGGAAGCCATGGAATTGGTGGCTTTACAGAAAACTTTCCAACATCGCAATACTTTTGTTGGTACTGCGAAATTAAAAGATGACTTTGTGAAAGACCCTCATTTGATTGGATCGCCACGCTCATGTGATAAGCATGGGAATCGTAAGCATGGCCGAACAGGGACAGCATGATTTGGCAAAAGGAGTGAAGTTCGACTCCCCTTTTATTACCTTGCAGTCTTTCCATTCCACATCAGGATTACTACCATGTATTGCTCATTACATTTTAGAAGGGATCGCTCCATTTGATTTAACATTGGTTGTTAAGCACCTTGTTCATGAAAGAAAATGGTTCACAGTCACACAGCTAAATGAACGAATCAAGAATATATCTCTGAGTTGTCGTGATGAAGCAAGCAGGCCAGCACCACTTGTGAATGACAAGAGCTGCAAAGTGCATGGGCAAGCAGTTGAGGTCTATTACTTCATACCACTGCTCCCTGTCCTCATCCATGATAAGATAGTTGATTGTGAGGACGAAGTATGAAACTTGTAGTTGAGGTTAAAAATGATTGTTACTATTATTATGTCTCCCAGACTCCATGTTACTCAAGTTGAGTACCTCAGGGTTCTGAACAATGAATATGTCGCTGAACGAGTTCGTATTTTCGCACAGGTACCCCCGAAACCTAAACATCATTTTCTATGTCATTACCCTGATCTGTGCTAGTTACGGTACACTAGCTCAAACCTCGACTCTGCTATTCGAAAGCAAACATTCATATTTCAAGCGAATTATCTGAGGCTCTCAAACCTTCAAGAACATCACTTTCACTATGTCAACGAAGCATGAAATGCTTCAGGCCTACTGTAAGGCAGGAAATGCAATGCCTGACAATCTGCTCCAAGAAAGCTGCTTTGAATTTCAGACCGACATTATAGATGCCAAAATAGTACTTGCAGTGCAATCTGCATTCCGAGTGCCCGAGCCAGATTAACTGAGCCGGCATCTAACTTACAATGGTACTACTTACGAAGCTGGATCTGTGATCACGTGTTCCCAGTGTAATTGCTTAAAAGGAGTGAAGATACCATGCTTTGTGTCTGTTGGAAGGAGCATTGCTTTCATTGGAACAGGTTGCAGCATTGAAGAATGGGGCGGCAGAGGCCTAAGGTAGTCTCATTCTCCAACCAGGATCCAGTGTGCGTAGTACAAACAGCTTGTTCATATGAGTTCTTGGAATGCGTTTGCCTGTGGGTTTAAGAACGTGCTCACTCTGTACCATGATGTTGACTTTATTCATTATGTGTAAAAGCATATGACCATTGTATTATACTTACACTCTGTAATAGTATTGTGATTTGTTTGAACAGCTTGTTCATAGGAGTTCTTTGAATGTGTTTGCCTATGGGTCTAAGAATGTGTTGACTCTCAACCATGACGCTGAATTTATTCATTGTGTGTAAAAGCATAGGACTGTTTTATTATACTTGCACTCTGTAACAGTATTGTGATTTGTTGATCAGTGATTGCTGTGTTTTGTGTTTGTAAATCAAACAGATGAAGTTACAATTTCAGCATATCTTTTTTTCTCAGAAAATGGAGTCAATCATGTCGGCAAACGAAGACTAATCCCCAAATTTCCTGATGAACGTTTAAATCTCGCCACTTATCTAGAGTCAGAGGGTTACGAACATGCGAAGGACCTTGTTTATCTTGATGCTGAAGATCTTAAACCTCATCTGAAAATGGTTTATGTTAGGAAACTCCTCAGCGGAGTGAAGGCCAATTCAGTTGGTGGGCCCTCAGACAACATGGGAAGGAGTTCAGTAAAGGCAGATGCATCAGCAACAAGCGAAAGATCTATCACATCATCATCAAGCACTTCTCACAGGTGGATAGATGACTTCCAGGTCAATTGGTCTGACCTTGCTCAAGAACTTCTGAAGGACTGTGAAGAGGGACAAAGGCCAACTCCGCAGATGAGGCGCCATCAAGTGAAGGTGCTTGGGACATCGGTTGCAAAGTTTGATCCGTCGCCAGGGATTGCAGCAGTTAAACACGTGGCCCGATTGGTGACAACGAAATATCCCAAATCATTTTCCGACCTGACATCAGCTGGAGATGTTATTGGTGATGGAAGCATTTCATTTTCTTGGCAATATTCCTTGAAAACAAGCGGCGACCAAACCGAAATGCCAAGCAAACGGCTGATGATTTGTTGGAGCCAGCAGATGAACTTTCAACAAAACTATTCGTTATAAAACAATATAGCCTTTCTTTCAAAAGCCACTAGTGTCAACTATGTTTAGTCTTTAACAAGCAAAGATTATCCTTTATCAAGTGTTTATACATTTGTATTTCAAACTAGTTCCCACCTCTCAAACATTAAAAGAGGGTCTTAAAAAAGTAGATAACTGAGTTTTAACCTTTTTAGAAGTGCCCAGAAGAATTTTTATTACTCAATCTATGAAAAACCCCTCCATCGAAAGCAATTAATCTACTAAAGGCTAAAATGATTAATGATTAATCATTATTCTAATAAAGAATCAATTGACCATCCATAAGTGATGCTTGATCAGCTTGATTTGACGCCTGTAACAACATGGAAGTCAGCCATTTTCACCGATCCAAGTGCTGCGATGGCAGCCCCAGCCAAGCAACCTGCCGAATCCTATACGATTTCTAACCTTGACATAGTGAATGTGCTCTTCGGTGCCGTGCGGTGCAAGATATGTGACGGGGACATGAAACTTGTCAAGGGTGATCATAACTACACTTAAATCTCATAACGAAGTCAAAAGGGCGCTAAATTTTGTTCGTTCTAAGCGTTAGTTCGTTATAGCCACTAATAATTTGAGATTAATTTATTGCACACGAGCATGCACTTACTACAGGTAAGCCATCGCCGAGGTATCAGCTCCTGTCGCTGCCGGGTGGCTGCGTCCGCGGCAAGTGCTAATCGTACTTGCCGATATCGCACACAGGGAGAAACTGGAATCAAACACGTAAGAACTGATTTTATTGCCTTCCATGTCGATGGCTTGAACCTTTCATGTTGAAGGTGCAAAATAAACGGTTATGCTTTGCTGCTGTGTCTTCCTTAACCGAAGGACAGCCTTCTCAGCAGCAGCAGCTATCTCAAGCCCATCTGCACCATCTTCGTGGCCGCCGAAGTAGCGGCGCAGCAGGCCCACCGGGTCCAGCGCCTGGGACGATGTCAGTACATCGTAAGCACAGGGCACAGTGTCATCCCCTGTAGCACCTTCATCGTCGCTTCCTTCGTGCTCCTGGGTCACATATCAGCTCCTCTGTTGCCAGAACGCCGGCATCCACGCTCACGTAGTCGCAGAAGGTTTCACCTTCACACATGACACACCAGCATCGTGGAGCACCCTCCATGACGGTAAATCTTCGTCTGATACAGCGGCACCACTCGATAAGGCTATTCGATCCACTGAGCCGTTGGTGACAGGGTTGCTTTCATTGGCAGCAAATGATGTATGTCGAAAGCAGTTGGCAATGGTGCTGGCTGTCACATTCATCCATGCCACATTAAGCATCTCTATTGCCATATACAAATCGACCTTCGTGTTGTGGTTCAACTGCATATTTAACACAAGTTGGTCTATCACCTGCTTCTGGTAACCAGCCTTAAATGACTATCACGCCTTGATCAAGGGGCTGTATCACTGCCGTGCAGTTTGGGGGCAAGAACCGAAGTTCGATGCTCGTCAGCACAGCAGTGGTGTGGTAAGTAGCACAGTTGTCCAAAAAAAGGCATATCTTGCGATTCTGCCTCTTCAACTTCTCGTCCCAGTCACACAGCCATCCCGCAAAGACTTCCCTTGTCATCCAGGCTTTCCAGTTTGATAAGTACTGCGGTTGAAGTCGCCTCTTTCATTTAAAGCGTCGTCGTAACGCGCTTTTTCCTATCGCCAAAGGTGGCATCTTCTCTGATCCGTCCATATTCGTACAAAGGAGCACAGTGTCGCGGACCTTACTATGTTTCCCGCTGCGACAGAGCTCACCTTTTAATGATAGGGTCTTCAGCGGTAACATTTGGTAGAAGAGAGCTGTTTTGTCAGCGTTGAACACATCCTTCTCCTCATACTTTTCAAGGAGAGGACCAACATAAGCTTTCACTTGCGCCGTTGCGGTTTCATTGTCGACGGCCTGGGACTCACCAATGACGACCCTGCCAATGATATTGCGGCGTCCCTTAAAACGCTGCAGGCAGCCATCGCTTGCAACGAAGCTGTCGCAGCCCATGATGCAAGCAAAGTCTCTCGCTTTTCTCTGGAGCAGTGCCCCACTCTCGGGCAAATTAGCAGCCCTTGCATTCAAAAACCACTTGAACAGTGCCTCTTCTACGGCTTAAAAGGCAGGAGACCGCAGCTTCTTCCGGCTACCTTTCACAGCTCGTGCGACAGTGCCAGCAATGACTTCTTTGCTGTTGAGGATTGTAGAAAGGGTACTCGGCACGATGCCGAACCCCTTGGCCACTTGAGTTTTCTTCATGCCTGACACAACAGCCCTAATTATAGCTACCTTCTGATCCAAGGTGATAACTTTCCATTTTAGCTTCAAGCTGCTGCTGCTGCCATTCATTTCTCTGTCATGAAAATGGCGACACGGCAGAAAAAAGCACTGACAGACTGCGTACAGAACAACGTAAACAAAGGCGCATGGCACTCGGCTGGCAGTGCGCACCGCACGCAACGGATGGAGTGGCTTAGCTGTTTCGCTGGCCAGCTTGGCTTGGCTAGGAGCATTGCCGGATGATGAGAGGCCGCCGCGGGAGATTTGAACTGCCACATCGGAGGGCCGCAATGCGTTGCGCAACTTAAGAAATCTATATGTTGTGTACAAAGTGGCTTGTTAGGTGCAATTTTGGAATGAAGATTTTTCTTTATATCCGTTGATCAATTAATCTTTTTTCGTTACAACAAAATTTTAAACACATGGGTTTCTATGGGGACTTTTAAGGGGAGTTACAATTCTTTCGTTATATCCATTATTTCGTTATAAGCCGTTTTGCTCTAACGAGATTTAAGTGTATGGCCTCGCCATGAAACTGGTTTTGTTGTGTGAAAATTGTGATGAAGGTCCCGGAGGGTTGTGGGCAAAAGGCACGACCCCTATGAAATCAACATATTGGCCATGTGTGCTCTGCTTTCGAGCGATAATGGTCAAACGGCCATGAATTAAATTTTCTCGTCAAGGGGACTTTCACTGCGAGGGATGCACAAAAAGACATACTAGTGGCATCTCAAGAAGACGCTAGAGCCTGCTGCCAACCGAGCTGCCGCAGCCATTAAGACACAGTATGCAATTGAAGTGGCTAAAGAGTTGAAAAAGCAGCTAAGCTCTCCAAGAAATATGCATCACGTCACAAATTGCAGCTAAGTGAACGGCAGACGCATGGCACGTTTCCAGAACAAGGCCTGAAGAATAGATCTGCAAAGTTTTTCAGACGCAACGAGAACATGAAAGACAGAGAAAAAGGAGCCACAGAAGGCACCAAAACCCCTTTTAAAGCAGAGAACAAACAGTTTGAGGCACCGAAGCAGATAATATGATATAAGTATCGTGAAGTGGCACAACTTGCCTCTGGTTGCAGAACTCAGCGCATTGTATTCTAATATTTTTGAAAATCTTTTTAACAAAATTCAGGCTCTAAATCGAAATTCCGCTTCCAACAGTCGTTAGAACTTCCTCTTTCAAATGCAATGAATTTAATTAAAATTTGTCCAGAGTTTATCTTACAAAAACGTGTTTGCATTTTAGATGTACAGTCGCCGACTTATTTTCTGGACTCCAAAAATTTGGACATGCCCGATTATTCAGTCAGCTTTGCGGCACCGCCATTCTCCCCATAGACCATAATGTATAACAACTGCTGAAAGTTCGGCCACCTTGCAACCTCTCGTCTGATTTTTCGGACACTCCTTGAGCCAACTTGATCGAGAGCACCATGCACCGACTCTGACCGGTGCATGGTTCAACTTGCTGAACACCATTTTTGTTTTGAATGGAGCCTCCTTGCTGCTCCACGAAGTGGCGCTACTGGAAATCCCCGCTCATCATCGTTTATGCCTGGTTCGATAGAGTGGCTCTACAGCAGTTCCGGTTTCAGCTTAGTAAGCCATGTGAAGACAATACAGCAGCTGATTTCTTTCTTCGCGCACGATTCTGCGAGCAGGCCGCATTTTTCGTTTGTGCGACTAGTGTCGGCACGGTGGTGTTTGCTTTGTGTGCTGTGTCGAGGTTTCGGTGATCCAACGCGGCATACGTGAACATCGCGTCAAGTGTCTAATGGCGCCGACAGTACCCGTGCAGACTGCGCTGGGGAATGCCGGCAAGCGGGTACAGGGAGGCCTAAGATTTGTCGCCTTCCTATGTGCACCCTACTGACGCGGAAAATGTTCTGCCGAGACCTGCGCAGTGGTTGCATTGCGATTCCGGACACCGTCTCATTTGACAGTTTCACAGGTGCTGACACTGCTGTATTGACATGCCCAGAACTCGACGACGGCGAGATCATTCGTCAGGTTTCTGCTGCACCGCCGGACGATGAGTCTGAAGATGACGCATCATGTGCTACGCTGCCGTCGCATGCCGAGCGTGTACAAGCAGTGACTGTGCTTTCAGCCGCCTATAGTGACCGTACGACCATATCCGAGATTCAGGCTTATCTGATTGCGCGTAAACGGAACAGCGTGCAACGGTGCATTCACGATTTCTTCAAGCCTACTGCCAAGCCCGAATAAGTGTGTGGAAATAAAAGGTTTCATTTTTTTTCTTAACCTACTTTTTCGGACACCTGTTTATTCGGACATTTCCTCAGTCCCCGTGAGGTCCGAATAAATGGTTGGCGACTGTATTTGAATAGGCTGCGTCGGAGTTGGGCCCAAGCTAAAGCTTCCTCTTAAGCTGTTTATGAAAAAATTTACAGTAATCAGAAAGCGCTGCAGGATTCTTCAATATACCACAGCCACCATAGAAGTTGGTCATCTGCTTTACATCAGGGCAAAGGATTTCACTGGTAGGTGTGCATGGATACAGCAGGTGGTGCAGGAAGACAGCGTTTGCCTGCCTCTCGCTCGCGTCCATATTGAGGGACTCTTCGGAGCTCTCACTAGTGAGGCTGTAGTTTCGCCCAGAGTTCCAAAGGCGTACCTCTGCCTATTTTCTAATAAATCAGAGATGCTTCTGAGGGAAATGGGAACTAGATTTGGAGAAGAAGAGGTATGTGTGCTTACCCATTCAAAGGCACAAGAACTCACTACACAGCTGAAGTATGATCTGCCTGCCTCAACAGATGCATGCGAGACATCCAAGCCAAATGCGGATGGACTGATGCATGAAAATGTTGCCAATTCAGACGCTAACATGGAAGTCACGTCTCCACAACTGCAAGAGCTGGCTGCAAAGGAAAACGAGACTGTGCAAGGAGAGCTTGGTGTTGACTTGCTGCCGTCATGTAGTAGTCTGGAGCATTTGCTCTTGGTTGACAAGGCCCAGTTTGTGAAAGATCAGGAGTCAGAAGGAACAATTAGCAAAACTGCAGTACTTCGTGCAGGACAGAATTTCTAGAAACAATGTAGTTCTGAACAAGCGAAACGGCCTTTTGTTCCACCAGTACAGAGATAGGCGAGGCATCATCTTTGACCGTAGTGCCTACAAAATACAGGCGGGATTTGCTCGCACTTTGCCATGGTCGTGGATGGTCTGAACATTTAGGTGTAAAGAAAAGCGAGATGAGCCTATTCCTGGAGTTCTATTGGCTGGGTTGTTTAAGGGACATAAAGAAATTCGTGCAGTCCTGTGACAGTTGTCAACGCATGGGTAAGCTGCCCAACAATTGTAAAGTTCCTATGCAGCTCATTCCAATAATCACTCAACCATTCAAACATTTAGTGATCGACATTGTAGGACCTCTGCCCCTTACTAAGCAGGGCTGCAAATACTTGCTAACAATACTGTGCCATGTGACAGAATTCCAAGAGGCATTGCCACTGAAGGAAGTGTCATCGGCAAATGCTGTCAACACCTTGTCTGTTTTCATGCATGCTGGCTTCCCGTCGGAAATACAAAGCGACCAAAGAACCATATTCACTAGTACATTGATAACTACAGTGAAAGCTACTTCAATAATTCTAATTTATGGATAATTTGAACTGTACGATTTGGTCCGGCCAAGCTCTACAGAAATCTATGTATAAAAAAGCCCATTAATTCGAACGCGAGAAGGTTTTGCCACGGATAATTCGAACTATGCGCCACTGTGCTGGCGGCTTGGCGCTGTTGCAATCGGGTTGCAAGCTCCAAGGGTAGCGTTGGCCTGGCGGCCTGGGGCACAACTGGAAGCATCCGAAGGTCCTGGCAAAGCATGAGTCGACTGCTAACAGAACAACTTGTTTATTTTAGCATCGCAAAAGAGCGGCCGGTCAGGTCGACCGAAGTGGAGAGGCGGGAGAGCACGTTACTCGACGGGAGAAATCGGAGCCTCTCTCGGCATCCAGGGCAGCTGCTTTCATACTCTCGGAGTCGAGAGCAAGAAGGAACGGCTTGCGAGAGGCGTCCGTGACGGCGGCCATGGACACGCTGAGAGACACGTTGAGACAAGAAGTGACGCATCCGCCGGGCCGGCGCCGGTCAGACCTCCTCGCTTCACAGTTGGGGAGCTCCTCTCCCCCGCTGCCGCGCTTTGACAAGCATGGGCACCAACACGCACACACACTCACACACACACACACGAAGACACGTGGCATTGAAACATGCCTGGACGCACTTGGCAGGAAGCGTTACGGCAGCGCTGAACGGGCCAAAATGTCCGCTGCTTTGAATGAAGCCCCGGCGTCCGTTGCATCCGCGCTGGCTATACCGCGCGTCGTAGGTGAAACGTAACAGACCGCCCCGCCGGGAGAAGGAGATCCCGATGGTCAGGGGACTGCATCCGCTGTCCGGAGGGATTTCGCTCGATGATGCTCATAACCGAAGTCGGTCGTCCTTCGGCGTTTCTTGAGCGCAGCGCACCGAGAAGGCCTCGTTCTCACGTTCAGGTTCACACAGGACACTGCAAAGTGACTTCGGGAGAGTTGCCATTTTTGTTCTCGTTCCCAGCAAGCATTAGAACTACGCCGAAACTCAACTGCTCAGTCAGCAAGCACGACACAACCCTCACCAAGCCCTGCCAGGCTCTTTCCCCTTTTATACTACTGCCTAGTTCCTTGCAGTCTAGCAGCACTCAGAACGCGTCCACAAATTGGAAAATTGCACTAGAAAGCACGTCATCACTTTGAAACACTAAACAAAAGCAATATGTTAAAAATCCTGCCTCAGGAAGAAAACATCAGTAACAAACAACTTTGAGGCTGATTCCTATATTAGGGGCCTCGACTTAAGCCATCGGCATTACCGTTGAGACTCCCCTTTTTGTAACGCACCTCAAAGGAATATTGTTGCAAAGCGAGGCTCCAGCGCAGGAGGCGGCCATTTGTGGAAGAGATGTTCTGCAGCCATTGGAGAGGTCAGTGATCTGTCTCGAAGCATGCGAAGCGGAGACCGCAGCGAGCGACCGTACACCAGCTCAGCTGGCGAAAACCCCGTAGCCGCATGCGGAGCGGTTCTCAATGCAAACATCACCCCAGGCAGACACAGCTCCCAGTCAGTTTGTTGTTCAAAACACAATGCTCTCAACACGCGCTTCATGACGGAGTGGAGCTTCTCAACGGAATTCGACTGTGGGTGGTACACTGAGCTGTGTAACAGCTTTACCCCGCACCTTTCGAGAAAGGCTGTCGTCAAAGCGCTAGTAAACACTGTGCCCTGATCTGACTGGATTTCCGCAGGAAAACCAACTCGCGCAAATATGGACAGTAGTGCATTGACTATCTCAACTGAGCTGAGTTCTTTAAGCGGCACTGCTTCAGGGAACTTTGTCGCTGGGCAGATCACAGTCAAAATGTGTCTGTACCCTGTGGTTGTTACCGGCAGAGGTCCCACTGTATCAATAACGAGCCTTCTAAAAGGCTCCGTAATGATAGGTACCAACTTCAACGGCGGCCTCGATTTGTCCCCTGGTTTGCCCACCCGCTGACAGGTGTCACATGTCCTCACAAAGTGGTCTGCGTCCCGAAAACACCCTCGCCAATAGTACTCTTCCAAGAGACGGTCCTTAGTTTTCTTAACTCCTAGGTGTCCGGACCACGAACCCCTATGCGACAAGCGCAACAGATCCTGACGGTAGCACTGAGGCACGATCAGCTGATCGAACTCCACTCCCCTGCGGTCTAGAGACTTCCGGTACAGGACCCCACCTCTTTCCACAAAACGAGTATTTTTCTTGGCGATACCTTCCTTGACATTGCAGCGTATGTTTTCTAGGCTGCCATCCTTTTTTTGCTCGGCTATCAAAGCCGATCGGCTGACTTTTAGCAATCTATTGAGTCCATCTGACATAGGCGCGATAAGCAAATCTGCAGATAGCTCTTCTAACTTTCCCGTGTCGGGCATTTCCTCTCCAGTATCTGCTGCCTTCAACGCTACAGGCTCAATTTTATTCAGAGCACTCTGAATATCAGCTTGCTGCGCCTCCGACCCTTTCTCATTGTTCGACAACGTCGGCCCCGCAACTACCGCCTTTGCAGCGAGCTCCCGAACTCTCGATCTGGTTAAGGCCTGAACGCTAGCCTCACCAAACAAAAGCCCCTTCTCGCGCAGGAGGTGATCGGACTTGTTCGAAAATAGGTACGGGTACTGGGGGGGCAGCATAGATGACACTGCGGCCTCCGTCTCAAGTGCTCCGAAAGGTCCTTCAATAAGCACTTTTGCTATGGGCATACACACGCTATGAGCTTCTACGGCTTGCTTCATCCATGCGCACTCGCCCGTGAACATATCGGGTTCTACGTAAGAGGGGTGAACTACATCCATTGTAGCTGCGGAATCACGAAGCACTCGGCACTCTTTCCTGTTCACGAGGAGGTCTCGCATGTAAGGCTCGATAAGCTTCATGTTCTCGTCAGCGCTGCATAATGACAAAAACACGACTTTTGTTTTTGTTTCTGGACACTGCGCCGAAAAGTGACCCGGCTTCTGGCATGTATAACACACGCGCGCTTGCCTCGTCTCGAACCGCTTTCTGCGTTCGGCTTCGGCTGCCGCCGTCTCCTTACGTTCGGTCGGACTGCTTTCACTCGCATCCGCACTACGTATGTCCCCCCTTGCTCTCATGGGCGTGAACTTCGGCCTCTCAAACTTGGAGCCAAATTCACCCTTTTGACCGTCCTTAGCTCTGCGAGCCCGACGCGTCACAAACTCCTCGGCTAGCTCGGCAGCTTTAGCCACCGTACTAACGTCTGGCCTATCCAAGACCCAGTACCGCACATTCTCAGGTAACCGACTATAGAACTGTTTCAGCCTGAAACACTGCAAAACTTTCTCGTGGTCACCAAACGCTTTCTCTTCTTTGAGCTACTCCTGCATGTTTGACATAAGCTTGTAGGCAAACTCTGTATATGACTCACTTCTGCCTTTCTCATTTTCCCGAAACTTCCGACGGAACGCCTCCGCTGACAGCCTGTACTTTTTTAGCAGACTCGATTTCACTTTGTCGAAATCCTCTGCCTCCTCTCTCTTCAAGCGAGCGACTACGTCGGCCGCCTCGCCGGGTAACAAAGTGAGCAAGCACTGTGGCCACGTTTCCCGAGAGAACCCCTGCTTCTCGCACGTTCGCTCAAAGTTAACCAGGAACAAACCAATGTCCTCTCCAAGCTTAAACGGCCGCATCAGGTCAGTCATTTTGAACAATACTCGTTGTCCTGCACCGTGTGCCTGACTTCCATTACGAGCGCGTTCCATCTCTATCTCGAGACGCTTCATTTCCAAAGCATGTTGACGGTCGCGCTTTTTTTCTTTCTCTTGTTGCTCTCGCTCTTTCTGTTCTTTATGTTCGCGCTCGTCGTTCTCTTTTTGCTCTTTAAGTTCGCGCTCCTGTCTTTTTGCCCTCTCCTCAAGGCATTCCGACAGCTCGTCATCCTCAGCTTCTAACTCAAGAATAGCCCTTAGCAGTTCTGGTTTTCTGAGTTTGTCTGAGACATCCAGACCCAACTCTCTTGCAAGCTCCAGCAATTTCGGTTTGCGCAACGACTTCCAATCCATGGCTGCTCTGAATGCTGCTTTCTCTACTGCCTACTATTGTCTTGCCGCAAACTAATCCGGCAGCAACGACAACCACAATTACCAGCTCTGTTTCTGACACTAACAAAAGCCTGGCAAAACTCAGAAGAAGAAAGTCCCGCACTCACCAAACCTCGCAGCCAAGAATTCAGCGCAGTCGTTCCGCTGCAGGCAACCAGTCATCACACAGGGCTCGTTGCACTGCTCCTGGATGGTCGTCGTGTTGCTCAGCATACAGTCGACCGCATATCTTTGCTGCTGGCCTCCGTTGTCGCGATCCCACCGCTGGCAAACAGTTGTTGCAGCGCCTGGCATACGGCCAGAGAGGCGCGCCTACTGCCTACACACAAGGCTGCGTCGCCTCCGGAACAGAGAGAACGGCGAGAGAAGGCAATATCAGGAAAAATTAAACTAGTGCAGAGTTGGCCAGAAGGCAGCAGCTGCTGCCTCCTCTTCGTTCTACGTGAACTCCGAGACTTCTTGCCCGTCGTGAATCTCGGAGGCTTTGCAAATCTTGTGTAGCTGCTAATGTTGTGTGGCAGATGGCGCGGCAAGCACCAAAACAGCGAATCAAGTGCGTTGCAGCTGTGCTTGCAATCAAGAACCGACGAATCGGGGCCTTCGCCAACTTCACATGTTCAGCGTCTGTCTCAGCAGCCTTCATCGGTTGTGCACGTCTGTTTTCAGCTTGGGAGGTACTGGCCGTCGCGATTCTTTGTGATGGTGTTAAGCCTCGGCTAGCGTTCCTTTCGGCGGACATCGCTGGTGTGGGACAGTCGAACCCAGAGCTGCGACTTGAAGATGGTGTGTGCACGCAGCCCACACCATCACTGCACTAAAACACTGCAAGAGAAGAGTGATATCCTGCGGGAAGTGGATGCTGGACTCTTGTCTAAGCAAGAAATTGCAAAGAAGCATGCAATACCGAAAAGCACGCTATCTACTTACATAAAGAATAAGAGGACTATTGAAGATGCCTTGGCGGCAGAAGTTGCCAATGAAAGGAAGAGGTTGCGGCCCGCAAAGTATCCCGACGTCGAGAAAACGCTACTGCTTTGGATAAAGGACATGCGCACTCAGGATATTCCACTGAGCGGCCCTGTGATACTGGCGAAGGCAGGGGATTTCGCCCTGCAGCTCGGTTACGACTTTGCTGCTTCGGATGCGTGGCTGCACTGTTTCCACGAGCGTTACGACCATTGTTTTCCGTGCTGTCGGAAGAAGCAAAGGCCGTAAATGTTGAAGCGTGTAAAGCTTGGCGCCCGGAGGTGTTGCAAGGCCACATGGAGAAGTATTCACCGCAGGAAATATTTAATGCGGACGAAACTGCTTTATTTTTCAAATTGCTGCCTGCCAAAAAAATCACATATAAAGGAGACAAGTGCACTGGAAGGAAAAGAAGCAAGGAGAGAATAACGGTATTGGTTGCAGCGAACATGGCAGGAACTGACAAGCTGCCGCTTTTAGTGAGTGGCAAATCAAAAAGTCTGCATTGCTTCAAGAACATCCGGTCCCTCCCAGTGGACTAGGTGGCCAACAGAAAGGCATGGATGATGGGGGAACTGTTTGGACAGCGGCTAGCGAAGATGGACAAAAATTTTGAGCGTTGTGGACGGAAAGTCCTCCTGCTCATTCACAACTGTTCGGCTCATAAGGTCGATGCTGAGATGAAGGCCATTGAGCTAGCCTTCCTTCAACCTAACACTACAGCAGTGCTGCAGCCCATGGATAAGGCATCGTTAAAAATTTTTAATAATTTTACCAGTGCCATCTGTTGAAGCGAACTACTTTGTGTAATAATTATCAGGTGACACTCCTAAGTGCGCTACACATGCTTGTACGTGCTTGGAAGCAAGTAACTGCAGTTACAATAGCAAATTGGTATCGCCACTGTGGCTTCGGCACGCAAACTCTACAAGGAGATAACCAGCCACCTGCGCTCGAAGATGGCGTTACTGCTCCCATGGCAGGCGTTTTGGACATCTCCTTTGCTGACTATGTCGATGTGGCCAAGAGTGCAGTGGTGTGTGGTGCACCGACAGATGAGGACATAATTTCTCAGGTCAGAAGCACTGAACCTGTCGCTGCCAGTGACGAGGAGGAGCAAGACGAAGCGCCAGTGTGGCCCTCCGCTGCGGAGGTCATGGCTGGATTGAATGCTGCCTGTCTCTTCTTCAGTTTTGAAGAAGGCGTAGAGGAGGCCTTCTGCCACATTCACTCATTAGAGCAAAAAATGCCAGCTGTTGTCTTCAAGGAAAAAAAAGGCACACTACAATCACAGACTTTTTTAAGCATTAAATTTCTCACACGCCCTACTGCTTCCAAATCGCCGTGTACTGTTGTTCTCCTTCACTTTCATTAGATCAAACTTGTGTTAATTCGAAAGCGGCTTCCCCTTGCAGTTCGAATTAACGAGCTTTTACTGTAGCTTCTTCGAGCGTTGTGGCATAAAATTAATACGCAGCTCTGTGAGCCACCCACAGTCAAACAGTGTCGAGAAGTATAAGAAGCCAACAAGCACCGACACTAAGGGCAACATAGGGGAAATTACTTGTGCCGAATAAATGAAAATAAAGAAACGATAAATTAATGGAAATGAAAGTAGATGAAAAAACAACTTGCCGCAGGTGGGGAACGATCCCACAACCTTCGCATTTCGTGTGTGATGCTCTACCGATTGGGCTACTGCGGCGCTATTTCCCCATCCACTTTCTTGGGTATTTATGTTTTCTAGTAGAACCCTGGAGTGTCAGTCAACGCCACCACTCGCAGACTGGCAGCGGACGTGGAACATTCTTTCTACCACAGGCATCACGAGCGTCACGCAAAATGCGAAGGTTGTGGGATCGTTCCCCACCTGCGGCAAGTTGTTTTTTCATCCATTTTCATTTCCTATAATTTTTTGTTTCTTTATTTTCATTTAGAAAGCACAAGTAATTTCCCCTATGTTGTCCTTGGTGTCAGTGTTTGTTGGCTTCTTATGATATGACTAATAAAAATTGGACCCCTCGGTTAATCCCCTTCTCATTTAGTGTCAAGGGGTGTCATTCCACACTGTAATGTGTTCTTTGGGCTCTCTGTTATGAGCAGAAAAAAAAA
Source organism: Dermacentor variabilis (assembly GCF_050947875.1). Classification (NCBI taxonomy): domain Eukaryota; kingdom Metazoa; phylum Arthropoda; class Arachnida; order Ixodida; family Ixodidae; genus Dermacentor; species Dermacentor variabilis. The sequence goes on from NC_134574.1 coordinate 24,925,055, forward strand.
GTGGGACACTTACAGCCACGTTATTCACACTGCAGACGGCATCACACGAGACGACTGAATTCATGCCAGCTGAACCTGTTTATGGCAGGAATCTCCGATCGCTGCTGCTACTGTTGAGGGAGGTACAGGGACGAAGGGAGGACTCCACAGTCGTGGAGTACAGTTTGAACCTGTTGGAGCGCCTCAAAAGTGCTCAGAAACTGTCCGAGAAGGAAATGAAAATGAGCAGAGATATCTTCAAGGTCTACTATGACCAAAATGCGAAAGGGTAATCATTCAACCGGAATGATAGGGTCATGCTCCTCAGGCCATCGAAAGCAAACAAGCCATAGATTCAGTGAGATGGCCCTGCAGTTGTTTTACAGAAACTATCGGCGACTAACTAAGTGGTGTTTATGCCCGAGAAATGAATAATAATAATAATATTTGGGGTTTTACGTGCCAAAACCACTTTCTGATTATGAGGCACGCCGTAGTGGAGGACTCCGGAAATTTCGACCACCTGGGGTTCTTTAACGTGCACCTAAATCTAAGCACACGGGTGTTTTCGCATTTCGCCCCCATCGAAATGCGGCCGCCGTGGCCGGGATTCGATCCCGCGACCTCGTGCTCAGCAGCCCAATACCATAGCCACTGAGCAACCACGGCGGGTCCGAGAAATGAAGGCTTTGCAAGATATACTACACAAATCTTCTGAAGCCCTACCGAAAACGAGGCTATTGTGAACCTTACTCTGAACCTGCCAGAAGAGCTTTCACTTGAGATTCCAGAGTTAGAGGGACATGAAGATAGCTATTCGGTAAAAGAAATAGAAAAGCTTGCAGTGCAACCTAACTCACTTGATCCCAAGAAGGTGCAAAGCTGCTGTGTGTTACTTGAAGGAATTTCAAGTGCTGGGCCACAATTTTGTAGCGATGCCTTTTCTTGATGCTAATGCCTTTCGACGTTTTAGTGTTCAGAAGTGGCCGTCAAGAAAATGCTACAGTTGGGCGCCACTAAGAGGCAAAGAGCGATTATAGTTCCCCTATGATCATTGTGCAAGGTGCTGGAAAGGATCTACAGCCTTGTGTTGATTATAGAATGTTAAACGTGGTAACGAGGGATCAACTATTTCTGATACCCAATATCGAAGGCAGGGTAAAAGAGGTAAGTGCTGCGAGCTATATCTCTATGCTTGACTTGGTATGAGGTTACCGACAGTCCAAGAAAGCTCAGGGGTACACCGCATTGGTAACACCATTCGGGATGTTTGCCCCCACTGTTTTGAGCTTTGGTCTCAAAACTGTGCCATATTGCATCTCCAGTCTCACGAGAAAAGTGCTGTGCAGTATGGAAGACTTCGCTGTGCCTTACCTAGATGACGTGGTCGTGTTTTCCAATAGCTGAGAAGAGCACCTAGTTCATCTAATGAGGCTGAAAGACGCTTGACTTACAATTAAAGCTCTAAAATGTCAGCTAGGCTGCCAGGAGGTCAACTACCTGGGGCACGTTGTAGGAAATGGTCTTCGCAGACCCTCTGAGGTGAAGTTGATGGCTATCTCGTCACACCCTCAGCCGAAAGCTAAGAGCGTCATTAGGGCATTTCTAGGCCCTGCAGGATATTACAGGCAGTATATACTGCCGTATCCTCAAATAGCTTGCCCTCTTACCGATGCTTTGCGCAAAAACTAGTCCGAACAAGTTGTGTGGAACGATGCAAAAAAATAGGTTTCAGTCACTAAAGAAAGCGCTTATGAGTAATCTGGTTTTGAGCTCCCCGAACTATAACAAGGAGTTTCCAATCCAGTGTGAAGCGAGCAACAGGGAAACAGGCAGGGTGCTTTGTCAGAAAGATGAAGAGGGAAATGAGCATCCTATTGTGTATATCAGCAAGATATTAACCACCTGAGAAGAAGCTTCCTGTACTTCTGAAAAAGAATGTGCCTGTCTTGCATGGGTGATTCACAAACTATACTGCTCGAAGTTCGGCTCAAAGTTCGTAGTCGAAATCAACCACTGTCTTCTGTCCTGGCTGAAAAATATGTTGGGGAAAAACAGACAGCTTCTTTGCTGTATCCTCGCACGGCAGCCCTTTAATTTTGAAATATGATACAAGAAAGGAAAAATAAATGGCAATGCAGATGGCTGAGGTCATTCCTATTCACAAGTGTACCTGGATGCGATCTAAACTTTGTAAATACTGTGCCAAAATGTTATTGAACCTTTTGAAGAGAATAGTTGTTCCTTTAATTTAGAGAAATGATAGTCCTGGTGAATGCATTGGGCTGTGCATCGTCGTACCTATTGCCTGCCAGTTTTTTTTTCATTGCTTAAGATTAGCCTGGTAGATGTCTGGGGGAATTGTACAGTGCTTGCTGGTTGTTTTCAACTACATACCTCCAGCGAAACGACATAGGCAATGGGACTGTAACTGAAAACGAAGAGCTAGGATAGAACTTTTTCAGTAACACCTTGGTTTGGGAGAGTTGATTCAAACTGAATAACGCAGACACAGAATAATTCAACAAACTCAGTTGAAAGTCAGCATTCTTTCTCATCTTTGTTTTTCCTTCCCATAAAATTGTGCTGTACCTACATTATTCACTTTTCAGTGCTCACACCTGTCAGAGGAAAAGTGAAGTTTGGTTTACATAGTGGTGTCGGCTAATCAGTGTTGCTGTGTCACCTTGCTGTGGTGCAGTTCCCAGGATGACAATGTTGGTACCGCCGCCAACGCTAAGGGCCAGACCCCAATTGCATATTATGTAAAGCAGTCTGGCAACTTGCATTTCAGATTCCTGTAAGGAATCCCTCTGCACAGTGGCTGCAAACCCTTGCCCATTGCGATAGACCTCAACCCAGCAGAGAAGCTGTTACAAATGTGCTGCGGCCCTGAGCCACAAAGACTTCCCCAGTGATGCTTCACCGCAGAGCTTCAGGTATGTTGGAACATGCAGCCCTTGTTCAGGACTCCCTCCCTTGCTGACAACCCGCTTGGACACACTGCACACGGCCAGTCATGCATAGCTATGACCTCCTCCTCCAGGGTGGACATAAGAGGCTGGTGCCCTCTGGCATTCAGCACCGTTTCGTCATCATACTTCGTCCTCATTAAGAAGTAAACATATTACTTTTTGGCTACCTCTTGCCTCATCACTTTTAAATCTCCTGCAGCTCATACCTGTGGCCCTCCTGTCATGCTACCCATGAGAGCCTGGTACTTCATAGCACCGCTCATCAGTGATCAGGAGCCAGATCATGCATGCGGGCTAGACTGAAAGCTGCAGAACGATAGCGAGTGTACCTACGAGCATCAAGCTGAATTTACGCAACACAGCATAAATTGCCAGTGCCGCACAGTCAAGGTCGCACTTGACAGCATCGCGACAACACACGACGGGTGAACACGAAATGTTCCTGCAGCCTCTGTTAAGAACGGCCAGCTGCAGTGCAAGTTTGCCAGCCAGTTACGCCAGCGGTGGTAACCTCATCTTGGAATGCCGCCGCCAACCTCTAGCCTCGTTGCCGTTGCAAGTGAAGGAGTTCTACGAAGCCCCTCTGACGTCGGCTCCGGACCTTTACACCTGTGTGTGTGTGCGGCACATGTATGACAGCCCTCATCCTCCAAAAGGGCGGGTCATCTTGAATGACGTCGAACTATGACGTCTAGCAGAGATCTTATAAGCAGCGATTGTCGGCTGCTGAGTGTGCTCGCTGTCGTGCTCGAGATGTACTAGTGAGCTGTGTGCTCGTTGTCATGCTCGAAATGTACTCGTGAGCTGTCTGCTCGTAAGCTGTTTGCTCTATGTTAGTCTTGCGGGCTCCATATGGGAGTCACGCTAGACTGTCGATATATGTCTGGTCTAAGATGTCAATAATGTAAATAAATCCTGCTCTCCTAAGTCCCCACGGAGAGTCAAGCTCCTTCCTACAGCTACGACTGCCAACTCTTACAACTGAATGGCAGCGGTGAGATCGGCCTACGGCTCCTAAATCGGCCTACGACTCGGAGACAGCAATGGCAGCTGGCGGACATTGGCACATGGTGACCGACCGGTCTCCTGATCAAGTTGGAGGCGACGTGGGATTGACCACCTGTTGCAACTGACTGGGTACAGCGGAGAAGGACTGGTGATATGGTGCTGCTTCAGTGGGTAAGCGTTTGGTTTTGGCTGTAAGATTTACCAGGCTTCAATTTCTCTGTGTTTTTGAATTTGATTCGCTGGGGTCTGTTACTTGTATTTTGATTTGCGTGGGTATCGCAACAAGTATTGTGTGACAGCAGAGCCAAAGCTTAAAGTAGCGACCATGGTCCGAATGTGTTTGACAAGAGCTGACCTGTTGTGGTTGTGTGAAGAGATCGAAGTAGACGTAGAGGAGGACTTGACGGAAACAGAAATTCGTAAGACAATTCTCGAAAGTGAGAATGATTTTAAATTCATAGAACAAATGGGCAAACGAATTCTAAGTAAGAAACGGGAACAGGAAGCAATTAGGCAAGAACAGGATGTTAGGCAAAAACAGGAAGAATCTAGGCAGAAACTAAAAAGTATTTCGCAGGAAGAAGGCCTAACAGAAGTTACGAGGCAGTACACTGATGCACTGAACATAGAGATTGAAGGTTTTGAGCAGTTAATCGAGCAAAGTCAACAGCGGCTTGAAAAATCTGTAGGCTGGACGCAGCGAAAGTGGCAGGAAGTAGACAGCAGATTTCAGTCGAAAGCCGAGAGAAGGCGTAGCACCTGCAAAACTAGCAGCACGTTCACAAGTAAACTCGAAGTCCTAGCAGCTAACAAAGCCTTAGTGGCAGCAAAGGCTGTTAAAAGCCGGAGTGAGAGCGACGAGCTGCTGTGCCAACAGAGGACTGTAGAGACAGCTAGGCCAGCTGCGAACAAATTGGCACAGTTACCGCGCGTGTGCATCGCTTGTAATGTTAGCGAGGTTGCTAGCGAAGTACAGAGTACTGTTGACCCGACAGACGCGAGCACCCATGTCGAGTCAGATCTCCGTGCCGAAGTAAAGTGCGAGCTGAGCGATGCAGTTGAGGGCAGCTCTCAGGATTGCGAGCTGCGTAGCTCAAGAGAAGACAACTGCATTGTTCAGGGATAGGTGCGGCTCTCCGCCAGTCTAGATAGCCAAAAGAGGAATGATTTAGTTAAGGATCATTCAGACTGTGTGGTTAAGAGACCGATCCGGGCCGACAAGATGTGTAACGGCCAGCACAAGGCGCGAGATGACGGCATGAAAGAGTTCGAGGAGAAAGCGCCGCAGAAAGAAGAGCCGAAAAGATCGGAATGCGGTGGCTAATGTAGCAAAGCCAAAGACGGCAACAGGTGCGAAAAGGCAGAGCGCGGAGAAAAGAAAGGTGCAGTCATCACTGACGATGTTGACGCATCATAAACGTTCGAGCCACAGGTCAAAAAGAGACCGAGAAGCATGTTCTGCATGGACGCGGACAAAGGGCACGGGGCAGTTAAATTCCTCATTATTCCGTCATTCTTTTTGAAGCTCAGTGTGCAGTACAAAGGGCAAGGTGGCAAGACAAGACCAGGTGGGGAGTAGCGACGTGGTCAGTCGAGGTCGTGATGAAAACGGGGCGCCAGGACGCAAATTGGCAGGGGACTGTAACGTCTTGGGGGAGCTGATAGTGAGTCAGCCCTTTTGTTGTTCCTCGGTAGCCAGAGCAGCTTTCGGACCGCGACCCCCTCGGGTACGGCTCAAAGTATGAGTCAGACATAAGCATTTAGAACGGGAGGCCAAGAGAGCTTCCGTAGAAGTAAAGCATGTTGTTTTGTTTTATTTTTTTGAGCATCGGATAAAATTTTGCGCTTTAAGTTTCTTTTAATAAGTAAGGTATGAGCTTCCTTTATGTTTTCGTTCGAGAAGCTCCGAGAGTTGAAAGACGCGTTTTAAGTAAACCTGTAGTCTCGCGAGATGTTCATTAATAAGTAGGCTTTCTTTTTTTGTGTGTGTGCGAGTAACCTGAGTAAAGGTTATCGTTGAGAGGCCTATGGTAACGCGTGTGTGTTTCAGTTAACCTTCTTTTTGTGAGTTTTTTTTTATTTTCTAAGGTTAAGCGCGTGATTTTCAGTTAGTGCATCATTTGCACTGAGAAGAGCTCTTAGGTCCATTAGCGTGTGTCCTGCGCGGACGGAAGGAAGCAGACTGGTTGTGACTGGGTTGCTTGTGTGTGTTGAGGGCAGCCGTATTCTGACTTTTCTAGTACGCGTGCGTAGAGCTAGTTATTAGAAGACACACTTGTTCGAAGGTTCCTCTGTGTTGCGCAAGTTATGCAAGTTTGGTTGATCGGTTAAGAAACATGTCCTGTATGGACTAAAGGAAGAAATGTGAGTAAGCGTGATGAAGACTTTGTGCATGACGCAAGCCCGTGTTTCGAATAGGGACCACAAAGCTAGCGCGATTGTGATTGCGTACCTGTGGAGTTGGCCAGACGGTTCAGTGGCAACAGTACATGGGATAAGTACGCCACCGTGATAGGATAAGAACAGGCTGTTCGTGAAGTTAGGCTGCTTACGTTATGTTCGGGTATTGGTGGTTAAGAGCCTTCAGTTTGATTCTGCGTAAACCTTTACTTTTTTGCAGCACGACAGTCAGATCTGGTTAAGCTCAGGGGGAACGTGAATGCTCGCTTTCGCAGCACAAAATTTTGGGACAAAATTTGGGATTCCCAGTTGAGTGACTTGCATTGAAATTTTGATAGGAAGCCTGGCAGGTTAATAGCAAATTCCGGGCGTTTGAACGCTGAACGGTATTGTGTTGCCAGGTCGACTCTTCTGTGCCAGTTGTTGCGAGATGGTTGAGGGCATTCCAAGTGCGCAAGGGTTGCAGAGAGCAAAGCCATCGTCTTGCTCGCCAGCTATTCTCTTCCTGCCCAGCGGTTGCCAGCACTGGACAGTCGAGATTTTCCGGGCCATGAAGGCGCTGTTAAGAACGGCCAGCTGCAGTGCAAGTTTGCCAGCCAGTTACGCCAGCGGTGGTAACCTCAGCTTGGAATGCCGCCGCCAACCTCTAGCCTCGTCGCCGTTGCGAGTGAAGGAGTTCGACGAAGCAGGCTTTGTGGTGAAACCGCCAACCTCTAGCCTCGTCGCCGTTGCGAGTGAAGGAGTTCTACGAAGCCCCTCTGACGTCGGCTCCGGACCATTACACCTGTGTGTGTGTGCGGCACGTGTATGTGAGCCCTCCTCCTCCTCCTCCAAAAGGGCGGGTCATCTACAATGACGTCGAACTATGACGTCGAGCAGAGTGCTTTTAAGCAGCAATTGTCGGCTGCTAGTGTGTGCTCGTTGTCGTGCTAGAAATGTACTCGTGAGCTGTGTGCTTGTCGTCAGGCTCGTTGCCATGCTCGAAATGTAATCGTGAGCTGTGTGCTCATAAGCTGTTTGCTGTATGCTCGTCTTGCAGGCTCCATTTGGGAGTCACGCTAAACTCTCGATGTATCTCATGTTCAACTGTAAATAACATGTAAATAAATCCTGCTCTCCTAAGCCCCGACGAAGAGTCAAGCTCCTTCCTACAGCTACAACTGCCAAATCTTACATCTGAATGGCAGCGGTGAGATCAGCCTACAGCTCGTAGATCGTCCGACGAATCTTACAGCAGGTCTGTGTGCCTTTTCGTGCACAACTGCCCATTGTGTTGATGCCACTTTTACGAACGTCCAACTGGTATTTTTCCCAGTGAACTGCACCTTGCTCCTTCAGCCTCTCGACCAAGGGGTCATCAGAAGCTTGAAGTGTGCCTACCGTCGAAGGTATATTCAGAGGATGCTGCTGAACATACAACAGTACAAACGAACGACAGAGGTAGACCTTTTCATGGCCCTAGAGATGGTTGCTGCAGCATGGATGACAACGAAAGCGAGCGTGATCAAAAACAGCTTCAAACATGTGGGCTTTAATAACCAGCAGGCATCAGCTGCATCATCAAAGTCTGAGTGACCACCAGAAAAAGGTGGAAATGTGTCTGCTGACGCGGGCGAACTTTCCACACTGAGCAAGGCATGGGATGCACTTCGGTGTGAGGACAGAACTGTGCCGGATGGCTTGGGTCTAAATGATTTCCTGTCTGTCAACGATGACTTGCTTGTCCACGAGGAACTAACGATTGATGCCATAGTCAGCAGCATGCGCGAAACTGACGACAGCGATGATGGCGACAAAACCGTGACCAAGCAAGCGAGCCCGTGAGATGTGCTTGACGCACTCGACACCGTGCGGTCATCCTTTGCGATGAATGATGGTGGCGTGGCAATGCAACATTCAGAGTTGTGAGGATCGAGTGTTAAAACTCCTTTGAGGCCCTGGACAGCAGACTGAGATTAAATTTTTTCAATAAAAATGTGAATCCTCCGTTATGCACTACCGTTTTTGTCTGCCTTCTCTTGTTTTCGCAATAATAAAATTCTCGCGCGAACAGGAAAAAATTGTCCCTGATGATTTCGTTATTGAGGGGTTTAACTGTACTTCAGATGTGCATTGTAGGCCCCCCAAAACTTTTGCAATGTATACGCCCTTCTATGAATTTGACGTGGATGATGCTACACAGTTGGTGCCTGTAATTGGTGCAGCTATATCGCACTGTATCACCGGTTCATGTGTAACGGATGTCCATAAGACGTCCCATTCTTTTGATGGACATCTATCAATCATTGCTACTTTACAAAATGAATGTTTACGCATAAAATGTACATTTTTTCAGCACAACAAAATGCACAAGCAGTTGGTGAAGCAAAAGAAGAATGTACGTGCACCCAAAACTTTCGCTGTCAGATTCAAGGTGTCTACCAAGTTGACATTTCCAAATTCCCAGTTTTCCAGGTTTTCCCCGAGTGCCTTTGCAAAATTGCCTGTGATGCAGAACATTGTTATATGTCGAGACGGGCCGACACCATGTCACCCGACACTGTCACTCTCTAGTAAGCACGTGAAAAACGACTTAATCCAGTTTGAATAGTAAGGAGTAGTGTTCATTTTATTCAAAAAGAGGACAGAAGGGAGGGGATAGTAAAATGTGCAGCGAAATAAAAAGTCTTCGAAAAAAAATGGCAAGACCCATTGCATATAGAGTCGAACATGTTCAAATACAAAAAGAGGTGACTCATACAGAAGCAAATATTTTCAACTACGAGTTATTTCTATCAACTGATAGCAAGCTCACTGGTATGAGGCCTGAACTCTGTCACAAGTGAGATGCTCTCTACGAAGGTGGTAAGTCAACGTCAACTGTCCCAAAACTTTTGACATACTCTCAGCCCACGCACACTTGAGTGTTGCATTTCACTGCTTTAAAGAGTTTATTTTGGTTTAGATGAGGGACACCTGCATTTCGGCGTCAGCCAGCACTTTGTTTTTCGTGCTCAAGGTCCTGCAATGCGGCAGCGGCATGCTTCCTTTCCCGATCATTCCTCAACGTGATGGTCCGTTCTGTTCTTGTTCTTGTTCCGCCGCGCGTTCGTCCCACGGACCATTTGAAGCATCCTTTCAGTCAGTTGTACAGTGAATGACCGATTTTTCTAACTCCCTACTGGCCGCACAAGCATCTGAAAAATCGGACGGTTGGAAAAAATGAATGCAATGTCTTTTACTGCTCTTAAGGGCTAAAATTGCCACAGGCACATCTTAAGAACCTCTGAAGGCCTGCCAGTGCACTTATTAGGCATATCGGCGCTTGTATGGTGACAGGAGATAGCGGGTGCACACGTGTGTAATTAAGGCATACATACTGTGCCCCATGGCGATTTCCCTTTCCCTTTGCTAGTTATTCTGCACTGCGTAATGATGCTGCACCAGCGCTGCCACCTGGTGAAGTTCGCCACCAGATTTCAGAAAGTGGTGAAAATTTAGAGCTCCTGGTGGCCAGGCCAGCGAACTACTACACCAGACAAAAACTGGTGATATCTGGGGAAACCCACTCTACCGAAATTACCACCTACCAACGCTGCTCATCCAAATATTTAGCACTAGGCCGCTTGATCCTAAGGGCTAGATTTGTATTTGTCTATTCCTCATTTAATTCCCGTGTTGCTGTGCTACCACTAGGATACAGTGAACTAAAGCTTCTAGTTCACTGTAGCTAGGATTTATGCTACCACTAGGGTTTACTTGCAATGCACGCCTAGCTATAAGAAGCTTCAATAGATGGCGCCAGCTGTACTAGCGAAGGAGTGAAGTTACCACAAGAAGCACGGGAAGAGCAATGCTGGGCTTGGCAATGGGTCAAATGGCCAGTCAACACGTATGGGCACTCCGCTCGTTTCGCTGTCACAAAAAGCTGTCGCACAGTATAAAGACGTTTAGCCTCCATGAAATCAGCAAAGCAGGCAAACCACAATACGATTTGGTAAGTTTGTCGGTAATAACTTGCATTTTTATTTGTAGCGTTCGTCACAAATGCCTCGATTCTTTTTCTAGACTCAACCACTTCACACTGTTGCAATGAGCAGTCAAAGCAAGTTGGTTCCAAAGGGAGATGGCAATCCAAACTGTGCCAAGACAGTAAAAAGAGCCCGTAAGCCCTATGAATACAACAGCAAGTGCCTCGAATCCTGGGAAAATGAATTCTCAATGGCTGACAAGTGTGACATCACAAGGTACCAAGCTACTATTCTGCAAGTTATGTCGAAGATATCTTCAACCACACCCTGAAACACTAACCATATATGTACAGGGAGCTCAGCACAAAGTAGCTGTCAAGTCTGCATCAGTTTCGCCGACGCTGAGTTTCCCAAAAAAGCCGAACCTATCGGATGACCTGAAATGTGCTGAGCTGGAGTTAGCTCTTACAACCTGCTGCTATTACCCTGCCTTGTACCACTGTATTTCACTACATATATTGTGTACATCATTACATACTTAAACCACTGATACCAATATGAGGTTTCACAATAGCGGGCTGTGCAAGAAGCAAAGATTTACAATGCCCCGTTTAACCAGCTTAGAATGGGCTGGTTAAATGGGGCATTGTAAATCTTTGCTTTACAAATGCCCTAAACAAGTCTTGTGCTTCCACTCTTTAACGCGCAGTCTCCAAGCACAGGCCTCCCACCTAACATATGCTGGGTACCCTGGGATTTTAGTTTCAGACACAGAAAAGATATTAAAGAAAATCAAGCTTGGAGACAAAGGACCAGCTCACAGCGCTGCCAGAGACAATAAGCCAGTCACGGTGCTCCATTACTTGCACAAGATTTCACACAGCTTGAAGAAGATAGGCAGTAAGGTAGATGTTAAAGTTTTTTCTGCTCAAGAAAAATCAGTACTCTGTAGGTGTGTGAATGCTCATGCCACATGACGAAATATTTGCAATACTAACCATAGGAAGTGGTTTGGAGTATGTGCCCTGGGTGTGGTTTACATGATTCCCTTGACTTGCAGAATGGAATAAGTTGGCCAAACAGGCAAATGTTTAAATGAGCGATTGAAAGAGCATTTTTACAGTGTTTATCCCACTGTGCAAGGTCATCTTTGCATTCACTGCAGAGATTGCCATTGTGACCCTGAATTTGAAAACTGCGTCCTAATTTCCAAGCACCGAGAACAGCTGACACGTGAAATCATAGAGGCTGACAAGCTACAGCGGCTGGGCGACCTTTGCATCAACGTGCCGTCTATTGCCCTCACAAAAAGCGAAATCAAGTATCTGGCTATGATGCAACAGGGGTTAATGTGTGACTAATGCAAAAGTTGTTTTTTTCATTACTTTTGCTCATGTATATAGTTCTGGCAATTTCGCAAATAAAGATCAGTTGAAGTCAGTGGCTGTGTTGCGTTCTTCCTTCAGTTCTAGTCTTTTGCACTGAGCAAACATGTCGATATTGAATCACCAGCTCGCCCAAACTTCCACCTTGGCAAATACTAGTCTTTTTTTTTCTTTTTTTTTCTAGGCAGGACTGAGTGACGTCTCCTGGTGGGAGAACCTCAACAACATGTACGATGGCAGCCATGATACCTTCACCTTAAGTACCTTATAAACTTGTGTAAGGGCCACACCCCAACTTGGCAGCTCAAAATTTGGGGAAAGAAAGAAAACGTGTTCATTACCCCAATGCCGCACACATGCATCCGCGAATGTTTGCACACTTCTTACTCTTGCATGCCGCTGCTAGATTGTGAAAACCGGCGCGTGCACAAGTCACCAGCTGGGCCAGCACCATCTTGACCGAAAGGTTCGGTCCCGTGTAAGCGCCACCCCCGCTTTACCAAATTGTAAAAAAGAAGTGCGGCCCTTGCACGAGTCTGTACGGTACTCATATTTTCCCCACAACACTCAAGATTGGAATAATTTTTCAGAAGAATTGGTGTACTGCCAAAATGTTTTGTTCTATGAACAGTTTCCAACACTAATGCCTTAGTGGTGCGACACCCTCAGAATTGAATACTGGGGTTTTACAAGCTATAACTATGATTTGATTATGAGGCACACTAGTGGGGGACTCCAGATTAATTCTGACCACCAGGGGATCTTTAATGTGTACCCAATACATGGGACATGGGAGTTTTTGCATTCCACCCCTGTCGAAATGCAGCTGTTGTGGCCGGGATTTGGTACCGTGACCTTATGCTTTGCACTCTGAATAAGGAGTAACAGAAAGTGAAAGGCACTTCACTTTCTACCTATGTGTTGTCCGATTTATTGACAATTGCAATACTCAGCCACGCTGCCCACCATAGATATGCTCCCGAAGTACTAAAGCGCCAAACAGACGACACAAGGAGAGACACGGACGAGCGCTTGTGTCGTCTGTTTGGCACCTTAGTACTTCAGTCATCATCATCATCATCATCAGCCTGGTTATGCCCACTGCAGGGCAAAGGCCTCTCCCATACTTCTCCAACAACCCCGGTCATGTACTAATTGTGGCCATGCCGTCCCTGCAAACTTCTTAATCTCATCCGCCCACCTAACTTTCTGCCGCCCCCTGCTACGCTTCCCTTCCCTTGGGATCCAGCCCGTAACCCTTAAGGTGGCGGTCCCACTCCGGCGGCACGAGCCCGCCGTTTTCAGTACTTTTGGAGCAACCGTGGCGCCTCTTCTACTTAGGATACAAAGTTGTCGTACATACCATAAAAAAGCTTAATTCTTGTGTATTTCAACTACATATAATATAAATAAATTGGTTATCGTGGTTTAGAAATACATGTTCAGGAACAAGCATGAGATACACGTTTTTCGCGAACTGTGTCTCAGTTGTGACCATATTTAGAAGAAACTACCGCATTTACTGCGTTGCAGCTTGCTGTGTAGCTTTAGGACATATTTATCTCTTTCCTAGACGCAGCAAAATATTGTTGAATTTTTACTTTTTGAATAATTTGCATTTGAATATTGCCAAATATCGCAACTTCTGTTGTAAACAGCCCGCCAACTACACGCTCAAGGAAGCTAAATTTTGGACAAATTAGAGTTCAAGGAATTTCAATTTAAGACGCAAAATTTCATTTATGTGCCTTTATTAGTTTTCCTAATAATGCGACCGAAATTAAGCATTATTTAGAATTCTGGTCCTCCTTCTGCCCATTTTTGCAGGAAAGTACTAAAGGTACGAAGCTGCCGTTTTGGATGAGGCAATTAGAAGCCTGAATTCAAAATCTCAACGCATACTTTTCCAATAAAGCAAATAGAAACGCTGTACGGGACGCGTGAATTTTACTATTTTTTACTACTGGTAACATCGATAAAGTCGACGCAATTTGCAAACCGTACCGCAATCGAAGGTCTCGTATCTCAAACATTAGCAGTTATGGTTATTTTTTATTGTAATATGCTATAATCACAGCGACAAACTGCAAAGAAAGGAAGAAATTTGTACTATTTTGGCGCTTACATGCAAAATTTTCACCTAGCGCCATCTACACGAAAGTCACAAAAGTGCTGAGCCTGGAAGTTCACAGTTTCTCCGAATGTGGCGGGCCAAAACATTTTACCTCAGGAACGAACGTTTTAGACTTTTCTGCCGAACGATTCTTGGGGCGGAATCTTATAACGGTTCCGAAAGAGAGCCGGTTCCCTTGCCCTCACGTGATTTGTCAGAATAGTGGTTGCGTCAGCGGCCGTCAGAGAGCGGGCGGTACTGCAAATTTTGAACACGTCACGCATAAGTCAAGAATTTTCAAAGCGAACCCGTAGTCGGCCATGAGTGGAACCGGCGAAGAGGTAGTCCGCTTTGGGTTCTGTTGCTGTGGCTTGGCTGTCTGCTTGCGACCATGGCCGCGCCGCCTGGGAGACTCGCGGGTGGTGCGCACTCGCGCGCGTTGATCATCTCTAAGGTACGACTTCACACACATGAAAACATGGTGGCGCCACTCATTCTTTGCCTCGGGTTGCTCTCCCCGACCCGCCAACGACTGGAGGTGCTAGACGCGTTATCAGAGATGACCGATGAGGAGTTTCGTCGTCATTATCGTCTGTCAAAGGGAACCATCCGATGGCTGTGTGACGAACTGAAGGATCCATCGCCCTTTGCCGGTGCGAGACGTACGACCCGAAGAAAATGTCCCTGTGCGACGATATCATACAATAAAGAACCAACTTTCAAAATTTTCGCACAACTGTTGGTGATGGGGCTTCAACTGTCCATTTTATAACGGGCATTTTATATTGCCTAATGCTCAATAAAATATGTCAACATGCGAAGACAATTGAAAACTTTCAGGACAATATTTAAATAATAGTTCATATTTATTGAGCAAGAAGAAACATTACGCAATTCTTACCTCGTCATATGATGACGTACACTTCAGAGGCGGCACCCTCTGGTTTATTGGTCGTGTACTCCCTGTCTTCCACCTCAGGCTTGAGAGTGGCCTATTTAGTGACGTAAGCGGTAAGGCGAACCGGTTCGCATTGGGAACCGTTATAAGATTCCGGCAGTGGGCTCCACCACAATGCCTGTCAATCGTCCTGAATAGAGGAACCACTCCCAGAGGCATGGCCAAGGCCCCGAGACATGCTGTTGTTTCCTGCTTTTGTTGGGCTAGTATGTGCATAGCAACCATGGTGAAAGCACGTGCCAGCTAAGCATAACCCTTTGCGACACGGCGTGTACAATTGTACACGCGATTTTCACGAGCTTTTTTGCGAGCTTCTATCGTCGTCATCAACACTTGGGCCATTGGAGCCGCATTCGAATTTACCGCTCTACCGGACGGTGCTGCCATCTCGTGATTGCCGCGCCAAATGCATTACCAAAACAAGAAAACAAGATGGACGCCTCGACGTTCTACGGCGCGTCAAGTAGGTGCTCTTGGCTTTATCTTTTCTGCCTATTTAAAACGTTGATTAAGCTGGAACTAAAGCTGTGGACCTGATAACTAAGTGCTATAGATAAGAATAATACGGAATTATTTTTTATTGTACTACTGGTTAGGAAACGGTGGTCATGTTTACGATGGCGTGTCTATTTGTACACAACGTGTCACAAATGCACCGTTTAGGCGGCCGCCGGTTCATCCTGCTGTAACTGCGGCGAATGTCGCTTTTCTGCTTTACTTAGCCTTTTTTTCCTTTTATAGGCATCCAGACTCATGCGAGAACAAGACGCAAGACTCCGAACTCGTCAGTAGACCAGCTTTTTGACGCCATCATGAATGGAGATGTGTCAGACGCCGATCTTTCTGACGATGAAGTCGCCGATGTACAGGCAGCTCAAGCGGTAAGTGGCAAATAGCGAAATTTCTTGTTAGCAGTTGCATCATTTTGCCTTTACGTTTGCAGGTAACTGCATCGAATGAGGAGCATGACCCTAAAATGCATCCTGCAGACGACGAGGGTGATCTCAGTGACAGTGATGAGATGCCTGCGAAAAAAGTGAAGCATGTCAAGTGGCTCTCCAAACCTTTCGATCCAGTGGACACGCGCTGCACCTACCACCCGCTTGGCGGATCAACGCCAGAAGAACCGCTAAAGTATTTCATGAAGTATTTCACCGATGAAGTGTTCGAGGACTTCACGAAGTACACAAATATTTATGCCTTGCAGAACACAGGAAACGAACTTTCGTGCTCCGTGCAAGAGATGAAAGTGTTTTTTGGAATTCTCATTTACATGGGTGTCCTGAAATTCCCACGTGTCCGCATGTATTGGCAAAGCGGTACCCGAATTTCTGCAATTGCAGATGCAATGGCGGTAAACAGATTTTTTAAATTGCGAAGCGCATTGCACATAACTGACCAGAATGAGCCAAGGGATGCATCCAGTGTGGACAAGTTCTGGAAGGTGAGGCCGCTCCTCGATGTCATTAGGTCCCGGTGCCTTCAGCTTGAAGAGCTTGAACATAACTGCATTGATGAGCAGATGGTGGCATTTACAGGAAGGGTCCCAGCAAAACAGGTGGTGAAAAGTAAGCCAAACCCTGTTGGTGTGAAGATCTTTGTGCGATGCAGCACCGATGGTCTGGCGCATGATTTTGAACTCTATCAGGGCAAAGGCACAGGAGTAGACCGGGAGTTCTCCTACCTTGGTCTAGGGGGCTGTGTGGTAATGAGACTTGTGGAGTC
Source organism: Dermacentor variabilis (assembly GCF_050947875.1). NCBI lineage: Eukaryota > Metazoa > Arthropoda > Arachnida > Ixodida > Ixodidae > Dermacentor > Dermacentor variabilis. The sequence continues at coordinate 24,941,548 of NC_134574.1, forward strand.
ATTCCCACAGCACCGCAACCTGAAATTGTTCTTTGACAATTACTTCACGTCCGTGCTGCTTCTGAGGGAGCTAAAAGGTATTGGAATCCTTGCCACGGGTACGATCAGGTGCAACAGGCTGCTGGGTTGTAAGCTGAAGGGCGAAAAAGAAATGCGAAAGGAGGAGCGTGGGAGCACCGATGTCAAGGTGACAGAGGAAGGAGACGTTGCCCTTGTGCGATGGAAGGACAACAATCTGGTCACGGTGGCCTCAACACAGGTTTCCACTGGTGAAGCTAGGGCTGTGAGCAGGTGGAGCTCCTCGAAAAAGGAGCGCATCGAGGTAGAATGCCCACAGGCTATACTAGAGTATAATCGCCACATGGGTGGGGTTGATAAGTTGGATTTTATCATGTCGCTCTATCACATCAGAGCAAAGACAAAAAAATGGCCTGTAAGGGTAATTTCACACCTCACCTCATTTGCGCTTGCAAACTCATGGTTGCAGTATTTAAGAGATGCTTCTGCTGAAGGCCTTGTCCGAAAGAACACGATGGACATGCTACAGTTTCAAACCGATACTGCCATGAGCCTGCTTGTTTCCGAGAAACCTTTGGAGAAGAAGCGAGGGCGACCAAGTGCGGAAAGCTTACAGAGGGTATCAAAAGCACCTCATAATAGTGGACCCCTCCTTACAAACACTGTTCGTTTGGATGGTAAAGCGCACTGGCCTCAGCACGTGGATGCACGATTCCCACAGCGTTGCCGGAAGCCTGGATGCAATTCCAAATCACGAATTCGGTGCAGGAAGTGCGAAGTGTTCTTGTGCCTGTCCGCCACTAATGACTGTTTTTATGAATATCACACCAAGTAAGCAAGAAGGCTGATCAGCTGATGACCAAAGAGGAATTTTTTATCGCTCTACCTGCAATATTTTCATGCAATAAAGCCTTCGGTTGACTTTTGCTGACTTAGTTGTATTGAGTCACAGTGTGTACATATGAGGACGCGACCTAATTTATTAAGTACCTAAGGTACCGGCTTGTTTATGGTTTTTTACTGAAATATTGTTCATCAAGAGTGCACACAGGCAGTTTCAAAATTTTCTGATGACTATATCCTAATGCGTGTCGCAAAGGGATAAGAGCCGCTTGCGTGGCCGAAGAAGGGAGGAGGCCTCGCCCATGGTGCGCTAAAATTCCTCGGTGAAACTTTTGTTCAGTCGTCGACTTTGTAGGTGGCGCGATTACAGTAACACAATAAAGGAATCTTTCCCGTCTCTTTTTTCTTTGGCTGGCACAACGCATTGGAATGGAGTTGTATGGACATGTGTACACCTGTGACCGCTTTTCACTGAACGCAGGACGCGCCTGCATGTATCGGAAGTTTCTCGAACGTTATCGATGCTTTATCCGTTGTCTGTTGTCACCGGCGCTTATGTAATCTGATTAAATGAACTACAGAAAAGCACGCATGTTGTAGTACTCAACGCGCAGTAAGACGAGACTGTAGAGAACGAATTACACTTCATCCACACCACGTGTTGTCGCCCATTAGTCTGGGCCAGTATTTTGTAGCGAAGCCTTTCCGATGATAATGCATTTTCGCGCTTTTCGTGCTTGGTCAGCGGTGTTGGATCTGGAGGACAATCCTACCGCTGTCCCCCAGTTATTGGATCTTGCCGTTGAGTGCGGGAGTTGGCCGACGTTGAGGCTTTGAGATGAAAACTGGAGATTTATTTACATTATTTAGAGTAAACACATGAAGTAAGCCGACAGTAGATCGGAAGCTGCGGCCCGTGGCAAGAAGCCAGAAAGAGTTGAATGAAGGAATGCTTCTCTCGGCTCCCTGTCTCCCCTTCGGTGCCTCGAGGTCACGTCCTTTTCGGCGAATCGTCAAGCCCGCTCAGGTGTCGCCATTTTCCTGCAATGGTAGGCCATGCGAGTTCAGTCATATACGGCGGGGGGGGGGGGGGGGGGCTAGCTCCAAGGGCTCTTCCGTAGAAAGGGTGACTTGCCACTGGCGTTGCCTGTCGGCCTGCAAGCGCAATCACAATAGGCCGATGGGGGTTCCGAGGACTTCACGGTGACTTGCCACCGGCGTTGTCTCTCGGCTTGCAAGCACCCTCACAATAGGCGGATGGGGGTTCCTAGGGCTTCACGGTGATTTACAGCCGTCGCTCCCTCCGGGTTGCAAGCGCTCAGCTGGGGGAGACAGGTTGTTTTAGAGCGAACTTTCAGAGCTGCAAATCAGCTTTGCTCGGGACACAGGTTACCTGGAATCGTACCAGGCTTCAGCTACACTTTCGGGAGGAGTCTAGTAGTAGGACAATAGCTCTATGTGCGGCGCACGAGGTGGGGGATGCCAACTTGTTTGGACGTGCTGCGCCTCGGGAACGTAGTTCGATGTGATCTGGTGAACTCGAAGGATGCCAGAAAAAGGCCCCATATCTAGCAGTCCTTAGAGTAACCATCCGCTGACGTTATCAACGGGATCAGCCGGCTGTTAGCAGTGGGCTAGCATAGATTAGCATAACGCACTGCTACAAAATACCGGCCCTGGTAGGCATTTTTATTTTGTCGAGCGTGCGTAGTGGTTGCCCGTGAGAGAACCTAGCACAGACAGAATTTGTCCAAGTCATGGGAAATCGCAAGGAGAGTGCTTCACGAAAAAGGAAAAGAGCCGTCGCAGCATCTCGCCGAGCGCGGGCAGCAGCTGCGTTTTCACACCACTCGAGGTAAGACCTTTTCCGTTACCGGGGTTTGTAACTACCATAGAAGGGGACATTCGATAAATCAAAGCACCGCAGCAATTCCAAAAAAGTGTTTTATCCATTTGCGTTGGAGAGCTGATTCTTTAGTTTAGACATAATCGTGAAGGAAGGTGAGCAACACGACATAAAAAGGCCGTGGTGGGAGCCTTACCTTGTAATTCTGGCGATGACAGGCTCATTTGTGGCGGTAGGCTTTTAGCATACATGGTAAGGCAGTGAGCTTTGACGGGCTATGAGGTGCTTCCTATTGTCTCGTTGTTTTGGGCTTTGTATCATATGCAGCCGGTTTACATCAGCTATGGCAGCGTTGTCGACACCATATCTGTGCATCTGGTGCAAGTGCATATAGCGCACATATCAGGGGGAGAACAAGAATTTTGTCAACTGTTGATTGAATTATCCAGACGAAATGATGAAGTAAGAAGAGTACTGTTTCATTTTTTCAGGAAGGAAGGATCGCAGGAGAGCAGTGAGCAACAGCGAAGTGCAGCCTGCACTCCGTCCTTGGAAGACAGTGGCACTACCATAGAGGATGGCACAACGGTCGAGTACTGGGATAGTTTCGGCATCGGTGAAGAGCCTCTGCCGGACCTGAGTATTGAGTCAAGCTTCGCGTCAACTCAGCCAGAGGAGCCGAACATCTCCGGGAGGCGAATCGTGTCACTGAGTCATTTTGTAGATGTTGTTCGGAGTCTCGACAACCACATGTGCCCCAAGTCGACTGGTCGCTTCGTATTTGTGAAGGAACACAGAGTAGGGCTGTGGTCAGAGCTTACGTTTTCCTGCACTGAATGCGGGGAAATCAAGAAGTTGACGACTGACCCCGTCCCAGAACCAACGTCCCTCACCGACAAGACAATATTAGGGATCAACGATGCTGCCGTGTGGGCTTTTATGAGCATCGGATCTGGCCACTCGCAGTTCGAGGAAGCGATGTCCATCATTGAAGTTCCCGCTATGAGTAAAGGGGCATTTCTTCGTCGAGAGGAATCTCTTGGAAAGGTAAAGTTATTTACACACACTTTTCTGTTTTTATCCGGATTTGGAATGGAGTTGTTAGAAGAACTAACGTGACGTTGCAGCTGTGCTAAGCATTTAAAAATATGGCATAGTGCACATCCCCCCATTCAATCTTTAATCGTTGAATCTAAATGTTCCTGGCGCAATTACAGGATTGCCACTATGGCGGCAAACCTGCAGTTGATATGTTGATCCATGCACGCAGGGGTCACGTTACGAAGTGTAACGCCGGCATTGTGAAATGTTTTGAGCTCATAGTCTGGTGTAATTTTACTTTGTTTCAGTGCTGGAAAGCCGTTCTTCTGGACCAGATGATAAAAGCAGGCAAGGAAGAGAAAACACTCGCAGAAGAAGCCGGGGATTTTTGTAAAGATGGCGTAACCCCCCACATCACAGTGATTGTCGATGGTGGTTGGTCGCATCGCAGTCACGGACACCGGTATTCCGCCAATTCTGGTGTGGCTGTTATTATAGGAAAGCTTACTAAAAAGCTCCTATACTTAGGAGTGAGAAACAAACTGTGCAGCACATGTGAACACTACGCCAGGACGGGTAAGGAGAAAAAGGAGCATCTCTGCTATAAGAATTGGAACGAAAGCTCAGGTGCAATGGAGTCCGATATTATCGTTGAAGATTTCCAGAGGAGCGTCGAAATGCATGGTGTCGAATATCGGACGTTCATAGGGGATGGCGATTCTTCAGTCTTGCATCAGATCCTTACAAAAGTGGAATATGGCCGTTTTGTAAAGAAGAGGGAGTGCGCGAACCACGTAGTGAAATGCTACACCACTCGCCTCTACGCTATTGCTAAAGAAACTAAAGGAATTTCAGCCTACCTAAGTGGTCCCAGAATTAAGCGCATAAAGAATGGTGCACGGAAGGCTATCAAGCATTATGCCAACATTCTGCGGGATGTGCAGGGCACTGCAGAAGAAAAAGATGCACAGAAAGCAGAACTCACCTTAGAGCTAGCTGCCGACCTCATAAATGGTCCAAAACATGTGTTTGGGTGCCACGACAAATGCAAGAGCTATTTTTGTGATGGCACCAAAGGCGACAACGTTTATGAGAATATGCCTAAAGTCCTCCAGCTGAAAATAGTGACCGCCGCCAACATAATTGCGGAGAAAGCTGGCCGTCTTGTCACGAATGACACCAGTAACCTTGCCGAGGCAGTAATGTCACTGGTAGCCAAATTATCTGGAGGAAAGCAGATAAACAGGTGTCAGAAAGGCTCGTATGAACACCGATGTTATGGAGCTGGGCTCAGCTTTCAGCTGGGGCCCCACTGGCATTGCGCTACAACCAAGGCGGTCACCTGCAAGAGTCCTGCAGCCATCTTGAAGCGCTACGCAAACAAGAAATTCTGTCAGAAGGCTAGCAAAGAGTCTCTGAGGCGAAAACTATTTGAGGAAAATGGCCACCTGCAGCGTCGGCGTAAGGAGTCCCCGATGAAAGACTCAAGGTGCCATTACGGCCCGAACTGTCAGAAACCCGATATGCCGCTTGAACAATTCTCGGAAAAAGAAGCAAATATTTTGAAAAGCCTGCAGGTGGACAAAAAACGAAGGATTGAGATTGAGGAGCACACGAGAGGTCAAGCAGACAATTGCACGTGGCATGTAGAAAGGCAAATGCGTCTAACTGTATCCAATTTTTACGCTGTGTGTAGAAGAAGAGAGTCGACGCCGTGTGACGCACTCGTGAAAAGCCTACTATACAAAAATAGCTTCACTAGTGCCGCTCTTGAGCATGGTAAGCAGCAAGAACAAGTCGCAGTGCGGTTGTACGAAGAAGAGACGGGAACTCGCGTGCAACCATGTGGGTTATTTGTTGATCAAGAGTATGGTTTCTTGGCAGCATCTCCCGATGGATTAGTTGGGAGCGACGGTATCTTGGAGGTCAAGTGTCCGTTCACAGCGAAGGAGATGGAACCATGTGAGGCTGCTAAGAAATTCAACCAGAGGAGCCAAATCCTCGAACCACCCGCACTAAGCAATTCTCATAGGTACTACTATCAGGTTCAAGGCCAGCTAAATATCACCAAAAGAAGTTTCTGTCACTTTGTTGTCTACACATCAAAAGGAATTCACGTACAGCGGATTGAAAGGGAAGAAAGCTTTTGGAAATTGAAAATGCTTCCTTTCCTCATCAGATTTTACAGAGACTGCCTTCTTCCCGAAATTGTAGATCCTCGCATTACGCGCAGCATGCCCATCCGCAGGCCACAGTGGAATGAGCGAGCTATTGAAGCACAGCGAAAAATCAAAGAAGCTGCAACGAAGAGCAAGCTGACAAAGCACAGTAGCCTCTCCGACGCTCGCCGCGACCTCGACTCGTAGGCTTGCCGGTGCGTCAGCTCTGTGTTGAGGAGCTGTTCCTACCATAGCGCGCACTTTTATCAGTAGAAGAGTACGCATTTGGGCTGGTTGCTTCATGATTACAAGATAAGATTACGTGTACAAGATTCCCTTTTCATACAAGCGTTTTTATATCAGCCAAACGGGGCGGTGCATCAAGGACCGCATGCGCGAGCACTCAAACAAAGTTCAAAAACGAGCTAAAGATAGTCAGTTATCATTGCATTGTAATCAATGTGGCTGCAAGCCGTCTTTCAAAGATGTGACCTACCTGTCAAGCTACCTCGATGACCACGCACGCCTTATTTTCGAAGCTTTCCACATTCATGTTAGCGGCGAAGCATGTGTAAGCCTTCCCTCTATTTCTTTCCTTCCGAAGGAGATTGCCTTCCTATCGCATCGCAATCCTCCCTGCGCATGCCCAATTCTGTTGATTCTGTGGTTTGAGACAGCGGCGGAGTATATATATGCTGACTGAAAGAATAAAGGCACTTTGGTTGTTAGTCAGCGCTGTTGTCTGTGTCCCTTCACTCGTCCTGTTGTTTAGCGCTGTTTTTTATTGCTTTTATCAGTGTTCGTGAACAGACGACTTGTAACGCTCTGTGTAGTGACTAGTCTTTTGAAGAATAGAAAAGAAAGAAAAAGCTGTCAAAGGTTCCACTCTGTCTTTCCTACGAGTCGTGTTTTAGATAATGGCGTCCTCCCTATTTTGATGCACGTTTCTAATGGATAGGCACTTTTTTTGTCATTGGCGCACGTGCGCCCTGGCAGTGTTTCAGTATAAAATCGACCTGAGTATGCGGTCCGCTCACGTTATCAAAGGGATCAGCCGGACGTGAGCGGTGGATAAGACTAGCACAGAATAAAGGATACGCATTGTTGTGATCGACCTTTCGGTCCTCCTGGCGAGCCTGGGACTTCGAGCCGGAGCTGCGCCTGCTGAGCGGCCAAGGCCTCTTCAAAGGGCACCGATGAGCTGCCCCCTTTCGAGCTGGTGGACGGGATGTTGTGATCGGCCGTTCACTCCGCGACACCCCTCGGTCACGGCTCGCGCGATTATGGTGAAAGGGCCAACAGCCTCGACAAAATGGTTCTTGACACGGATGAATTATGACCAGCGCGGGAATGCTTTTCATGAGAGGTTTCAGAAATTAGCAATGATACGGCTGCCACCTTTCAGCAGCACAAATTGGCATGTCCAAGCCAGAGACGCACTCAGCGCGATGATACTTGAACATGTGTCCAACAGAATTTCTTCACCATATTTTTTTTAGAAAAATATCGACTCGTGTGACACACGTGTCAGCTGCTGAAGTCAAGGTGACTGGTTCTACACCATGCCGTACCGGCCGCATTTTGATGGCGGCGATCTGCAAAATTACCCTTGTTTGAAGCATCGCGAACCGTGGTTGACATGACAAAGGAAGCACATGTTAGTAGAACATGATTCGCACATATTTCACAACAAGACTGTGGCGCCGATGGCGTGTTTCATGCCTGCTTATGTGAAATTGGGCAAGAACACCGCTAAGCGACCTAGCCTTATATTATATTACTGTACGTGATGAAAGTGTGCTGTGTACCATGGGTTTTTTTGTTGTACGTACGCTCTTTCCTTTGTCCTTCATTTGCATACATAAACTGTAATAGCTGACCTCAAGGTCTAGGTCCCGAAGAGAGAGAAAGAAAATAAAAAAAATGCTGTCAAAGGTTCCACTCTGTCTTATAGGTGTCGTGTTTTAGATAATGGGGCCCTGCCTATTTTGACGTACGTTTCTAATCGATACATTCTTTTTTGTCATTTGCGCATGTGCATCCTGGTAGTGTTTCGGTATAAAATCGACCTGAGTATGCATTGCTGAAGTGGGGATCGCACACGCCCTACGATTTGATTTGTGACTACAAACGAACCTAACAGACGATATGCAAATATATGGGAGTTCGTGGCCCTAAAACGCCCTACCTTCTAAAGAAAACTCACCAACAGTCGACCATTCCGAAAAACGAACGCCGCGGATCGTATTTATCGATTACGACATGTTTTGGTAGGCTATTCAAACCTGATGTGCAATTTCGCCTTTCAATATACTATTCTAACACTTCACTAAAAGTCGAGCGCGAACTTATAGCAAAAAGTCTTGCATATTGCATTTTCATAATAAACGTCAAGGAGAGAACATGTGACGAAGTGCACAAAAAAGAGCAACTCATATGTTGATAATGATGAATACATAACAAAATATCAGTTTAGTACACACAATATGCAGACGAGGGTCCCGAAATCAACAGACGAGAAATATGAAAAGGGAGCCTCGTGTCCAGCTTTATTGCGAATGCCCCGTCTATTTGTGTTTTTTCTCGCTAGCTCATACCCCCCTCCTCCCGAAACATGTAAATAATGACGGGATCCGACATACAGCCTTATTAGCTAGAGTGTCTCGTTCATGTGTTGTTTTGCACAATACCATGCGTGTCGACAAAGTGTGATACATAACATCGTTACGTGCTTCCGTTATCTTCGCTTTTCTGTACCTCAATCTATTGTAGCGAGTTTTTATGACCTTGAAGTAAGCTAGGAATGTAATAGAGTGAAAACATTACATACATCACATATCAATAAAGAAGACAAACGCCTGCTTTAGCAAAGCCTTCAAATAAAAAATAGAAGAACGCAGTAATAGCGAAATTCGCTCTACAAGAATGCGCCTTTTTGACGAGATACCTTCAAATTTTCGACGTGTACGAGAACAGCATCCTCTCGGCAGACGAAAGCCCACGTGCACGCTTTTGTCCACGGCCTGCATGTCGCGCGGAACAAAACAGGGCTGGCCACGCAATGCGAGAGTGCGCTGAGTTATCACTTTCCCTCTTCTCTACTATTTACCCTATGCTCCTGCTGGCCGACGTTCAGCTGTCAGCCATCCGAATTGTCAGGCCAGCAAAACTTCCCTCAGCCTTTTCTTCTCACAACCACGAATAAAATCCACGCCTTGTCATCTACACGTGGTAAGTCCGTCGGGACGGCCAGGCAGGCGGTCACAAATACAGGGAAAGGAGAAAAAGAACCCGACACGGGCGCATTCGTCTTTCCGGAAATGTCTCATTTGTCGCGTAGACACTGAGGTCGACAGACTATCCTGCTTTTCTTTTGTGTCGTGTTCCTTTTTTTATGTTGTTTTGTGCCGTGTTCCTAAATAGACACTAATCAAGTGGCGCTGCAAAGGCAACCTGCAGTGAGCTTCATGGTGTGAAGGATTTTGTTATATTATTGTTCAGTTGTATTCCACGTAGTAGTGACTGTGAAGAAAACAGTCGCAAAACTGTGACTGACGAAACGGACTTTATTGGGCGATCCTGTGCCCAGAAAGCAAGTTGTACTCTAAGCACAACGATAGCGGCAAACAGTCGGCGATCGTCGAAATCTGATCAGCGGCGAAATGCGTCGGCTTTTATACATGAGTAATCGAAGGTTCCACAGTAATCCCTGCTTTCCGCGTGTCTTCCAGTAAGTACCAGACAATTCGCGTCGCTCATACAATCAGATTTCATAAGCGTCGGTGACAACAAACAACGGATGGAAGTATCGACCACGTTCGAGAAACTTCCTATACATGCAGGCGCAGGCATGTCCTGCTCCGAGCGAGCGCTGTGCTGCATCGGCAAAGAGCATCCCTTCAGTCATGACTCAGTGGCGTCGCCTGGTGGGGGAATATGAACTACTCGCGAGATGGCTGCCGTAGTACCCCCACCTTAATGACCATCGGTTATCTTCCCTCCTCATTACATGTCCTGCCCATGGCCCCCATTTCTTTTTCTTGATTTCAACTAAGATATCATTAACTCGCGTTTGTTCCCTCACCCAATCTGCTCTTTTCTTATCCCTTAACGTTACACCTATCATTCTTCTTTCCATAGCTTGTTGCGTCGTCCTCAACTTAAGTAGAACCCTTTTCGTAAGCCTCCAGGTTTCTGCAGGTTTCTCCAGGAGTACTGGTAAGACGCAGCTGGTTATAAACTTTTCTCTTGAGGGATAATGGCAACCTGCTGTTCATGATCTGAGAACGCCTGCCAAACACACCCCAGCCCATTCTTATTCTTCTGATTATTTCAGTCTCATGATCCGGATCCGCAGTTACTACCTGTCCTAAGTAGATGTATTCCCTCACCACTTCCAGTGCCTCGCTACCTATCGTAAACTGCGTTCTCTTCAGAGACTGGTAAACATTACTTTAGTTTTCTGCAGATTAATTTTTAGACCCACCCTTCGGCTTTGCCTCTCCTGGTCAGTGAGCATGCATTGCAGTTGGTCCCCTGAGTTACTAAGCAAGGCAATATCATCAGCGAATCGCAAGTTACTAAGGTATTCTCCATTAACTCTTATCTCCAATTCTTCCCAATCCAGGTCTCTGAATACCTCCTGTAAACATGCTGTGAATAGCATTGGAGAGATCGTATCTCCCTGCCTGACGCCTTTCTTTATTGGGATTTTGTTGCTTTCGTTGTGGAGGACTACGGTGGCTGTGGAGCCGCTATAGATATCTTCCAGTATTTTTACATATGGCTCGTCTACACCCTGATTCCGCAATGCCTCCATGACTGCTGAGGTTTCGACTGAATCAAACGCATTCTCGCAATCAATGAAAGCTATATATAAAGGTTGGTCATATTCCGCACATGTTTCTATCACCTGGTTGATAGTGTGAATATGGTCTATTGTTGAGTAGCCTTTACGGAATCCTGCCTGGTCCTTTGGTTGACGGAAGTCTAAGGTGTTCCTGATTCTATTTGCAATTACCTTAGTAAATACTTTCTAGGCAACGGACAGTAAGCTGATCGGTCTATAATTTTTGAAGTCTTTGGCATCCCCTTTCTTATGGATTAGAATTATGTTAGCGTTTTTCCAAGATTCCGGTACGCTCAAAGTCATGAGGCATTGCGTATACTGGGTGGCCAGTTTCTCTAGAACAATCTGGCCACCATCCTTCAACAAATCTGCTGTTACCTGATCCTCCCCAGCTGCCTTCCCGCTTTGCATAGCTCCCAAGGCTTTCTTTACTTCTTTCGGCGTTACCTGTGGGATTTCGGATTCCGCTGGACTATTCTCTCTTCCATTATCGTCGTGGGTGCCACTGGTACTGTATAAATCTCTATAGAACTCCTCAGCCACTTGAACTATCTCATCCATATTAGTAATGATATTGCCGGCTTTGTCTCTGAACGCATACATCTGATTCTTGCCAATTCCTTGTTTTTTCTTCACTGCTTTTAGGCTTCCTCCGTTCCTGAGAGCATGTTCAATTCTATCCATATTATACTTCCTTATGTCAGCTGTCTTACGCTTGTTGATTAACTTCGAAAGTTCTGCCAGTTCTATTCTAGCTGTAGGGTTAGAGGCTTTCATACATTGGCGTTTCTTGATCAGATCTTTCGTCTCCTGCGATAGCTTATTGGTATCCTGTCTAACGGAGTTACCACCGACTTCTATTGCACACTCCTTAATGATGCCCACAAGATTGTCGTTCATTGCTTCAACACTAAGGTCCTCTTCCTGAGTTAAAACCGAATACCTGTTCTGTAGCTTGATCTCGAATTCCTCTATTTTCCCTCTTACCACTAACTCATTGATCGACTTCTTATGTACCAGCTGCTTCCGTTCCCTCCTCAAGTTTAGGCTAATTCGAGTTCTTACCATCCTATGGTCACTGCAGCGCACCTTGCTGAGCACGTCCACATCTTGTATGATGCCAGGGTTAGCGCAGAGTATGAAGTCTATTTCATTTCTAGTCTCGCCGTTCGGGCTCCTACACGTCCACTTTCGGCTATCCCGCTTGCGGAAGAAGGTATTCATTATCCGCAAATTATTCTGTTCCGCAAACTCTACTAATAACTCTCCCCTGCTATTCCTAGTGCCTATGCCATATTCCCCCACTGCCTTGTCTCCAGCCTGCTTCTTGCCTACTTTGGCATTGAAGTCGCCCATCAGTATAGTGTATTTTGTTTTGACTTTACCTATCACCGATTCCACATCTTCATAGAAGCTTTCGACTTCCTGGTCATCATGACTGGATGTAGGGGCGTAGACCTGTATAACCTTCATTTTGTACCTCATTAAGTTTCACAACAAGACCTGCCACCCTCTCGTTAATGCTATAGAATTCCTGTATGTTACCAGCTATGTTCTTATTAATCAGGAATCCGACTCCTAGTTCTCGTCTCTCCGCTAAGCCCCGGTAGCACAGGACATGCCCGCTTATTAGCACTGTATATGCTTCTTTTGGCCTTCTAACTTCACTGAGCCCTATTATATCCCATTTACTGTCCTCCGATTCCTCCAATAGCACTGCTAGACTCGCCTCACTAGATAACATTCTAGCGTTAAATGTTGCCAGGTTCATATTCCAATGGCGGCCTGTCCGGAGCCAGGGATTCTTAGCACCCTCTGCTGCATCGCAGGTCTGACCGCCGCCGTGGTCAGTTGCTTCGCAGCTGCTGGGGAATGAGGGCCGGGCAGTACTTCAGTAATATGCACCAACTAGCCCAACAAAAAGTTCTGCTGGAATAAATACGCTCACTTGAAATATATCACCCTTAATCCAAACAGGAGGTGAAACAACTGCCACAGTATGCTGTGCAGTGAAACAGCCAAGAACATAGCACATTTAGACTTTAACCCTTTCACTGCCACTCCCGAGATAATTCGGGCGACCATACATACACAACCCCTGCCTCTCCAGATATACTCGTTTTCGCTTTTTAATTCACTCCCTGCTGTGCCCGATAACAGTTGTGTAAAAAAAGAAACTATGCAACCATGTCGCGCCATCTATGGAGAGGCCGGCCACAAATATTATAGAACTTGTAGGGTGAATTTTCAACAGATGGAGCACATGTTTCTACAGCGATTCTCTTTCTTTTAGTCTCGGCACAGCAGCCATGGCGAGGCAGCATGCCTCGTGCGTCCGCACTTTGACGGATGAAGAAATTCAAGAACTGCTTATGAAATAGGACTCCTATGATAGTGACGAGGAACCAGCCCACCTAAGTGACTTGTCGAGTGATGACAGTGATGAAGAGCCCCTGCTACCAAGAAATCTGCATAAGAAGAAATCCAACGAGTGCGATTTCTACTGGAAGAGGGAAGAGTTCAAGCCTTATGAGCTAGCTTTTGATTCATCATATTTAGGAATCTGCAATGAGATTACAGCGGCGTCAAGTGAGCTCGAGATTATTGAAAGTTAGTTTACACTGGACATAGTGGAAGCAATTGCGCATCAAACAAACATTTTCCAGCACCAAGTATGTGCCCTGCTGACACCGATGGCCGGATCCCATATACACCAGGGGAAAGATGTTACTCCGCGTGAGTTTTATGTATTTCTTACAGTCATATTTCTCATTGCTCATGCAAGAAAAGGTAACATTGCCCAGTACTAGTCAACGGATCCCCTCTTGAGTATGCCTGTGTTCTCGAAGTTGGTGAGTTGTAATCGCTTCCTCCTCCATTTGGAGGTTTCTTCATTCCTCCAATAATGAACAGATTCATGGTGACAGGCTGCACAAGGTGCGCTCGGTTCTCTTGATGTTTCACAAAAACTTTTAAAGGGCGCTATCACCATACCAGGATCTTTTATAGATGAAAGCCTGCTGCTTTTCAAAGGGCAATTGTCCTTCAAACAATATATCCCAATATATCCCATCCAAATGAACCAGGTTCGGCCTGAAATCATTCGTGCTCCGTGATGTGCAGACAGGCTTAGTGCTACACATTGTAATTTACACCGGATCCTCAACCGAGATCAATGACTCTGAGATGGGATATGGTGCATCAGTTGTCCTCACTTTATTGGACAGGTAGCTGGGCAAAGGGCAGGTTCTCTGGGTTGACAATTGGTACATCAGTCCCACAATGTTCAACTGCCTTCACAAAAGAAGAACAGTGCTTGCGGTACAGTCTGGAAGAAAAGGAAGGGTATCCTATGCAACGAGAAAAGATTGGAAGAAGAGGAAGCAAGCAAGATGTGCAATGAGAAGCGTCTCTTCGTCCGCTGGAAAGACAAGCGTGAAGTGCTCATGCTCACAACGAAGCATAAGGGTGGCATGGTAGAGTCCGCGAAGGTGGACAGGAAGACGGGCAAGAGCAGAATGGTTCCCCTGTGTGTCTCCAAGTACAACTTGTGCATGGGGGCTGTAGATAAGGCAGATATGGTTGTGATCGTGACCAGTACAGCCACAAGGAAGAGCATGAAGTGCTACAAAAAGTACTTCTTTCACCACTTGGACGTTACCATCCTCGACAGCAATATACTGCAAATGACAGCCTCTGGTATAACAAGAAGCATGGCAGACTTTCTACTTGAACTTGTCTGCCAGCTAATCGAGAAGTACCATGAGGGAAACTCGAAGCCAAAGGAAGGACACCCGTTGATGGGTGAAGATCCAACACAGCTGGTAGCGCGCCACTTCTTGTCTGATACCTCCCTTGCCGCCAAGCAGAACCCAACACGACTCTACCGCATCTGTGCTAGCACGCAGCATCGACCAAAGCAGCAAAGGGAGTCTTGCTATCTGTGTTCCAGCTGCCAGGTGCCACTTTGTGTGGTGCCTTGTTTTGAAGAATACCACACCAAAAAAGTTTTCTAAACACCTGGACATCCTAATTAGCAGATAATGATTTGTTAATTAGTCTGGTGCCAATTTTTTTTATTCAGTACTACTAATATCTATAAGATTATCTTGAATAAAAATGTTATGTTCTTCAGAGCATCATGGTGTGTTACTAGCATAAAATTCCCACAAAACTAACATTTAAAAAACCCGGCAGGGAGTGTGCATTGGTGAGAAAAAAACCCAGCAGTGAGAAGGTTAAGGGGGGAGACGTGTGTTTGGGAGCGAAAAATTATGAAAAAGGTTTTTTAAATGACATTTTAGAGTTCTACAAGCATTTTTATGTCTGCCAATTTATTAGCAATAGCATTTCGAAGCACACGCGAGCTCGTATCGCGTGGAATCCAAAGCCAAAACAGAAGTTTTCTTGCGATGTAGAGCTCCAATTTCGTTAACACCATAGATGCCATATCTTAGCCTCATTTGAAAGAGCATTTCATTTTCAAGTTCCCGCTGGTGCTGCTTCGTTTTCCTCATTGGTTGCACGAAAAAAAAAAAAAAAAAAAGGCAACAAAGAAAGCAGCATGCGCAATCCTATTGGCTGTTGGGCGCACGTGAGTTTCCAGATCTCATTGGCGTGTCTCATCTCATCACAGAGCGAAAAATGTGACAGTTGGGCAGCCACTTTGGCGGTACTTCGATGTGCACGCTTACGACCAAAGCTCTCATGATGCCTGGTTCAACGCAAAAGTTCTATTCACGGAATAAGTTTGGCAAGAAAAGAAACAAGTCGTTCACCAACAACTTCAAGGCACATGTACAACCGGGTAGCACTGACGCGTCCGCCACCACCGGTGAAAGCTTATCAGGACTGTCAGTCTGCAATGCTCCGACAGACAACAGCTCTGTCTGTAACCAAAGAAAGAAGGCACTGGCACATCGATCACCAGAACACGCAGACGAAGATCGGGGCTCCGTGTCATCTACCCCATCCGCCAACGGAGAATTAGGCATAGCCAATCTGCGGAGCTGCAACAAAGAGCAGCCATGACTGCTGCGATACAGTGATGCTAGCGCTGTCACACCTGCAGGCAAAGCAGACAAAAGCCAATGCGAAACTACGGGAACTTGCTTCAACCACCGCAACGAAATGGAAATTTGATTTTTTTATGATAGCATGTGTGTGAATGCATGCGAACACACGTGTATGTTAGCATATATATGTGTGTGTGTGCTTTGTTTTTTGTTCATTTTTTTTCTTCCAAAATAAAAAGATGCTCACTCCTTTTTCAAAAGCTGTTAGGTTAACAATATTAACTATGTTAGTGCATGGCAAGTGCTCCATTTATATGTTTTGATATGTTTCATTTGACGTTCTTTTGCCTGTATTATACGTGCCCACTCTTGTACGAGCCTGTGTAAGGCTTACGGTATGAAAAAAGAAAGTCATCATGCCCAGCACTGCTTGGAGCCGACAAGACGTCGAAGGAACAATCGGGATATGCTTTGTCAAGCTGAAGAAGTCATCAACTACAACACCGGCTTTTGTAAACAAGCCTCGAGTTCACCGTGTGCAAAGGAAGCGTAAACATGACTGAGTGCGTCCTACAGCGTGACGCCAGCAGCACGGTAGTGAACATTCGTACAGGTACCCAGCATGCTATTGACATTACACAAATGTTTGAAGGGGGGACATGGTCTTTGAAAACCAAAAAATCGCGAAAAAGACGATTTTTGGAAAATCACATATTCGGGCAGTATGTCTTATAAACTACCATTTCTGCATATGTCTTATAAACGACCATTTCCGTAAATATCTATGTCTAATTCATCGCGAAACTATTTCACATAAAGTTTATAACGAGCCGCGGCAGCCCTTGAATGGCTAGCGAGCACTCAAAATACCCCTACTTGGCACGAACGCCCTTTCTCTACCGCTCCCCTGAGCGCCACCATTTTGGTGTTGTTTTGTTCGTGCCTTCTAGCGCTTTTCTTTTTTTTTCGCTTACCATCGTCTATTTTGCAGCCGGTCGTATATTCTCCAAGTTTCAACAGTCTTTACGAGACGATTTTCCAACCGTCTTTACGAGACCATTGTTGCGTTTAGCCTGCCGATTGTTGTGCGGTCGGCCACGATGCGCCCAAAGAAACTCAAGATGCTACACATGTTTGGTGCAACGAAGCGTTCTATGAAGCTCACCTGCATGGCAAAGCTCACCGTTCACCCGTGCACCGACAACGATCGCACGGATGGTTCCTGCGGGGCGGCTTCTGCTTCATCTACGCAAGAGCATGGTTGCGTCAATGCTTCTAGCAACGTGACTCCTGCTCCACCGGTGCAAGAATTTGTTGTGGCAAGTGCACCTGGTGTCTCGTGCTCATTGACAGCGGTTTCCACATTGTGTTTTTCATCTGCCTCGGACAGTGCGATCGCATTGCCCACTGTGCACGTGAAAACACATTTCCTGACGTGTGAGGAGAAAGAGGCAGCGGACAAAAAAACTCGCTGCTGTGCAACGAGGAATTGGCACTATGTCAGCGACGGAGCGAAAATTTCAAGCAATGGAACGCAATCCTGAAGCTGCCAATGCTACAAACGAAGGCGAAAAATTTCTCCTTGTGCAAAGGGATGCCCTAGGCATCCATTTGCATTCAGGGAACCACAGACAGTGCATAGACAAGTTCTATGCAGAATCTGCTTATGCTGTGAAAACCACCTACAAGGAAACCAATCCATATTTCAGCAGGGATAGAGCAGTAAACTTTGATGGAACATGGCACAAGCATGGCCACATGTTCCATATTGGAGTTGGTGCAGTGATTGAATATTATATGGGCCTCATCTTGGACACCATGATTTATCGAACCAGTGCCTTGGTTGCCAAGTAAGAGCAAAGCCTGAAGACCCAGGCTATGCAAGCTGGAGTGAGGATTATGTGTGCCAGAAAAACACTAAGTCTGGGAGGATGGAGGTTGAGGCAGCTGTCATCCTTTTCTCATGTTTGGTGTCACAGCACAACCTCCGTTACACAACGCTCGTGTCTGACAGAGATAGTGCCACCTTCTCTGCCCTTGTGCAAGAAAATGTTTATGGACTGGTCCCCATTTCAAAAGAGGAATGCCTGAACCACATCCAGGAGAGGATGGGGACAGCACTGCGCAACCTTGCGTAGAAAAGTGACAAGGCTTTAGGGGGGAAGGGCAAGCTGACAAAGGCCCTCATCGACAAGTTGACTGACTATTAAGGCTGGGCCCTACGGAACAATTACAACAAAGTGGCTGCAATTCAGAGTGCAGTGATATCATACCACTACGTGGCATCGATGGACGAGGATCCTCACCACGACTTGTGCCCTGAGGGTGCAGACTCGTGGTGTCGTCATAATGCCAGCAAGAGTGATGGTGTGCCACTTCCAAAGCATCAGTACAATCTTCCAGGCTATGTTGCAGAAGCACTGCTACCTGTTTATGAGCGCCTCTCACTCTCACAGGCTTCTCTTCTGCAACGCTACCTGGGAGCAAAGACAGAATGCATCAGAATAATTTCACTCCGTGCTGGGGTCCCTGATGCCCGAAGAGCAGCATGCGTCGCTGATTGCCGTGGAGACAGCACTGCATGGGGCAGTTTTAAGGTATAAAGCTGGCTGCCACAGGGCCACCCAAGAGCTATGTTCATTAGTGGGGCTAACACCTGGCCATTCAACAGGCAGCCGAGAATGATTCTCTGCGCTTGAAAAAGGCCAAGAAGCGATCGCAAGAGAAGGTGGAAAGTAGCAAAAGAAGAGAGTGCCTAAGGACATTTTCAGTTACGCTGCAGGGTCATTTTAGACCAATATATGTGCTCACAACTTTCAAAGCTCATTTTCTCAAAATGACTTTTTTAGCTAGTGAGGCTGCTTGTTCCAGCCATATCTCTAAACGCTCATCAGATTTCCAGAAGATTTTTTTTATTGTGTATCTGAATAAATTTCTCAGGGAAAGACAAACCCATTATATATATATATATTGCGTCTGTGATTTGTGATATTTAATCAAAATCTGATTGATAAAATCTTAATCACCAACCTAAATTCGGTGGTCTGCTAAAACTTTTCAGCACGGAAATGAAAAATAAAGGGCTCTGTCTTGCCCTGAGGTATCCATCTGGGAATCATCATAGTGAATTTCACAGTTTTAGCACCTTTTGAAAATTCTCCAGGCCTGGAATGAGAAAACCATGTGCACCATTCTGACATACTGCTGTAACTTGAGAACCAGTCAACATAACTGCATGAAATTTTGTAGTTCTACTAATGCTTTTGCTATGAGTCTATCCTAAAAATTTCAGTAAAATCTCAATAAACAAAAAAGTTGGTACCCAAGGGTAGCCTCCCCCCTGAAAGTCTCCACAAGAAACCTGTATATCGCAGCGGACCGACACAGGACAAGTTTCCCGGGATCGAATTAGAATGCGACTCCGTCGACGCAACCAGACTTTGGAGGCATAGAAGGTGTTCTATTCTTCTCAATAGCCCCGAAAATCGGTGCAGTGTGTGCAAGACGTTGTCCAACACATTACGGGTCCACAAAATTCGAAAGAAAAAGCACAGGCAGCAGACACAAGTGCGACTTCCCTTGACTCCGTCAAAAAAACATTGAAGCCGTGCGAAGGCCGTATACTGCCTGTTATTGCTCTAGGAAACGACTTTTGGCAAGAAAAGAAACACTCGAAGCTGACCAAGTCAAATGCAAAGAACAGCTGAAGGAATTGAACGAGGACAGCTTGGACGACTTGATGCAAAATGCGTGCTTTCCAGGGACACACTGTATGCTTCTGAAGGAGTGTGTGAAAGCTGCAAAAACTGTGTTGAAGCAAGGAGTGAGTTACCATCAAGATTGGTTGTTGCTGTGCCTTCTTCTTTACATTCGGACATCATCTGGCCACACATTTCGGCGTGACAATGACATTCTGCCTTTGCCTAGTGTGAAAACGACCAGAAGGTATCTCGCCATGGTTGGAATGCAATGTGGTTTTGATGCCGATTTCTTTGAAGCGTTAAAAGTAAAACTAGATTCCAAAACTGAGTTGGAGAGACATGGCATGCTCCTATTTGACTAAATCCTGGTGAGAGAGCAGAAGAATCAACTCCAAAACGCTAATGTACACAGGTCTCGTGGACTATGGTAAGGGAGATGAGCAATGCTCCGATCTGGCAAATCATGGTCTAGTCTTCCATGTTTTGTCCCTCCGAGGACAGTTATGCGCAACTGATTGGTGTATTCACACGAAAGGGAGCAACTAGAGCAACAGCCAGTTGGTTCTTCAAGCTAACAGAAAAATGAGGACGCACCTGGGCGTCAGCGGAAAGCTCAATGAGGCGAACATTTTTTTCGAGCACCCCGTAAATGAAGAGCACAAGGTGTTTGCATTTTCCAATGTATCACGTCTGTTCAAGTGCGTCAAGAAAAGACTAAAGATTTACTTAAGCAGCACGTTCGCAAGGTGAACGGGCAATGGGTGGTCTCTGTACATGGCTGTGTACAAGGAAGGCTGCAAGAACATGGGGGGCTTAAAGGTTTGCCCAAAGATAACAGAGCACCACACATACCCATCAAAAATGGAGCTTATGCGCATGAGGCTCGCAACGCAAATTCTCAGCCAGTCCATGTGTTCGGGTATCAAATTCTATGCTGACCAAAAAGTAATAAATTCCCATGATGCCACAGGAACAATAGCTTTCACAGAAAGGATGAATGACCTTTTTTATTCTACGAACAGATGGCATCCAACAGAAGGAGTGAGAAATGGTAGCCGCGACCTCCACTGTGATCAAAGACTCAATTCAGTGGCTTGATAACTGGGAACGGGAGCTCCAGTCGGGCACAATTATGAAGGAAATGCTTTTCACTCAAACTGCGAAAGGCCTCCGTGTCACAATGCTTTTTACACTTGCGCGCGCTAACAGAGTATCTAAGAAGCAAGTGCAATTTCAAATACACCCTAAAGGCGAAATTCAATCAGGACCTTCTTGAGAGATTTTTTGGGAAGCCAAGACAAGCAGCTGGTGACAATGACCATCCAGACATGCCAACATTCCTGCAGTTGTACCGAATGCTATCTGTCTACAGCCTGTTCAAACCTCCTAATTTTGGGAACCGTGAAGTTATTGAAGAAAAGCCAGCCTTTGAAGTTTTAGAATTCCGTGCATTTTCCAGAAAGCCGACAGTCACCCCTCGCAACTCAAACAGCGGAAGGCCAAGTTAGACGAACTTGCCGAAACAGGAGACTGGGACTGGGATGATGCTATCCACGATAGTCGAAAAGCGCTGACGTCGTCGGTATTACATCACAGTATTTCTCTCAAAGAGGATGAAAACAATGCTGCCTTGTGAACTCTACAGACAGTCACTTTCTTCTGTGACACCAATTTTACCACAAGCATATCTTACAATCTGCAAATCAAGAGATGGGTTAACTCATCCAAGCACGAGACTCTACAACATGATTCACTGTGTAGAAGACTTCTCCAAGAACATGGATCACTACGACATTTTCTGGGGAATCGGTGAGCATGTTCTTCAAAACTTAGCCCTCACATTTCCGTGCCGTGAACACAAAAAATTATGCTATAGCCAAAATTCACTACTACGAGGGAATGCGTATCAGGCAGCACTGTGCGAGCAACGCATGAAAATGGCAGAAAACATCCCAGCAGAAGAAGAAGCTGTCGAGGTTAGCAAATGGCTGATGGATTTCTTGCAGAAGAGGGGTTTCAGCGAGTTTTACGAATGCGATTCATTTCTTTGCTTTCTTTGTGATATTGCATCAAAGAACAAGTATAAGACGTACATTTTTGTTGTCCAACCTTCGGTATAGAATTCATCTATATATTAAAAAGCAACTAGAAGTTCAGCACTTTCATTCGTCTGTTTTGGCTGTGCATGTTCCTTGTCAATTGAGCTTGTGGCTAAAATATCATAGTATGGAACAAGTACTTCTGAATGGAAGCTGTGAAGCAATTACAAAGAAGACTAGCAATAGCTTCTTGCTGGAATATTACAGAGTTCGACCAGCAGGGTGGTAAGCGAGGAATCGGGAAGCCCCGGACAAACTAGCTGCCTTCTCGCAGTACATATAGTTAGATAGCAGCACCAAAGAAAACAAATTGTTATGTTTGAAAATTGACCCACAGGATACAGAAGTAGGCATAGTGCACTCCGCGCACTTTGTTTTTAAGCACCGTCCTACGGGTCGTCATACACCCAAAGCGATACTATTGCCGAAGTTAGTGGTTTCAAGCATTGTTATTAATGATGCTTTCAATCATCTAAGGCACGGTGGGGAGGAAGTTAGAAGAACAAGCTCAATGTACACTAATGTCATAGAGGGTATGCACCGTCATTCGCTAGGTCAAACTGTACCTAAGTTATCGATCTCGCATTTTAAAAACCGTGCATTATAGGTTTGGCATTCTAAAAAAATACATCACGCAGGTAATTGCTCTGTGACACTTTTTTTTTAGGCATTCGGAGCAAGCGAAGAGGCACAAGAAACACCATTCGTGCGTAAAGCGCTACTGTGCAGCTGCATTAAAATTGATGGAGAAATAAAAACAAAATGTCCAAAACAAGTCTCTCCCATTAACAGAAAAACTCGTGCATTTTGACACTTGCCTGGGCAGCCCAAAGTGCACACTCGCGTGGTGGTCTGAAGGTGCACCTTGAAGAGAAAGCCAGTTCACATCCACATGCCCGAGAGCTGAAACAAAAGTAAGGGACAAGTAAGTGACTTGGAATAACTACTTCACTTAGTGCAAGAATATTTGACATTCACCAGCACCCAACAATGGCTGACATGTTGTAAAACTGAAATACGGCAGCTAGCTGGGAGAGTCGGTTAAACTGCATCTTACACCATGAGCAAATCAACAAGCAAGAATTTTCAATTGTGAGTCAGCACTCATGTTGATGTCTTTTTTCATTGTCTCTGTTGGTTCGTTCGCATTGTAAGTAATGATGTCGGGAAATGGCAGCAAAAATTTTGTGAATATTTTTGTCTGCAGCCATTGTGCTCCCCTAGACCCATGAAATGAATGTGAGTGTTGACTGCACATTGCATTTTTGAAGCCACATTTAACAAACTCAAGAACTTCAGAAAAGCCCATTTGTTGCAACCATTTCTTTTTCATAGTTTTCTGGCTGCGCTGCAAAGATGTAATCTTGAATCTAAAAACTATATGCAACCTTATTTGCAATTAAACTAATTTTGCTTATCAGGCTGTATATACAGCAAGACTCGTGCACACAAACATAGACATTGATCATCAGCAAAACAAATTTCCTGCAGCCTTTTGATTGATAAATTATTTGAAGTGCCGAGTCTCAAATTTGCTCATATTTTGTGACTTGATGGATATATTGCATGCCTGGAGAAGCTATTCAAATTTACTGAACAATGGACAAGTGCTCCCAAAATGACTCAATTGATGAACCCAGGTAAAACTGGGAGAAGGCGGGAGATGGAAATTCATGACGATGAGCAAAACGAGAACAAGGTGAAAATGGGAGCCAACATTCAACAACTGGACTTGTCTTTTTCAAGGTGACAAAGCATACGTTGCCTTGAAAAAGACAAGTCGAATTGTCAAAACGTTGGCTCCCGTTTTCACCTTGTTTTCATTTTGCTCATCATCTTGATTGATGAATGGGTTTTAATGGCGCAAGAGCGAGTTCTGGCCAAAGAGTGTCAAACCCATGGTGGAATGAATTGTCAATGGTATATGATGTCAAGAATGTAACATACCGTAAAGAGGGATGAATTAGTCTATGTATAAATGAGTAAACTATATATGTACTATTGTATTTATATACCTGCCAATCTGAAGGTTTGGAAATTAATAAAACTATCGCAGTGTGGGGAGTGCGGCAGCACTTTTTTTTTAGAGGGATTTACCTTTTGCGACAAGCTTACTCACGTTTTCACAACCGCAAGTGAAATCCATGTCTTGGAGAGTAAAGAGCGATAACTTTACTGGGGCACAATTTACTTTTGTAACTATTTTGCTGTTGCCGACTTTGCCTGCTCCCGAAACTCCCTTAGTAGGCTTGCTCAAAGCAAGTACCACTCTGGTGCCCCTTGACCATCAGCAGACTTGTTTTCTCACACACAGATTAGTGAACTCGAATGGAGTTTCGCTCATCTGTGTGTGCTGTTCATAGTGCTGAATATTATCTCACATTCAGCACTGCTGTGAGGAATGGAGAGAATACCCAGCATAACCATTGAAATTCTGTGGAACCAGAGCGATCCATCAACACTTTGAACGCTTCCTAATTGCAACCACTGCACGTCGCACCTTGGCTCATTCAATACGTCGGCTGGAACCTGATATTGTCACGTGGTGGTGACGTTGAAGAACACAGTTGCAAATACTGTGAAAGACAAAACTAACTTTTATTGGGCGAACCTGTGCCCACAAAAACAGGCTACACTTATAGCACAACGATAGCGGCGAACACTGTCGGCGATCGGCGAAAATCTGATCAGCAGGTCAAGCGCGTCGGCTTTTATAGAGCAGTCTACGAATGTTCCAGACTAATTGTTGGGACCCGCGTGCCTTCCACAAAGTTCTACACCATTTGCGTCACGCGATGAAATCAGATAACACAAGGTTCGGCGACAACCGACAGTCCGGATAGAAGCATCGATAACTTTCCAGAAATTTGGATACATGCAGGCGCGTCCCGCGCTGTGCGATTTCATTTTTTAGGCAGCGAAACGTGGTCACCCGATAAAGATAAGTACACGTGTCAATATGCTTGCAAGTTGGCAAACTCAACTTCAAGTGTGTCAATTGTTTTTTTTAATCGCCACTCTGCCGGGGTAGGATAGCAGGGAACGCCATAATAACATGATGTACGCTGTTGAATGAAGCACTTTCCAGAGCTTGTACTTGAGCAACTTCAGACATCTTGAGATTATGTCTTCTAGCAGGAATTTTGTGGCAAATGTAATCAATCACATGCTGCCATTAAGTACAGACGTGCAGCAGAGAAGAGCTCTCTCTCAATGCAGCTCAGTGTCTCAACCACAGAGTAGGTTGAGCTGCCAATGACTATGTCTTCATCCCCTTTCTGGTCCTCTGCAGCTCCATAGTCAACTTCCAGCAATTAATGACATGCCTTGACAACACCTGGGCGCACAAATCTAGTCGGGAGGTCCTCGAAAAGGCGGCGGGAAAAGGTGAAAAGAAGCCTGTGCCTGAAGAAGGCAGTTTGCTTTCTCAAAGAGCAGTAGAACATTTTGGAGAAAAAGACAGCATGCCCTGTTTAGCTCCGAAGACAAAAGAACAGGTGTTCCTCACGGGTCACGTGGCTGGCTTCCCCAGAATCCTTGGTATGAAGTTCTAGTCTTTTTGCTTAAGGTCAAAATGAGCTCCTTTCCTGTTTATCAAGAGTTCATCGCTGTCGGTGCTTTTTTTCCTGGGGCCTGCTGCAGTCTTGTGAAGATGTATAGCAGACTCTGGGATCAGTGCAGGGTGCTTAAGCGTTTGTGAGGAAGTCTTCGAAATTTGGTATGACTCCAAAAACAAGCTCCGCTTGTTGCACTGCTTTGTATCAGATAAAAAAAAAGCTGAGTAGTGGTTTCCACTGGTTGAGCAACCTCTTCAAACACTGTCCCAACGGCAGCCAACGTGCCGGCAAATGCTTCAACATCTTTCTGACCTCGGCGTCATGCATGTTTTTTTAACTCTTTAAGTCGATCTTTCCATTGAGAGCTTTCCTCTAGGTAAAAAAAGATGTCAACCAAAGCCTCATCAACCTTTACAGAAAGACATGAAGCTCCTTTTTGGGCGGCCAAGTTGATGAGGTGGCACGGGCAACTAGCCCTGATCAAACCTGGTTGAGCCTCTCAATACGGTAGAAACACTGTTTTTTTTACCGATCATGACATTGGCATTGTCCGAACACATAGGCAGCAGGTTTCTAACAGGCAAATTCAGAGACTTCATCTCATCCAGAACCATAATTGCAATCTTGGGACCCGTCGCTTCCCCTTGGATTGTCCCGAGGAGAAGAAGGTGGCTTTCGACTACTCGTTCCGTTAAAGAAATATGCTGCAACAGTAGGGTAAAGCTGCGTATCCCTATTGTTACTTCCATCCACAACAATCAAAAATACTTGCTGTTTTAGGGCGTCCAGCAACTACTCGTTTCGTTAAAGAAATATGCTGCAACAGTAGGGTAAAGCTGCGTATCCCTATTGTTACTTCCATCCACAACGATCAAAAATACTTGCTGTTTTAGGGCGTCCAGCAAAGGAGTCTCCGCATTTCCCGAACAATTGATGTCGTCTTTGTTGTCACACTGCGTCTGACGTGGCAGCTAGCCACACAAAAGGAGAGGCTAGCACTGCAGTGACTCAAGCTGACTGAAGTACAAACCCGCGCGCCCACGCAAACAAAGGCAACAGCATGGCAACAGGTTTGTGGAGGCGCTATCAGCACTATCGAGCTTTGGATATGGATTCATGACCCCCCTAGATGACAGAAGTCCCTACAACCCTGCAGCTGATGATGATGGTACCATACTACATACGTATACGTATTGCCCTCTCATGGCGGCGCAAGGTACCAAGGTGTAGTTTCAGTACACCTTCACGTTTTTCTTTTTCAGCAAAAATGTTTTCCGTAAATTTTCTAACAAGCTTCAGAAAATCTTAAGAGTGCTCGAAATTTGTACATTTTATGTAAAATTTGGAAGAGTCGGCAGGTATGTATTTACTAGTGACAACTGAGGCGTGCCATACAATATAAGTTAGGTAGTTATCACAAGATAAAGATGTAAGAATATGCAAGTAGCACTAATGCCTCACCCGGGCCCTCGACCGCAAGAACCAGAAAGGCCGTGCTGAAACACTACTGTTACAGCAGCAACCTCTGATAAGAGGCTGTGCAATGGATCACTTGGGTGTATAACATATAGTACAGCACCATTGTTAAACATACTAAGACTAATTTACTGTCAAAAAGCAGGCCACTAAGAATATTGTTGGATGAAGTGGAACTTGTTCACGATATAGTAAATGAAAGTTTTTTTTTTTTTTTTCTGCGAGTGTCTAGTGCACAACATTCGAGAAACACGTGGAAGACAGTTAAACATCAACAGGTACAAGTGTGTACCATGTGTGGCCAATTCTAAGACTACAAAAGATAGCCTCCATTCAGGGGCGTAGCCAGAGGGGTGCTTATGAGGCTTCAGCCCCCCCCCCCCCAAAAAAAATTTTTTAGTGCTGTCCATGCACCGCAGACAAAGCAACCCCCTGCGCCGGAAATCATTCTGGATTTTGTATAGAGTGTCTTTTTCACGCTCGAAAAGACATTTCACAGCGAACATAGCGAAGTCGGGCTGGATTTTGCGGCAACGCCAATGTACCGGGAGTCACATAACGCAATCAGCTCCATCCGAGCACAAAGTTTCAAGGGCGATTTGATGGCGAACAGACTCACCACGGCACCCCGCGGAATCGGCAGAGCGCATATATGTCAAATTCAAAACTTTATGGGTATAAATCTCGTAAACTTTTGATGTGAAACATGCATTGACATTTCCGAAGTTGTGCTTTAGATTTTCAATTCCGGAAATTTGTGGTTTTAATGTTGTTTTAAACATTTGACGGCAAAGGTGCATTGACTTTTCTAAAATGTTACATCGGAACATACGAGACAAGTCAAATCAACACACTATCAGACAAGTTGACAAAGCACGCAGCGAGGTTCAATGAGACGAAACGTTGTGGTGGTTCATTTGTACAGTCATATCACATAAAAAAAACATTTTTTTTTCACCTACGCCAAAGCAACCATGTCAAGACACTAAAGCCAGCCAAGGTAACTACGTTCTTATTTATTTTTTTCTGCATTTGCGCAGACACATTGATCCTCTTCAATTTTTTTTCTTCTGAACTGCCAGAGCCAGCCACAGCACAGCGCATACGTTTTTCTCGTGTTGCCCCGCCCACCACGCGGTGCACTTCAGTGTGCGTTCGGTTTGCTATGGCCGAGTGGATTTTCATCTGGCAGAGTTTTGGACGCTTAGTGGCTAGCAGACGAGAAAAAGAAACAATGGCCGCTCGCCGCCATCACTGTGGGGACTCAACTGATTGCACCGCGTTCGCTTGAGCGCAGCCTCTCCGTTAAGTCTTGTCTCGCCGGTGTAGGATGCCGAGCAGTACGCATATGGTTCTCGGTAGACCAAGCACCTCACGTTTTCTTCGATATTCCTTCGGTAGCCACATTAGGTGCCCAAAGTAGGCATTTGATTGCAGCCAACATTCCTTTGCGTTTCTTCATTTTGGTGCGCCCGCCCCACAAGAGGGAAAAAATACATTGTTGCGGCGCAGCGAATTGTCGCATGGTGAACGTTCGATTTTGTTACTTCTTTTGCGGAAGGTAATGGGCTACTGGACGCTTCAGTTGCCGGATACTCTAATTATATTATTCCGATACGAATTATATGAACACGCCAGGCGCATTCTTGCCGTCGCCCTGATGTTTCATATAAAGTCCAAGGGCGATAACATCGTGACCGAGCACCGCATTCTGTATGTACAAGTGAAAGCGTAAGGGAGGGGGGGGTGTTGAATCGGTGAGCCGACGATAGTGACTCAGACTAGTGTGCGCAAAGGAGAAAAGTGGGGAGCAAGCGCATTGCGCGCGATACATCGGGGGGAATGGATGGAATGGGGGCGGCATCTAGATTCAGTGAATCTGTGATTGCACAACATGTTTATTTGCTTTGTGTGACGCAATACATACAGTGAATTTTTCTTTGATACGTAGATTTATTGGAGACTTATACGTATATTTAAATATCTTGTTGCGAGGTTTTGTGTATACATACATACATGCATTGAAGTTTGTTTGCACTGACACTTTTTTACCCTTTATCAAGCTGCATCTTCGCATTTGTATATTCCATTGTCTCTTCGTATTTCTATGTACGAGGGCGAATCAAATGATAGTGAGCCTACCCAGCCCGCGCAATAATGGTTAGGTTCATTATGTGCGAGGCATGCGCAAAGCAGTGAGACATCTCTCATTTACAAAAGTGATACGCAGGTGTGAGGATAAAGGTCCTTTAAGGATCTCATACACTGGATTGAGCATGGTTGTGTGACATAAATTACACTCCAAAAGTTGAACAGCATGTTGCCGTGTAGTTTTTGAAAGCTGAAGGTATTGCATTTCATTGTCCACTGTGACATGTTGGAGCAAGCGGTTCAAAGTACGTGAAAGTTGAAAAGACGATCCAAGACTGGGTCAAAGCTATCGTGCGATCACCCCCAACAAGATTGCAAAGGTTGATGAGCTGATCAGACAAGAACGGAGGATAAACATAGATGAACTTGCAGAGCGTGTGAACATCAATCACGGTTCAGTTCACGCCATAATTCATGAACATCTCGGTTATTCGCTCTTGTGTGCGCAATGGTTGCCCAAGATTTTGAACCACTGCCAGAAGACGGAGAAGTTCGGCGCTGCCTTGACTTATCTGATGCCGTATCACAATGAGGGTGACGACTTCTTTTCTGCAATTGTGATCGGGGACGAACCATGGTGCCACTACAACGAGCCTGACACACGACGGCAAAGCTTACAGTGGAAACATTTGAATTCACCACGCCCAAAGAAAGCAAAGGTCGTCATTTCCTCCGGAAAGGTATAGACTATTTTTTTCGGTCGTCAGGGGCCATCACTGATAGAATTTGCTAAATCTAGAGAGACTATCAGTTGTTTCTGACATGGTGAAACGCCGGAACGGCTGCGTGTCGCAATCAAGAAATACGACATGAAAAATTGAATAATGGTGTCATCCTGCTCCACGACAATGCCCGACCCCACCCCGGTGATGTGGTTAATACAAAACTGGTAAAGTCCAAGTGGGAAACGCTGTAACATCCGCCATGCAGCTCAGACCTGCCGCCTTACGAGTTCCACATTTTGGGGTAACCGAAAAAACAATTCAAGGGAACCAGATTCGTGTAGGACGATAACGTGAAAGAGTCAGCTAAAGACTTTTTGAAGCAGTCACACAAGGAGGTTTATGAGACGGGAATCACGTGCCTCGTTAGTCAATGGGACAAACGTTTAAATGCTCATGGAGACTACTTTTAAATAAAGTACCCCGTTTATCATATATTCGCATTGGCTCACTTTCATTTGAATCGTCCACGTACATTTTGCAGAACTCCTGCTTTTATACGTGCTCTCTGTGGCAACTATAATTTCGGTGCAATTACTCACGATACACGACTGGTGACAGCCGCTATTGCGTAATACATTGGAACAAATGACAGCATCATTGAGATTTTTCACTGGCCGTTGCATACGTACAAGAATGTAAGCACGGTTCTTGAATGACGAAGATATATGACAAAGAATGACATTAACATATTTGTCCTCAACTTGATCATTTTATGACCTTTACATTTTTCATATCAACGGTATGCACTGCTTTGCTAGCTTTGAACTGATATAGTTCTAAAGTTCGCGTGATGTATTCTTTACTTATTAAATAGACAAAAAACGTGGAAGCATTGATATCAGTTATATTGGGCAAAATTTTTGGCACACACGAGTTTTATGAAAAAAGACATATCTTGCTTGTTTTGACAGAATGTAGCGTTCAAGAATTCGTTTGCAGCATCTTTAGCAATGGCAATGCAATTATTATTCATGTATTTGATCCCTCGACAAATTGTTTAAGAGGAAGCTTTAGCTCGGGCCCAACTCCAACGCGGTCTATTTAAATACATGTAAAACGCAGAAACGCTTTTCTGAGATAACCCCTGGATCGCTTTGAATAAAATTTGTTGCATTTAAGAGACAACGTTAAATTCTAGTGTCTGTTGGAAGCGGAACTTCGATTCAGGCCCTGAATTTTGTTTAGAATATTTCGAAAAATCCAAAAGTTCGAAAAAAATTGAAGCACAATGTTTACAATCTAATAGCTCTGCATCAAGAAGAGATATTGCGGTTCTGTAAACAGCAAAGCTGGCGAATTTCGTATGTTGATTTGTGCCTTACGTGAATTGGTTACGTTGTGTACAATGGTACTGCTAAAGCCGTATTTCCATAAGACTAAATTCTTTTGAGATTCATGTGTAACATATCAATTTTGTCCACTGTATATGTACTGTTAGATGAAACTCACAGAATTATGATATCATTTTTAATTGTTGAGTTACAGAGTTCTAAACTTGATAGTTTCGTTTTCTGAAAATGTGCATTTTAGCCAATCTTTAATAAAAAAATTGACAACGTAAAGGGAAATTCGAAACCAGCAGTCAATAGAATTTAGGTTTTTCCTTTAAATGCAACAAAGCTCTTCAAATCTGGTGCAGCGGTTGCCGAGAAAAACGAATTCCTCTTCTACATGTATTTAGATCGCAGCACCCGAGCTAAGTTTGCAGCGACAACGTGGCCACAATTAGTACATGAAAGGGGTAGTTGGAGAAGTATGGGAGAGGCCTTTGCCCTGCAGTGGACGTAACCAGGCTGATGATGATGCTTAAACACAACAGATCAGTGAATATAGGTTGGTAATTACAGGGTTTTATGTTTTTCCAGCAACATTACAGCTTCAACAACACTTAGAGTCACTACATATTAGAGCCTTTCGGAGTTTCAGTCTATGTGTTTCATTGCCGACAGTACTTATAGGCCTCTGCAGTAAAGATGCTTCTTTGGGGGTAGAGCACATCTGATTCCGAGAAGGAGGGACCAAGTGCCGCATAAGACGCCCCAGCATGTGACTGATGCATCCGTGTAAAATTCAGGACACAGCATTTCAAGTTTAATTCTAGAAAGTGCATTTGAATGCGTGCATCTGGCACATGTTTTGCGACTTCGATGAAGGATGTGTCACCCTCTACTACCAGCCATGGTGTTAGCAACTTTGCAGGAGTCATTAGACAATGTTCAAGTTGTGAGTACCCATTTCTTCACCAAGCTTTCTCACATATAGTGCGAAGGGCTGCTCTGCAGTAGGTCTGTTATGAAAAGCTGTGGCAGATGTGGTGTTGTTTATGGCGAAATAGGAAGGACGCATGGTTTGAAATTATCTTCAGGAAATATGTCATGCTGTCGTATGATCTCTAAAGATGAAGCAATCACATGTTTGCTTCTACATCTCAGCAACCTTCGATTTGCAGATGACATTGTTCTGTTCAGCAACACTGGAGACAAGTTACAACAAATGATTGAGGACCTTAACAGAGAGTGTACGAGTGGGGTTGAAGATTATTATGCAGAAGACAAAGATAACCATGAATAGCAGGGCAAGGAAACAATTGAAGAATGGCAGTCAGCCTCTAGAGTCTGAAGGAGTATGTTTACCTAGGACAATTACTCAAAAGGAACATTGATCATGAGAAGGAAATTCACAGAGACATAAAGATGGGTTGCAGTGCATACGGCAGTCATTGTCAGCTCCTGACTGGAAGCTTATCATTATCATTGAAAAGGAAGGTGTAGAGTCAGTGCATTTTACCAGTGCTGAGATATGGAACAGAAACATAGGTATCTTCCTACTTGTGTAGAATTAAGGTGGCCATGGAATCTGTATATATTTTCCAAGGTATTTATGTAAGCAGCCTGTACTCCTTGATTACATAATGCCTGTACGGCTGCCGGTATCTCTACAGAATCAAATGCCTTTTCGTAATCTATGAAAGCCATACAGAGAGGTTTATTGTACTCTGCGGATTTCTCGATTACCTGACTAATGACATGGATGTGATCCATTGTAGAGTATCCCTTCCTGAAGTCAGCCTGCTCCCTTGGTTGACCAAAGTCCAGTGCTGTCCTTATTCTATTTGAGATTATTTTGTTAAATATTTTGTGTAATACTGGGAGTAAGCTAATGGGCCTATAGTTTTTCAATTCTTTAACATCTCCCTTTTTGTGGATTAGTATAATGTTAGCATTCCAGTTTTCTGGGACCCTTGCATTGGATAGACACTTAGTATAGAGAGCTGCCAGTTTTCCAAGCATTAAGGCTCCTCTATCTTTGATTAAATCTGCTGTTATTTCATCTTCTCCTGCCGATTTCCCCCTTTTCATGTCTTGCAAGGCCCTTCTCACCTCATCGCTAGCTATAGGAGGAATCTCTGCAACCTGTTCATTACTGCTTTGAATGGAGGTATCGTGGCTCCTCTGGGTACTGTACAGATCAGTATAGAATTCTTCCGCTGTTTTTGCTATACTTTCGAGATTGCTGATGATATTACCCTGCTTGTCTTTCAGTGCATACTCTTTGTTTGTCCTATGCCAAGTTTCCTTCTCACTGATTCACTGATCTCAGGCTGCGCCCATTTCTTACGGCTTCTTCAGTCTTTCTCACATTATTGTTTCGAATATCACTTATTTTCGCCTTGATCAGTTGTTACAGTGCCGCAAATTCTACCTTATCTCTCGAGTTGCACACTTTCATTCTTTGTCGTTTCTTTACTAGGTCGTTTGTTACTTGGGAGAGCTTACCTACTGGTTGCTTCGCCTCCCACTTCAATTGCTGCCTCTGAAACCAGTCTAGTTACGGTTTCATTCATGACCTTTACGTCATCTTGATCTCTGTTCCAAGGCTGCATATTTGTTGGCAAGTACCAGCCTGAATTTGTCTGCTTTTACCCTTACTGCTTCTAGGTTGACCTGTTTCTACTAGACCAATTTTACTCTCTCTTCAAATTGAGGTGAATCCTAGCCGTCACTAATTTATGATCACTGCACTTTACCCTACATATCACTTCTAGATCCTGCACTATACTGGCATCGGCGGAGAGTATGAAATCAATTTCATTTCTTGTTTCACGATTAGGGCTTTTCCAAGTACCCCCCCCCCCTTTTCGGCTGCTACGCTTCCTGGAAAAGGCATTCATTATTCTAAGCTTATTTCTTTTTGGAAATTCTATCAACATCTCTCCGCTTGCATTCCTACAATCGATGCCATAGTTGCCAATGGCTTGTTCCCCAGCCTGCATTTTCCCCACTTTTGCATTGAAGTTGCCCATTACTACAGTATACTGAAAGATTGAAAGTTTATTTAACATAATGAACGTATACAATTGCAAAGTATACACTTTTGGGACCCAAGAAATTTGTTAAAGGGTCCCTACCGATTGTTATTAGGAAAAAAACACTTGTATGGCAGCTGTTTCATTTACACTGCAAAATCACATAAAACTGAAATAGCTGAATAAGTAACACAAGAAAATACAGTAGTAGGGAACATTTTACAAATGAGGCACATTTTTCTAACAATTTTCTTTGTTACGTCAACGAAAACATCGGCACAGGAAAAAAAAAAGTGAGGGCATGTGCAAGCATGCGCAGTGTTACACATTGTTAATAAGTGAGAGTTTTAATTGTTTAAGAAATGTATGCAATGTTCTCAGAGTGGTTAGGTCACTATCAAGCTTATTCCAAACAGAGGTGCCCGTGAACTACAGTGTAGAGCGACCGTAATTAGTATTTACCTTAGACACTTTGTATGCACTTTTCTCATTACGAATTAAACAACTTCATAAAACTGGTCTACTTCATTATCACTAACTGGATGTTGGAGCGTAGGCTTGTACTACCTTTAATCTATACCTCTTATTAAGTTTGATTATGACTACTGCTACCCTTCATTATTGTTGTAGAATTTGTCAATGTTGCCCGCTATGTCCTTATGGATTAGGAATCCTAACCCATATTGCTTCTTATCTGGGAGCCCTCTATAGAAGAGGGCATGGCCGTTAGTCAGAACTGCATAGGCTTCGCCTGTTCTCGTCTCACTAAGGGCAATGATATCAAAAACAATATCTGATACTTCCTCAAAGAGTCCTGTTAAACTGGCCTCACTCGATAGAGTTCAGGCGTTAAAGGTTGACAGGGTCACTTTCCATTGGTGGCCTGTCCGGACCCAGAGATTCTTAGCACCCTCTGCTGCGTTACACGTCGGACCGCCGCCTTGGTCAGCTGCTCCGCAGCTGCTGAGGACTGAGGGCCATGGTTTAGTTGTTGGAGTCATTTGGGAGGGGGTGGCCATATACTGCATCGGGAAAGCCAATTCCTGTTCTGGTGAGGGAGTGTCTGTTCAAGCTTAGTGGGCCTTCCTAATTTGGTTGTACCTGGATTAGTATAGCCTCACTGGCTCTCAGCATCTTTTGCCGGTGTGAGGCGTCACTCCAAGCCTGCGGATGTAGTGTTTAGTGTAATACTTGGCATAGTTAATTGCCTTCTAAGAAAATATGGAAATTTGCCTGCGCTTATGGGTATGCGAGCTGCTACCTAGACGGCGCAAGCATAAGCTTCTGTCGCCACCTGTCAACATCTCCAGAAATCAACGTTTCAGGGAGGGCAGTCACCTATTCCAGTAGCGGGCAACATGCAGCAGCCCTCCCTGAAATGCTGCTTTCTGTAAATGATGGCAGGTGGCAACACAAGTCTGCGCCAGGGCTAGCTTTTGAGACACCATTTTTCCCGTAGACGAAAAGAGTTTCTTTTTGTCTTAAAAAACAGGCGACTAATCATGCCAAGTGTTATACTAAAGGAAGCCAACCCAAAAAATGTGATCGCTATTCAAAATTTGAGCAAGAACACTGCAGCAGTCAGCACAAAATCTTTTTTTGAACACACACAGCCAAATATTCAGGACCCTGTACAGTGTGAAAAATGCAACGAGAAGGCAAAAGAGACGGATGAGAGCGCTCTGTCCCATCTTGAGCACAAATATACATTACTCCAGTATTAAGGAGGGTGCTTGTAAGCCTTACAAAACAGTCATTTAGGCCAAGTACTCCGAACGACTTGGGTTGCAGAACATCCCCCAGAGCCTCCGCTTGTGGTAACAAAAATATGCAAATGAACGAATAAGAATTTACTTTGTGGGACCGAGCACTGATAATTATGGTGAGACGAACTAGAAGCTACCTGTCTTTCCACACTTGGAGAAGGTTCCGAGCCTCAAGGCGACGCTCTATAAAGGCAGGGATCGTCGCTTTCTGACACACATTTTCATCGCTGATCTAGAAGGCTCGAGCAATGCCTCCTTTACTAGATGCCTGCCGCGTCGCTAGTTTTCCCATTGGAGCGGAGGTTCCTGTAGTTCGGGGTAGTCGCGGAGAAACGGCGCTCGCTGCCGACCCTACTTCCTGTTGCGGAGGAAGTGATGATTACTAGGCTGGCGCGCGCTCGACCAATGGCTCAACAAAAGACCGCGGATTCTGCCTCCGGGATCGCAACAGACGCCACTAAAATCTCGAAGTTTGGAGCAGCCACCGCAACTAGCACTCGCAGCGGACCCGGATGAAGAAGAGGAAAGAGGCCGGAGCCAACTCAGCTCATGCAGCAGGCATCTAGTAAAGGAGGCATTGGCTCGAGCCACTGTGATAACAATATTAGAGTCTTGATCAATGCGCTATGTCTGCTGGAGAATGAATGAATGTTTGATTTTTAATGGCGCAAGGGCCAAGTATGGCCAAAGAGCGCCATGTCCATGGTAATGAGTTCGCAGTATACTTAATGAGTTCTATGAAGTTGGAGTGATGTGGCTGTAAATGGGCCTTAAAAGATAGTCGCTCTAAAGTAAGTAAAATCTGTATAAGAATATGGCGATGGCGTATGTTGTGCGCTATGAACATTAAGATGCATTTAAAAAGAATATTACGATGTGTAAAAATATATCAGGGTATAAGATTGGCTAGAGCACTACTGCCTCCTTAGAGCCCTTGAAACACAAAGGTGGGGAGGCATGTGCTATGAACAATTTATCGCAGCGGCACCCTCTGCAACGAGGATGCTCTACGAGTTTAATGGGTTTATGACATGTAGAATATCATTTAAGAAATTGAGGACTGCCTTGATGTTAAAAAGCGGTTCTCTGCGAAGAAACATAGCCGGGTGAAGAGGAATGTAGTGACGATATCCAAGAGGAAAATGTTTCTCTCCACTTTGGCTTTGCAGCACTCCAGGAGGACGTGGAGGGCGGTAAGCCTCTCCTCGTATCTACCACAGGTTGGAGGGTCATTTCCAGAGAGTAGAAAATTGTGGGTGCCAAATGTGTGTCCTATTCTTCCTATTCTGAGACGACAGAATAGGACATCTGTTCGGCGTGACTTTGTTACAGAGGGCCAAAATCCTAACTGCGGCTTTATCACGTGGAGCTTATCTTATTATTTGTTTCTGCGTCCCACAGGCGTTGCCAGTGGTTCCGTAGTTTCCTCCGTAAGAAGCGCTGCAGCGGTGGAATTAACAGAACGCGATGCAACTTATGTTGCCATCTGGTCCGCCAGAGCATTACCTTCGATGCCCCTATGACCTGGCACACAGCATATAATGACATACTGTATACATATATACGCTTTAAACAGAACGGAATAGAGTTCACTAATTACCGGATTTTTGTGGTTACAGAATGATATCAAGGCCTTCATAACACTAAGGGAGTCCCTATATATAACTGATTTCTGGAGTTTTGATTTCCTGATATGCTTCACAGCCAACAACAGTGCGTAGGCCTCAGCCGTAAAGATACTAGTTTACGGATGCAGTACACTGGATTCCGAGGATGGACCGACGGCTGCATAGGACACGCCGTCGTGTGACTTCGATGCATCTGTGTAGAACTCCGTGCAGGCGTGTTTGTACTGGAGTTCCCGGAAATGCATTTGGATTTCAAACTCTGCAGCGTGCTTTGCAACTTGCATGAACGATGTATCGCATTGTATCAGCTGCCACTACCAAGGGGGTAGCAGCTTGGCTGGATGCATTAGGCGAAGCTCGAGGAGTGGGACATGCATTTCTTCACTAAGCACCTCACACGTAGCGAGAAAGGTTGTCTTACGGAGGGACGATTGCGAAAGAGTGTAGCATATGTCATATCATTAACGGTATTAAAGCACGGATGTTGAGGATTAGAGTGCACTTTCAGAAAATATGTTTGGCTGATGTATGTTCTCTGCAGATGAAGTGACCACTCATTCGATTCTACATATAAACTTTTAATGGGACTTGTTCTGAAAGCACCCGTGGCTAAGCGGATAACTAGATGATGAACAGGGTCTAGCATCTTTAGCGCGCTCGAAGCGGCAGAATGATAGATCACGGCACCACAATCTAATTGTGACCGAATCAGGCTCTTATAAACATTCATGAAGCACTTCCTGTCACTACCCGACGCAGCCTGGGATAGAAGTTTTAATAGGTTCATTCTTTTCAGTAATTTTTCTTTCAGGTATTTAATGTGTGGAATGAAAGTGAGTCTACTGGCAAGTATAACACCTAGAAATTTGTGTTCTTTGTTTACAGGTATCTGTTGTACACACAGTTCTAAGCAAGGATCCAGAACCAGGCCTCTCTTTCTTGTAAACATAACACAAGAACTCTTGTGAGGATTGATTTTAAATCCATTTTTCTCTGCCCACCCTGGCACCTTGTTCAAACCATGCTGTACCTGTCTCTCGCACACTGCGAGGTTACAGGATTTGAAACCCATCTGAATGTCGTTCACGTAGACAGAGTAAAAGATGGCCGGTGGTAATGAAGCGTGAAGCGTGTTCATCTTCACGATGAAGAGCATGCAGCTGAGCACGCCTCCTTGGGGAACACCTGTTTCTTGCGTAAATGGACGTGAAAGTTCATTGCCGACTTTTACCCGGAAGGTACGATCGGACAAATAGCTTTCTATTAGGTTTAGCATATTACCATGGATGCCCATTTCTGACAAGTCTCTCAAGATACCGTAGCGCCACGTTGTGTCGTATGCCTTCTCCATATTGAGGAATATGGATAGGAAAAACTGTTCGTGTACAAATGCGTCACGGATGTTTGCTTCAATACGTACAAGGTGATCAGTTGTGGAGCGCCCTTCCCTGAAGTCACACTTATAGGGATCAAGCATTTTTCTCAGTTTAAGGAAATGAATGAGTCGCCGATTAATTATTTTTTCAAATACCTTACAAAGGCAACTTGTGAGGGCTATCGGGCGGTAACTGGCCACTGAGGAAGGGTCTTTGCCTTGTTTCAAAACAGGGATGACAATGGCTTTTTTCCATGTGGTTGGAAGGTATCCTACAGACCAAATGGTGTTGAAAAGTGTGAGTAGTGTAACGTGGGTGTTAGTGTGCAAGCTTTTGATCATTTCATACATGATTCTGTCAGATCCCGGTGCAGAGCTCTTGCATGCACTCAAGGAAGCTCTCAACTCTGCAATGCTAAATGCTAAATGGCAATGCTAAAAGGACGGTTGTATGGTTCATTCTGTCGACATTTTCTTAAGAATGGCCTACATTCTTCTATTTGTTTGTATTTGAGAGAGGATTGTGAATAATTTGTTGAGCTTGACAAGCTCTCAAAATGCTCCCCAAGTGAGTCTGCCTGGTCTTGCAGGGTATCGCCTTGTGTATTTACCAAAGCAAAGGTATATGTTTGCCGCCCTCTTATCCTATTAACATTATTCCAGACTTTGGCCTCATCTGCGTAGGAGTTGATGCCCGATAAAAACTTCTGCCAACTCTTTCGTCTGGCCTGTCGGCACGTTCTCCTGCCTTCAGACTTCACTTTCGTTACGTTAGCAACGTTAATAACTTCACTTCACGTTAATAAGATTCTCCGCAGTGGGAGAAGCACGTAGCAACCGCAATGCTTTGTTCTGTTTTTTACGAGCGATCCTACATCCGTCGTTCCACCACAGGACACGCCGTTTGCATGCCAAGCCATTTATTTCTGATATACATTTAGATGCGGCATCTATTATAAAGGCTGTAAAATACTCCACAGCAGCATCAATTCCTAGTGAGGACATGCCATCCCATGAAATACTAGTAAGAGTTCGGAATTTCTCCCAGTCGGCTGTATCAATCTTCCACTTAGGAGCCTGTGGTGGATATTCCTTTTCTTTAGGTGTTTTTAGCAGTATAGGGAAGTGGTCGCTTCCGTAAGGATTGTTGTTAACTTCCCATTCGAGTTCAGACAGTATTGACGGGGAAACTAGGCTAAGATCAATTGAAGAAAAGGTTCTGTTTGCAAGACAGTAATAAGTGGGTTCCTTCTTATTCAGCAGACACGCACTGGCCGAAAAAAGGAATTGTTCAACGAGGCGAGATCGCGCATCGATGCGAGTCTCTTCACAGGCTGCTGTGCGCATTGAAATCACCCAGAACAACATAAGGTTCTGGCAATTGATCTATAAAAGATTCAAATTCATGTTTCGTTAATTTGTAATGTGGGGGTATGTAAAGAGAGCTAATGGTGATGAGTTTGTTTAGGGGAACAGCTCGAACCGCCACTGGTTCAAGGGGTGTTTGTAGCTGTAAACGGTGACACGAAATGCTTTTATGAATAAAAATGGCAACATCGCCTGATGATACGACAGCATCATCGTGATCTTTTCGAAATGTTACATATGGTCCGAGAAAGTTTGTGTGTTGTGGTGTTAGGTGTGTTTCCTGTAGACACAGCACTTTTGGATTGTGTTTTTGGATAAGCTCTTGCACATCATCAAGGTTCCTAAGAAGACCTCCGACGTTCCATTGAATTATTTGTGTATCCATATAGGAAGTAAATAGGTGCTGTGTGTACAGAAACAGAAGTATTAATTACAGAGATTTCAGAGATTAGATTACAGAGCTCTTTCGAGGCCCTGTAATTGGGGCTTTGCCCTTTCTGAAGCGTTCGAGGGAGCCTCGTCGCTCCTTAGGCGCTTGGTGTGCCTTGAGGATAGGTGTAGTGTCCATTGCCTCTTGTGAGGCGCCAGACACGTGCTCTTGCGAGTGAAAAGTTACCTGAGGGAGTCCCGCCTTGGAGGGCAAGACCCCTGCGCCCACCAGCCCGGAGGTCGATGGGGCTCCCTGAGGGATTTGGCTGCGCCGGCTGTTGCCAGCGCTGGAAGGGGCCTCGGAGGTTGGGGCAGCCTCGGCTGCGCCCACCTTCGGGGTCGATGGCCCCGTCTGCTGGGTTGGCGTAGCAGTGCTAGCTGCAGCCGCCAAGGGGGCGGATGGCATCACTGCCGCTTCACTGGGTGTAGGTCGGACAGCTGCCGGAGACCGTTGTGGCGCTGCCCCCTGACGTGCCACATCGGCAAAGGTTTTCTTGGGCAGGTAGCATACCCGCCTGCGCGTCTCCTTGAAACTTATATTTTCCTTTAGTTTTATTGTTACAAGTTCCTTTTCTTTTTTCCAAGATGGGCACGACCGCGAGTACACGGCGTGCTCCCCATCACAGTTTACACAGTGGAGAGCGTTCTTACAAGCTTCAGTGGCGTGTTCATGGACACTGCATTTCGCACACGTTTGGCGGCCCCAGTAGCTCTGCGAACTGTGGCCGAAACGCTGGCATTTGAAACATCTTGGGGGATTTGGCCCATATGGACTGACTCTGAGCTTGATGTACCCGGCCTCTACAGACTCGGGCAGAATACTTGAACCGAATGCGAGTATTAGGTGCTTGGTAACAATTTTTTTACCATCCCGCTTCAGCTTAAAGGGAAGCTGAAACGGTTTTCAATTTCCATGAATTGCTGGGATTGGGAAGAACATACCTAATAATTTACGTTTCCGAAATTTTTTTCTTCGTTTTGTTAATATAAGGGGCGGAAATCGCTTTCTAAATTACCCCCGCGGACACGCCCCCATTGCTTCCAGGAGCACCGGGTGAGTTGGTTGCCAAAGGAGAGAACCGGCGAGAGTGACATCATTTGCGGGGACCGAGCTGCTGGACCGGCGTGCTGGCATGTGCTGGCATGCCTCTTTCCGTCCTGCGCTTTACAGAACGACGCTACGAGAGACCTGCTGCCGCCGCTCACGTTTGTTTTCTTTTGCGATTTTCGTAAACTGTTCTTTCCTTACGTGCTGCGTGAGTGCCTACAGCCAAGGGCGCCCAACATGCCCTCGTTCTGTGCAGCATTCAGCTGTGCGAACACAGGCGGGCGAGACTATGTGGTGTTTCAAAGGTTCCCGAAGGACAAGAAGCTTGCAGCGCAGTGGGTCCGTGCGGTGAGGAGAGATAAGTTCGTACCAATGAAATCAACTGTGCTGTGCTCGGACCATTTCCATGATAGCCGGATAGCCTTACGACAAATGCGGAAACGCGTTGTTGCTAGCGTTGCTATACTCCGTTTTATACATCAGGTGCAACGCTGTGGAGGCTTGAGATACTTCTTGCAGTGGCTGTGTTCGCACTTAGAAAAAGTTCGGTGTTCCTTGACCTGATTTTTAAGAAAATTTTCCATATATAAGCTCAGTTCTGAATGAAAAAAAGAAAAAGAATTTACCCATAGAACAATCCGTATACTTATACAGCTGCTAACACGTTCTTTTAAATCAATTTCTTTTTGGCATTTTTTAATTGCAGCCCGCCGCGGCAGCTTCACATGCATGCTCGCGCGAGCAAACGCCGCTGGCACGCTGCGAAGCATAGACGGAAACGCGCGCAGTAATAAATTTTGGTGACCGGACTTTGTGCGTAGCTTCCACAGCGTTGCACCTGAGGTATGAAATGGAGTATAGGCTTGCTTAGTGACGTTCAACGTACAGTTGCAGTTATCATGTTTACCACAAGGCGGTGCTAAAACTGCATAAAATCTTTATGTCAACACTAGCATGGAGCACGCATACCGATTCTTGATCGAGCAACAATCGCAAAGTCGTCGAGCCATAGTATGAATATTGCACATATAATACCTCTGGCCATCTCTGGATGTGTATGATAAGCAACTTCCATGACTGTACCTCGCAGCACTGCATGTGCGTGCTTTGAAACGCGGCACTTATGTTCACGATCATGTATCAACACGCAAAAAACCACGGGACTTTAGACAAGCAGCGGCAAGGTGCTTGACATCGCGGAATTGCACCCGTGTTTACAATCTAATGAGAAGTTAATGCTTCGGCATTCTTCCAGCAGCAAGTTCCCAGTGACACTTTAGCGCATTTTTTCTCCCGTCATTGGAACGTGCAGCTATATGGGAAAAAAAAACATACATACCAGCAAAGATTTCCAACGCGCGAGAAGGTGCACACATCGCTCTCGCTGTTAGCACACTCAACATCGCCGTTGCCGCCATCGTTTGCCGTATCGGCTGTCGGTTCGAACATGTACGGCGAAAATACAAGCTATCCGAGACAGCGAGAACGTTCCATAATGCTTACAACTCAGCTATGAAGCCAGAACAGAACAGCGTGCTACGCGCTGAATTGGCGGTGCTGACCGGCGACTGCCGCGAATGTTGTCACAGCGGCCCCGACCAATTACGGGCAACAGCGGTGTTCGCGCGATGCCCTGAGGCGCTGGTGCGCGTTTTCTTAAAAAAACAGCCGTTTGCGTTTGTTTACGCCCTTTTTGAACCAGATATTCGTGTTCAGGGGACTCAAAACTGTAGAATGCCTCAGAGAACTCATTTTTTTCGAAAAGTGTTTCAGCTTCCCTTTAATTCTTCTGACATTGACGTTCTGCTCACTGAAGCCCTCCAACAGCTCAGCCTCTGTCAGCTGGAGCAAATCATCCTCCGAGACAACGCCGCGGGTGCTGTTCAGAGAGCGGTGTGGAGTTACTGCCAATGGAACATCCCCAAATGATACTAGACTGGGCAACTTTTCGTATTGTTTCTGATCATGCAGCTCTAACAGGAGATCACCACTTGCCAGCCTTGATACCTTACAGCCTGGACCAAGGACATTAGTTAAGGACTTGGAAAGTAGAAAAGGGGAAATGTTTTGTACTCGTTTATCGGATTTTTCTGAGTGGATCACATGGTACCGTGGGAAGTTCGGTCTTTGACGTCCAAGGAACTGGAAAACATCTTCGGTGCACCCTCTTTTCTGAGGGCGATCGGGAAGGTGAGGAAAGGAACTAGCCATAGAATAATGTAATTTTCGGAAATAACGCCAGCCACCCACCGTGGAGCCCTACACGGGGACGCTACTTGGAGTGTAAAAACAGGTCCTGCGAATGCCAGCTGTACGTTATCACTATAACCAAATATGAGATAACCTAGGTTGGCTATTCACACAAGGTTAACCCTTGCTGCCTGGGAAAAGTGGAAGTAATCGGAAGCTAGGAGAAGATAAGAAAGATGAAAAGAGAAAGACGAAGGCTGGAGGGAGAGAGAGACAGGAAAAGGCAACTACCGATTTCCCCCGGGTGGGTCAGTCTGGGGGTGCCGTCTATGTGAAGCCGAAAAGGGGTGTGTTGCCGCCGCCGAGGGGCTGTAAAGGTCCAAACACCCAGCATTGGCTCAACCCCCAGGAGCCCCTTTTCCCTGGACACGGCTAAGCCGCGCACGGTTAGACGCGGGAGGGTCCAACCCTCGTGTGTTCGGGTACGTGGTGTTGCAAAACACCAAACGCCTGCCGACACAGATGCCCCTGGGGGGTGTCTGCTGGAGAGAACGCCCACAAAAAGTATTTCGCAAATTGGCAGTTAAAGGCACAGTAAAGGCTAATACTAAGTCGACGTGTACTGTTTAAATGCCGTTCCAGAAACCTCGCAACGCTTGTTTTGTGCCAAGAAAGGACTTACTTTACGAGAAAATTGCATCTGAAGGGTACGAATACCTTTCTTGAAATTCAAATCTCCCGCCACCAAACCGCGGGAGTGGTGACGTTGCATACGCCCTTTGCTGCCGTCGGTGAGTGAAACGGCGTCCGACAGACGGCAGTACTGAGCTAAGACAGGCAATTGGAGGATTGGTGGAAGTAGGGAAATGACAAAAGACGGAGACGTACAAAATCACAGTTCGCAATGGGGGATCAGAAAATTTGGACGTGGTGGTTCATGGTGTTTTTTTCTTTTTTCATTGGTTAACCTAGGTAGGATATTAGGCAGCATAGTAGCAAGAGCTTGGTGGCGCAACCCACCGCCCCGTTCCAAAGGAGATGCTCATAACATCCATCCATGCATCCAGATAAAGTCAGAGCGGCGGATTCTCCGCCGCAGCTGCTTTTTGGCCAAGTGATGTCGACCGTTCGGGCATCTCGCTACATCACATGGAAGGTGAATTCCCTGCTACTTGCAGTTTGTGAGAGTTTCGTGAGTCAGCAAAACCAGCGCAGCACTAGGCGATA
Source organism: Dermacentor variabilis (assembly GCF_050947875.1). Classification (NCBI taxonomy): domain Eukaryota; kingdom Metazoa; phylum Arthropoda; class Arachnida; order Ixodida; family Ixodidae; genus Dermacentor; species Dermacentor variabilis. The sequence goes on from NC_134574.1 coordinate 24,986,365, forward strand.
ACTACTGAAACGCGAAAGCGTGGGCGGCGCACAGCCGAGAGAGAATGAAACCGTTCGACCGCCCGCGTCTTTGTCAAGGGTGATTTCAATTAGTTTTGTCTAAACATGAAATAGAACTGGACAAGTAGCATTTTAGCTCGTTTTGTAATACAATAGGAGGATGTTTTGTGCAATGAGTGGTTGACTACTAGTGACAGAATTTAACTGAGGAGTGCTTTCGTCATATGGCAAGTGCTTGAATGTCCCGGGGGAGTCTGTAATCATGTTGTTCCTTTTTGTTTTTTTATTATTTTATTTATTTCTCAAATGCCCCTGGAGAGGGGTTTTACATGAGGGGTGGGTTGCTTCAAAGGAAAATGCGTTCGATGGCAGTCCTGAATGCAGTCGCAATGGAGTGGTCTGCTGCTTCTTCAGGCAGATCATTCCAGTCTCTCGCTGTACGTGGAAAAAACAAATGAAGATGGGATGATGTGCGCGCATGCGGGGGTACACTGACTTTGAATGATTGGTCTGGGATGAATGGCGGTGAGCTGGCGATATGATGCTGTTACCAATCGGGGCATGATAAAACTTGTGATATAGAATGAGCCTGGACACTTAACGTCTCGCTTCTAGTCTAGAAAGATTCACATCAGATTTTAGTGCTGTGACACTTGTATATGAAGAATAGTCATGGAAGATAAATCGGGCTGCATGGTTTTGGACAGATTCAAGCATGTTAGAAAGATTAGTATGATGAGGGTCCCAAATTAAGCATGCATATTCAAGTTTGGGCCTTACCACAGATTTGTAGGCAAGAGTTTTTACCGGAGGAGGGGCAAATTTCAGATGTCACCGGAGGAAGCCTAAGGTGTGGTTAGCCTCGTTAGTTATTTTAGCGATGTGAGAGGACCATGAAAGATCTTGAGTTAAGATAAGCCCCAAGTATTTATAACAGGTCACAGATGATATTATTGAATTACCTAAGAGATATGAGGGTGCTACATAAGAATGCCGACAATTGAAAGAGATTAATGAGGTTTTATTTACATTTAATGACATTAACCATGTCTTACACCATTTTTCAACTGTTTGTAAGTCACGCTGCAGGACAGGGATATCTGAGCTATTGTTAGTGGGTCGGTAAAAATAACACAGTCGTCCGCAAATAGGCGTATGTTAGAAGATATGTCCTTAGGAAGGTCATTAATGTAGATGAAAAAGAGGAGGGGGCCAAGAACAGAACCTTGAGGAACCCCAGAAAGTACAGGAGACAGAGGGGATGAAAAGTTATTTGCAAAAACGAACTGTTGTCGGCCGGTCAGAAAGCTGCGCAACCAATTATAAATTAGGGGATTGAGATTCAGGACTGAAAGTTTCAAGAAAAGACGGTTGTGGGGTACCTTATCAAAAGCTTTCTCGATGTCTAAAAATAATGAGTCCACGGGTACATTAAGGTCTAATTGGAAACTGATGTCATTTATAAAGAGTGCAAGTTGAGTATCGCAAGATAAATTCTTAAGAAATCCGTGCTGACTATGATGAAAAAAAGTTGTTAGAAATTAGAAATCTCATGATGTGGGAAAAGATTACATGCTCCATCAGTTTGGAACAAACGCTGGTAATGGAAATTCGCCAGTAGTCAAGACATGACGTTGAAGAAGCTTTTTTTGGGGACTGGGATGATCTTACCTGTCTTTCAGTTCTGCGGCACAACTCCAGACGAGAGTGACTGTTGAAAAATGTGTGATAAGATGACACTAGTGACACCTTTTGTATTCTTAAGCACTTTCGCGTTAATTTCGTCAATGCCAGCCGATGAAGTTAGCTTCAAAGATTCTATTAGTCTGCAAATGCCATGAGGTTCAAACGTGATGGCTGGCATGGGAGGATATTGAGGGTTAGAGAAATAAGGAAGATTGCCTTCAGATTCTTGTGCAAAAACTGAACAATGTTGAATTAAGTGTTGTTGCAAGTTCAGTATCAGGGATAGAGACGCCATTTTGGTCAAGTATATTTATCGATTTCTTTGGGCATGGATTGACAACCTTCCAAAATTGATGAGGGTTATTACGTAGCACATCAGGAAGTGAGGTTGAAAAGAATGATTGCTTAGTTTTGTTAGCTTGTGACAAACATTTTGTCAATGCAGTGGTACTTTTCCCATGCGCATGACATGTTAGATTGCTTGGCGATACGATAAAGCCTTTTCTTTTTATTGTTCAGGCGTTTTAATGTGTTATTAAATCAAGGGGATGAGGGCCGTTCAGTTACAGTGATGGTAGGAATATGGGCTTTCGTTAGTTCTTGCATTTTGGATTTAAACATTAACCAGTTATCTTCAACGGAACGACAAGTGAACGTTTTAAGAAGGGAGTAACTGAACTGAGTTAACTTTTCATTGAACGCGACATAATCCCCTCTGTCGTAGAGCGTTATGATCGTTATTTTGGGGGGATATGCTATATGAAATTGATAAGTAGTGTGAATTACAGCATGATCACTAAGCCCGGGAAAAAATGTTATCTCAGAAAAGTTGTCAGGATGCGTGGCAAACAAGAGGTCGAGCAAGCTGGACGATTGATTTATATGCCTTGTTGGATTGAAGATGAGCTGAGATAAGCCAAACGTAAGACACGTGTCAAGAAATTCACTTTCGGCATTACGCTTCGATAATGTTTGTGCTATGTCAGACCATACTATTGCTGGAACGTTGAAATCGCCGAACAGAATGATTGGCGCGTTAGGAAAAGAATGTGCCAGAGTGCAAAGTGCCTCATGGAAGCATGCAACAAAGCTTGAATCGGCATCAGGAGGACGGTAGCAAGATCCGAATATTAAGGGTGGGTGAGAATTTTTAGTGCACACAAACAGTATTTCCAATGGAGGAGATATCAATTTTGAAACAATGAAGGTTGCGGTTAGTGGCTATTAACACTCCTCCTCCTCGCCTCTCATCCCGATGGCAACGGAATATATCGAAGTCGGTTAAGGCAATCTGAATTTCAGTGTTATCAATGGTTGTGTTTAGCTAAGTTTCAGTTAGAATAAGAACGATGCTATCTGTGGTGGAAATAAGGTTAGAAACAGAGTCGAGCTTTCTCAGAAAGCTTCTAATGTTGGTATATAGAAACGAAAGAAGGCATTTTCTTTGTTGTTCACCAGAATCATTTTTTAGCTATGATGGTCGTTGGGTTACTTTGTCCGTAGAATGATCATATACATAGGTGGAGCTGTCCATTATTAACCTGTTGTGATGAAGCTTATAATGTTTGCCTTGAGGTTTTGCAAATGCAACAAGTTTTCTTGCGTGCGAGCCGCGTGTTTGGTGAATAGTCTGGTGATACACTGAAATCAGTATCTTTCAGTTTACCCGAGTTTGCTAGAATGCGCTCTTTAACTTTGAAGTGCGCAAACTTGGCAATTATAGGTATTGTTTTGTTTACATCAAAAGAGCCAATCCTGTGCGCGCGCTCAATGTCAACTGGCTGCAAATCAACGTTGAGCTTCGTTTTGCAGAGTTCAATCACCAAACCCTCGGCTTTGTTCCAAGTTTCATCCGGGTTGTCGGTTATATGCCATAAAATAGAAGGTTTGATCTGCGGGCATTATCTTCGTAGGCATCCATTTTTGACGAAAATTGGGAAAGCTTATCTGCGTTTTCATTTGCGACAGCTTCAACATCATCTAACTTTTCTTTCAGTGCGGGAACGAATGAACAATCCTGCTCAATTTTTAGGAGGCGGTTCCGAATTTCTTCAAACGCTTTGTCATTTTGCGACAACTTGGCGTGGATATGTTTTATTTCATTAAGTAAGGATGACTGTCCTGACTTCAGTTCTTCAAGCGCGGTCATTATTTCGCCAACTGCTTCATTACCAATTGTTTGACTGGATGCGGAACGAAGAGTAGGCCCTGGGTTTTCTCCATTATTAAGGCTTTGTTCGCGTTACTATGGACGCCTTAGCGATTCTCGAGCACTAATCTATCACTTTAGCTTGACTTCGTATTTGCCTTTAGTGTCCCTTTAACATCGCGGGAGCTGCCGACAGAAAGGCGCAACGAAGCAGCACGTGACATCACGCGCACATTTCATATGTTACGTAGCCAACATTTTGCATGGCGGAAAAGCAAATCGAGGTACAGACTTCCACGGCGTTGTCAGTCTGCGCAGGTTAAGCGCTGCTCATTACAAAGCGAACCCACGTGACTATCGCACTTCGTTCAGAAACAAAAGAACTCGAGAACGCTAGTGTACGGTGAAGTCACGGGATATATAGGCGTCTTACATGCGGTAGAAGTCAAGCAGCAAGCAATGTCCAGTTCCAGGGCTCGAAGGGGTCCGCAAAAGTCATCTTGCACGCGCGAAGCGCACGCTGACACACATCCCTTACGTTCAACCGTTGAACTCCCGCGCACTTTGCACAAAGCGCACAGCTCATTTGAACCACGACCTACTAGAACTCCAGACATGCACAGATATCCGGCTTCTATGGGAGCAGCTTGCGCCCGCTTTCGTTCAACCGACGGCCGTAGGTGGCGCTTTTATAATCTGACTTACCCAAAGTTAATGAGACTATTTGAGCATGAGCTAGGAAGGCGCGAGTCAGGAAAACAAGGCAAGGGATACGAAAACTCAAGAGCTGGTGGGATGAAGAGGTTAAGAAGGCCATAAAGAAACGTCAGGAAGCCTCCAGGGAACACAGGCATTCCAAAAGTAAGGGAGAACCTGAAGCAGAAGTAGAGAGGAAATGGGTAAACTACATAAAATGCAAAAGGGAAGCATCTTATTTGATCAACGAGAAAATCAAGACAAAAGGGTCCCAATGGCTGTCAAAAATAAGCAATAAAAAAGATAAACAGGCAGCTAGAAAATTCTGGCAACATATCTGAACTCCTTGGGTAATAGGACAAGCCTAGAGCAGAGGTATATAGTAACAGCTCAAGGTACTCGGTTAGAAGGAGAGGCGGCAATGGAGCATATAGGAACCATGATGAGGGAAAAATTTACAAAACAGACAAATGGTACATGCAGTACGTCGGAGAGGGATAGCCCGGTCAACCCACTGCTTTCGCTTGGACAAAAAGGGTGGGAAAGGGCGGAGAAGAGGGTACCAAGTAGCACATCGGCAGGCCCCGATGGTATTCCAATTATGTTAATAAAGAAATTGGGCCCGAAATCTAATGGCGTTTTTCACTAGTCGATCTGGAGCGGCCGCCGAAATCCTCGAGCGAGCGCTCGGGTTTCACAAATCCGAATCGGCCAGCGGAGCGCAAAAACGCTCCGCGGCGGATCACACAGGAAGTCTGCGTACACGTCGCACGAACCGGTTCCGAAAACCATGCCCGACTTCCGTTCTGTACGTTTCCACGGCAACCAAACTCGCCGTCCCCCGTGTGTAATTTGACCGTGGCCGTTGCATAGTCCGTCATTTTCATGTCGCGCCCGCAAGGATTGTGCATGCACAACGTGCATAGAAGGCTTCGTACAGCACCTGCGTCACTTCGTAATCGCTGTCGTCTGAGCTCTCATCGCTAAACGCGAGCGCTGCAGCAGCATCGAACGCAGCCATTTTGCGAAGCAACACAATGTTGTGCGTACCAATCGGGTACCGATTTCGCTTGAAGACGGAAGTGACGCGTGCTATTTCCGCCCGAATCCGCGCCTCGGCGGCGGAGCAAGTGAGAGATCATGCGCGGAGCGAGTTGATCCGAAACGACCAGTGGAACGCGCGAATCCGCTCCAGATCGACCAGTGAAATTCGGATTCGTTGCCGCGGAGCAAGAAACCCTGCTCCGAATCGACCAGTGAAAAACGCCATAAGAAAGCATTGAGGGAGGTGGTGAGCAAAATGCTAGTGGATGGTAAAGTACCTGACGAATGGAGGCTAAGTAGGATGAGAATGATATATAAGGGAAAGGGGGACAAAGCTGACATAAATAACTACCGGCCTATAACAGTGACGTCAGTGGTTTACAGGGTGGTTATGCAGATTATAAAGGACAGACTGCAGGCATAGGTAGAGAACGAGGGGGTACTTGGAGAACTACAAAATGGGTTCCGGAAGCATAGGAGGATAGAAGACAATCTGTTCTCGCTAACAGAGTGCATTGAAATAGCTGAAAAGGAACACAGACCCCTATGGCTGGCTTTTTTGGACATCAAGGGAGCCTATGACAGTGTACTTCAAGAGGGCTTGTGGCGTATTCTGGAAACTTTAGGAGTGCAAGATGGAGTAACCAATTTCTTAAAAGATATCTATAAAGGTAACCGGGTGATTATACAATGGGAAAAGCAGGTTTCGGAGCCTGTGATGATTCGGCGGGGGCTTAGGCAGGGGTGCCCATTGTCACCTCTGATGTTTATGCTGTACCTACAAGGTCTAGAGGCCAAAATACAGCAAAGCGGACTCGGCTTCAACCTATCATTCCTCAAGCAAGGAAAATTGATTGAACAGTCATTACCAGGACTGATGTACGCGGATGATATTGTATTAATGGCTGACAATGCAGAAGATCTGCAGGAATTAATGGACATATGTGGTACAGAAGGAGACAGGTTAGGCTTGAAGTTTAGCAAAGAAAAATCAGCAGTCATGATTTTTAATGATAACAGTTGCGCGGCGAGCATAAGATACAGGAGGCCACGCTGGAGATAGTCGATAAATACAAGTACCTTGGGGTGTGGATAAATAATGGCATTGAGTATCTGACAGAGTACGAAAAATATCTAACGACTAAAGGTAACAGAAGTGCAGCGATTATGAAGAGTAGGGCACTGTGGAACTACAATAGGTACGAGGTAGTACGAGGGATATGGAAGGGGGTAATGGTACCAGGCCTGACTTTTGCCAATGCAGTTCTATGTATTAGAACAGAGACCCGGCAACAGTTGGAAATTAGGCAACGTGGTGTGGGTAGGCTCGCTCTGGGAGCACATGGCAAGACACCAAATCTTGGAGTGCAGGGGGATCTGGGATGGTCTTCTTTCGAGGGCAGAGAGGCTAGTAGCAAGATAGCATTTGAGGAGCGATTGAGAAAAATGGGGGAAATTCGGTGGGCTAGGAAGGTTTTCAGTTACTTATACACGAGGAATGTTGACACGAGGTGGAGGAAGCGAACTAGAAAATTGACAAGCAAATACCTGGGCAGTAGCGGGGGAACAAGTAAGGAATCATCTGTCAAGAAAAAGGTTAAGGAGGCAGAGAGGGGTATGTGGAGTACAGAGATGCAAACCAAATCGGCATTGGAGACATACAGGACGTTTAAGCAAGAAATAGCCAAAGAAAATATTTACGATAACTCTAAGGGAAGCTCATTGTTGTTCGAAGCCAGGACAGGTGCACTGAGGACTAAAACGTACCGAGCCAGATACTAGGAGATAGATTTGGTGTGCGAGGCGTGTAGAGAGGAGGAGGAAACGGCGGAACACGTGATACTTGCTTGTAAACAACTTCGCCCTGCAGTTGAATCTAACGGGGAACTATTCAAAGCCTTGGGTTTTGAAGACAGTGAAAGTAGAATAGACTTTGAACAGGTAGAAATAACTAAACGGAGGCTATCTGATTGGTGGACAATATCAACGCAAAAGTAAAGGAGTAAATACATAGGTATGCATGCATACAGAACCATTAAAGGCTACGTGGCGCGCGCCGCCGCCGCCCGATTCAAAGGGTTGAGCCACAATCATCCATCCATTCATCCATCGTCTGGAGGTCCAAGAATGACCACTAAGAGGTCCAAGAAGAAAACTACAAAGAAATTTAACACCAGGATCAGGTACATAAACGTGCAAGGCGGTAGAAAGAGAGCGAGGTGGTTAGAAATAGAACAACAGTTAAAGGACGAAGAAATAGGTGTATACGCGCTAAGCGAAACACATCTCAGGGATCTAGAAGACCCACCGTCGAAGGCTACGTGTGGGAAGGGAGCAATAGAACAACAACGGAGAGGAAGGGAGGAGGAGTAGGTATGCTCATACACCAAGGAACAAACTGGCAAATAATAAAGTTAACTTGCAAAGAACATGTCTGGGTGTCAGGTACAATTGTCGGTAAAAAGGCATGGCTGGGAGTGGCTTATTTAGGGACAGGGGACAAATGCAGGCAAGAGAACACAGATCTAGTGAAGTGTCTCGATGACGATATAAAGCAGTTTGGAGAAGGTGCCGATATTTGTCTGCTGGGTGACATGAATGGCCACCATAAAGTTTCTCACTACAACACCTAGAGGGTAATCTGGCGCCACCGTCTATGGGAGTTTCTTAACGGGGCACCGTGCCGTCATGGGCATATGGTCATGGGAATGACGGTATATGTGTCTGCGAGGCTCGTGGTGGCTGGTGTTGTAAGAGGCTTCGTCTAAAACGTGGATATGGCTACGCAAATAACGCGTTCTCAAAGTAAAATCTTCATAAAATGTTTCCGTTCACGCATATTACATCTTTACTCACCCACAATGCATGACCAAGCGAAGAAAACCAAGAACAGATGACCAATTGTTCCAAAGCGAGCACGAACCTTGTCGTCTGTCCTCCAACTTTAGCGGCCCGCTGATACTTTTTACGTAACATGTAGTCGTACAGACAATAACAAGTTCTCATAGTTAAACAAAACATGTTTACGCGTAATAATAAAGCTAAAACAGCTTCTCACGTGCTGTTCTAGTAGAAAATGAATCATTGTGACAGACGGAACAATACTGGCCAAGCGCGTCTTCAAGGTGTGAAAACTGCGCTCACCCGGTCGTACAAAAATCCCTCACGTGACCTGATCCTAGGTGCCTAGGGACAGAATTATTTAGAGATTTTTGAGAAAGCGCGATGGTGGCGCCGTGGCGTGTTCGTTCTTGCCGCGATCGCTAATTCTATGGCTCTGACATGAGCCCAGTGGCATTTGCCAGTGGTAAACGCAAGGTGGGTAAACGCGCGCTCTTCAACGTTGCTTGCGTTGTTTGTCGACGCCGTGGCCTGTTCGTTCTCGGCGTGATCGTTCTGCCATGGAGAAATTCGACCGCGCGTCGTTCAGCGTCGCTGGTGTGATTGTGCTTGCGTTGCTTGTGTGTAGAGTGTACTAGATAATGGTCGTACTCTAGTACGCTCTACTTCTGTGTTGGTTGTAGGTTCTGTCTTACTTGGTGGAAATCCGCGAGTAGTAGTGGCGGTGCGGCAGTGCGGCTTTGGCCTCGGGGAGCTCTGGCAGTACAGAATCTGCGTTGTGTGACCGTACTTCCTTGAGAACTCGACGGTGATGACAATTGTAATGTCGAAATGTCACCGAACTGCAATGTGGCGTCTCCGTACCCGCCTTTCTTTAACGGATGTCGAGGGATGTGCTACTCACTGCAAGTCACTTAAATGTGTCTGCGTCGACTACCCACTGTTCAGCACTCATGAAATCCGTGCTGTGTGGTCTGTATTACTGGAGGATCCGGCGGTACAGACGCTCTAAATATCCAAGTGGCGTCGGCGTCTCAGCAACGGCCAGTTCGCGGACCGGAGCCCTGCAGCGGCGCCTTTGTGTCCATAATATTCGCTAGCGTCGACTAATGCTTGACAGACGGCGGTGACGGAGGTGCTGCGATGCGCTGCTGACCATAACACGTAAGTGATATAATTCATATGCCGACACATCGCGCCAGTTTGTGCGTCAGTAGTTCTTATTTACCTGGCGAGAGGAAGCTTTGGCCTGTTTCTATTCAAGAGGGCCCGGAGCGTTATATACATCTGCGCTGTTATTTATTCGACTACTACGAATAGTTTCCTCTGGGGTGGGGTAAAAGGCAACTGTTCTCGAGTTGCAGTAGTGGTGCCACAATAAGTACGGCTTAATCTGTTCTCGTTCACGACTTAAAAGAAAAAAAAAAAAAGAAACTGTTTCCTTGGAACGGCTTCACAACGCAATAAGAACTCTCCAGTTCTGCACATGGGCAACACTTCTTTTTTTATTATTTCCAAGTGCGCCTGCGCTACAATTAATGCTGGCACGATAATGTAGATGTAAGTAATGTGCAGAAAATAGCCGAACAGGAATGAGACAGGAACAACTCCAGTGCATGGCAATATTATTTTCTGATTGCCTGTGCTTGCAATGTTTACACCTAAAGGGCTCCTGTCATACTCGCAACTCTCTTGTGCCTGTTCCTGCAGCAATCGCCTACGAAGCCTCGCATATGTCGAGGCTCTTTGTATATAAAAAAATTTGACAAATGTTGCAGGACGTTATAAGGGCCTATATACTATTGTTGTTCTCACAGAATCCCTTGATCGGTTCACAAACTCCCTTTGCAACTGTGATGTCGTTGCGGCGTGTTGCTTTAGTCAACCGAAGTCAACTTGGTTGGCACCATAGCACACAGGGGGTGGGTACCTTCTTGAACAACTTCTGGGTAAAGTGTGTGTTGCAGGTATATTAATGGATCTTTCAAATTTGTTTGATTTAGGAGCTGCTTACTGCATCCTGTTCACTGTAGGGAATAATGAATTTGTTACTATTGCAGCGCCAGCTGTATCTACTGGCAACATGGAGTGAGTCAGCAAGGCATTTAGAAATGTTCACGTCTTCCCTGTCATTTCTTACATCTGTTGGGTGCAATGCACAGTCTTGTTTAAAACAACATGCTAAGATACAGTTTTGATATAAGACAGCCATTTAAAACTGATTGTAGAAATTTAGGAATTTTAACAAGAAAAAACTGCCCGCTGATTGTCAAAACCAGTAATCAGTAACACCACCACCCTATTTCGTAGATGAAAGAAGTGCCGAGGTGCCACTAAGCTGTACTGTAGGACAGCTTAAATGGCTTTTATACCATAACTTACAAAGCTTATCAGACTGCACATCTAGTGTTTAGTGTGCTCTTAATCAGTATTTGTATTGAGCAGAGTTTTGTTAACACCTGTGTTGGCACATACAAAAAAAAAGAACTATGCTTGACAAGCATGCTTCTTTTTTATTACTTGCATGACTAAGCATGGGCCTGTTAACTCTTTACTATTAACATAATTAAGCAAAAGTTCAGCTTGCGCTAGAGTTGGATTGCAAGAATAGCTGAAATTACATGTGGGCTACATTCATGTTAAAAGATTTTCGATGTCATTCTAAAAAGACAAAAGAAATGTGAGCAGGACACTACCTCACACTGGAGGGTCAACAATATCTAATGATGAACATTGCTAGCAGCAAGAATAGCTGTAGACTAGATCGTGCAGCAAACTTGGCCAAATGCCGATGAACATGCAGTCCAGAGGCCAAAGGCTTCCTCGATGAGCCCGGACAACACTGGTTTTCACTCATTACAGTCAAGCATGCTTATGGAATGAACATTTCACAGGCCAGAGACTGCCTTTTTTTTTTCCTTTTTCTACCACATGTTGCAATAACATGACAGACAGCAAACCTCTTTGCAAGCAAACATGCTTTCTGTGTTGCCCAGGTATAGGATCACAGCAACACATCAATGCACAGCTGCTGCTGTCTCATCAGTTATGTTGCAACAGGGATCAAGGGTGCATGCAGATGGCGTGCATGGCACAGTGAACAAGCACACGCAAAGGTCCGTTAGCAAAGTAACTCAACTGTACCAGCAGAATTTGCACACAAATTATTCTGCATCCTGAAATCTATTTTCTTTGGGAAGCTACACACTACTGTGCATCTGTTTGCCTCTAGTCTTGGCAGCGCCATATTAAATGGTCCCATGTGCTTGCTCAAGTTGAATGTCACGGCTCGTTGTGTGCTGTGTATTATTTACGACTTTTTATCTTCAGTTTCAGGAAAGTGAGCTGAACTAATGAATGACGAGTAGAGCATTGTACAAAGACAGGAATGTCCTTTTTCTATCAAAACAACTGAAAAAATTGTGACAATGTGCATTGTTATGCTGCAGTGGACAGGCAGGTTGATCCATTTTGCAGAGTGCCCAGCGGATCACCATAAAAACACTGTGAAGATTCCGTTTCTGTCAAAAAGAAAGAACGTACACCAATATCAGGCTGCATAACTTGTCTAACAGACTCTGTATGTTTGCACTTTGACCTCTTTGTGTTAAGCTGATATTACAGGATTTTAATGGAATAAGGCCATTTCTGGCATTACCACGCAGACTATGCACAGACTTCTGTTCTTAGGGATAAAATATTTGTTTCAACCATGAAACGCAGTGCAGCACACCCTGTGCACTGCATTGAGGAAAAATTGCTTTTTCCCGCAGGCTTCACGGCAACGCTCGTGTAGTGCTGTGAAACTCGACTAAGGTCGAATGTCGTCGCACGGCTTGCCCTAATTTTGCACCTTCAGATGCGTGCTTTTGTGCGAAGCAGCAGCGCATGCTGTCACTCACGTTAAGTCTTAAGAGCGCCGTCTGCGCAGTCGTGCAATGTCTTGAAACCGTATTGGCTTCCCCAGCGGGCTTCACGGCAACGCTCGTGTACTGCTGTAAAGCGCGACTAAGTTGGAGTGACGTCGCACAGCGTGTCCCAATTTAGCGCATTCAGGCGCGTGCTTTCGTGCGAAGCAGCAGCGCATGCTTTCACTCACGTTAAGTCTTAAGAGCGCCGTCTGCGCACTCGTGCAATGTCTTGAAACCGTATTGACTTCCCCCGCGGGCTTCACGGCAACGCTCGTGTACTGCTGTAAAGCGCGACTAAGTTGGAATGGCGTCGCACAGCGTGTCCCAATTTCGCGCATTCAGGCGCGTGCTTTCGCGCGAAGCAGCAGCGCATGCTTTCACTCACGACGTTATTTATTGCTGTGTTGCCCACCCTACAGGCCGCATACTTGCTGGTAAACTTCCTAGTTCTTTTCCTCCACTGTGAATCAATGTTTTTCCCATACAGATGCCTCAACACTCTCCCAGGCCATTTACTTTCTCCTGTATTCCTCAGTCGTTCTTCATAATCGATTTTACTGTGAGCTGTCTTCACTTCAAAACTAGTCCAGTGCATATGACCCTGCACAGCTTCATTTGTAGTCTTCCTGTGAGCGCCCAATGCGAAGCGTTCCACTGACATTTGGTTCCCATTGAGTCCTGATTGTATCCCTGATTTATAGCAAACAACTGCATTTCCAAAAGTAAATCCTAGAACCATTACACCTTTCCACATACCCCAGAGCACTGCATACTTATTGTATCCCCATAGTGCTCTGTGCTTCATTATGGCTGCATTTCTCTTCCCCTTCACTGTTATTGTTTTTTCCTGTGTTTCCATATATCTATTGCCTTTGTTTATCCATATACCAAGGTATTTATATTCTCTTATCCGATGTATTTCCTGGCCCTGTATTGCCACAGTCTGTTCACTGTTTTCAATGAATACCATCACACCTGATTTTCTGTTACTAAATTTCAAAACTAACTTCTTGCCTTCCTGTCCACAGTTATTAGCCTGACGTTGCAAAACACTTTATTTGTTAGCTAGCAACATGTTGTTAGCATAAAATAAACCTGAAAGCTGCTGCTCTATTACTGTACCCGCCTGTTTGTATGAGAGATTAAACCCGATATTACTTCCTTTTAGCGCCCTCACCATGTACACCCGGGATCAAAATAAGCCAGGGGATGCAAGCAACGGCCGAAATCTGATAAAACTGCATCGCCGCGCCATCTGACGTTGAGCGTCTGGTGTTGAGACGTCACAATATGCGTGCGCATCCTTTTTCGCTCGCAGCCATGCCCTTTTACTCACCCGCCGACTACTAGCTGATCACATGTAGTGCTTGGCAGTAGGGTTCACTCTTTATATTCAAACCGTGACGTGCTCAGCCAGACGGGGCCTCTGTGAGGGTGAAGAGTATGCTGCTGGAGTTGCCCTGATTAAAGAGATAACATGTCTTGGCGACAAACTGTGCCACATACACCGTTAGTTTGCCTGTTTGTATTTTGTTTGTTTGAAACGCCCTGTGTGATCATGAAATACGAACGAGGGCACAAAAAACAGAGGCATTGAGCCAAGGAAATCAGTTTATTTAATTCAAATGAAACGAGATAGGCAGGTCACCAAAAAAATAGGCAAGTAGACGAGTCAAAAGTAACGCAAGCGGATATAGGCGCAGTCATAGGTTGGCCAAAATGAAAACTACTTAGCCTGAGGGCACGCAAAATATAGCATCGGGAAAATGTATTATCTGTGCCCCCGACATTGCTACACAAATTTAGTAGTGGGTGAAGTGACCGCCCGCGAAAATTATTTGACATCCGCCTTGGCATCGAACTGTAAAGCGAGACGACATATTCGCTGTCAGATCGAAGCAGGTATTCACGAATGGTGTTCCAGAGTGCGTCTGCCCTGGACAAGTTGCGTTTGGACAGAACCGACTTCGTGCGTGCCCACACATTTTCGATGGGGTTTAATCCGCGCCATTCAGAGGCCACAGCAACAAGCTCACGCCAAGGTTCTCTAGCACGTCAGTCACCTTACGAGCCATGTGCACAGGGCTTTTGTTGTGCTGGAAAAGAAAACAGCCGTCGGGGAAGGGTCCATCCAGCACATATGGGATCATGGTGTCTTGAAGCAGAAAACTGTAAGATGATGCCATGAATTTCCCATCAATGCAGACAAGAGGTCCTGGCCCATCTTGGCTCATGGCACCCCACACGGAGACTGCACACCGGCCACTTGAAAGAACGCTCTGAGTATAGCCAGGGTGATACCTGCAATTTTAAAAGAGCCAGAATAAAAGAAAATGTGCAGAAAAGTGATTTTGCAGTCGGTAAATGAAAGCTTACAATACAGGTTGTGCTACATACACCTTGAAACCACAGCATTGTACAAATAACTTGAAACACGTGTATTCGAGGTGCTGCTAACAGAAGTTATTTATGAGTATTTACGTTACTTGCCATGTATTTATTTCTCAATTGAGATTACCAGATAATTTCATTCATAGGGATAAATTGACGACTCCTCAGTATTATTACAGCCAAGGGAAATTTCTGCATGTGCGAAGGAGCAAAATATGTTAACACGGCGATAAAGTGAAGGCATTGGTTACCTAGAATTAAGGGCCGCCACACCCTCCTTTTTTTATCCCGAGTGCAGAAAATGAACTCGTCAGAAAAAACTACATTGTGCCACTCTTCCGCACTCCAGTGCTGGTGGTCCAGGCATTGTCGGCGTTGTCGCTCAGTCAGGATGGTTTTTGCGCCGCAGCACAATTTCAAATTCCAGCGGCTTTTAAACGACGGCGAACTGTCGAAGGAGAAATATCCAGTGACAGCTCATCGCCGATTTCTTTAGCACTGAGGAAAGGGTCCACGACAGATGCGGCCACAATCAGTATGTCATCCTCATGTGTTGTGGATCTTGGCCGGCCGGACCGCTTGGCATCCGCAAGTGTTCCTTCATCTCGAAAGGCACGGATAATTCTCCTCACCGATGTCTTCGACCTGCGAGTTCCTCGGCAAATCACTCTTTGCGGTGCACGCTCAACGAAAAATCTGGCGACGAGCTTCCGTTCTTCAACTGGTACAAATGGTGCCGTTACAGCAGACGCCGCACCTTTGATTGGTGCTCCGCATTTCTAAACCATTAAAAAGTATTGCTGGCCGGTGAGAAGCCAGAACACATCACGAGCGGGTAAAGATAAAGAAATGGCATGACAGCCGATTTCTAGTCAAACCACTGAACATCAGGTCATTCACTGTATAGATAAATCTTTATGCTCGCACGGTGCCCCTCTGGCTGGCTTTTTATATTTTTTATCAGCGCCATAAAACAGCCGGGCAGACTGACGTCACCTTCAGATTTTTAGTGCGACACATGTGCCAAATATTAGAAAACTAATGACTGCTGGGGTTTTACGTGCCAAAACCACGATATGATTATGAGGGACGCCGCAGTGCAGGGCTCTGGAAAGTTTTAACCCCTGGGGTTCTTTGTCGTGCACTGATAACGCGCAGTACACAGGCCTCTAGTAGTTTTGCCTACATCGAAAATGCGACCGCCGTGGTCAGAATCGAACCTGCGTCTTTCGAGTCAGCAGCCAAGCACCATAACCACTAGGCCGCCGCCACGGACACTAATAGACCACTCGTCCCATTTAATACTTGACGCTGCATTGAGTTGTCATTGAAAGCAGACAAACTGTTGCTTTGCGTGGTGAAACTAAAAAACTGATCTCCAAGCTTTCAGACAGGTCTAACGATGCAACTCTTCTTACTATGTTGTGTGATGGCATTCCTTCAGACAGTGATCATCATAGCAAGCATGGAAATCACGATGCATTCTGCGTGGTTACATAGATTAACAAAAACTCGTGCCAGCAGTGGTGAACAATAGCACGTTAAAAAAAAAAAGTCTGGCTGCTATGCATTATCTGTCTGGTCGGGGCAAAGCGAGCAGTGTAGGCTTCACACCCAGCGCTACGCCCCCAACGTGCCCCTGTTGAACTGAGTGTGCGACGAATTAAATAAAGACAGCAACCCCTACCGCCAAACGTTACGTGTAGTCAGCTAGTACGCGACGAACGAGTAAAAGGACATGGCTGCGAGCCTGAAAGGACGCGCACCGTGATGTCTCGACCCCAGGCACTGACTGTCAGATGGTGTGCTGATGCAGTTTTATCAGAAAATTTGGGTGTGGTAGTTCATAGTTTTTTTTTGTTTAACCTAGATAGGATGTTAGGCAGTATAATAGCAAGAGCTTGATGGCGCAACCTACCGCCCCGTTCCAAAAGGAACGCTCATAACATCCATCCGATTTCGACCGCCGCTCGTGTGCCACGGCTTATTTTGCTGCCGGGTGTACATCATAAACAGCAGTGGGAATAAAGGGCACCCCTGCCTCAGTCCCTTGCTGATATCAACTTTATCCTCGCACCTCATCCCTTCCCATTCAACGCAAACGGTATTTTCTTGGTAAATCTCTCTCAAAAGCTGTAGACAAGCGCCACCTAAGCCTTCCCTTTCCAGAATATCCCACAATATGTTGCGGTCTACGTTGTCGTAGGCTCCCGTAATATCTAAAAATGCCACATATAACGGTCTGCTTCCTACTCTTGATATTTCAATACACTGAGTAAGAACAAATAAGTTATCATCCAAACGCCTACCTATTCTGAAAAACACGGGGAATGCGGGAGATGGAAATTCAAGACTATGAGCAAAACGTGAACAAGGTGAATGCATAAGCCAACGTTTCGACAAGTGGACTTGTCTTCTTTAAGGCAACGTATGCTTTTCTCACCACAGTATATGTAGGTGGGGTTCTTCTAAAGGACAGAGGGTGTAAGGCGGGAGGGTTCGGCAACGAGGGAACGTGTGTTACCGTGTCGAATTGAGAGTAAGGGAACACTGTGCACAAGGCCAGGGCCACCCCACCCCCACCCCGGTCTGTCAACGCACGCATGTTAGCCGGCGTGTCAAGGGCGTCTGACACCCCATCTGAAAAAAATAAGAGAAAAGAAAAAAAGGGGAGGATACGCCAAGAAATCAAACGGTGTTGTGGCCTATAGCTTGAAATTTAGCATAGCGAATAGATTCTAAAGCTCCCTTTGAAACGTTTATGCCTATTGGTTGCAATGTCTTGAACTTATGGATAAGTTATGTTTCTCTGTATTTTCTTTCTCGTTCAGAACGGAAATTTGACTGTAAGATGTAGAGATTAAAGTCATTAAAGTTATGACCTGGTTGGTTGAAATGCTCGACGAAGGCTTTGGGAAGCTTTTTAGCTATGTCCGCGCGATGTCCGTTTAATCTGACATTCATTGATTGTGCTGTTTCACCGATATATTGCTTCTTACAGAAGGAACATTCAAGCATATTAATCACACTAATTGGAGACAGTGACTACAAGTACATGCATGAACACTTCCCACCAGGCCAACACTCACCACACATTAGCTTTGAGAGCGGCGCCACAACACACACCATCCGAGACCTCATTGCTGCAGCACCACAGCACATCACACATTTCGTCATTCACTGCGGGACTAATGACCTTAACCATGACACCGACGACAACACAGTTGAGGCCACGAAAACGCTCATAAACGACTTGCACACCAACAGACCAAACGCAGAAATCACCCTGACAACGGTACTTCCCAGGATCGCAAACAAACACAGGCCACTTATTCAACAATCAGGGACACTCCTAACTCACGCACTAGGGACACGTAAGCTCAATGATTTTCTTCTTGACATTGGAAACCAACACGAGAACGTCGATGTCATCCACCACGCTGAAATACACCAGGACCCTAACATTCTGCTCACCTGGGACGGACTACACCCCAATTTTTTTGGCGTCAAGGTAATGGCTAACAACATCAAGTACAGGCTCAGGAACTCTTTTAAATCGACGCAACCTACAACACCAATAAATTCTGCATCCCAGTTAGCTTCAACACAGAAACACACGCCTGAAATTTTCAACACCAGCTCGCACGCACGTTCCACCGAAGCAAGAACCCAAGAAGCATCTACACAAACGGTAGACGCGGAACCAACACCACCTTCACAACATCCGCTCATACGGAAGCCCACAACCAACCGCGAAGCCTTCACGCAAACGGCAACATACACTAATAAGCAAACCGATACGCAGACAGATACACATACAGACATCGGTGCAGGCCTTGACAGGAAAATTAAGCGTGAAAAGACACCACCTGAAGATTTTTCGCCCCGGAGGTCTGCCCGAACCAAACAGAAATGACTACCACGCACTAGGGATAGCACACGCAACAACAAATCTCGCCCTTTCCTCCAATCCCGCAAACTCGTCGCCAAACAAACAAATTACAGATTTCACCTAAACACTTACACTAGCTGCATTAAAAAGAGGAAAATCCCAAAAGGTCTCAGTATTAAGCTTAGATGCGCCCTTGGTTCTTTACCCTCCAGGCTATTATTGTTGCGACATTCTCGAAGAACACTGCAAGGAACAACTTATGATAATTGCTGATCAACTCGACAGCATAAAGTTATCTGAACCAGAAATAAGAGAACTTAAACAATTCGGCCAAGCTAAGGAGGAAAAATTACTAGATAAGTACCGGCGCAAAGATATTAGAGCTGCAGATCCACCCAAAGAAACTAATGTAACCCCTGCAGCACGTAGCTCCACCGACAGTCCTACAAGTGAGTATCCAGAGCACTGCAGCAATGTAGTAGACATATCCCAGAGTCTAAGCCCCGAAGAAGTTGCTCTCCTGAAACGTGGTCTAACGTTTTGTCCGACGAACAACGCAGTAAACGAATACGAACTCCACAAAGATATAACAGAGTTTTCACGAGGCATGCGCATCAAGGAGTTCTTTTTCGATAGACCAGATGTAGGAAAAGAAGATAGGGACTCTCTTAGACCACCTAGCACGTGGACACCGGAAACCGAACAGTGCCCAGACCTCGATTTATGCATAAAACTGATATCAAAGGAAATTCTAGAGTCAGCGCAGCATTGTCGGAAACACAAAAATTTGACCGCCGCTCAACACCAAATCCTTAAAGAACTTGCGGAAAGGAATGATATTGTAATAAAACCAGCAGACAAAGGCGGCAGTATCATAGTCTGGCCTATAGAAAAGTACAAGAATGAGGCCTCTCAACAACTGAGCAACCACACCCATTACAGAAAATTCGACTCTAACCCAACTTCAGATTACAGCAATAGTGTGATAAACACAATAGCGGAGCTCCTGTCCAGGGAACTAATCACGCAATCTATCGCTTCATGATGCCCAAGAACAAAAAAGCAGGCCGCTTTTACCTTCTTCCTAAAATACATAAAGTTCCGGTCGAAGAAATATTTACAGCAGAAATCCCAGGTCGGCCTATTGTGTCTAATAACACACCTACTGAGTCGCTATCTAAATTCTTAAATCACCACCTGTCAGACATACCCACCACCCTCCCATCTTTCGTTCAAGACGCGCCGCACTTCCTTCGAATTATCGACGGCATCAACACCAACCAAATCCTTTCCGACCGGGCTATTCCAGTCACTTTGGATGTTACTGCCCTTTACACCAACATTCCTATGAGTGAAGGAATGGAAGCTGTTTCTAGATCCTGCGCAATCAATCCCCAAGCGCACGCTCCTGAAGTTTACTTATCGCTCCTTAGGTTAGTTCTCACGTTCAAATATTTCGAATTCGATTCTATTCACTACCTGCAAACTTTCGGCTCTAGCATGGGTACGCCATTCGTTCCCACGTATGTGAACATTTTCATGGGACAGCTTGAAGCAGACCTGCTGAAATCCTACCCTTTAAAACCCCACACCTATCTTTGCTACATTGACGACATATTTATAATATGGGAACACGGCACAAGCGCCTTAACCGACCTAATTAGCCATTTCAATCGCGTTCACCCGAGTATTAAATTTACTGCTCACCACTCTCCTAGTCAGATCAACTTCCTGGACACGACGGTCTACATAGAAAACTGAGAACGACACTTTACCGGAAGCCTACAGATAGCCAGCAATATTTAGACTACAACAGTCATCACCTGCGATATTGCAAGCAAGGAATTTTTGTCAAACAAGCGAAACGTATAAGAAGAATCTGCAGCGAAGACCACGACTATATCCACCACCTAAATGACCTTAAAACAACGCTAGCAGAAAGGAACTATCCCCAAGTTGCTCTCGATAGAGCTTATGATGCCGCATCAAGATTGGAGAGACAGTCGGAATTGGTGAAGAAACAGCCCACACTAGAATCTGACAGACCGCCGGCCTTTATAACAAAATATTCTAATTCACTCCCAAACATAAACAACATCCTAAGAAAATACCACCAAATATTATCAAGTAACGAGCGTCTGCAAAAAGCGTTCCCGGATGTACCGAGGGTTACCTATCGCCGAAACAAGAACTTTAAAGACATATTAGTGCACGCAAAAGTCAGCCAACAGCATTCCCCTGTAATAAAAGCATGTTGTCGCCCTAGGTGCAAAACCTGCAGGCACCTTCAAAGTGACATTAAAATTAAAAGCACCATAAATAGTTATACACATGAAATAAAATCTAGCTTCACTTGTACAAATTCGGATGTGATTTATATGCTTGAATGTACCTTCTGTAAGAAACAATATATTGGTGAAACAGGACAATGAACGTCAGATTAAATGGACATCGCATGGACACAGCTAAAAAAAGCTTCCCAAAGCCGTCGCAGAGCATTTCAACCAACCAGGTCATAACTTTGATGAACTTAAACTCTACATCTTACAGTCAAATTTCCATTCTGAATGAGAAAGAAAATACACAGAATCATGCCTTATCCATAAGTTCAAGACATTGCAACCAATAGGCATAAACATTTCAAAGGGAGCTTTAGAATCTATTCACTATGCTAAATTTCAAGCTATAGGCAACAACACAGTTTGATTTCTTGGCGTATCCCCCCCCCCCTTTTCTCTTTCCTTTCCATTCCTTTTTTTTTCTTTTCTCTTTTTTTGTCAGCCAGCGTGTCAGACGCCCTTGACACGCCGGCTAACACACATGCGTTGACAGACCAGGGTGGGGGGGTGGCCTTGGCCTTGTGCACAGTGTTCCCTTACTCTCAATTCGACACGCTAACACACCTTCCCTCCTTGCCGCACCCTCCTGGCTTACACCCTCTCTCCTTTAGAAGAACCCCACCTATGTATACTGTGGCAAGGAAAGCATACGTCGCCTTGAAGAAGACAAGTCCGCTTGTCGGAAGGTTGGCTCCTGCATTCACCTTGTTCACGTTTTGCTCATTACCTATTCTGAAGCCATTCTGAAGTTCTCCCGAAATGCCATTATTCTCTGCCCATGCTTGCAGCTTTAATTTGATTGCCTGCATTGCTAGCCTGTATATTACTGATGTAATGGTCAACAGTCTATACGAGTGAATTCTATCTTTCTCCCCCTTACCTTTATAAATTAAATTAATTCTACTTTGTCACTAACTGTCTGGTATTCGTCTATCTTTTAAAGTTTTTTCCACTGTTTTCACCAGAGCTTCCTTACTTTTTTTGTCCTAGTTCATTAATCAGCCTAACAGGAACCTCGTCTAGCCCAGTGGCTGTGCCCTTAGGAATTTTCTCTTTGGCTTTCTTCCAGTTGAAATTTGTCAGTACCAGCTCCTTTTGCACCAGGTTCTCTTTCTTGCTCTTTCGTTTTCTTCAAATACAACCTCTTCATTGCCCTGGAAAAATTCAGCTGTTATTTTTCTGATGTAATTTATTGCCGCTTCCCCTTCCAGTTTGTTTCCATCTTTGTCTAGGATATGTTGTTGTATTGTTGACTTCTGGCCTAATAATTTTATGTGGTTCGAAAATATTCAAAGTGCAACCTTCTCTTTATCACGCGTTTCTGACAACCAACATTCAGTTTCACCTTTTATCTTTGCTTACACCAGTATTTGAACCATAAACTTTAAAGAAACGATATATTTCCCATTTACTGGCCACCTCATACTGCGGCAACTGCGCCTTCCTTGCCTGCATGTGCTCTCGGGATGCTTTCTGTTGTTCGGCGATCGCTTCTCGTATTTCCCTGTTCCACCAGCTTTTTGCTTTCCTTTTTTCCTTTCCAACGAACATGTTTCTCTTTCTGTATTTCTGTCGTTATTACACTTAGAAGCTCACTATATTGCCGCTCTATCCTTGGCCATTTGCCAAGTTCTTCCTCAACTCTAGTGACTAGGTTTGTTATTTGTTCAGCATTCAAATTTGAACTGGCCATCTTGCACTCCTTGCTCTCTTTCCCCAACTACATATCCCATCTTCAAAAATGATGCATTTATGCCCAGGTAGCACAAAAGAGATACATAACGTTTTCGTAGCGTTTATCCAAGACGATAAAAACGGGTTAAAGAAGACACGAATGAGAGAACTTCGGCGGGAAAACGTCGGATATCTCTGCTAATGTCCGGCTTAATTACTTTCTTGAGACGATCTAGAACAGGTCTGCAAGACGTATTCGAAAAGCTGGTCTAGAAATAGGATTGGGAAAGACACAAGTAATCCCTTTGCCAAAACTATTCGTAACCAATTTCTAAACGTTTTTAGGACGTTATCAAAAAGCTGGTCTAGAAGCGGTCTTGAAAGGTTTACGATCATCTGAAGCTAATTTTCGCGGGTGACGGGCGCGATGAGACATCGTTGTTCAAAACACGCGTTTAGTTTCGCCTCACGCGACTGGCCTATGCCACGCAGACGTCGTCAGCCGCACCCGTTGGCACGGCCTAGGCCAATCGCGTGAGGTGAAACTGATCGGGCGTTTCGAACAACGATCTCCAATCGCGCCCCAGATGAGTAGAAGCGTTGGTGTTGACTGTAAGAGCCATGGCGCAGTGCCAAGCACTGTTCCCCGCATGGCCGGCGCATCGTCTACCAAGTCGCACGAAAATGAGCCTGTTAGGAATAATAAATCCTTAATACCGCCTTTAGTAAGCTACGATGCTTACAACCACAATGGGAATGACATCCTGCAAAGAACAAATGGCCACGTCTTGGCAGGTGGCCAGACCAAGCCCTTCATGCCAAGAGTGCATGAAATGAGAACATTGTGACAAAGCAAGAACACTTTATTAAAATGTAATGCTTATGCAAGGTTCGAACAAACTGTGTGAGAAATGCAAATAGAAATAAAAGTACATCAACAATGACAAAAGTCGCAGAAAGGATTCGTAATGAACTCGAAAGTGAACATTCACTAGCACATAAACAAAATTCCAAGTACACATACAAAAATGAACAGAAAAACCTGGAGTGTACTAAAGTGTCTAATTTATCATAGTAAAGTGCGCGTGCTATTAGATGGACTAGAGTTATGCAGAAGTGACATCGGAGCGAATGGAAGAAGTAGACTGAAAAATGCAAGAGTATGAATTGGATGGTAACTGCCTCCAAGCAATGTTCCCAATCATCTAGAAGCTTGAAAACTGCACAAAAAGAAATACCACCGCATACCATCATAAAACAATCCTGTGACAGAAATAAAAAAAAATGGGAACAATGCAAAATTGGAAATATTGCCTTTAGGATATATCAAAGAAGGTAATGGCGAGAAAAAATAACCATACAACAAAAAAGCAATAAAGTGAAATTAGTACAGAATACTTAAACGGGGGATTCAGTGTAACAAGTGAACACTACTGTAGTACAGCGAACGATGAGACAGTAATGCTGCATCTTGCCACTCCAGAACGTGAGAAATGAATATGCAAGCCTCATATCAGAAACTTACATAAACATGGAAATAAACTGGAATGCACTGGAAGCTGCATTTGTGTAACAAAGGAAGCAATGGTCATAATAAATAGTAAGTGTTTTATCTAAAAAGCCCTTTACAAGAGGCAAAGTTGTACCTCTCTGGCAAAAATAAAGTTGCAACGAATAATTTGCAAACCAGCAAATACATTAATTAGCACACTGACATGTCACACTTTGCGCACATCTCCAGTCTCCTAAAGTAAAAAAAAAGCACTCTGAATGAGAAAAACGTTTAACACATGTAGCCCAGAGCAAATTCTTTGCCAGTTCACTCACACTTTCACATCCAAAAACATTTGCCACAAAGTCCAGGCACAGTTCCACTGATGTTTACCAATTCACCCCCACTTTCACGTCCAAAAATATTTGGCACACAGTCCAGGCAGAGCTTCATAGATAAACAGCTTGAGAGCACCCTACTGATTATTGTGCATACCCGCTGCTGGAAATAGAACTGCCGCACATGCTGGTAGTGGTTTCAGTGTAGACACACTTGCTGCCCTGGACATGTATGTTCAGATATCTGCACTGGTGCTCTATTTTGTCGAAGTAGACACATTGATGCACTACGCTGGTAAGTGAAATGTTTTGAATGCACAAGTATTGGCTTCACCAGAAAGACTTGCCCACATACCACCACTGGAATATATATGCACTTGCTCTTCACTCAGTAGCATTGAACGTAAAGTGTTCCCTATGTGGGAGCCATGTGTAAAACCGGTGTCACACGACCACTCTCGATCGCGATCAAGCCCGATCCGGATCGAAATTATCGATGCGACTGGCTCACTCTCGTAGCTTGCGCAGAGGAGCCATCACGACCGAGAAATTCGATTTGTAACGGACTGGATAGCGGCTAAAAGAGCCCCGTGTGAAACCGGTATCAAATAATGCACAGACGTACGCTAGGAAAATGTGTTGCACAAGGACAAAGAACTGCGGCATGCCCTGTTGTGCGAAGCGCGCGAACAGAACACATGTATATACATATAAAAAAAAAACTGCGAGAGCGCTTCGCGAACTCCATGCGCACACATGGCACCCGCACGAACTCGGCAGGCCGCCGTAAAGCGCGAAGGGCGCACAGCGTACATTCCGACACATGTCCCAAACTGCAAACAATCGTACTACCTAAAGCATACAAGTTATTTTATACCAAGGGCATACTCGACTCACGTATGCAGTATGCACAAGCGAGTTATGCAGCGTACATGCTGTATCCATTCGCCAAATAGTAAAATTGATAACAAGCACAAAGCTACAAGGGACTCAATACATTACTACCATTTGAGGCGTCAAATAAAATCGAATTTGGCCGTTTCATATATTGGACACAATATATGGACACATGTGGTACACGGTAATACCATGAAATACCCATCACGTGGGTAAAGGGGGCGAAAACACAATCGAGAACCTGAAGCGCAAACGATAAAAGCACGGTATGGTGCACGCAAAATTCTGTCAGTGCGCTGTAGCGCGAGGGAAGAAAATAGGGTGAGCACTTGACCTCACCTTTTGGGATACCGCACTAGTAGTGAATCATTAAAAAAAAAGCCTGTTTGAACCAGTTCCCTTGTCTGCAACACTCTTGCTAAACGGGAGACTAAAATACCACGATGATGGCTCTACTGCGGAGATCGGCAAGGTGCGCACAGACAGAAATTTTGCCGCCTTTCTTCGCATTCTGCAAAATGCTTTCTTGTTAGGATCACGCATAGCGGCCGACCCCGACGCTAGGGACACACAGGCACGATTTCGTCCCTCTAACTTTCGTCCTTATACTGCCCTTAACGCCTTAATTACAGCGTCAGTGAAAAGGAGCCTCACATAACATGACAATGAACTTGAAGAGGTGATTAGTGCCCTCCACTCCGCGCCCTCCAATTGAAAACACTACTGATTTCCAAATTAAACTACACAAACAGATCGCATAACCCAAACTAATCACAGAACGTCGTTTTCTTGACGGCAAAACCCTGCAACACTTGCATGACAAAGGGCAGCGGCAGCACATTCAGAACAGCCGCTATCATACCACAGCGCAATGCGAGTGCGATAACGTTTTTATGCCCGGCTCAAACAGATCGCACAACCCAAACTAATCACAGAATGTCGTTTTCTTGACAGCAAAGCACTGCAACACTTACATGACAAAGGGCAGCGGCAGCACATTCAGAACAGTCGCA
Source organism: Dermacentor variabilis (assembly GCF_050947875.1). NCBI lineage: Eukaryota > Metazoa > Arthropoda > Arachnida > Ixodida > Ixodidae > Dermacentor > Dermacentor variabilis. The sequence continues at coordinate 25,012,728 of NC_134574.1, forward strand.
AACAGACCATAGTGCCATGCGAGTGCGATAACGTAACTATGCCCGGCTTCACGAATAACGTGGCCGCCTTGATCACATAACAATTGAAAACACTACTGATTTCCAAATTAAAACCACACAAACATATCGCACAACCCAAACTGATCACAGAATATCGTTTTCTTGACAGCAAAACACTGCAACACTTACATAGCAAAGGGCAGCGGCAGCACGTTCAGAACAACCGCAAACACACCACAGCGCAATGCGAGTGCGGTGACGTGACGACGCCATGACGACGCGACTATGCCCCGGCTCGCCCGGCTGCCCGGCATCACGAATCACGTGGCCACCTTGGTCACATGATTTGACGACGGTATCGCCACCTTGCGCAAGGTTGGATCGCGTTGATGGGTTGTTGAATATTGTAGAAGCCGCTAAAGAGGCTGACGCGCCATGGCGTGGCGGTGGCGTTTCGAGTCGTTTGCAAAACGTATTCACACCTCGTTCTTAAGCTGTCTGGCTTCCAACGTTATCAAAACGTATTCACCCCTCGTTTTTAAGCTATCTTGTTTGGAACGTCTTTGATGCGTCGATTTTGGTCAAAAATCCGTTTCAGACGTTGAATCCCTTAATACGACGTTTTCAAGACTTTGTGTGCTACCTGGGTGGTCACTCCCTATGCTGCAATACCTTTCTTCATCAATGACCATTTCTCTCCACTTATCATGAATTCCTTCTGTCATCAGACGGTAATCAATTGTTGATTGCCAGTTTCCCACTTCCCACGTAATCTGCCCTTCACACTTAGGCACTGTAGTCACGATAGAGAGGTTATGTTGCTCGCAAAGGTCTAACATTGACTTCCCTTTGTCGGTATAGCCATCTAAATCCTGTATGTGGGCATTAATGTCACCTAATAGGATAATTTCAGCCTTATTCCCGAAACCCTTAATATCAGCACATGCATTCGACTAGCTCTTTATTCATCTCTGTGCTGTTATTTCCAGTCCACAAATACATAACGCCGAGCCAAGTTTTTTTCCCACTCATTGTACCTGATAACCAAAGATGCTCTTGATATTTTGAATTTACTCTTTTCCATTTGGCTACCTGATGGATGAGCATTCTGACTCCCCTAACCTTTCTTTCCGACTTAGTTCTCTTGCACCCGTTAAGTCTTAAGAGCGCTGTCTGCCCACTCGTGCAATTTCTTGAAACCGTATTGGCTTCCCCGGTGGGTTTCACAGCAGCGCTCGTGTACTGCTGTGAAGCTCGACTACGCAGCTATTAGCTGAAGATGGATTTTATTGAACTAAAGAAACAACTCGAAAAAATACATGGAGTAGGAGAATTACAGACAAATCGTCTAGAAACAGACATTTATTACGAGAAAATGCAAATGTGTGTACACCGCATGATGCCAAAAACAAAAAGGTTAGAAAATGTGTTAGATATATGAACAGTCCACTTCTGCACACCACCTGATTTTAACAGGGTGCACTTAGGCTTGTCGGCTTTGTGTTGCTATGAGAAAGGTAGTCGATAGTTGGCTGAGAAGCAAATGATTGCGCATTGTACTTTGCAGTGAAATATATACTCAAACAAATGGAAAACTATATTTACAGTAGGCTTCACTGAACTTGAAAGCCCATATTATTTGTCAGTTGTGTAGGCTCCCTTTGATAGAGAACTGTAAAGTAGGATTATGCAATAAAATGTATGACATGCATAGATGAAGACACTGTGAACCAAATTTCACTGTTGTACTTTCACGAAACTGTTCCTTTAAATCATGATCTGAAATTAATTATAGCTTCACTATGTTTAACATGTCAATGTTTGCTTGAGTTTAGTTTATAAACTCAAGCCACTGGCTTATTTGTTAACCACTTCATAGTAAGGATAACAATGAGCAAATTAAGATTGTGTAGACCTATTAAGTATAAGAGCATAATGGCGCGTTGGGGTAAGTGTAAATATGCAACATGCTTTTTATGTTTTTTACCATGTGGCAGAAGGGGGTATGTCTTGAATCTGTACATGAACTGATGGCAAAAATTTTACAGGTATATGTCTACTCCTGCAAGGAAGTAAAATAGTTCTGAGGCATATGAACCAGGATGCTGCAGTATGCAAGTGTTACCAGCTATAGACAGTTTTATCGGTGAGGAGGAACGTAGCCTCAAACTAACGTGCCGCGCTCCTCCTCGTACTGGTATATGTGGATCACCATTTCTTCCATTGGGAGCCTGGAACAGTAGCAAATTAGTGCGATTCTAAAGTGTTCTGTCTGTGCTTGCTGCGATGTCAGATGACTCAACGAATGTGAGCGAGCTACCATGGCGCTGTATTCAGCTGTAAAAATAACTTTCGGAAGTGAATGTGAAGTGCTTCTTCAGTTGCAGCGACTCTATAGACTCTGCCGGTGCAGTTGCAGACAAGCGTCCCCTTTGGATTGCCAGCATAAACAGAAAGGCCTTGACACCATCAGCTTCGTAACGTGTATATTTAAAAGATGTTTTCAGTGAGCATATGGCAACGAACTCGGTGCCCATGATCAAAAGGTGTGCAGTCGAGTCAGCCAACTATTGCGAATGGCCGAAGTCAACTATTTCTTTGTGCATGCACATTAAAGTCTACCTGTTTGAATGTCTTCTGAGATAAGGATGCCACACTTACCACCGTTGTTGTTACAGGCAGTGGTTACCCTGGCGATGTGCTATGGGTCGCTCAGTTCCAGCCAACTGTTTTTGGGTGACGCCTCTCCAGAATGGCCTTCCTCGGCGCGCCCATTGACGCAGGGTTCCTCCCGGATCCACTCCTGCGGCAACTTTCCGTCTTCGCCTGGTCCGCCTCATGTGGAGCCGTTTGGCTCATGCTGGCAGTTTTCCAGCGCCGCCTCTTGGGCTAAGTCAGCTACGGATTGCCTGGAGCCATTTCTTGAAGAAACTGTCTTTTTGGGCTGGCAACCTGAGCATGGCTTTGCCTCGCCTGGAACCGCCGGAGCATTACAAAAGCGCCAATCCGCAACGATCCACTTGGGGCTCGACACTTCAGCAAGGATGCCGCACTTACCACCATTGTTGCTACAGGTTAGTTACCTGGAAGCAGCACCTTGTATTAGGTCTAGTAATTACTGTTTTATTGCAGTGTTTTGTCCACCACCATTATTTGATTCATTAAATCGCTTATGCTCTTTCTTGTCTAATCTGCTGCTTATGCTTTCTGGCGATGTGGAAAGTAATCCAGGTCCTATGAGCAAGGCGGAAGCAGATGCCTTTTCCTCAGCCATGGAAAAAATTTGTAAACTTGAGGAGGGGCAGGCTATAATTTACTTGCCGAATTGACACTAAGCAAGGAGAGGTGTGCAGCCGCTGAGAATAAAATTAAGCTCCTAAATGCCAAAATTGCAGCTTTGGAAACATGCAGCATATCCGAACAGGCAACATCCGATGCTGTCATAACTACAACTAACTTGCGTAGTGTTACTGACCAGCTGTCTAACATTTCATCTAGGTGTGATAGTGCTGAAAATCGGATGCGACGCTCTAACCTTCTGTTGGAATTGATGACACCCCTAACGAAGATTGGGCTGCATCCGAACAAAAAATAATAAAGTTCTGCTCAGAGAAGCTTCAAGTTACTGCAAGAAATAACCAATTTGAAAGCGTTCATAGAATAGGCAGGCACAGTGACAATAAACGCAGGCCAATAATAGCAAAATTAGCCTTTTTCATGGACAAAGAAAACATTCTGATGTTAGCATGTAAACTAAAAGATCGTCATTCGCTATCAGTGAAGACTTTTCCCCAGCTACACGGCAGGCGAGATGACAGCTCATTGCATTCACGAAGACACAGAAAAAACAATTCAAACTAACAGTTGACAGGCTGCCCATAGACAATAAGACATACATATTTGATATCGCTACTAACTCTGTTATTCCTTTTACTAGATAGCTCAGGGGCAGCACGTGTCCAAAACACCATAATCAGTCTAACTCCTATCATGCCTTTCCTACTGTATCATTATCTTTCACTAACATTCCAAGCCTTGTGTGTAAATGCAAACAGCTTTCTTCCTTCCTTGAAGATAGCAAATCTGACATACTAGTATTAACTGAAACTTGGCTGTGTCAGGATATATCTGATAAAGAAATGTTTGAATGTGTTCACAACTACATTCACAGATATGACCAAAAAGATGGAAGAGGTGGCGGCGTCCTTCTAGGAATAAGAAAAACACTTCCATCTTATGTAATTAACTCATACTCTAACCTTTTAAATTATTTGGGCTGCATGCATGTTCTCGTCGTCGCAAGTACTTATAGGTGTATGTTACCGACCTTCAAATTCTACTAATTCATTTATTAGTGACTTGCGCAGCAACATAAAATCAGTGACGAAGCTTCACCCGTTTGATGCCATCTATCTACTAGGAGACTTCAATTTTCCTTTGATCGACTGGGTTAACTTATCTTCATCCTGTAATACTTTGACTGAACTCATCCATTTAACCTTCGATTTTAACCTGTTTCAGGTTGTTATGCAGCCTACATGGGGTAATAATATCTTAGATTTAATCCTCACAGCAGCACCTGAGACAGTTCATCACACTGTCTCGATAAATGGTTTTAGCGATCATTCCTTACTGCAAGTAACTCTCAACGTACCCTCATCTTTTACAGGTTTTGCTACTAAAAAATTATGCGATTAAACAAAGCCAATTACAACGTTATAAATTCGGAATTAGATATATTCTTTTCCCACATACTCTTACCTTCATTTCACTGTCGATCGGTGGAGAAGAATTGGATACTCTTCAGGAATAAGATTTCTGCCTTGGTTAACCAGTATGTCCCTCTCGTTAAGATAAGCAATGATGAATCTAACCCATGGTTCACCAGATCCCTACGCTGACTGAGAAACAGGAAGAAGCGTCATTACAAAAGTGCAAAGCGCTTGCGCACGCAAGCAGCTTGGGACACATACAAGGAAAGCTTGAAAATTTACTGTTCTGCCCTGTCTTCAATTAAAAATAAGTACTTCACTCATGACCTACCATCTCTTTTAAAATCTAATCCCAGAAAGTTCTGACACATTATAAGCCCAGATCAGGACCACACTAACATTTCTTTACATAACAATAACACTCCCATTCCAGATAATCAGTGTACCTCCACTTTAAATACTTGTTTTTCTTCTGTATTCACCACAGAAGGCTGATCTGCCTGATGCATTGGAGCTGAAGTACCAATACATATCACCAATAGAAATAACAATTGAAGGTGTCGCATGCCTGATAAATAACCTCAAGCTAATCACATCCTGTAGCATTGACGACATTAATTCTAAAATTCTGAAAAACACCACTGTCATCGCATCTAGTAAAATTCTGTCTCATATCTTCAGGCAGTCTTTAGAGACTGGACTGCAGCCTTCAGATTGGAAGATAGCAAAGGTCATACCCATATTTAAGTCATGTAATAAACGCACCGGAAAACTACCGTCCAATATCATTAACATCTATATGCTGTAAAATGCTAGAACATGTAATTGCATCAAACGTCTACAGTCACCTGGAAGCAAACAAATTTTTCTTTTCTAACCAACACGGATTTTGGAGGAACTTGTGAACCGCAATTACTAGAATTAACAACTGATTTGCATGCTAACATGGAAGAGGATCTCCAAACTGATTGTGCTTTTCTAGACTTCTCAAAAGCGTTTGATCTTGTAGCACATTGCCATTTGATTTTGAAATTATCTGTTCTTAAATTAGATTCTCTTACACTAACATGCATTCACAATTTCCTTTCCAATCGTCAGCAATTCACAGTAGCTAATAATTTTTCCTCTCCTCTCTCGCATGTTACATCAGGTGTACCACAAGGCAGCGTTCTTGGGCCATTACTATTTCTAATATACATTAATGACTTACCCAGTAACATTTCCTCACATGCGCGCATTTTTGCAGACTGCATTCTTTATCGTTCCATCAAATGTGCCGATGATCATGCAATCCTCCAAAAAGATCTTGAACTTATTTCTCTTTGGTGTAAGACTTGGCTAATGAAGCTTAACACTTCTAAATGTAAAATTATCTCTTTTAGCCGCAAGCATACTAATCTGTTTCCTTATCGCATAAATAACATCACTATTTTGCATGATACTCAATATAAATATCTTGGTGTTAACCTAACTTCGACTCTTTTGTGGTCAACGCACATTACATACATATGTGCCAATGCTTCAAGATCATTAGGGTACATCAGACGCAAGTTGCATAATTCTACTAAAGACATTCGTAAACTAGCTTATCTAACATTTGTTTGACCTCGGCTTGAATACGCTGCATCCGTCTGGTCTCCCCATCAGAAATACTTGATCGAAAAACTCAAATCTATCCAGAATAGGGCTGCGCGTTTTATTTCACGTTATGACTATAACAAAAGCATAACACAAATTAAACTCGACCTCTCACTAGAGCCCTTGCATGATCGTCATGATATAGACCTGCTATCATTATTTCATAAGTATCTCCCTAATACAGCACAATCAGTTCAATTTCATGTGCATCTACGGAAATTAATTTAACTACTCTGCTCTTCCAAGAGCCATTCCCCTTTGGAACAATCTTCCTAATGGCATCGCTTATGAGAGTGACCAGGAAAAATTCCGGCATTTTCTAGCAACACATTTTTTCAAATTCTACATAACCTAACGTGTTATTTTTTCTTGAGTGTCGATGCGCGAGGTCGCCTTGTTGAACAGTTCCTTTTTTCGTCCGGTGCGTGTCTGCTGAATAAGAAGACACCCACATATTATTCTCTCGCAAACAGAACATTTTCTTCAGTTGACCTCAGCCTAGTTTCCCCTTGTGTACTGTCTGAACTCGAATGGGAAGTTACCAAGAATCCTTACGGAAGCGACCACTTCCCCATACCGCTAAAAGCACATAAAGAAAAAGAATGTCTACCACAGGCTCCTAGGTGGAAGATCGATACAGCTGACTGGGAGAAGTTCCGAAACTTAACTAATATCTCACGGAATGACATGTCTTATTTAGGAATTGATGCTGCTGTGCAGTATCTCACAGCCTTCATTATAGATATTGCATCTAAATGCATATCAGAAGTAAATGGCTTGGCATGTAAACGGCGGGTCCCGTGGTGGAACGAAGATTGCAGGATCGCTCGTAAGAAACAAAACAAAGCGTGGGGGTTGCTACGCGCTTCTCCCACTGCAGAGAATCTAGTCAACTTTAAGCAAGTAAAATCCCAAGGCAGGAGAACCCGCCGACTGGCCAGAAGAGAAAGCTGGCAGAAGTATTTATCGAGCATTAACTCGTTTACAGACGAGGCCAAAGTCTGGAACAGGGTAAATAGAATTAGAGGGCGACAAACATATTCACTCCCCCTGGTAAATACACAGGGCGATACACTGCAAGATCAGGCAGACTCACTTGCGGAGCACTTTCAGAGCGTGTCAAGTTCAAACAATTATTCGCAATCTTTTCTCATATATAAACAAATAGAAGAACGTAAGCCATTAACAAGAAAAAGTCGAGAGAATGAGCCTTACAACCGTCCTTTCAGTATAGCCGAATTGAGAGCTGCCTTGAGCGCATGCAAGAGCTCCGCACCAGGATCTGATAGAATCATGTACGAAATGCTGAAAAACTTACACAATGACACGCAAGTGTCACTACTTACACTTTTCAACACTATCTGGGACGCAGGGTACCTTCCGACCGCATGGAAAGAAGCCAATGTGGTCCCTGTTTTAAAACAAGGCAAAGATCTTTCCTCAGTGGCAAGCTACCGCCCGATAGCCCTCACAAGTTGCATGTGTAAGGTATTTGAAAAAATGATAAATCGGCGACTGATCCATTTCCTTGAACAGAACAAAATGCTTGATCCCTATCAGTGTGGCTTCCGAGAAGGGCGCTCCACAACCGACCATCTTGTACGTATTGAAGGAAATATCCGGGACGCATTTATACATAAACAGTTCTTCCTCTCGATATTTCTCGATATGGAAAAGGCGTATGACACAACGTGGCGATACGGGATCTTGCGAGACTTATCGGAAATGGGCATTCGTGGTAATATGCTCAACCTAATAAAAAGCTACTTGTCCAATCATACCTTCCGGGTGAAAGTCGGGAATGTGCTGTCATGTCCTTTTACACAAGAAACTGGTGTACCCCAGGGAGGCGTGCTCAGTTGCACACTTTTTATTGTTAAGATGACAACGCTTCGTGCTTCCTTACCACCGGCCATTTCGTATTCCGTCTATGTGGACGACATTCAAATAGACTTCAAATCCTGTAACCTCGCAGTATGCGAGAGACAAGTACAGCATGGTTTGAACAAGGTGTCAGGGTGGGCAGAGAAAAATGGTTTCAAAATCAATCCTCAAAAGAGTTCTTGTGTGCTGTTTACAAGGAAGAGAGGTCTGGTTCCGGATCCTTGCTTGGAAATGTGTGGACATCAGATACGTGTAAACAAAGAGCACAAATTTCTAGGTGTTATACTCAACAATAAACTTACTTTCGTCCCACACATTAAACATCTTAAAGAAAAGTGTCTGAAAACAATGAACCTAATGAAACTTCTATCCCAGACTACGTGGGGTAGTGACAGGAAGTGCCTAATGGATCTCTATAAGAGCCTCGTCCGGTCACGATTAGATTATGGTGCCGTGGTATATAACTGCCGCCCCGAGCGCGCTAAAGATGCTAGACCCTGTTCACCATCTAGGCATCTGCTTAGCCACGGGCGCTTTCAGAACAAGCCCGATTGAAAGCTTATATGCCGAATCGAATGAATGGTCTCTCCACCTACAGAGATCATACATTAGCTTTACATATTTCCTTAAAGTACACTCCAATCCTGAACATCCATGTTTTCATACCGTTACCGATATGACGTGCGCTACACTTTTCAGCAATCACCCCTCCATAAGACAGCCTTTCTCGCTGCGTGTGAGGGAGCTTAGCGATGAAATGCATGTCCGACTCCTCGAGCATCGCTTAATGCACTTAACCAAGCTCTTACCTCTTTGGGAGTGGCAGGTGATACAATGTGACATATCCTTTATAAAAGTTACAAAGCGCGCTCCTGAGGCCGAAATCAGAATGCATTTCCTAGAACTGCAGTACAAACACTCCTGCACAGAGTTCTACACAGACGCTTCGAAGTCAAATGCCGGGGTATCCTATGCAGCCGTCGGCCCATCCTTCTCGGAATCCGATGTACTGCATCCGGAAACAAGCATCTTTACGGCCGAGGCCTACGCATTACTCTCTGCTGTGAAGCATATAAGAAGATCAAAACTTCCAAAAGCAGCGATCTATACAGACTCTCTAAGCGTCGTGAATGCCCTAATGTCACTCTACAAACATAAAAATCCCGTATTCAATGAACTGTATTCGGTATTGTGTAAAGCGTACTCATCTAACCAGAACATCATAATATGCTGGGTCCCTGGCCATAGGGGAATCGAAGGGAACATTCTCGTGGACGAGATGGCCACGTCAATCACATCGCAAGCTGTTAACCTTACCGCTGATGTGCCTGTCACAGATCTGAGGCCTTTCTTACGAAATAAACTGCGACATCACTGGCAGTGCACGTGGGACGCGCAAACAAATAACAAACTGCACGTTATAAAGCCCCAGATAGGTTTTTCGCCCTCCCCAACAAAATCTCGGCGAACAGATGTCCTATTCTGTCGCCTCAGAATAGGACACACGTTTGGCACCCATAGTTATCTGCTTACTGAAAGTGAACCTCCAACCTGTGGTAGATGCGGTGAGAGGCTTAGCGTCCTCCACGTGCTCCTGGAGTGCCGGGAAGCCGAAACGGAGAGAAAGAAACATTTTCCGCTTGCTTACCATTATAACATCCCTCTACACCCGGCTATGTTTCTCGGTAAGGAACCGCTTTTTGACACCAAGACAGTCCTCAACTTTTTAAATGATGTTGTGCTACATGTAATAAGACCATTAAACTTGTAGCGCATCCTCTTTCCAGAGGATGCCGCTGTGATAGTTGTTTTATATAGCACATGCCTACAGGCCCTTGTGTCGCAAGAGCTCTAACGAGGCCATGGTGCTCTAGTTAATTTTAGAAACTCATGCAATTTTTAATATCGTATCATTATTCTGAAATGCACCTCAATGCTCATAGTACGCGTCATTTGTCATCGCCATAATTTTATTACACATACATTTTACGCACTTTACAGCAACTATATTTTAGGCCCCTTTACAGCCACATCACATCAACTCCATAGAACCCATCACTCCACTGCGAAATCATTAACACTTGCATGGCGCTCTTTGGCCATACCTGGCCCTTGCGCCAAGAAAAACCACACATTCATTTCTTGAGTGTCATTATTGTGCTGCTACCCCTTAAATACTATTATTATAGCCAAATATTGTCCCGCTCACTCTGTAGTTCTATTAGTTATATTTTACTTTGTGAAAATTTCTTTTTCACTGACCTCTCGCATTCAAAAGCATTCGGTTTGTCTTTTGTACAATTTTTAACACCACATTACAGCATGTTAGCGCATTTCTTACACTGTATTTTTTGTATATGTATTCACATATGTATTCTACTTATTGTATAATCTTTGAGTGTACTCTTCCCCCCCCCCCCCCCTTACAAAATGCCTCTAGGGGCCTGTAACATATCTTTAAATAAATAAAAATAAATAAATAAGCATGCTTGCTGACTAACGTTCTGATGGAAGTTGACCTAGTATGTATCACGAAAACACTATGTGCCGACTAAGAAAATGAAGGTGTTCTTTTTCTTTCTCTAACATGTGCCGATTCTCGCCGGCAAGCTGTTTTGGAGACACCGCGCATCATGCGCTGTATTACTTCAGGAAATAAAGTTGCTGTTGCAAAGAGTAGCTGTTCGTTTTCAGCGCTCTCAAGTCGGCGAGGTGCCCTTGCCCAGGCACCACTTGACACCTACACCTAAGAGTGCACATATTCTTTCAACCCACTGTGTGCGTCTGGTTGATTCTGGCATATTCGCGGCCACTGTCATTAGGCTGTTTTATCCGTGTTGATGGCGCTTCTGGTCGAGTTGTTTTCCAGTTCCTTATTTTGTAAAGTCAGTCTAGGGTACCAGGTAAACAATGCTTACAAAATCATGCCGCGAAAATTTTCCGGGCACGAAGGCTAGCAAATCGTGTTTCCTGGGAGCTTCGCAGTTTCCAGGCTTGAGGTGCATGCTGGTGTGGCACACCGCATGGCATGCGGAGACAGCTGATTGTTGTGAGCTGAGTAATACCTTCATAGAGTTCAACGCTGCACATACAATAACAACACATTGCACGTACATTACGTATGGACAATGTTCACACTTGACTCGTCTTCTGACTTTGATCGCGGGCAGAGCTGTGATGTGTCCAGGCCTGTCGCCATTCGATACTGCGGCTATTTCTAAGCTAAAAGGCTTAGCAACGACACGCTAAGCAGTTTCCCAATCTCAAAAACTTGACACCTCTCAGGAAAATGTGAAACTTGGCACTCGTCGACAGCACTCTTGCGGTGGATTAGCGGTGGTGTTGGTGACGAACAGCGTTTAGTACAATGCGAGAGTGGTGAGTTGATGTTAAACATTACCTTGCGTGCACCACTGCTGTTTGTATGCTTAGTACACAGAACACACAGGGAGATGCCGTTCTGCGCCATATTTCATAACCTTTGAGAGGGTTGAGCATTGTCATTACTTCACACGGCACATTGCATCAGGGCAGAAGTATTAAACTTGGGTTATTAGGCACTCCATAGTGGCGGACTCCGGATTAATTTTGACACCGTGATGTTCTTTAACCTGTCCCAAAATCGAAGTGCACATGCGTTTTCTATTTCGCCCCCGTCAAAATGTGCCTGCTGCAGACAGGATCAAATCTGCAGCCTCTAGCAAAGCCTGCGCGGCAGTCACAGAAGTATTGATTTGACAGTCGATCACATACATAGTTTCGCCTGGACCCTGCAGTGTGCTTTAATGAGTGCGGTTCTGCTTCTGCACGCCCTGCGTAATTTGTCCGCTTGACATATCTGCTTGGTGTTTATTCTTCAGAAATAGCAGGAACGTGCTGTACCGTACCTTGGACCTCAAGCTTATCCAGTTTCCCCACAACCACTGTTGTATAGTATAGGCCTTCCTTGCCTTCTCACGTCACCTCCCCCCCTTGTATGGGAACTGCCTCTTCTCCTCCCTCCTTTCTACAGTTCTATCTACGTCCCCTTTGGACTTGCAGGTTAGTAGAAAGGGAAGCGCTGCAGTTCCCATGATATTTTTGAGGGGGGGTCCCGGATAATTGCAGCTATCAAGAGCAGGGCCTGATTAAGAAAAATGGGGGCCCTGGGCTAATGGGCATGCAGGCCCTCTTTCCCTATACTGACCCCGCCCCCTGTTGCCTGCTACACTACTGGAAATATGCTATGTTTCATTTTAATTCCAACAAATTAAAAAGAACGAGGTGCGATCAACGGGATTATTATTATTGTTATTATTATAAATAATACAACAAAACTTACTTGAAACACGTGCTGTTGTAAACACCAAACATATGTTCACTTTGTTATTAATCTGCATTCTGTTTTCAGCAAAAGCTAGGCTTTAAGGAAAAGTTTAGTGCAGTAAAGACGAACAAGAATGTAGAAAAGACAACACAGCTCAGATGTCGATCCTTCTGAAGCTAGGCTTTGTTTGCATCACTAAGTTTGATCCTGTGAGGAGAACGCATAGTTGTATACAAAACATTCTTTATTAAAATTCAAGCATCAGACTGCAGTAATTGTTATACTCATTACTCTATGAATATGCAATAGATATATACAATACTTAAGGCAATACAAACACCATAAAAATGCCCTAGAATACAGATGAAAATTACCAACTGTAATTGCAAAACATTATTTGAAAATATTTTCATTAAAGGTAAGACAAGCAAGGACAACACCAAATAAACGTGGCACTATCAAAAACAACAGAAATACAGTTCTTCATAAGCACGCTAAATATCAAGAACAAACAAGAGACGAACAACAAAGATTTGCATATCTTGAATTACACTGCTCAGAGTTTCATTGGCAACGTGTAGGCTGGGAGGCAACACAAGGAACTTGTTGGAACTATTCATGTATAGGGCAAACAGTCCTCTTTTAAAATGGCATCTTTCGCGCCTTCACTTTGGAAAGATCAGATATAGTCTGTTCGAAGGATAGATCGCGGAGAAGGTTGCTTTCAATGGACATGATAGCAAGTGAGTTCACCTTGTCAAGGAGGCTTGAATGAAGGCGATTTTTTGATCAGCGAGACAACTTGGAAAACGATCGTTCGGTCTCACGGTTTGCCACGGTTATGCTTAAGTACATTTGCAAAGCAATAGAAAGGCATACACTCCGAAAGCTGTCAGCAATAACGTCGGGCCACTTAGCAGGGTCACTTTGGAGAATCTCGAAACGTATCTCTTGCTCCGGGGGTGTCCGTACTTCTCTGTTGCCGCAACGAGAAGCCGTCTCATTCGTCCTCTCGAGGCACACTTTGTGGGTGGGAACATGATTATTTGAAGCCAAACTAACAGGAAGCAAGTGAGTCACTTCTTGGAGTGTTGTTTCCTGGTGCTCCTCAGAAGAAGGAGGCTCATTGGGGAGGTTTGGCACCTGTTGATCAGCAGTAGTAGAAATCGGGCGTGGCGGACCGGACACCTGAAGCTCTGTGGCAGGGGCCCGGCCGAGTAGCATAGACGTTGCTGACTCAGGAACAGGACAGGGATCAGTTAGTGTCGGTTGTTCACAAATATGGTCGACCCAGGTTGGCACGTTTTCACAGGATCCAGACAACCAAGATGAGTCAAACCTAGCTTCTTGCCAGGAAACCATGGTGATGGAGTTGGCAAGTCCTCCACAGAAGCGCAGTCAGTACTATTAGGAGTTTGACTCGAACTCTGGGTAGAGCAATCATACTGCTCCGTGGAAGCTGCATTCTTGGTAGCTTCTTTTCATGCTCTTCTCTTTCTAACTTCGCCTTTCATTTAGACAAACCACTTTGATGCTTCCGACCGAGCATTTTCGCATGAATGGATGCTAATTGTTCACCGGGCACTTTGTCAGTCCGACGCGACCACATGCGTCCAACGGTGGTCGTCCCGATGACTGGCACACGCTGCCTGGATGGTCTGTGGCTGGCCGAGAGTGGTGCGTCCCCCGGGAGCTCCTCAGCAGGAGGGCTTATGCAAGCTTAACCAGCGGCTCGGGGCTGAAGCGCAGCCCACGATCAACTTCCTTTTATAGACGCGTGCCGCATCTGTCTGTTACTAGTGCCAAAGCAGGCATTCACATACGCATAGAGTTCCTTGTACAAATTCCCTCCTTTTCCGTACAAACTCACTGTTTCTCCCGTTCCGGTCTCGTCTTCCTATTGGCTAGGAGCAATCATCTGTTCTAATACCAGTAAGGATGTTTTAAGAGGGCTACGGTCAGAGCGTGGCTGCTGTGACCCATCGGGAAACATTTTGGTTGCCCTAAAAAGGGCCGTTTTTGGCAGGTTGACGGCTACCTTTTACTGCCTCCTATTAGGACGAGGGCAGCAGTAGTGCTGACAGGCACCCGTGGTGTGGCCTTTTGCGAGGCAGGCCGAGCACTGGACCACTTTGTACTTGCCCTGGTGGTCATGGAAAGCAGAAAGCACACTTGGGCCATACTCCGCTTGAAGGGCCTTTCGGATAATTTTCGCCATTTGGTTTATGCCATGTGTTCTTGAAACGTGGTAGCCATCCAGCGCAAACAAGTGGCGTTTTGGCGACTTTGTGTAGTCCAAGAACAGGTGCTGAAAAAGATTAAAGAACAATGGCAGTTGTGGCAAACAAACTTTAAGGCTAGAACAATGGGAATAAAGACAGTAAAGCATGCCACACAGGCTCCTCACATCAGGATTGAGAATTCGCACACCAGGAATGCATTTCAATGCGGCCACCAGCTTCTTGTTCAGGCTGCGACGTCTCAGCACAGCATCCTTGTCCCCGTCACAGCATCTTGGGAGAAGCTTGAACACAAGCACAAGAGGTGCCACTTCTTCTTGAATTTTCTGCACAAGTTCCTGAATCACAAAAAGAAAATGTTTGGCTATATAGTCAAAGCACAGAAAGTGCTGGAGCTGTATGTTACCTTGATTAGAATTTTTTTAGAAGGGCAGTGCGACATATTTTGAATGCAGGAAATGCGGCCATGAACATGTGAACATGTCGCCCTTGCCTGTAGCTTTTGCAGCCCCCCCTCCCCCTGTATTGCCATCCCACGTAAGATATCCCCGACAGGCCATAGACATTAGCCATTGGGCAGTTGTATATGATCATAGGTTCGTACATACACCCCCATAAAATAATTTAGCAAACGGGGAAGCCATTGTCAGCACATTCTGCTTGTCTTGTCACCACCTTTTTGTTGCTCTATGACACCTTTGTTGAGCCGTGACCTTGAAGGTTTATCACAAGTGCACCACAGAAAGAAGAAAAAATAAGAAAGGAACAGGGCAGGACGCTGCTATTGGCACTTCTGCTGAGAAGAAAGTTGGCATTGTGGTTGAATGGGCAACGTAAACATTGCACTTCCTATATCTCTGCGATTGGTTGAAAAATTTCTGCGAGAATATACTCATTGAAAGGTATTGTACACATTTCTGTGTGTTCTCAGTTTTGAGGAAAAGGTGTTGTGGGAATAGTACCTTGATGTGGGCGAGTTGGTTCGTTTTGACAGTTTTCATAAAAAGATCCCTATAGATGAAGAAACACATACGACAGGAGAGCACCAGTCCTGTTGTATGTGTTCCTTTGTCTTCGTCTTTAGCGCTTTTGTATGAAAACTGTGTTCTGGGGCAACAGATTAACTTGAATATCTCATCGAGCTAAGAGTACAGCTATTCATATGTGTGCCAGCAGCAATGCAAGCTGAAGACATGTATTTCAAGAAACGATGGGAGGCAGCCATAAAGTGCTTCTGTAAATACTCAGTACGAGACAATAGTTCAAGAAACTGAAATGAGAGGGGCAGCACATTAAGTTAAAGAGCTGGAACGGCTTTTTAACAAATAGCTTGTGAAACATAGGTTGTCCACACTGCAGCGACAACACAGAGATTACCACCGAGCTACCTTTTTGTAGACAAACGTTGACACCTCTCTCATTGATTCAAGGGTGCACCAGCAATGGTTCGTTAATGGGTGCAAGAGCAATTTTATTGCAACAAGAGCACCAAACAGAACAGCACACATTTGACATCATAAAGGAAAGGATGTATGAAGGGCAAATGGTTGCAGGAACAAAAGCTGGCTTTAATTAATACCTGCATAACATTAAGAAGCACTTGCCTTTTTACAGTTGATTTCAAAAGAAGGTTCATTTCAGATAAACAATGCTACTGCAATACAGTAAGACCAGCTCCAGTGTAGCAGCAATCCATTCGCTGCCTTCAACTACTTTTGTCTCACTCTAAAAAGTAAAAGAAAAGATCTTATGCAATGAAGCTCGGTAAAGATGCTGAGTTTTCAAAGCATAGTTTATGTTCATGAGGTGCGTCACGGGCCAGCGTCGCACTGGCCACCGCTACTTGCCCAGCCCACTCACAGCAAGCCTTGGCAGTGGCTCTCCCCGCAGGGGCGTCTGCGTCAGCAGGCGTTTGGTGTGTTGCGACACCACGTACCCGATCACACGATGGTTGGACCCTCCCGCGTCTAACCGTGCACGGCTTAGCCGTGTCTGGGGAAAGGGGGATCCTGGGGGTTGAGCTGATGCTGGGTGTTTGGACCTTTAAGGCCGCCCGGCGGAGGCGACACACCCCTTTGGCCTCTGCTTCACATAGACGGCACTCCCGGACTGACCCACCCGGGGGAAATCGGCAGTCGCGCTTTCCTGTCCCCCTCTTCAATCTTTTTCTTTCCTATCTTCTTTCTTTTACTATCTTATCTTCTTCTCTCTTCCCTGACTTCCTCATTTTCTCAGGCGGCTAGGGTTAAACTTGTGTACGTGCCCCCCCTGGGGTATAATATATTAGGTTATAGTGGCAACGTACGGTTGACACCTGCAGCCTTACGCGTTAGGTGCTGCAGCGTCCCCAAGTTGGGCTCCGTGGTGGGAGGCCGCCATTGCCGCCGAAAAGAAACTGAAATACTATGGGAACACCCGCATTTCCCCGTCTACTTGATCGTCACCCTCAGAAGAGGGGACGCACAGAAGACTTGAGCACATGTTTCACCCGCACTAAAGAGGCCTACCCGAAATACCACGTTGTGTGCAGCGAGAACTCCGAAAAACAGGCCAGATTCATTTCCCCTTTCATAGTTGCAAAATCTTTAACCGTAGCCATAGGTTCAGGTTATAAAGTAACGAAAATGGCTAGCGGGGACCTTCTTCTTGAGATCCCTCAGAAACATCAGTACGAGAAGCTTGGCAGTCTTGTGACATTTGGTAGCATACCAATTTCTGTTACACAACACTGAACAATGAATAGCTCACGGGGAGTCGTGTCAGAGGCAGACCTCCAAGATTTGACAGAAGCTGAACTCCTGGAAGGGTGGAAAGACCAAAATGTCACTAATGTAAAACGTATTATACTTAGACGAGACAACAAGGAAATCGCCACTAAGCATCTTGTCCTAACTTTTGCATCCAGCGCACTGCCAGACACCATCGAAACAGGATACATCAGGTTAAATGTGAGACCATATATTTCAAACCCCAGACGTCGTTTCCAATGCCAAAGATTCGGCCATGGCTCGCAGAGCTGCCGTGGTTAAATAAATTGTGCAAAATGTGGAGTGCAGGGCCACCCCTCCGATAACTGCAGTGTCACGCCTCACTGCGTAAACTGCAGTGGTGAACATCCAGCCTACTCATGCTCCTGTCCGAACTGGAAGAAAGAAAAAGATAATGACACTTAAACTCAAGGAAAATATTTCGTTTAAGGAAACCCGTAAACGGTGCTCACCTTTCCACAGCACACCTTATGCTGATGCGGCGCGTCGGGGGCAGCGTCGCAGCGGCCATTGCCAAGTGCCCAGCCCGCGAGCAGCGAGCAGGTACCTTTGGCTCCTGCCCCCAGGGTGGAAGTAGGTAAGCCTACTCCATCCAACCAGCAAACAGGCCAGGCTACCCTTGGGTTGCTGGCCCCAAAAGAGTTATCTGCGGTAAACTGCGCTACACGCAGCGATGCCGCAGGACCGATAGCGGCCACGAAGGTAGGCGCAGCCGAGGACCTCAACCTCCCCGGCCTCTTCCAGCGCTAGAAACAGCCGGCGCAGCCAAATCCCACAGGGAGCCCCATCGACCTCCGGGCTGGTGGGCGCAGGGGTCTTGCCTTCTGAGGTGAGACTCTCTCGAAAAACTTCTCCCTCTCAAGAGCGAGTGTCCGGCCCCTCACAAGAGGCAATGGACACAACACCTATCCCCACGGCGCACCAAGCGCCTAAGGAGCGGCGAGGCTCCCTCGAACGGTCCAGAAAAGGCAAAACCCCGTTTACAGGGCCTCGCAAGAGCTCTGTAATCTAACGCATCACTTCTGTTTCCGTATACACAGCACCAACTTACTTTAAATATGGATACAGAAATCATACAATGGAACGTCAGAGGTCTTCTGAGAAAACTTGGTGATGTACAAGAACTCATCCACCAACACAGTCCAAAAGTGCTGTGTTTACAGGAAACACACCTAAAATCAAAACACACAAAATTTCTCTGACAGTATATAACTTTTCGCAAAGATCGCGATGATGGTGTCGCATCATCGGGCGGTGTTGCCATTGCTATCCATAAAAGCATTGCGTGTCGACTTTTACAGCTACAAACGCCTCTTGAAGCAGTGGCGGTTCAAGCTGTTCTCCTAAACAAACTCATCACTATTAGCTCTCTTTACATACCCCCACATTACAAATTAACGAAACATGAATTCCAATCCTTTATAGATCAATTGCCAGAACCTTCTGTTGTTCTGAGTGATTTCAATGCACACAGCAGCTTGTGGGGAGACTCTCGTATCGATGCGCAAGGTCGTCTCGTTGAACAATTCCTTTTTTCGTCCGGTGCATGTCTGCTGAATAAGAAGGAACCCACTTATTGCTGTCTCGCCAACAGAACCTTTTCTTCAATTGATCTTAGCCTAGTTTCCCCATCAATACTGTCTGAACTCGAATGGGAAGATAACAACAATCCTTACGGAAGCGACCACTTCCCTATACTGCTAAAAACACCTAAAGAAAAGGAATATCCACCACGGGCTCCTAGGTGGAAGATTGATACAGCCGACTGGGAGAAATTCCGAACTCTTACTAGTATTTCATAGTATGACTTGTTCTCGCTCGGAATTGATGCAGCTGTGGAGTATCTTACAGCCTTTATAATAAATGCCGCATCTATATGTATATCAGAAATAGATGGTTTGGCATGCAAACGGCGTGTCCCGTGGTGGAACGACGAATGTAGGATCGCTCGTAAAAAACAGGACAAAGCGTGGCGGTTGCTACACGCTTCTCCAACTGCGGAGAATCTTATTAACTTTAAGAAAGTAAAGTCTCAAGGAAGGAGAACGCGCCGACAGGCCAGACGAGACAGTTGGCAGAAGTTTTTATCGGGTATCAACTCATGTGCAGATGAGGCCAAAGTCTGGAATTAGGTTAATAGAATAAGAGGGCGACAAACATATTCACTCCCTTTGGTAAACACATGAGGCGATACCCTGCAAGACCAGGCAGACTCACTTGGGAAGCATCTTGTGAGCGTGTCAAGCTCAACAAATTCTTCACAATCCTCTCTCAAGTTCAAACAAATAGAAGAATCTAAGCCATTCATCAGAAAATCTCAACAGAAGGAACCATACAACCGCCCTTTTAGCATTGCCGAATTGAGAGCTGCCTTGAGTGCATGCAAAAGCTCTGCACCGGGATCTGACAGAATCATGTATGAAATGATCTAAAACTTGCACACTGACACCCACGTTACACTACTCGCTCTTTTCAACACCATTTGGGCTGTAGAGTACCTTCCAACTGCATGGAAAGAAGCCATTGTCGTCCCTGTTTTGACAAAAGGCAAAGACCCTTCTTCAGTGGAAAGTTACCGCCCGATAGCCCTCACAAGTTGCCTTTGTAAAGTATTTGAAAAAATGATTATTCGGCGACTCATTCATTTCCTTGAACAGAGAAAAATGCTTGATCCCTGTCAGTGTGGTTTCAAGGAAGGGCGCTCCACAACTGATCACCTTGTACATATTGAAGCAAACATCCGTGACGCGTTTTTACACAAACAGTTTTTCCTATCCATATTCCTCGATATGGAGAAGGCATACGACACAACGTGGCGCTACGGAATCTTGAGACACCTGTCAGAAATGGGATTCCATGGTAATACGCTAATCCTCATAGAAAACTATTTATCCACTCGTACCTTCCACGTAAAAGTCGGCAATGTACTCTCACGTCCTTTTACACAAGAAACTGGTGTACCTCAAGGAGGCGTGCTCAGCTGCACGCTCTTTATCGTGAAGATGAACACGCTTCGTGCTTCATTACCACCGGCCATTTTTTACTCTGTCTATGTGGACGACATTCAAATAGCTTTTAAATTCTGTAACCTCGCAGTGTGCGAGAGACAGGTACAGCATGGTTTGAACAAAGTGTCAAAATGGGCAGAGAAAAACGGATTTAAAATCAATCCCAAGAAAAGTTATTGTGTTCTTTTTACACGAAATAGAGGCCGGGTCCCGGATCCTTGGTTAGAACTGTGTGGACAACAAATTCCTGTCAACAAAGAGCACAAGTTCCTAGCTATTATACTTGACGACAGACTCACTTTCATTCCACACATCAAATATCTGAAAGAAAAATGTCTAAAAACAATGAACTTAATGAAACTTCTATCTAAGACTACGTGGGGCAGTGACAGAAAGTGTCTAATGAATCTCTACAAGAGCCTAATACGGTCACGATTGGATTATGGCGCAGTAGTGTATAACTCTGCCGCCCCGAGCGCGCTAAGGATGCTGGATCCTGTCCATCATCTAGGTATGCGCCTAGCCACTGGCGCTTTCAGAACAAGCCCGATCGAAAGCTTATATGCTGAATCGAATGAGTGGCCGCTCCATTTGCAGAGATCATACATCAGCTTTACATATTTCCTTAATGTGCACTCCAATCCTGAACACCCATGTTTTAATACCGTTACCGATATGACATGTGCTACAATTTTGCGCAATCGTCCATCTATAAGACAGCCTTTCTCGTTGCGTGTGAAGGAGCTTTGCGATGAAATGCATGTCCCACTCCTGGAGCATTGCTTAATCCACCTAACCAAGCTCTTACCTCCTTCGGAGTGGCAGGTGATACAATGGGATATATCCTTTACAAAAGTTACAAAGCACGCTCCTGAGGCCGAAATCCAAATGCATTTCCTTGAACTTCAGTACAAGCACTCCTGCGCAGAGTTCTACACAGACGCTTCGAAGTCAAATGCCGGGGTATCCTATTCAGCCGTCGGCCCATCTTTTTCGGAATCCGATGTACTGCAACCGAAAACATATCTTTACGGCCGAGGCCTACGCATTACTCTCTGCTGTGAAGCATATAATAATATCGAAACTTTTAAAAGCAGCTATCTATACAGACTCTCTAAGCGTAGTGAAGGCCTTAATGTCACTCAGCAAACATAAAAATCCCATATTTAATGAACTATATTCGGTCTTGTGTAAAGTGTACTCATCTAACCAGAATATCATAATATGCTGGGTCCCTGGCCATAGGGGAATCGAAGGTAACCTTCCGGCAGACCAGATGGCTACGTCAATTGCACCCCTTGCTGTTAATAATACTGCTTTGCTGCCTCTCACAGATCTGAAACCTTACATACGAAAAAAACTACGAAACCACTGGCAAAGCATGTGGGACGCAGAAATAAATAATAAACTGCACGTTATAAAGCCACAGTTAGGTTTCTGGCCCTCCCCAACAAAATCTCGGCGAACAGATGTCCTATTCTGTCGCCTCAGAATAGTACGCACATTTGGGACCCATCAACTTCTACTTACTGGAAGGGAACCTCCAACCTGTGGTAGATGCGGTGAGAGGCTGACCATCCTCCATGTCCTCTTGGAGTGTCGGAAAGCCGAACCTGAAAGAAACATTTTCCACTTGCATACTGTTATTGCATCCCTTTACACCCGGCTATGTTTCTTGGTAATGAACTGCTTTTTAACACCAAGGCAGTCCTCGACTTATTAAAGGATGTAGTTCTACACGTTATAAGCACATTAAATTCGTAGAGCATCCTCGCTCTAGGGGATGCCACTGCGATAAGTTTTGCGTAGCACATGCCTCCTGGCCCTTGTGTTTCAAGGGCTCTAAGGAGGCAGTAGTGCTCTAGCATATCTTATAACCTTATATATTTTTACATATCGTATCATTCTTTTTAAATGCATCTTAATGTTCATAGTACACGTCATAAGTCATCGCCATAATCTGATTATACAAATTTTACGCACTTTAGCGCGACCATTTTTAAGGCCCCTCTACAGCCACGTCACACCAACTTCATCGAACTCATGATTACACTGCGAAGTCATTACCACGGACATGGCGCTCTTTGGCCATACTTGGCCCTTGCGCCATAAAACATCAAACATTCATTCATTCATTGGCAGTGGCTCTGGCCTCTTGGTGGTAGTAACCAAGTCTACTCTACCTACTCAGCGACAGAGCTCTGTGACTCCTGGGCCATCGGGCGCCTCCCAGGAGGCGATGGACACAACTTTGGTGCCTTTGGTGCCGAAGGGCTGACGCGGTTCTCTTGACCACGGAAAATAAAAGAGGAACAAAATATCAAGGGCCGAGACAAGGATCACTGAACATGAACCTGGATTACTACCTGGGGCACAGAACACATTTCTATTATTAAGATGGCGAAACAGATAATGAATTGGAATGAAAGAGGATTCATTCACAACCTCGATGAAGTAGCTGAACTAGTAAAGAATCACTCACAGTAGGCCGACCTGGCACTGATTTCAGTGTGTCGACTGTTGGCGACAACGGTTTTTCACCTCTGTCACACTATACCGACACCGCGCTCTCACCGTACCGTCGGTATATTGTCGGCATCGGTACAGTGTAACAGAGGCGCTGAGACGAAAGAAACTCTAACCCTCGACAGCCTTATAACCCACGAAATGGGTGTACCAATTCTCTAACATTGCCTAAGGGCCTCAGCGAGGCTGCTACTACCATGACAATGGCAACTTGTAGAATGTGACACTTCCTTTGAAGAAGTCACAAAGCGCACCCATGAGTTACACATTTCCATGCATGTCCGGAAACTTCAGCCGGTGTACTCGTGTCCTGAATTTTATAATGATGAATAAAAATTGTACGCTGGCAATTCTCATGCTTCAGTCGGTGAAACCTTGTCGGAATGCGACGTTCTGCATCTGGAAACACGCATATTTACGTCTGAGGCCTATCCTACGTTGACAGCTGCAAAACAGATCAAGCATTTAAAACTACAAAATGCAGTTATGTTCACGGGTTCATCAAGCGTCGTTAAAGTTTTATTGTCTCGATAAAAAACTAAAGTCCCGTATTTACTGATCGCTATTCAATTTTGCGCGTTATGCATGCATCACATCAGCACACCATAATATGCTGGGTACCTGGCCACAGAGGCGTCGAGGGTAACATGCTAGCTGGCCAAATCACGCCTCAACACAGCAATACCTATTGATTATTCAATAGCTGCTCCTACCATAGATCTGAAGCATTGCATACGCAATAAAATGAGGGAATATTGGCAACGTGTGTGGACAATGAAACTCGTAATAGAGTGCACACATTTTGCCTGTCCACAACAAACACCCGACAAACCCATGTCCTATTCTGCCGATACAGAAAGGGCATAAATATGGTTCAGAGTATTTCGCTGACTGGTAGTGACCCTCCAACGTGTATTTGTGGTGAGATTCTCATGGTCCTTCATGTTTCGAGAGATTGCCAGCAAGCAGAACCTCAACGTAAAAAGAAATTTTCTTTAGCCTATAAACATCATACTCCCCTTCGCTCCGAAATGTGCCTTGGTAGTGACAGCCTTCTTCGACATTAAGTGAGCTTTCAGCACTTTACCTGATTTCAGCGCATAGTAGGTCATCAGCCCAGGAGATCGCAGCATGACCTTTCACTAGAGGCTGCTGCTGCGACAGTACTCCTTGATATAGCACGTGACTCCACGCCCTTGTGTATAAGGGTGGCCGTTAAACACTAGTGCTGTTGACGCTCACCTTTTGGGTTACCTTTCAAAGCTTACTTTTATTCTCATGGCACACCTGATATGTCATAGTTATATTTTTTATAAATGTAGCATATCTTACGCCATCTACAATGAATAGCTTTAGGACGTTATACAGTCCCGTCGCAAATACCGTTTTTGATTGATCGCAGCACCGACTACATCGCACTACTTCTTGCCGCTTTGGCCACCATTGGTCCTTGCGCCACAAAACTCCACACATCGTCAATGCGAAGGTTGCGGTTTCGTCTCCCACCGGCGGCAAGTTTTTGTCCTCCAAGTTCATTTCTTTTTATTTCTGACATTTTAATTAAAAAAGAGAAATATTTTTCCTGTGCGTTTCTTGGCTTCACTCTGTCGGTTTCCTATAGTTACACTTAACAAAAATCTGGCCTCTCCGTCCCACCCACCCCCTTCCTATAGTTTGCCTATGTCTTTTTGTGCCTGCAATGAGTGTTGTACTTGGAATTGTACATCCACCCTGCAAAGATACTTACGACGATATCTTAGTATTAATAAATAAATAAATAAATAAATAAATAAATATGCGCTATCTTCAACTAGGCTTTTTACACGGCCTAAAATTTTCTTGCCGTTGACTTTTAACATTTCCGAGTTATCGTAGTGTCTCCCGATTTTTTTAGCGCGAATAAGACTGAGCAAAAGACAACAACAGGACACACACGGTGCCGTGTGTTTCCTGTATGTCTTCTGTCCACATTTATTAGCCCTAAAAGAAATGCGGATCAAGATACGACATCAACAAGCCCACATTGCTGCTGTGGTCATAGTGCCGCGTTGCCAGTTTTCCTTCCAGTGCTGCGTTTTATTCAAGGATAAACTGACTGCAACACAAGGCAAACCATGGAGCTGCGTCCCTTTTCGGAGAGTAAGTACAGCTTCTCGAATCAGAAACTACATACCTATGATGTTGAGCTTCTAAGCCCGAGGTTGCGGTATCGTATCCTGGCCACAGCAACCGTGTTTCGATGTGGGCTAAATTCGAAAACACCCGTGTATCTAGATTTAAGTGGACGTTATAGAACTGCAAGTGGTCCAACTTATTCTGGAGTCCCCCACTGCGCTGTACCTCCTAATCAGATCGCGGTTTAGCATGTATAACTCCCTAATACTTCTAGGAACTACACACAAAAATAATACTAAATTACGAGTGACCATAGGAAGGATCATGGCAGACCCTTACCGCATCCGCGTTTCCTTAAATGCGCACTCCGCAGGGGCGTTTGTGCCAGCAGCCGTTTGGTCTGGCAGTGGAAGTTTGGTGCGCACACGAAAGTTGGACGTTCCCGCGTCTTTTTAGCCCTCTCCCTGTCCGCAGGAAACCGGGATCCTGGGCGTTAAGCCGATGCCGAGTTTTCGGACCTTTATGGCCCTTCGGTGGTGACAACACACCCCTTCGGCCTCCATTTCACGTGGACAGCAGCCTCAGACGAACGCATCCGGGGAAAATCAGTAGCTGCCTTTTCCTACTATTTTCTCCAGTCTTCGTCCTTATCCCTAACTTTCAACTTTTGCTGTCTTTTCTTTATTTCCTTTTACTTCCGTTTTCCTGGGCAGCAAGTATTAACCTTCTGTGGGTATAACAACTTGGGTGCCCCATATCTGGTTATACTGGTGTTGTGCAGCTGGCGTATGCAGGACCTGCTCTTTCATGATCTTGCAGGATCTCCTGGTACGGTTCCGCGGGGGATGACTGGCACCACTGCCGAAATATATTACGTGTATCTATGACAACTTCTTCCTCCCCCCTCCCTGATCGTCCTCATAAACGAAGACGCGCCTAAGAAATCTTTAAATTTTTTGGTGACCGAACGTAGAACTTTCTCCGCTTTCAAGTACTCGACTCTCATAAACCTAAAAAGACGGTGAGTGTGTTCTCACCCATCGTCATCCCAAAATTTCTAACTGAAGCGTTCGGTCCTGGTTATAAAGCATCGAAAATGGTAAGCGGCGGTCTGCTCCTCGAGCTTCGCAATCAGAAACATGAAAATTTGGATGATCTCGTGACCTTTGGAGATGTTACAGTAACAATCACCGCACACCCTACCATTAACCTTGTAGTTACTTCGGCTCAAGCGTTCTGCCTTAGTCCATTAATATTCAAAAAAGTATCGCACACAGCATGGGGTAGTCATCGGAAGTGTCTAACACGCGTTTACAAAAGTCTCATACTTACATGATTAGATTACGGCGCCATAGTGTTCCAGTCCACTACCTCAAGCGCGTTAGAGATTCTGGACATTGTTCACCACCCAGGCATCCAGCTGGCCACCGGCGCCTGCAGGAAAAGTCATGTGGCAAGTCTCTAAGTCGAGGCGAACGAATATTCGCTCCATTTGCAACGGTTGTACTTCAGTTTTACATATTTTCTGAAAGTGCGTGCGAATTCAGAACATCCGCCTTATTGAACCGTAAACTACATGACCCCTTTCGCACTATTTATTGCTCGACAGGCAGCGAGAGAATCCTTGTCACTGCGGGCAAGGAAAGTCAGCGAGGAAATGGTTGGCGCTTCACTCCTTGAACATCGCCTGATCTCAGCAACACCATTGTCGCCGTGGCAGTCGCAACCCTTAGAATGTGGTACATCGTTTGTAACGGTGACAAAATACAATCCAGTGGCACGTATTAGAATGTATATGCTAGAACTCCAGTCCACGTACTCGTGCACTGACTTTTACACTGACGGCTGTAAGTCACATGCCAGTGTGCATTATGCATCCGTCGGTCCATCCTTCTTGGAATCCTATGTACTGCCCCCGGAAACAAGTAGCTTTACGATTGAGGTCTGTGCATTTATTCTCGACTCTGAAGTATATAAACATATCAAACCTTCAAGAATCAATTATGTTTAGACTCCCTAAGCGTCACAAAAGCCTTGATGTCACTATGAGCTCTATTCTGCTCTATTGAGCTCTATTCCGTTCTGTGTGGAGCGTAGATATCTAACCAGCATGTAATTGTATGCCACAGGGACTTGAAGGGTGATGTGCTAGGTGACCAAGTGGCCACATCAATTGCATTGGAGGCTACTCCTACTACTGCTGTCTCTGCCACAGACCTGAAGCCTTTTTTTTAGGAAAGGAACTGCGAAGCCGCTGGCAACGCTTCTGGGACAATGAAACAAAGAATAAGTATCAGGTAATTAAGCCAAAGGTTCCTGGCTCTCCACAACGAAAATGCGACGAACTGATCTCCTATTCTATCGACTCGGGATAGAACACACATATTGCACCAATAACCTTCAGCTGACTCAATTACCTCAGGAAATTCTTATTACATGCTCTTGCCAGAGGATGCTACTGGGACAATGCTTATGAAGCACGTCCCATTTTTTTTTTTAGGGCAGTAGTGCTTCTTTGTCATAGTTAAGCAGACCATATCACCTTTCCGCAATGTCACTTTACGCACGTACATTTCATTAGTGATTGATACTGTTTAACAAGTGAACTTTATGCACTTTACGGCGACTGCTTTTTTAAAATCTCTTTGCAACCGCGTCCCATCTAACTCGCATAATTCATCTCCACCTTTTCAGCTCATTTACCATTATCACGGCACTGTTTGGCCATACATAACGATTGCACCAGGAAACATCACGTGTCATCAGGATCAAAACTAAATTTGATATTGATACTCGTACTTGTTTATCTTTCTCGGGTGACCGCTTTTTTACCAGCTAACAAAGTCTAAACGTTATTGTTCAATGCAGGATGCGCCTGCATGTATCGGAAGTTTCTCGAATGTTATCAACGGTTCTATTCGTTGTCTTGTCACAGCACCATGTGGTATCTGATCGTATTCACGACGAGAATTGTGTAGTACTTTCTGCAAGACACGCGGACAACAGCGATTATTCTAGAACCTTCGATGATTCAGGTATGAAAGCTGGCTTCTCCCGCAGGTAATTTTTCTATGATTGCCGACTGTGCTCGCCGTCATCGTTGTGCTTTGAGTGCAGCCTGTTCTCGTGGGCTTAGGTTCGCCCAATAAAGACACAGTTTCGTCATTCACAGTTATGCTACTCTGTTCTTCCCCGTCACTACTACGTGACACTACTACATGCTTGGTAAGCTCCTTTGAGTGCATTGGTGGTATTTCATGTGGGCATGCCTGACAACCTGTTGTAAGGTTTCTTTTTGACGTTCTCGAATCAACAAACATCAGTTGTAGGCGAGCGCTTGTCCTGCGTCCCCTATTGTCCCCGTCAAATTTTGTGCTCGTTCCTTAACTTTAAATTGCTTGTTGTTTGAACAGCGCAGGACCAGACGAAGGTCGGACACAAAAACGAAGACAAGCGCTGACTTAGAACTAACATTTACTTTCAAATAACACGAAATATATACACAATGGCACACGTGGACATACGTGCAACCCCGATAAGATGGGGGAAACACAAAAACTGATATTCAACGCCTTTAGAGACGTCATGACGTTAATTTTTACGGCGAATTACCCACAGGGAATCCCAGTTAGGACAGTTCTTTCTCGGACAGGGAAACTAAGGCGTTGCTTGCGCAATTGGCTTTTCGCGAAGGCGGCAGCTTCAATCTTCTATCATCACTACAACGCTTCACCAGAACCACGGTTCTTCTTTTTTATTTCAAGTTGCGGGGTAGGAAGTGTAGTTGTACACCCAACTTGTAAACATCATGGTTGGCACCAAGCGTCGAGATGATAAAACAAGAGTTATGATTGAAGCTGCTGCTATAGCGAAATTTAATGGCTGTAGCAAACGCTTAGTTAGTCTCAGTCCGAAACGAGCTGTCACATATGGAATGCGCTGTGGCTTATGCGCGGTGAAAATCAACGTAATCACGTCTCTAAAGGTGTTCATCACCCGCCGTGGTTGCTCAGTGGCTATGGTGTTGGGCTGCTGAGCACGAGGTCGCGGGATCGAATCCCGGCCACGGCGGCCGCATTTCGATGGGGGCGAAATTCGAAAACACCCGTGTGCTTAGATTTAGGTGCACGTTAAAGAACCCCGGGTGGTCAAAATTTCCGGAGTCCTCCACTACGGCGTGCCTCATAATCAGAAAGTGGTTTTGGCACGTAAAACCCCAAATATTATTATTATTAAGGTGTTCATTAGCAGTTTATATGTTTTTCCCGTCTTATCCGGGTTTCACGTATGTCCACGTGTGCCACTGTGTATGTACTTTGTGTTATTTGAAAATAAATTTTAGTTTTAACACGGCGCTTGTCTTCGCTTTGCTGTCCGTCCAGTGTCTGGCTCTGTGCTGTTCAAACATCACGGATCATCAAGTAGCCGTTCACACACTTTGTTTCTACATTGAAAACTAGATGAGCCGCAGAGTCTAGATTAAGTGAGTTTAAAATGTGACTCAAGAGAACATATTCCTTCTTTCTTGTCGCAGCTTCAGTACTGCTGGCAGCATCACTGTCACTAGTTATCATTTTGCCGCAACCTTTTCTGCAGATCGGGAGCGCTGGGGTAAGTTTTGTGCGCTTGTTTCTCTCACAGGAACTTACGTAAGCTAAATCGTTTATATATATGTGAACACATACTAACTGGGTTCTAGATTTTTGCACTTCACAACTGCTGATTCAATACCGTAGCAATACACTTGTTACGGTCGCTCACCTATTCTGCCATTCCATTCTTGACATTTTTGTACTTAAATATGTGCGCGTCCGCGAAGTGGGCTGTACATAGCCATCCTTTATATATCGGCTTTAAGGTGGAAAACCGCTAAAGACGCCCAACCCGATGTCGCTTTTCTCGGAGTAAGTGTTCAAGCGGCAAGCACGAGAGCACAGAGCGTTATCGCAGCACGGCAGTAAAATTGAGGGTAAACGGGTCGTGCAGAACTAATTAGACAAAGGCACTACAGAGCATACAGGCGATACGTATTTAGAAAAAAACACGTTGCATTACCCGAAGCGTCATTAAGACTGGAGGCGTTATGAACAAGCGATGTCCCTTCCTTATTTGTCAAAAAACTGATTAGGCAATGACAATTTCTTGGTTGTTTGGTTGTAATTTAGTTTTAAAGCGAAGCTTTCGTTGCAGCTTTATTGGACTTTCCCGCTGCTAATGTTGTCTTGACCACCGCGTCGGACGGTGGTTCAGAGCGTGTAAAATATCTACATTGGAAAAATACTGAAGGGTTGAGAGGGGAATGGAAATGCGATGGCATGCAGATAGTATGCATCGTTTGCGATTGCTCCAATAAAAGAATACAAATAAACAAAACAACGCTGGTTGTGCTAGCTTGTTGCAGCCTTACCTATACAGGTGCGCATACATAGAAACCGCGTGTATTCTTCGTGGCGCGCACAGGGTGACACAACATTTGGTGGCAGTTTCCTGAGCTCCAGCACAAATGCCACTACATGTTGTGGCACGATAAACGTAAATGTTTAGTGTTCTGCTTCACAATTATTCGTTTTCGCGCCCTCGCTCACCAGTCTACCTGCTCCGTAGTGTGAACATGAATCTATGCAAGTGGCTGTCTAGCCGTTTACCGGCTGCGCCGGTAAACGGCTGTTTTTTGAAGTGCATGTGTTTGTCTTTTGAAGTTTGTCTTTTGAAGTGCATCACCATGGTATATCTTAAATACCACTTTACCAATGTCTTCTTGCACCAAGCGCTGAACAACAATTTTTTACATTAATTTGCACAGTGAGTGTTTTTACAGCGGAGCTCTCTTTGCCTACACTTCCAAGTTTGGCACGGCTGCTTGCTTCTGCGCCTGTCAATATCTTGGCGGATACAGAAGTGCTACTTGCTGGACCAGTTGGTTTGTACTGACGCTTGAGAAAATCAGAGGAAAAATTGGCACGCAAACACGACAGAAAGATGCGTTGTAGTGTCTCTTCTTTCTGTTGTGTTTGCGTCTCAATTTATTCACTGGTTTTCTCAAGGGGCGGATACAGTTGTGGATACATGTGGATATACATACAGGACGTTTCAGCGAACAGTTTCGAAAACCTTTGAAGGTTGCCTGTCACATCACAATTTAGTCCATGCGCTGGTATACTCTAAGCGGAGGACGCTAATTGCGAAAAATATTTAAATGCAAAATTGAATAACTAAAGAAAATCACTAATTAGCGCTTAAACTAATTACCTTATGGCCCATATTGCAATTTACAAATTGCATCCGTGAAGTTAGCAAGGCGGATTCACCTTGAACGAATCTCAGGATGACGCCAGTTTCGAGATATTAATTCGCGCACTTAGCGCAGAAATGCATTGGTTATGTCGTCTGGCATAAGCTCATAATCCAATGTGCCAATACACTGGATGATCTTGTAGGGTCCAAAGAGCGTCGAAAAGCTGCTCACTAAGTCCTCATCAGCGTGTCGGAGTCCAAACCCAGGCACGGTAGCCGGGGTTGTATTCCACGTAGCGTCGTCGAATATTTCAGTGTCGGATGTGCATCCTCTCCAGGCGCTTAGCGCGCAAGTTGTGCTTTTTCGGTGCGCTGCAGATAGGCGGCGACATCGAGTTTTTCTTCGCTTGTAACATGTAGCGCCATGGCATTGGGAGTCATTGTTGGTTTCCTTGCCTAAGCCCCCGCAGGGGCGTCAGCGTCAGCAGGCGTTTGGTGTGTTGGGACACCACGTACCCGAGCCCACGATGTTTGGCCCCTCCCGTGTGTAGCCGTGCGCGGCTTAGCCGTGTCTGGCGAAAAGGGGATCCGGGGCTTTGAGCCGATGCTGGGTGTTTGGACCCTTTGGGCCCCCCGGCGGAAGCAACACACCCTCTGCTTCACACAGACGGGAACCCTGGACTTACCAACCAGGGGGAAATCGGCAGTCGCCTTTTTCTGTCCCCCTCTTCAATCTTTTTCTGTCTCTCTCACTTTCAATCTTTCCTGTCTTCTACACACTTATTCTTACTTCCGTGCTTCCGGGCGGCAAGCGTTAACCGTGTGTCATATATTAAACCTTGGGTATATACGTTAGGTTATAGTGACGGTGTATAGCTGGCGTCTGCAGGTTTCTTGGAACCTGCAGCGTCCCTTTGTTGGGCTCGGTGGTAGGTGGCTACCACCGCTGCCGAATTTTCACACTATCCAATGGCAGAAGCGTTCCCGCGACTTTTAGATCGGCCTCTAAAAAGAGCTCGTACCGAAGCAACTTTCCAGTTCTTTTTAAAACCAACCGAAAATTCATTTCCAAAATACCACGTTCTTCACAGTGAAGGCAACACAACTGTAAGAAAACTGTCACCATTCATAGTTTCGAAATGCCTAGCAAACACAATTGGAGCTGGTTACAAAGGCTAGAAGATGGCTAGCGGAGGCCTCCTCCTTGAACTGACCAAAAAAGATCAACTAGAACAACTCGCCGAACTCAGCACTATCGGTGACATCAAAGTGACAACCTCTCCACACCGCTCACTGAACACAAGCAGAGGTGTTACATCAGAAGAAGACTTCCTGAACCTCAGTGATGAAGAGCTCCTCGAAGGATTTCAAGAGCAAAACGTAATTAAGGCACAGAGAATAACACTAAGACGCAATGACCAACGGATTACGACGAAACATGTGATATTGGCATTTGGTAGCAGCACAGTCCCTAGTTCACTCGACGCAGGATATCTGAAAATCAACGTGAGGCCGTACATACTAAACCCGAGGCGGTGTTTCAAGTGCGAGAGGTTTGGGCATGGATCACAATCATGCAGAGGCAAAGAAACATGTGCGAAATGTGCCAATGACCATCCTTCTGATAACTGCAATGCTCCCTCACAATGTATAAATTGCAATGGCGATCATCCAGCTTACTCACGGAGTTGCCCTTGCTGGAAAAAAGAAAAAGAAGTGATTGCTCTAACAGTCAAATAAAAAATCTCGTTCTATGAAACCAGCAAGCGGCTATTGTACCTTCCGTGAAAAAGTTACGCTGATGTGACGCAGATGGGGGCAGCGTCACAGAGGTTTCAGGAGTCCTCCGAGCCCACGCGCAATGGTCCTGCAGTGACCCCTCCCGCTCCCGTAATGGAAGCAGCCGATGCTGCTCCATCCTCTTTGACCGCCCTGCAGACACCAGTCCCGCAGGGCCCTAAGATAAAGCGAACCCCAAGGCCCGAGACACGTGTCTGGGCGCCTAACTCTCGAGCCTCCAGCGCCTCAGAGAGAGCGATGGAGCTCGACGCAAAAATCTCGGTGTCATTGGCACCAGAGGACAAGCGCTCTCTCGAGCGCGGTAAGAGGGACAAGATCCCAATAACCACTCAGAATAAGAAAGCGATAACCTAAAGGTTATCGCTCATTTGTATAAGCCTGTTTAAATCCATGTCACCTAACATCCCAGCTCTTATTCTTTCCGTAGTGCCAATTCTTACCTTTTAATTTCAAGATGGCTTTTATTATCCATTGGAATTGTAGAGGTCTCATACAAAGCATAGGTGATATCAAAGACATCATCAACATCTCTTCAACAGTTGCTGTATGTCTTCAGGAAACAAATCTCGGTCCAAATAATAGTCAAATTCTCAAAGGTTTCACCGCTGTCCGAAGGGACCGCGAATGTTTCACCCGTTTGCCAGGCGGAGTGGCTATAGTCGTGCAGGGCGGCACTCCTATTCCAAATGTCCAATTGAATACATCTTTAGAAGCCGTAGCTGTCACCATTCTATCTTACAAAACCATCACCATTTGCTCACTGTATATTCCACCCCACACCCACTTCACTACTAAACAATTAGAACATTTAACAGATCCATTACCGGAACCATTTGTTTTAGTAGGGGATTTGAATGCTCATTGTACTCTTTGGGGCAGCATCAAAACTGACCAAAGAGGAAAGCTGGTTGAATATTTTATCTTATCCAATGATATCTGCCTTTTAAATTCAGGTGCCCCGACATACTTTTCACCAACTTCCCGCAGTTTTAGCTGTTTCGATTTAGCTTTTTGCTCACCGGCTTTTTTTAATGATCTTAAGGGGGCGGCCCTCGACACGTCATATGGTAGTGATCACTTGCCAGCAGTCATTAAACTCCTATCATCACCACCAACCTTAACCACTAGGCCACGACAATGGAAACTAAAGCTCGCTAACTGGCCGTTCTTTACGGAAATTTCGAAACTGGAAGATGTCTTTTCGCCTGACCTAAGCGTTCATGAACTTAACAAAAATTCACCGAGGTAATAATCTCAGCGGCAGAAAAGGCGATACCCCAGTCATCGGAAATTGTGAGCGAAAGGCTAAACCCCTGGTGGACGAAGGAGTGTACCAACGCTAAAAAAGAACAAAATAAGGCCTGGGGAATCCTACGGAGGCACCCCACCTATAGCAACCTCTTAAACATCAAACAAGCCAAAGCCAAAGCACGATTCAGTAGAAGACAGGCTAAAAATCATCGTGGCACAAATACATATCTTAAATCAACAGTACAGTAACATCAAAACGAATGTGGGACCAGGTCAGGAAATTTAGAGGAGAGTACTCATCGTACACAATTCCACTATTTACACGTCCAGGCACACATACAACAATACAAGAACAGGCAGATATACTTGGCGAACATTTCTGTGATGTATCTAATTCAGGGAATTAAACAAAGGAATTTTTACAATGCAAACAGTCTGCTGAAAAACAGAAGTTGCCGACTACTGACGCGTCAAATGAACCGTACAATTCCCCCCTAACACAAGAAGAAATTAAATTTTCCTTAAAATTTTCAACATAATCTAGGAGTCGGGTATAATGCCCGAAGAGTGGAAAAAAACAATAGTAGTTCAATTTCTAAAAGCCGGTAAATCCTCAACATCCGCAAGCAGCTACAGACCCGTTGCCCTCACAAGCTGTTTGGCAAAATCATATGAAGCATTATCAATATAAGACTCTCATTTATTTTAGATTCAAGAAACCTCATAGACCCGCACCAGTGTGGATATAAAAAGGGTTGTTCAACCACTGACTAAATCGTCCGTCTTGAACATGAAATTCGACAAGCATTTTTACACAAACAACACTGTGTTGCAGTTTTCTTCGATTTAGAAAAAGCCTATGATACCACATGAAGATATGGAATTGTAAGAGACCTGGCTGACCTCGGCATCTATGGTAAAATGGTGAATTGCCTAGCTGATTTTATGTCTAATAGAACATTTCAGGTACGTCTGGGTTCAGTATATTCTCATACATTCACGCAGGAAAATGGCGTTCCACAAGGCTGTGTTCTCCGCACGACACTGTATATTGTAGAAATGAACTCAGTTAATAAAATTATACCGTCGTCTCTTATGCACTCTGTTTACGTAAACGATCACCAAGTGGCTTGCCGCGCCTCAAATTAGCCAACCTGTGAAAGGCAGCTTCAAATGACAATAAATAAACTTAAACAATAGGCTAACAAAAATGGTTTCCGTTTCTCCACACAGAAGACAGTTGCTGTTTTGTTCTCACAGAAACGAGGGCTACACAGCAATCCATTCCTAATATTGAACGACACCATATTGCCGGTGAAACAAGATCATAAGTTTTTAGGAGTAACCTTTGACACCAAACATAACTTCCTTACTCACATAAAAGCACTAACGATTAAAGCAAATAAAGCTCTAAATATCCTTAATGTTTTGTCTCATAAGCACTGGGGTTCCAACCGAACGTGCCTGTTACGTGTTTACCGGTCTCTTGTACGTAGCCTTTTAGACTACGGCTCCGTGGTTTACGGCTCAGCCAGACAGTCCTACATCCAACGACTTGATCCAGTACATAACCTTGGGCTGCGACGATACGAAGCCACAGCGTTTGCCCCCGTGGTACGATTCTGAACCGCTATTTGACTGGACATTGACACATTTAAAGAAGACACCCCCCGCGAACACAGCACACAAGAATTCCGTACACTTCAGGACAAATATCAAAATAACATGCAATATGACACTGATGGCTCTAAAACGAAAGAGCACGTGGGTGTGGGGGTCGTAACGGAAAATTGGGAAAAAAGTATTCGATTGCCACAACACGCCTCTGTTTTCACGGCCGAAGTTTTTGCTATATGGGTAGTTGTAAAAAGATTATCGCTGATAAACACGAAAATGCAGTCATATACACAGATTCTTTAGGCACACTAAAGGCTCTACATCTTAAATATGATTGTGAACCCCTGATTGCAGACATTTTAAACATGGTGGCTTTTAACGAATACGAGAGGTCAATTCGTTTTTGCTAGGCCCCAAGCCATGTTGGGATACCGGGTAACGAAGCAGCTGATAGATATGCACTGGTGACAGCGCAAAGAAATCACAGACACAACACTCCCATATAATGATAGCATCTGTGCAATTAGAAAAGCCTTCACGGTAAAATGGCAGCACGAATGGGACCGTTGGGCCGACATTAAGCTACATCTCATGAAAGCCATAGTTGGCGAGCGGAAGTCATGCTATCATCAGGAGCGGTTCATCGAAGTAGTTTTATGGCGACTACGCATTGGGCACACACACCTCACACACAATTTCTTACGAAAGAAGACACACCAACATGCGAGAAATGTCAACAGCCAATAACAGTTATGCACATATTACTCACATATACGGAGACTGAAACACACAGACGAACACTTTTGCACAAATTATATCAACTACACATACCTTTACACCCTGCTCTAATTTTAGGTGATGGTCCACTAGTACCATTATGTGACGTCCGTAAATTTCTAGATGACACTGGCTTTTTGCATAAAATATAGATTAACAAAGCCTCTTCCTTCATAAACTGGATTTTAAAACACCTCGTGTTTGGCACAGCATAGCCTCAGCCGCTTTTGCGCCATTAAACCCCATTTAACGAACTGTTCAACCGATGATAATGCATGCAGAAACGCAGGGTTCTGTCCTTTTCTTTCAACAAGACTACAGGAGACGCCCGAGAGCTTTTTGAAAGCTAGATGATTTGTCGCATAGCATTTCATCGACTTTACTGGTAGACCGCACATCACAATTGTGTCCACCATGTCCAAGGTAGCAATACCGGCCGCTGGATCCTCGCTCGAATGGGCCTCAGAGCGTCCCCGACGGGGAGTGACCCCGCCATAATCCTACCACACATAAGGGCCATGTTCGTCATGAAACCGCTGCTCAAAAACACACTCGCTGGACACCACGACGGCAGAAGAAGGCCGACCGCCCAAGTCCTACTAAAGACGTATGGGACCAACAGCGAGGTGGCGTACATCGACGCAGCCCAGTACTCTGATCGACCCCATACCTACATCATTTGCGCCGTTGCAGGCGCAGTACTCAAGGCACAGACAGCTTCGAGCACTGCACGCGCTGCCACCCCCACTGAAGCAGAAGCCGCCCTTGTGTTGGCCTTGGCCTCAATAGACGCCTGTATAATTATGAGGGACTTCAAAACCACCATAGCAAACCACGCTCAGTAGAATTGGTATGTGTCCCGGCTCATGCGGGGAATCCAGGGAACGATGCGGCCCACCAAGGTGCTCGAGGATTCGTCCGCCGAGCGGAGTGCTTGCCGGAACCGGAAACTTCAAACGAAGTCCTGCACTTATATCACGACATACCTCAATATTACCTTCTTACACGACATGCTTGGCCCGCACCACACAATAAACTAAACAAGCGTCAGATCACCTGGCGCAGGTTACAAACACGCTCATACGCGAACTCCTACATATACTCGCACCTTTACCCGTACTATTACCTGTGCGGCGAGCTAGCTACGCTCAGTCACATCCTCTGGGACTGTGAGGAGGACTCCCGATCTCCTGGCCACTCCCTCACCTTTATCGCGAGAGGAAGTGCTCTTAGCTCCAGCCTGGACGTACAACTACGAGCCGTGGAGTGAGCCGACGAGGTCGCCGTCACGCATCGCCTGGCGGCCACCTGACCTTGCTGACGAGCTCATGAATGAGCTCCTCACTCTGACGAATAAAGTTGTCTCTCTCTGTCTTTTTATTGGTGGATTCTCGTTCCCGTGTCTAAACTCGGTCCGGGTACTGACAGGGGCCGTGCGCATTCTTCGGTTATTGTGCGATACTTAAAAACTGGTGTGGGACAAATACTTGTCACTGACGTCTGAAAGCACTCTTTCTATCGTCAGAGAAGATTTTTTAGCCGTTTCTGCTTATTCATGGGGAGACTTCCGTTGATGTCGTAGGCTGGTTCAGGAAGTACGGCCGTCGAAGTAAATGAGGAAATTGCTGAGAGCACAAAAGCTTGCTGCATTCTAGTGTCTTTGATGTATGCTATCATCGTGCACTTGCGCAGGTGTTTCTTTTCCTCGCTAAGATTTGTTAGCATTACATTCGCTTTTCCTCCATGCAGTCGATCGTTTCCTCTAGCGACGTGAATTTCGTGGTCCAGGAGTAGATGTCGGTCGCCCTCGACGACGCATTCTACGTCTCACCGTTTATTGTTGCCGACGGAAATGATGATACTGCGGAGAGACTCGACGCTCGCTTTCAAGCATACTGACGGCATGGTGACTTTGAGAGGTCTCCGGCGATATTATACAGCCTTCAGATAGGGTTATTGACTTGGTTTTCAGGTTGGTGATTGCGCCATACTGGCTTAGGAAGCCCATGCCGAGAGGTTGTTTTGGTCCGATAACGAAGAAAATCCTCGCCTAAATGCACTTGCAACAACGTCAGTGTTGCCTTCCAAATACTGGACGAGGCTTCTTAGCTCAGGGACCGCTCTTTGCTGCTCGGCAAAGTTGTTTGCCCTTATTGTTACTGAAAACGCATCCTTGTCGTGGTCTTCATTGGGCGGCGGGGACACGGGAGCGCGAGACAGGCATGCGGCATCAGAGTGTTTTCGCCCGGACTTGTAGGTTACAGTGATGTCATATTCTTGCAGTCTGAGGCTCCACCGTGCTAGGCGTCCTGAAGAGTCCTGTAATTTCGCTAGCCAAAACAATGCGTGATGGTCGCTGACGACATTGAACGGCCCGCCATACAGGTTAGGGCGGAATTTCGCTGTAGCCATTCCCAATGATGATTTGCCTGGCCTCATTAAGCCGGCAAACGAGGGCACGATTATTACGCAAGTGCGCCGTCTTGGGAATGCGCGCTGCGTATAAGTAAATTTCAAGGGGGATTGTATACCATCCCGCGGTAAAGTCGGACATTTTCGACATCCGGTTCGACCATCCATCCACAAGCCGCTTCAATGCCATCAGTGCTTCAGGATAGGACACGTCAAGGGCGTGTGTCCCAACTCGCTACTGTGTCTCCGTTGCGCTGAACCTCGTGCATAACAGACCTGTGGCGCCACAGTTCGGAAGTGCGCAAACTGTAGCGGCCCTCACGCAGCCTCGTCGAAAGACTGTCCGCACATCAAGAGGGGGCGCGCGGTTCTGAAGCAAATGGCCAGAGACAATTCGGCCCACAGGGAGGCAGCCGAAGTAGTCCGGCGTTGGCGTCTACGTCGGCACCATCGTACGTCTTCAAAGAAGGCGCATGCGCGAGGCGATAGTACCCGCTCCACTACGGCATCACTTAGTCGCGCCGCGAAAGGGCCCACCACTTCCACGGGGGAACCAGATAAGTCTCTTTCTTTAGAGGAATGGCCTACGCTACCGAGCCGCTCCCTTGCTAAGGAACCTCGGAAGGTCGCGGCCCCACTGGAGCCTTCTGCGGCCATAGATGATTTACCTAAAACAGATCGTCAAGTCATCTCGGTGCTACGTTCCCTCATGGAGGCCATACGAACAATATTAATGGACATGGGGACATCCTCTGCTCGAAGCGCACTTAAAGTGCTGGACGCCTTAAGCCTAGTGCTTGAATCCCTCTACTAGAATTATGGCTACCCATACCCCATCCTGCCGAAAAGAAGTCAAGGCAGCGTCCGTCATCCAGTGGAACGCCAGAGGGCTAAAATCACGAATTTCAAATTTCCGTCAGTATGTGTAGACCAATGTGTTTCCACTCATTGTCATTTGTGAGCCCAACTTGTCGAAACCAATCAGGCTGTCAGGGTACGAATGTATCATGTCATCAAGAAATGGTGCATGCAGCAAAATCATCGTTTTTGTTCGTCGTGAACTCACTTATGTTTTGCAACCAATTGCGCCCCACGATGACAATGTATATGCATCACAGTTAAAAAGAACAAACTCTTGTTTACTCTGATAGGCGTGTATATATCGCCTTCCAGCAATTCCGTTACTAAAGGATTAGCGGATATCTTGAGTGTTTGTCCCGCCCCATGGGTCATCATAGGATATTTCAATGCACACCATCCAGCATGGGGGAGTACAAAGACAAATGCAAGAGGACGAAGATTAGCAAGCACCGCCTACAACTATGGCCTAACTCTCTTGAACGATGGCAGCGCCACCTTTCTTCTAGGCGTTACATACGGCAGCTGCCTCGACCTTGCTTTCGTTTCCAACTCTCTCGCCAGATGTGTGAAGTGGTTTCCAGATATTGAGACACATGGGAGTGATCACATTCCCACCTATCTGAACATCAAAGGCTTGTCTATATCTGGCCCACGGAATACCATTCGGACGATTCAATGGGCCAACTTTAAATCTGATATGGAAGATGCCTGCCGCGAGGGCCTACCCTCTGGGTTAGAGCAAACATATAAAAATACGATGCAAAAAGCCACTCGCATGCGGACGATCTCACACGCGAAACGACTTCGACATAGAATTAGAGCGACTTCGATTACTTCGTCGCCGGGCGGAACGTCGATATCGGCGTACAAAATCAATCCATGACATTAGGGCAGCCAGGAGGATGCAAAAGAAAATTCAGCGTCTTATGGATAGATTAGCGTCGGAACGTTGGGCAACGTTTTGCCAGACACTCGACCCCCGCAAGCCACTGTCTCACATTTGGAAAACGGTGCAACGTCTGTGTTGCCTTCCGGAACAGCGTTTTTCATTCAAGGAGCTCGCGCTTTTCCAAGGGCGGCA
Organism: Dermacentor variabilis; assembly: GCF_050947875.1. Classification (NCBI taxonomy): domain Eukaryota; kingdom Metazoa; phylum Arthropoda; class Arachnida; order Ixodida; family Ixodidae; genus Dermacentor; species Dermacentor variabilis. The sequence continues at coordinate 25,053,958 of NC_134574.1, forward strand.
GGACATCGGTGTTTCAGAAGATTTTTGTGCGCGGATGGCAGACCAAGCGACACGTCCAGATTCTCCAGCCCGAGATGACGTCTCCCATTCTCGTGACTGCGGCATGGACCTTCCTTTTACAATGGAGGAGCTCAAGGCGGCACTAGCCCTCTGCAGGCGCTCATCATCTCCGGGTGCAGATGGTATATCATACCGAGCCTTGTGCTATGTCGGAGAATCCGCACGGAGAGCATTCTTGAGTCCCTACAACACCTCATGTCAGGGGGGAAATGTTCCTGACGAATGGAAAGTGAGCCGCCTGGTGCCAATCTTGAAGTAGGGCAAATCCCCGCTAGAGCACACCTCTTACCGCCCAATAGCGTTGGCTGCCGTATCGCGTCATTGCAAGCCCGCCTATCGCATCACGAAGCGCTCATGCACCTACTGATTTGTAAAGAATGAAAGAAGCCGCGCTATCTTCAATAAACTATTCCACTGCTTGCGCCTACTGCGTCTGTTGTTACTCGCGCTACAGCAGTGGCGACGAGGGTGGGATTTCTTGTGAGCATGGTCAGCGACTGACAGGAACGAATGATGGCATCTCGCCCGCCGGTTTTCGACGAGACGTTGAGCATCTGGAGCAGGTACAGGATACGGCTCGAAGCTTATTTTCAGGGCGATGGAATTACCGACACGGCCAAACGCCGAGCTCTGCTGGTGTCTTCATTGAGCAATGATGTCGTGCGCATGTTGCAAGGACGCCTTCCAATCGTGCCGGTTAACATCCAGACTTACGATGAAGTCGTTGAATACCTTGAGGAACATTACAATCCCCAAGGTAATGAAATAGCGGCGAGTTTCTCGTTCTTCATGCGCAAGCAAAGGAACGGAGAGAGCGTTCGGGAATACATTGCCGACCTTCGGAGACTGGTGTAAAGTTGCAACTACGGCAACTCGCTGCACCGTATGCTGCGAGACCGCATAGTATGCGGAATCAGAGACGATGACGCACGACGCTGCCTATTAACGCGGAAGAAGCTAACTTTTGAGGAAGCAGAAGAACTTGCTATAGCTTTAGAGAAGGCGCTAGACGACGTTCGTGACATGCGAGAAGCAGACCCAGTGACTACGGGAACCAGCATCAGTGTTCTACAGTCGCAGCGAGGACGACGACCGTGGACGAAGGGGAACACTGCAAAGAACAACGATTCATGTGAGCGTTGCGGCGGCCCCCACGCAACACACATGTGCCGTCATCGAAAGAACAAGTGCCACCATTGCGGCAGGAAAGGTCATCTGGCGAAGGTTTGCAGCATGGCCGCCCTCGAGAACGCGGTGCCTTTGCCGTCGAGGAAATGGAAGATGAGAATGAAGAAGAAATGTTGCTTGCTCTTGCCGCTCACAGCTCCGCCGACAGAGCTACGTTGAAGCCTCTCGAGGAAGAGTTGACATGGCAGGGCCGGAAATTCCGAATGATTCTAGACACGGATTCTCCGGTCAGCGTCATACCGAAAAACATATTTAAGAAACATCGCAAATGGTGGGCGGCACTGGAAAAAAGTCGCTCCGCTTAACATGCTTCCTCGGGCCATTGCCAGTTGTCGGCGAGATAACCATGAGAGTTCAGTCTGGATCGACTGTTTTGAACAGCACGCCAATCGTGGTGGCATGTAACGGACCGCTGCTCTGCGGCCGGAACACGATAGAGGCCTTCTGTAAGGCGGCTGTGTCCTTCTGGGACACTAGAACCACCTCAAGTGTAAATTTTCTTCGTGATATCAAGATGACGCTTCTGCTCGATGAATTTTCGGATGTTTTCGACAACAAGCTTGGCTGTTTCAAGGGCCCCCCTTGCAACAGCCAAAGAAGGAGCCCGCCCACGTTTCTGTAAGGCACGTACAGTGCCTAATGCCATGCGCTCCAAGGTTTCGGCGGAGATCGACCGTCTTGTGCAAGACGGAGTGCTTTCGTCGATAAGCATTTCAGATTGGGCAACACCGGCGGTTCCGGTAGCAGAAAAGAACGGCGATATACGATTGTGCGGCGATTTCAAGTTAACAGTTAGCCCGGCGTCTCACTTGGAACAGTATCCCCTGCCCAAAGTTGAAGACATATTTGCGGCACTTTCGGGACTCGAAGTCTTCAGCACTCTGGACCTACGCAATGCGTACAATCAGCTGCCGCTGGACGACGAAGCTAGAAAGATGGCGGTACTCAACACACACCGGGGCCTTTACTGCTACAATCGCCTAGCATTTGGAATTGCTTCAGCCGCCGCCTTGTTCCAGCGACGCATGGGATCGATTTTGCAAGGTTTGCCGAATGTTCAAGTGTACCTCGACGACATCATTGTGGCGGAAAATGAAAACGACACATCGGTACTGCGGCAGGTGTACTGCGGTACTGCGGCAGGTGTGAACACTACCTGAAGTTGAACAAAGCCAAGTGCCGGTTTAGGGAAGCACAAGCGTCGTTTCTGGGGTACAGCATCGATGCCGAAGGTCTTCATCCTCTGCATGATAGCCTCGAGGCGGTACTGGCCGCGCCGAAGCCAACATCGGTAAGCCAGCTGAAATCGTTCTTGGGTTTGGTTACTTATTATGCTAAATTCTTGCCCAACTTGTCAACGACGCTGGCTCCCCTATATCGCTTGCTGGCAAAGGGGGTGTTGTGGCAATGGAGGCCGTCCCAGGACAGCGCATTTAGAGAAGCAAAGAGTGCCTTAGGCAAGGCTTGATTTCTGGTTCACTATGACCCGCGAAAACCCTTCCGACTGGAACGCGAAGCCTCATCGGTCGGCTTGGGCGCAGTCCTGTCCCACCGCATCAACGGCGAAGACTGTCCGATAGCTTTTCGCTCTAGAACCTTGACGCCGGCGGAGCGAAATTACTCGCAACTGGAAAAGGGAGCGCTCGCCCTAGTTTTCGGTGTGACAAGGTGCAGAGACTATCTTTTCGGTAATAAATTTTGTTTGATAACAGATCACAAGCCGTTGACAGGGCTGTTCCATCCCGAGAAACCGATTCCTCAGATGGCCGCCAGGATACAGCATTGGCGCTCCTTTTATCAGCGTATCAGTATGACATAGAATGCCGGAAAGGACCATTACACGCGAATGGCGATGCTTTGAGCCGTTTGCCGCTGCCGGAGCAAGGGCACCCTGGTGAATATGATCCCGTCGAATATGTGCTACATGCGCAAGCTTTGAGAGATTTTTCTCTTAGCGCAGAGCAGTTGGCAGACAGCACGAGCGAGGATATGCTTCTCCGACAGGTGAAGACGTGGATCCTTCGTGGTTGGCCAAACCAGCTGGGGCCGGAGCAACAGTGCCTTCAGCCGTACTTCACCCGAAGATACGAACTCACTGTGAGTAAAGGACTAATATACTGGGGTCATCGCGTAGTTTTGCTCGACACCTTGCGGGCACTTATTCCGAGAGAACTTCACGACACCCACCCAGGCATGACTGCAATGAAGCGCCCGGCCTGTACGATGTTTTGGTATCCCGGATTGGACCACGACATAGACAAGCTGGTACAAAGCTGCCAGCAATGCGTGCAATGTTGGCCCATGCCAGCGGTACAGGTCCCTTCAAGATGGCCGAAAGCCAACAAATGTTGGTCTCGCCTGCATATCGACTATGCAGTGCCAGTGGAAGATCACATGATCTTGGTGGTGGTAGATGCGGAAACGAAATGGATAGAGGCTGTACCCCTTGAAACAGCAAGTGCAGAAACTACAGTCGAAGTGCTGCGAGGGATCTTCGTGCTTTTGGTCTGCCCCATGCAGTCGTTTCCGACAATGGGCCACAATTTAGCCCTTCAGTGACTGATTTTTCAAAGATGAAAATGTGTATCATGTAACCTCCGCTCCATACTATCCGCAGTCAAATGGATTGGCGGAGCGTGCAGTGCGCACCATTAAGGAAGGTATCAAGAAAAATAATGATGGAAGTCTGCTCAGTCGTATTTCCAAGTTCTTGCTACGCTACAGGGCAACATAGACTCGAGATGGCAAGTCGCCCGCGGAGATGTTGCTGGGTTGTCAACCCAGGACCCGCCTAAACGCACATTTTCCAGAGGAAGAGGTGGCACGGGATTCCACGGTGAGCAGACCCCCGGCACCGTTGCCACAAGTATTTTCACCGGGAGCGCCTGTTTGGTCGCGGCAGTACAATCAGGCTTGCCAGAGATGGTTACCCGGCACGGTGACGTCAACAAAAGGTAGGCGTATGGTCACAGTGGAAACCACAGGAAGGGTGCAGCGCCGTCACGTGGACCAAGTACTGCCACGACTCGCAGCGGATGAAGTAAAGCAAAAATTCTACGCAACTCGACCCAGAGACAACCAAGTCACAGAGAGTAATAAACCCTCTGCAGTGGAAGACGCTGAACCATCGTCAGACGGACCACTTGGTACATCTCAGGCTGCCAGTGAAGCAACCTCAAGTGTACCGGCGGGCTTAGGACTTCCTGGGCGTTCTAGGCGTACAAGGACACCACCCGACAGGCTAGGCTTCTAAAGGGGAGGAAGTGCCGTATCGCGTCATTGCAAGCCCGTCTATCGCGCGCCATGCACCTACTGGTTTGTACAGAATAAAAGCAGCCACGCTATCTTCAATAAACCATTCCATTGCTTGCACCTACTGCGTCTGTTGTTGTTACTCGCGCTACAGCATTGGCAAGCTGTGTAGGAAAGATAATGGAACGGATGATCCTTGGCCGCCTGAAATGGTACCTTGAACACTAGAAGATTTATCCAAATTCCATGGCTGGTTTCCGACGTGACCGCTCTTCCATCGAAAATGTAGTTGATCTCGTTTAAAATGTCTAGCACGAAAGGTCCCGTAAACGTTTATCTGCAGCTTTATTCTTAGATGTGAAAGGGGCATACGATAACGTATTACATGAGGCTATTCTCGACGCATTTGTGATGGTTGGCCCAAGTGGTCGAGTATTTTAGTATTTTTGTGGATTCCAAGTTACCTATCTGCAAGATCATTCTATGTGTTAACTGACGATGGCCCAACTACGCGACGCTATACCAGCAGAGGCCTTCCTCAAGGCGGTGCTCTCAGCCCGACGCTATTCAACCTCGCTCTTATAGGGCTTGCTGACTACTTGTCAACTACAACCAAAATTTCGATATACGCAGACGACATCTGTATCTGGACTTCGGCAGTCACACGTCCTCAGATACGTGCACGGCTTCAAAGAGCGGCTACTTTGACAGCGAGCTAGCTACTTGTGTGAACAAGGTTTCAGCGTATCACCAGAAAAATGTGCACTAGTGGCATTTACTCGCAAACCAATGACGCCTTATGTCATCTCAATCAATGGGCGGACCATTTCCTATGTCAGCATCCACAGATTTCTTGGCGTAATTATCGACCAATACCTCTGTTGGAGCCCGCACGTGGCATAGATGAAACGGCGCCTGACAGCAACCTCCCAGTTGTTTAGATACTTGACAGGAATAACGTGGGGGATGTCAGTAGACGCAATACTGAAACTCTACAGAGCTCTCTTTCTCGGTTTTTAAGATATAGTCTACCTGTACTGAACAACACCTGCAAGGCAAATATTCGTGTTCTGCAGGCAGCACAATCTCAAGCACTCAGAGTTTGCCTTGGTTTGCCCAGATGCACGTTAACAGAGGCAACTATTGCGATTGCTCGGGACCATCCAATGCAAACTCGCATCACGGTAGAAGCCCTGAGAACGCACATCAGACATTTTGCACGTGCTCCCTATCACCACCTTGCAACACTACCTTCAGACAGGCACCAAGCATCCTTCTCTAAAACTCTCGTCAAGTACAATGATAAACTTCCCTCGGGCTTCACCGCGGCATCTAAACAATCGATACCCCCTTGGTGTCTTGTCAGCCCCACAGTCCATCTCAGCATACCAGGAATCGGGAAAAAGTCTCAGCTGTCGTCGCCTGTGCTGAAACAACTGTCTCTGCTTCTGCACGAGAGGTACGCGGACAGTGCACATAATTATACTGATGGTTCCACAAACATCCAGTGTTCGTCCGGTGCTGTGGTCGTCCCAGCAAGAGCTATTACCATCAGCTTTAGGACTGACCACCCAACGACATTGACATCTGCAGAACTAGCTGCTCTTCGCGCTGCACTTTGTTTCGTCAATCGGGAACCACTTCGACAATGGTCAATTTTGAGTGACTCAAAGGCAGCCCTACAATCTGTGCTATCAGCTCTGCATCGCGGGCCATTCGAACAGCTCGTGCTCTATATTGGATGCCTACTCCATACATCACATGAAAAAGGACATCACGTGACGTTTCAGTGGCTGCCATGTCACTGTGGCGTCATAGGAAAGGAAGACGCCGATAAAGCCGCTCGGGCAGCTCTTCAAAACACACAGGGCGAGGCCATACCACTTTCACGGTCCGACGCAGCCAGCAGACTTCGAGTACTTGCACGGGAGATCACGATCTCTCTCTATGGTGCACACCAAGCAGCCAGACCAACCGGAGCAATCGTCAATACGACCTGGCCGCTTTGATGCATCTCTGTGTGCCAACTGGGCTCCACCGAAGTGAGGCCACCCTGCTTTATCGCTTATGGCTAGGGGTGGCCTTCACGAAATCTTAATCGTTTCGCATTGGAATGGCCCACAACGCTCTCTGCAATCCCTGTCTTTGCGAGGAGACGCTGGAGCACATTCTATGCGACTGTCCTGAATGTAATGTTCAGAGACAGTCCCTATGCTCCGTTCTAGCGCACCTTGGCAATAGACCATTGTCAGTTGCAGCTATTTTCACATATCGCCGACAGAATACATCGCAGCTGAAGGCGACGAAGGGACTACTTCGGTTTATGAAGGAGACGGGCTTGGACAAGCGGCTGTGACAGTGATGTGACGTATCGCGCAAGAGTGACAGACTGTAACTAACGATGTGTGTGTCCTGTTATGTGCTCTCTATCTCTTCTCCCATCTTTCATCACCCCCCTCCCGCTCCCATGTGTAGGGTAGCAAGCCGGTTAAGCTAATCTGGTTAATCTCCGTGCCTTCCTTCTACAGTTTTTCGTTCCTTCCTTGCTGTAGCCCAAATGATGGCAAGGCATTCCTTTTCGGTCATACAATAATTAAATTTCGCTTTTGGCAACGACCAGCTAGCGTAAGCTACCACCCGTCCAAGTCCGTCATTCCTATGGACTAGGACGGCACCAAGGGCTACGCTACTGGCGTCAGTGTGAATTTCTGTATCGGCGTCCTCGTCGAAGTGAGCAAGTACCGGTGGCGTTTCGCACTTGAACACGACATCACATTTATATGTGTCAGCGGCTTCGCGATGCGTGAAAAGTCCTTGACAAAGCGCCTGGAGTAGGCACACATGACAAGGGATCTGCGCACTGCCTTCTTATCGATAGGCTGCTGGAACTTTGCGATGGCAGCTGTCTTCTGCAGGTCTGTGCATACTCCAGACTTGCTGATGACATGGCCCAGGAACAGCAACTCTTCGTGCGCAAAGTGACACTTTTCGTGTTTCAACGTCACTCCGGAAGATTTTCTTGTCTCGAATACTGTTTCAAGACGTCTCAAGTGCTCTTCTAAACTTGCTGAAATAGCGACAATGTATTCCGAGTAGATGAGGCAGGATTGTAGTGTCCCTTACGCACTGAAACATTGCGGGAGCCGAGCAAAGACCGAATGGCATGACCCTGAATTCATAGACGCGGTGCGGAGGGATAAAAGTGCTTTTCTCTTGATCTCTCTCGTCGACTTCAATTTGCCAGTAGCCCGCCTTGAGGTCCGACCGCACAAAAGTATTTGGCATTACACAGTCGGTTCAGTGTGCCGTCTATCCCTGGAAGGGGCTATACGTCTTTCTTCGTGAATTTGTTGTGGCGACGGTAATGGACGCAAGAATGCAGAGTTTCATCATTCTTTTTCGCCAAGAAAACATGAAATGCCCATGGGCTGTTCGATGATTGGATGATTTCTTCGTGCAGCATTTTGTCGACTTGTTTCTCCATGGCCTCTCGCTCTCTTGCAAAAACTCGGTACGTGCTTTGATAGCGTGGCCGGATGGATTGCCGGTTATGGGACGCTTAGCAAGGCTTTCTTGCCGTATCCTTGATGAGGACGAAAAGCAGTCCCTAAATTTCTGGATGAGACCCTCGAGATTTTCTTTGTTATGCCTGGTAAGATTCTGACTAATATCAAAAGCTGGTTCAGGAACACGTACCTTCGTTGTAGGTTCGGTAGAATCCGAGAGAACAAATGCATCGCTGGTGGCGGCAACTTCCTGTGTGTGTGTGTGTGTGTGTAGTGATTTTAGGATGAGAGGAAGAGAGAAGTGCAGTGCCGTAACTGTCTCTCAAAGGAGGACGCCTAAACAGCACTGCACAGGGTAAGGGCAGTGGGGAGAAAAAGATCGGAGAGAGAATGAAAGAGAGCTGGAAAAAAATGACAAGAAGGTTGAAGAAGAAGCAATGCGGGGCTTACAGCCGCGCTCTCAGCTGTGTTTCGCAACAAAAGTCAAGGAGGGCATCAAGCACTCTTTTGGCGATGGAGGCGTGGGCTGCGGGAAAGAGAAGAGCTCCCTCCGTGTCGCAAAGCAGTCCCACGCGACGATATGATGCACAAAGCGCAGTGCGCTCAACATCGAAGGATGGGGAACGCAGCAGGAGGTGCTCGAGTGTCTCTTCTTCGCCGCATTCCGCACATGTGGGGCTGCCTGTTCCGTGCAGTCTGTGCAATCTGGTGGCCGTGCTGTAGCAGCCGACGCGCAGCCGCAGGAGAAAGGAGCGGTCCCAGCGGGAGAGAAGGGCGCGGGAGAGGAGGCGAGGGGGCGTACCCAACACCTCCTAGAGAAGAAGGCCTGAGTGCTTGGCGAGTGACGTCATGGAGAAGAGGCCATCGGCACGCTCGGGGATACGGGTTGAATGAAGGGATCGCGGCTTGGTTCACCTAGCAGCCTTATGCTTTTACTGACCACTCCACACTTTTTCTTCAGTCTAAACTGCTGAATGAGCAGCAGGCACCTTACAAAGCATTTATTTAGAGGCACAGATACAAAACAGCTTTGTAAAGCATGTGCTGGTATTGATTCCAGCAGCTTTTTATAGCGTCGCGCTTTGTCGTCTTTGTAATGTACGTTGTTTGTGCATTATAATAATTATTAATATTTATTATACCCCACCCATTATACCTATTACTTCAAATAAATTGAATCCATAAAAAAATTTCTTTCCGTATTTCTGTATCTATGGTTTTTATGGCGCGGCAATGATGAACGTAACGCACTCCATTAGCTTCACAACTGCGTATGAACAATTTAATTGGGGACACATGTACTTATTGCAATCTAGATTATGCTTAAATGAATAATTTCGCTGTGGACGCACTAATTACCACAGTGCGCTAATTTACAACAACTCAAATAAGTATAGAAACGGAATATAAAACATTCGTGCAGCTATTTACAAGGAAACAGCTGCCTTATTGCGCAGAGTTCCAGCTTTTCTCTTCCTTGCATTAGCATTGCCATTCAATATTTTGTCATTCATCTTGCAGCAGTAGTTCTTCAATAAAATATTCGTGCTACACCGCAAAAGTTGCCTTAACACAAATTGACATTTATGTCCATCCTCGCAAGCGTTGAACTCTGAGGAATCATCACTGACGAGCAGTTCAAGCGTGAGGTCAGTGACTAAACGACGTTTGTTTGGCAGATTAGTAAATTCCTCTTCCTGAATGTAGACATTTTGCTTGTTATAAATTGCATCAGGTCTTCTAGGTTTGGAATATTATCTGCTTCCTTCTCCTCGCGGAAGGTTTCAGCAGACGCTTCACACGCTTTCTTTAAAGAAGCAGCTTCAAGACGCATGCGCTTGGAATCAGAATCCTCCCTCGAGGTGCTTGGCTTCGAAAGATAAGGTGGACATTGAGGAAACTCTGATGGGACTGCGCCTGGACGAAGACGCAGGCGTGAGAGTGGTGCAGTGACGGTGTGCCTTGTAAGGTCGTCGGCCTCAATGTCGTGAAGTTCAGAAACCTAGAAGGAAGTTAAAAGTTGTTCTAAATTTTATTCTAACATTCCTGATTTAAAGGAACCTTCTGTGATTGAGCAATTAGCCTTCCCGTATTTTTCAAAAGTAACTATTTAAAGAAGTGCTGAACTTCTTACGCTGGAGCGCGGCGATACAATGAAATCTGCACGTGGTATCGCCCTAATCCAGGCACTCTGGGCTTCTTCATCTTGCGGAAACTTGAAGACGTGATTTTTCTCCCCCGATTTGTAATTGCTCCGGCCATTGGGTACGCCGCACTTATTAGGCATATCTTGGCATGGCACTCCACATTCCGGGGCAACGAAGACTCGCGGTACACACAATCGCAAGCACAGCACAAGTGTTGAGACTGCATGCACTGGTCACGTCTAGAAAAAAAATGTGCGTTCGGAAGCATGCAGCTGCATGGCTGAGCATGCCGGGACTTGTTTATTCCCGAAGCTATTCCAGGAGCGGCAGGGCTCCTGGAACTAATCGAATTGCTGTCGCCGCCGTCGTCGCCTCGGTCTTCTTCGAATAGCCGGGGTTAACTATTGTATATCTTCCGCGCTTATTTTTAACACGTGCGCGCCGCTAGTAGCTTCGCAGTGCGCTGCACGGAACTTCTATGTTGGCCTCTTCTGCGTGACGTAGCTCAAGGGGAGAGGGTCAGCCAGAAGGCCTTAAGTTCTCTAGAGGGTGTTGGCGTACCTACCGCCACGAGCGGGTCCGCATGATGCGCGTGGAGGGTGCGCAGTATAGCCGTCTTGGCCACGTCGAAGCGGGTGACGAAGCTGGTGAGGGGGAAGCGAGCCGAGAGAGCTTGCTTTGCAAGGGCGTCGGCTGCTTCGTTTCCGTGCGCGGGGACCCACTGCAGTACCAAGTCGCAGCTCTGATTGACGAGATGGCGCAGTTTGGATCCCATGGGCTGCACAAGTGGAAGACCGGCATAGTCTTTCCGCAGCATGCACACAGCCGCGCGCGAGTCTGTCAGGATCGCAGCAGGCGAAACACCGGACTGGTGAAGAAAGTCAGCCGCAAGGTAGATGGCCGCGAGTTCGGCGACTGTCGATGAGGCAGGGAAACGGAGACGGCACTGTCGGGATGCAAAAATGTCCGATGCCGTGCACGCGGCAGCAGCGGAACCATCACTGGAAACGGAGCCGTCAGTGTAGACTAGGAGTCGGGCGCGTAGGTGTTCGTGGATCAATGCAGCCGTCTCCTGCTGCATGGCACATAGTGCTGTTCGGCGGTTGCTCTTGACGCCCGGGACGGTGATGTTAACGTCAAGCAGCGGGGAAGCGTGCGGCGATGGCGGCAGGGGGAGGAGTTGCGGCAGAGACGCGATGCGAGTGCTGAAATCGGTGGCATGCTGACCCATGCCCGAGCCCTCGAGGGTGTGGAGGCGGCACACGAGACGCTGACCCTGTGGCGACCGTTGCAGACGCTCGATGTGGTGAAGCGCCTGTTTCCTCGCACGAAGTGAGGTCGGACAGTTTCCCGCTTCGGCGAGAGTTGCCCCCACTTGCGAGAAGCGAGGAAGCGCGTACATCTGGCGAACTGCGGTGCGGTGTTAGACATTGACGGCCCTCCAGTTGGCTGCACTGGCGTTGGTGAGTGGGAGTGCGTAGAGCGCTCGCGAAGTTGCAATGGAGTTATAAACTCGGAGCGCAAGGTGCGGTGTGCAGCCACGGGCGAGCAGGGAGCGTGCGGCGCCTGGAAGTTTCCTCGAGTCCCTGCAGAGCTGTGTGGTGGCCGCATTAAAGTTCAGTCGGCAGTCTATGTGGAGGCCCAAGTAGCGAACTTTTCTCTGCCACGGGAGGGGGCTTCCGCGCAGCGAGAGAGTGGGCACTTCGAAGCGTGCACGGCCAGCACGGGGGTGGATCATTAGCGCCTCGGTTATTGACGCCGAGAGCTGAAGCCCCACGCAGGTGAGGTATTCGTCCACGGCGTTGATCGCCGACTGGAATGACGCACTTGGTAGCCGTAGTCCGTGGGCCCGCAAGCGAAAAGAGCGATATCGTCGGCGTAAATCGCCACACGGACTTCGACGGCTGTCAGCTTCGGGATGAAATCAGAGAGCCTTGCCAGCGCCAAGTTGAAGAGAAAGGACACTGCCTGAGGACTGAGGATGAGGACACTGCCCTGAGAAACACCAGAGGTCACGCTACGGGGGGGGGGGAGGGGCTGAGCGCGTCGCCAACACGCACTCTGAGTGTTCAGTCGCTAAGAAAGGCCGACACATAGTCCAGTAGGCGGCCGGTGATACGCAGATCGCGAAGGGCTTGGATGATGGTGCCGTGCGGGAGGCCGTCAAACGCGCGTTCCACATCGAGTAGCACCAGGTATGCGGCTTCGTGGCGGCTTGCAGCTTGCTCGAGAGTAGCGACAACGTCCGCGAGGGAATCAGCAGTCGGCGGAGGCAATCTATTCGGCGGAGTCGGCGGAGGCAATCCATTCAAGGCGGTACAACGCGATGGACTCCATTGTTTTGCCGGGTACTGAGGTTAACGATACAGGGCGGTAGGAGTTGATGTTCGAGGCTGGTTTCGAGGCTGAGAATGGGGACGACGATCGCATCTTTCCAGACGGCGGGAATGATGCCGCTGCGCCAGACGTAGTTGAAAACCTCGAGAAGTGAGGGAAGCTGAGCTGCGTCAATGTTCCTGAGCGCTTGATGAGTAACGCCGTCGTAACCGCGAGCGGAGCGGCGTTTGTGCCTATTCAAGACGATGCGCAACTCGCTGAGTGTGAACTCAGCAGAACACAGCACTTCTACATGCCCCAGAATTGCGCTCGTTGGGAAATAGCGCATAGGAGCGAGGCGTTCAAGAATGTTGTGCGGCGGAAGTTCGACGGCGGCTGTGACAGGGCACACAGACGGCGGAGCGAACGTATCCGCGAACAGCTCAGATAACTGCTCGGCACTCAAACCCTGAGCCACTGCGATGGAGAGTGCAGGGCGGCGGGGGATCTTGGGACTGAGAAGGGCGGAGAGGATGCGCCAGGGGCGAGCTTTGTCGTGAGTGTCCTCCAAGGAGAGGCAGAGACTCTGCCAGCTCTGGTTGCGGCGCTGCCTGGCATAACGACGGTACGCGGCGTCAAGGCGTTTGTAAAGAGTCCAGTGCTCCGCCTTGTCGCTTTTGATGGCGTGGCGTTCAGCGCGTCGACGTACCGCGCGTATCAACTTCCTCATTGCTTGCGATATTTGTGCCTTTGTTCAGGTGTTCATACTCCTGGCTGAAGTTTGTTGCCATGACCTCCGCTTGTGCTCTGCGCAACTGGACGATACCCCTCGCGGTGCCGACTTCATGGTCGAGTAGTAGGTGTTGGTCGTTCTCTATTTTGGCTTCCAAGACTTTGGCTATTTCTGCCCCGACGCAAATCGTAATGCTGGCGCGAGGCAGAATAACTTGGTCCTCAAGTACACTCAAGGCACTCTGATTGGAACTCGTCTCCAATGGCGTCACTTGGCCTAAGGACAGCGTTATTGACTTCGACCCTAAGTTGATTGCGTGTGCTTGGTTCAGGAAGTCCATGCCGAGATACCATGGTAGAGTATAGAAGTGCAACTGAACGAGGACGTAGAAAGAAACAGATACACAGACACAGCGCTTCACTTTCAACTATAGAAGTTATTTTCGCACGCATCGATAAATTTATGCCGTACCAGCGGAAACGAACGTGGTAGCAGAAAGAACATTCAGTGGTGCATTTCGATGAACCGTACACGTGTGCAAGGATTACGATGAACCCTTGCATGTGTGCAAGGGTTAATCAAGTCTACCACCGAACGTTCTTTATTGCTGTCACGTTTGTTTCCGCTCGTACGGCATATATTTATCGATGCGTGCGAAAATAAATTCTATTTATTTATTTATTTATTTATACAATACTGCAGGCCTCATTGAGGCCCAGGCAGGAGGGGCATACAAAATACAGAATAATTGCATTTGCAGACGTAAGAACAAAAGGACCAAATTAGTGTGCACAATAGCAATGGAGTCCACCAGCTGCGAGAACCAAATGGGTAAAAAGAACACTCGGTCTTGTAACCAAACAATTCCCAAAACAAAGTGAAGAGTAAATGTACAAATGAACCGTCAGTACAATTTTAAGCAATGAGAAGGAAAAAAAAAATGAAATCAGTAGTTCAAACGGTCAATGGAATCAGTACTGTTTAGTAGCGACTGAGGTAAATTATTCCAATCGGTTATAGTGCGTGGGAAAAAAGAATATTTAAAAATGTTAGTTCTGGCATTATAGGGAGTTAGAGAGTCAGCATGACGATGACGTGTTCGGCGTGCTGCCATTGGCGTTACATAAGGCTCAGGAGTGAGGGCGAGGAGATTATTTTTAAGAAGAAAAAGAAATTTCAGCCGTTGTATTTTTCTTCGTATTTCCAATGTCTGAATGCCATGTTGTCTCATTATTGCTGTCGGGGAATCAGTCATACGGTATTTCGAAAAAATAAATCTGATTGCTTTACGCTGTACTCTTTCTAGTGCACCAATGTTCGTTTTTGTGTAAGGGTCCCACACTATGCAGGCATACTCCAGTTTTGGCCTTATTATTGATGTGTAGGCTAAAAGTTTAGTTTCAGCGGGAGCTTGTTTTAGTTTATGACGTAGAAGACAGAGTTTACGAAAGGCTGAGTCACATACGTTAGAAATGTGAATGTTCCAGTGCAGGTTATGAGTTATTGTGACGCCAAGATATTTGTATTCCCTAAACTCGGTTAATGGTTCAGATCCGAGAGCGTAAGGAAAAGATAGGCTATTTATTTTTTTTTTATAGTTGAAAGTGAAGCGCTGCGTCTGTGTATCTGTTTCTAGATCCTCTTTCAGTCGCGCTTCTACGCTCTACCATGGATTCTAACCAATTAGCCCGCCAACGTGTTTCAACCATGACGAGAATTATGTCTCGGGAACATTGTTAGAGGACAACGAATGTCGCAAGGTAGGTCCAGTTATTCTTGCCGTGCAGATACCACTCAGCGTTACCAGGTGTCCGCCGGCTGACCAAATTTGAGGGCTGTCCCATACAGTCTTGACTTTCTGGAGCTTGGCGAATAGACGAATAGTAATCCACTGATGATGGTGTAGTTGGCTCCAGTGTCTACGAGAACGGTGCGTCCGTGGAGATTGAGAAGCAAGTCGAGGCCGGTGGTCCTTTTTCTTCCGTAACAATTACGTCGCGGCTTCGTATCACGGCTGCGTCCCATCGTACCGTTGTTGCGTCGTCAGGTCTTCTGCAGACGGCGTAGTCGCGGCTTCGTCTTGATGGCGGCTTGTCGTGGCTATGTTGTGGTGTAGGATGTTGAAGCGTCGTCGCCTGCGGCGAAGCCTCTTCGGCATTTCGGCCAACAGCAACCGGATCTCCGTTGGATCCTGCTTTTAGTTTCTCGGATATGGGCTTGTGGAATGCCGACATCCTGCTCCGGTCGGCCCTGCGGCGACAATTAGCGTCCTGGCGAAGGTGTCACGATCTCCACAGCGTTGCGGCGATGTCATGCGGTCGCTCGCCAAGCTGTTGACGCAGCTCGATAAAGGCGAACCTTCGCAGTCCCCATTTGCGGTGAAGGCATCGGGGATAGACAGCGGCCGCTTCTCCGTTGTGATAGCAGAGCGGGCGGGGGTCTGGAGCGCGCCATACGTCTATCTACCTTGGGTAGTTGCGCTGAGCGACAGGCGGGTGGGCGACTTGCCGGTGCCCTACGACGGAATTGCGGCGTTACGGGGCACTGCCATGGACACGGATGGAGACCTTGACGGCGCGCTACGCCGGCGTTAGTCATCGCTTGCGGCACTGGAGGTGGCGATTCGAGCTGCACTTCGGAAAGTCCCAGTGACCGTCGAAGTTCATCGTTGGCCATGTCAGTGACCGAGGTAATATCTTGCGCAGTTCTTCACGCATAATGGTCCTGGTGATCACTTAGAGAGCGCTGGAGCCCAGTGACGGATTTCACACTGCGGCGTGAGCACTTTGCGAGGATATGGCCTAGCGCGCAATTATATAATTTGCTGAATCGTCGTTGCCCCTGTGAAAAGCTTAGCAACGGTATTTGGCGGGTAGCTGATCAGTCCGGCGAAAAGTTATTGCTTTACGCCCCGCATCAGCAAGCGGACTTTTGTTTTTTCCGACATTTCAGGGTTGGCGTGACGGAAAAGACAGGTCACCTCTTACGGGAAAATGGCGATGGTCTCAGTGAGCAGTTGTCCTCGGGTTCCCAGTTGAGCTTGGGCTCGCGTTTTGCGCAGAACGATCGAGGTCTCTAGGAGGCCGCGCCGCAACAGGTTCTACGTTGTCAAGGTGGTTGCTTGATTCTCGAACCACGTCCTGGCTGCGTCTACTAATGAAAGGAATATATGGCGCGGCTTGTCGTCACTTTTCCAGTTAAATGTAGCAATCCTTTATACGTCTAGGGCCAGCTATCCGGGTCCTCAAATAATGATTCGCGGAATGCTGGTGAGTTCTGGGCTGCTGCAACACAATCGGCGAAAGTGGCACAGAGGCGGTAGTTGTTGATGCTGTCGTGGCCGTGCACTTCCCGGTCCTCTGGTGAAGATGTGCTTACCCTGGGACCTGGTTTCGTAGTCTGGGGCTAGCTCGGTGATCTGGAACGGCGTTGGTGTCTTCGCAGTTCGAACTTGTTTCACGGCTTTACAGGTGAGAGTCTGGTACATAAACGCGAGGGTACTTCCACAAACGTAGTAGTGGCGGTAAAGAACGCAGTAGCAAAACTGTGAATGACGAAACTGAGTCTTCATAGGGCGAACCTGCGCCCACTAGAACGGCGATAAACGGCGACAGCGGCGAACACAGTCGGTAATCGTCGAAAATCTGATCAACGGACTCAAGCACGTTAAGTTTTGTACATGAGTCATCAATGATACCATAATAATCGCTGGCCGCGTGTCTTCCAGAAATACTAGACAATTGGCGTCGCGCAAGAAGTCAGATTCCACAAAGTGCGGCGACAGCAGACAACAGATACCGATAAAAAATACCGATACATGCAGGAGAATCCTCCTTTGAACGAGAATGTAAAAAGAAATAATTGCAGGGCTTTACGTGCCAACACCATGACGTGATTATGAGGAGCACCGCAGTGGGAGGCTTAGGAAATCTGGACCACCTGCAGTCCTTTAACGTGAACCTAAATCTAAGTACACAGGTTTTTTCGCACTTCGCCCTCATTGAAATACGGCTGCCGTGGCCGGGATTCGATACCGCGACCTCGGGCTTAGCATCCCAACACTATAGCGACTAAGGAAGCACGGTGGGTCAGCGAAAGCGTTTCGCATTTGTTAACCGGTGAAAAGTGGTCTCCCGAAAAAGATAAACAAGTACACGTGCCTATATGGCCTCAAGGCAAAGTGTCTAGCACCCGTATGTTGACCGGTATGATGCGTGATCGCGCTGCACACGCTTGCAGGTGGGGTTCTAATGCGTGCATAGGCTCAATATCAGTTCTCTCAGCAGCCGGTACCGTCTAAGAGGCTGGTAGACAATGGCGTCGAGCGCCATCTCATGACGAAACTCACGCTTCCTTCGCATAGGATTTCTGTTGATGGCACGGGGAGCTAGGAAAGCAGCCCCTAAAAGAGAAATGCGAAAAGAAGCCGTGGCTACCGACACACCAAAATTATGACAGCAAACTTCACTGGGTAGCATCGGCAGGACCACGTTTCGCGACCTATCCCACTTTGACATCGTATTAGCGTTTAGCGCTTCTTGGCTTCTCCTCAGCTGGTCAAACATAATGACGCTTCGCACCAGGTCCAGAGTTTGATTTGCATGGTCAGGCGGTCGCATTCCGGCAGAGGCGAAATGCACAAAGTAGCATACACATCAATTTTGGCAACCTGTAATAAATCATAGCTTGGTAAATCCCTTC
This sequence comes from Dermacentor variabilis, assembly GCF_050947875.1. Lineage (NCBI taxonomy): Eukaryota > Metazoa > Arthropoda > Arachnida > Ixodida > Ixodidae > Dermacentor > Dermacentor variabilis. The sequence continues at coordinate 25,071,861 of NC_134574.1, forward strand.
TGCGTAGCATCCACGGAGCACCGTAAGACTGTCGCCAGCGGAAGGGAAATTCCAGCGCTGAATTTAGAAACGCCGATGAAAGTTTGCTTAAGAGAGACGTGGAACAGATAGAACATTGCATTAGGCGACTGGAAGTTGTGAGTGACGTCATTTCGTCCAGGACTAGCGTTACTCAGGGGTTTAGAATAAGTATCTCCAGCTTCGAGGCTTCGAAAACTAATGTGCGAGCTCTGGCGGTCGCCAATCGTACAAAGTTGAATTGAGTGACGTAAACGCAGCTGCGCAAGCATTGCGGCTATAATTAACTGACAATTAGTGCAGTCACTAGTGTACTCTTTTTAGGGTTTGTCTCGAAAATTTCGAATAGCATATTCTTAAAGCCCCAGCAAACAAAGGTAAAATAATAATTCCGGCGCTCTTTCATTGACACTATCAGTGTGCGTGGGGAGGTTAGCATATTTTGAAGTAAACGCGACGGCTGCCACTTTTCAAGAACGTACGATGGCGCTAGGTTTGTAATGGGTTGATTCCAAAAGCTGGTACGCTAGATGGTGACAAAAGCTGGGGACGACCGTAGGTTTCGCTAGCGTTCTGCGTCACCGCGTAATATATTTTGCTCTTGAGCACAAATTTCTTTAATAAATAGCTTGTTTATTCAGAGTACGGCTACCACATCTTCATGCTTGATCTACATGCCGTTATTTGCACGTAAGAACGTGTGCGGGCAGGCGACGTCATATGCGTCCCACAGTTCATTGTCGACACAGGCCTACAAATATTCCAGCCATGTCATCAACCCCCACGCTCAACAAGTCGGGGCGTTTTCGTCCTGTTTTCCTGCTCGCGCATTCTCGTGTTATGCCTAGCGTGAGCCACAACTCCATGGATTTATCCTCGTATCGCGGCTCCCCTCAAACCTAAAAACGTAATAAACGTTGTCAATAAAGGTTTACCCGTTCGGTCCTGACTCGTTAAGCTGCGTCTTTATGAAGCGCTGATTCCTATTCCTGGTGCGATATTTTACGGATAGAAATTCCTCTGTATATTTCATTTTTTTTCAGTAAAGAAATCCAAACACCTAGCGTACTCGCGTACTCTGTTCATGCTTCTTGCAACTCATGTCCACAGAAAGAAGTGTTACCATTACGTGGGCTGCTTTAGGCACGAGCACAGCCTGCTGACACACTCCTCTTATTTCCAGGCTATAACTTTCAAGCTGTACTCACGCACCAATTGGCACAAACCAGTGGTTCTCGACCACCAAAAAAAGAACTACACGCTCAACATCATGCAGTTCGAACGTCGTAAGCCTTTAATATTTCTGGTGCATGGATGGGCGGACGACGGAGACGCTTTATGGGTCCTGGAACTTAAATACGCCCTCTTGAACGCGGTACGTAAACACGAATTGAGGAACCCATATTTTGTAATCTGGGTCACGTTCATTTGCTAAATACCACCGTTATCATGTGGCTTATCAGCGAGCAGGGTGCCTTATTTTAGAAAAAAGGAAGTGGATGACTAGTGGCGGTGCTTTTCATGGCCATTGGGCCAGGGCTCCTGATAACTGGTGTAGCGCAAATATGGAAAGAAATTGAGCCTTGAAGCAAATTCCTTCAAGTGCGCAATTCTCGTGAACTTGAAGGAATTTGCTTCAAAGTGACGGGCCCAATATACGTTCCGAAAGTCACTTATGGGGACGCTCTCGTGGAGGACTTCGGGCTCATTTCCACCACAAGGAGTTCTTTACTGTGCATCCACTGCATGTTAGACGAACGTTCTTGCACTCCCGCCCCATTTAAATGGGGCCGCTGCTGCCGTGTTTGAACCTGCGATGTTGTGCTGAGCAGCAAATGCCGTGACCACTGAGCTACCCTGGCGAGTGGCCTTTGTGGCATGGCTGCTGCAAATATCTTTTTGTGCTTGGCGGATCTAGTACGCAATAAGTACTTCAAAGAAGAACACTCCCCCCAAAGTAGTTATTTTCTGTGAGGTACACTGTGCTAAAGAACATGTATATCTGCTTGGGTTCGACCGTTTATATGAATGGACAACAAGATGAAGTGATATGGTAGGTTCACTGAGTTGTATTACCAGTACGAACCTCAAGAAAAGGTGCTTGCTGGCGAATTTTTCTTGTCGTTGTGTACACTGAACGAAATAATCAAATAGCGAGAAAGATGCATGTAACTGCTGTCATTGCAATGTGCGTTCAATACGCTTTCAACCGTATCCCGCTGGATACGGTTGAACGCTCGCAATGTTTTGAGGAAACTTCGCCATTCAAAGCTGCAATGGTATGCTTGCAGCGGGGTGAAGTGCAGGTAGTCCCTTGTCAGTGGCCGCGATCTCGAACTTGGAGTTAATCGAAATGCCACTGCGTATCCCTTCACTGTATTTCCTACAGCGTACTGTGTACTGATGTACTTGTCTTACAAAAGCGCCTGTGAAAGAGGATACTGCATTGCATTTAACCTTGGCCCCTGCTCAGGGCCATGACTTCAGTGTTCGATGAATGAAGACTATATCTACATGTAAAAGGAATCCCCACACTGAGTTTTTCAAACAAATGAAATTAGTCAGCAGTTCCCTTTTCTGTCGCCTCTCAAATCCAAGGTGTCTTCAAATGTAAAGACCCACTTTTTAATTTATTCTTGAAAACCGATAATTATGTCTTAGCACAGTAAGTGGTAAGAAGTGGCGTCGCCTTCAGCACGGAAACTGCGCATGTGCAGTCTCGTTCACATTAGGGTATTCGGCATCTAGAACTGTGCGGAATCCACTTCGGCGGCGTTGAATTCATACGTAAATACCCTCTCCGAGCCAATCGTTTCCAGGCCGACTTCCGCCGCTGCTGCCACTGGGACCTCTGGTTGCAGACAAATTAGAAAGAGAGCCGCCAAATGGGGCATTGCGGCACTCTGCAATGACGCTCGCTGCGTTCGAGGTCGCCATTTCGCAGTCGTCTCAAAAGCTTTTGTCGACCACGGCCAGAGGTCGCACATTAGCAGAGGCTGTGAGAAATTGGCTGTTTCTGTTCGGCAAGCGCCAAGTCGAGCATAATGAAACATCCCTTCTGTTAAACCCTCGTCTCTAACATCCTCGTCTGTTGCACCTGTGTCTGGCTGGAAAACTTTTAGCGCAAAGTTTTACCGTCAAAAGCTTAATTTTGTGAAAGACCAACTGACACAGGAAATGAAAGCGCGAACTCAAAGCGAGCCGAGAAATTTGAAGAAAACGGAAAGAAAGAAAAATGAAAATGAACAAAAGTGATGAAAAAAATGTATAGCAGAAAGAAAAACACTCGTGAGCACACACACACACACACACACACACACACACACACACACACACACACACACACACACACACACACACACACACACACACACACACACACACACACACACACACACACACACACACACACACACACACACACACACACACACACACACACACACACACACACACACACACACACACATACACGCACGCACGCACGTACCCCCCCCCCCCCACACACACACTGACACAAAAACGGGCATTCGCATACACAGGCAAGCATTGCGTGGGCGTTTAATAGGTGCATACTTGGCACATTGCACTAGTTGTAAAATACAACGCTATCTCCTTGTCTTCGCGGCTTATCGAGAGTTGGCACTTGGCAGCACCTCTGGCAGTGCGATGTGGTGAGCAATGTGAACGTAGGGTGCATTCCGCTACCGGCGATTCTGCGCCGTTCTGACGCTGTACGTCTCCGTCTTACCTAACCAGTAGTCTTGGCAAATGCAGCTGCTCCGCGCCAGTATGATGCTCTGCAACGGATAAAGTACGTGTTCTGCTATCGGAAACAAACGCTCGCTCAATCTAAAGCATACATGCTCGGCCTTAACACAGGAGGACTGCAATGTGATCATCGTGGATTGGCGTCGCGGAGCTCGAAGGATCTACCCAATTGCGGTAGTGAAGACGGCACTAGTCGGGTGCCAGGCATCTCGGCTGCTCCAACGGCTCGTGAAGCATTATCCCGACACCTTGGGGCCAGAGCTGGTGCACGTCGTGGGCTTCAGCCTCGGTGCTCAGGTCGCCGGTTTCTTCGCTCGCAACTACAGGCGGCGCACGAAACAAATAATATAGCGCATTACCGGCATGTACATGCATGCGACAGCATGCTCTGCAAAATGATTACTTACGACACACGTTGGACTGATTTCAGTGCAATTATAAATTATTGGGCATGTTACGAAGCATAACTTCCAGTGTCCGTTTCGCGCGCACCATGTCACTAGCGTGCTTTTTACCACAAATACGCAGTGCGTGTCATTTGTGCATCGCTGAATCATTTTAGCGCTATTCCTTCAAGTAACTCCTATGACGCGGGCACAGGATGGCAGGAAAATCATAAAGGTATTTGGAGGCCGAAACCATTGCATTTATTCAGCAGCGTCGCGCCCGCCTCCTGCTGCCCTTTTTGTCTTTCTCGAGGGTGCACGAAAGGAGGGCGAGGCCATTACGCTTTCGTGGCTCAAGTTTCTTCCGAATCCGTAGATCTTGGTTTTCTGTCGTTACATGAATGATAATCTAACCATATCTGCTTATAGTAAAATGGCTGTCATGATACCGCCATAACCGATTGCATCCTTGCATTTAAAGCCATTATAACGCGATGTGTCTGTGAATATGAAAACAGGTGCCCAAATGTTCATTTTGTATATGCATGCGTGTACTAAAATGGCTCCACTGACTGTACGCAGCACTGGACCCTGCGGCGCCTTCATTTGCTGGGAAGGCAGTATGTGTCCATCAGGGAGATGCCCGCTTTGTTGACGTGATTCATACAAGTGGTGGAGAAGAGACCATCAAGGGCCACTTGGGTGTCGACAGGCCCGTTGGCGATGTACCCTACCCTACCCTTCTACCCTAATGGTGGCAAGGACCAGCCAGGTTGCACTACTCTTAAAGAAAACCTTTGCGAAATGTTAGTAACTGCAATATTTCCTGATTTATTTTACGTTTTAGGTGATTTCGGCTGTTCATTGCTACGAGATACCGACAAGTAGTACTGACATCATGAACAGAGACGCGAGTTGTGACCTCTTAACTATAGGCTGGCTGTTTCACCGGCTCAGTATGACACTGTGACGAGGCTGTGTGGCTTCGGTTTAAAGTTATTTAGATAAATAAACATCATGATCAAAGTTATCGGTAATGCGGAAGCCTTCTGTAAGGCGCACAACAAAGAAGCTATACTTAAAATACACAGGGCAAGCAAACACAAAACACACACAAGAAAGCGAGCTGTTGTACAAGGGAGCGTCTCCTTCACCGTCTTTTCGCACGAAGTGCGCAATAGCTCCGTGCAAGGGGGGCCAACCTGTTCTCGCTCAAGTACATGCAATTTGCGCACTTGTTTCGTCGGCGCTGTCACACGCGTAACACAGCACCGAGTCTAAGCTAGCGTGGAATGTTCTATGTGTGATTGTTTGAAGTGCTCCTTCCTGTACTCAAAACAGCAGGGAACACCTAGGCACATTGTTCGATATGCGAAGTGGATCGATGGTGTTTTTCTGTGCGCGGTAAAGCTGGAAGCTGGCTCTACCCCTCGTCCCGCTATGCCACATTTCCTGCTCTTTCTAAGTCACACACCTTCACACCTCCTTCATGTACCGCACTACAGCCTCGGCCCACACGGGTTTCGTGAACGTTGGGAATTTCGGCTCCACGTGGTACACGCGATTTACCCAGCTTGTGAAAAGGCATATCGTTGCAATATAGTCATAAATTTGCCGTTTTCAGTGATCTTGCTGTACCATTTGCTGACGGCCCCGATACGTTAGCTCGCTGGACGCACCGCGGGCTTCGAAGCTGGACGAGGCCACGTCTCCTTCTTTTTCCTAATTCGCCACCCTTGTTGCGTACTCCGGGGTAGCGTATCGTACTGCTGCCGAGAAGTAGCGGCGCCTACCTATCGAAGCTCGACCGACGTTACTTATTGAGTAGCGTGGCGTTGTCGGTGGGCTGCAGGCATCCGGTAGACCATGGCGACCAAGCAAGGGCGAGAAGATTTTCTAGTGCGAAACTTCCACGGTTTATTCAAAGGGAGGTGAAAGAAAATGAGAAGAGCATGAAGTCTTTAAAAGTACAATTCCGATCCTCATAAATAGGCTCTGTACTATCGTGTCCGGGATCTTGCTTCCGTCAATGTCACGTGACCGGCACAGAAAGAGGGCCCCTCCTCCTCTGGTTATAGCGAGCCTGCTCAAAGGAAGAAGTCGTCCCGCCTCCTGGAACTGTAGACGCCTGTCCGCCTATTCTGCGCTATGCGGGTTCGTGGAAGTTCTCTTCTAGGTCCAATTCGAGGTAGGGGCCTCTCTAAACTCGCACACGCACACACACACACACACACACACACACACACACACACACACACACACACACACACACACACACACACACACACACACACACACACACACACACACACACACACACACACACACACACACACACACACACACACACACACACACACGCAAAAGCAAAAGAGGCCTGTACAATGCGGGGCTTTCGGCAGACAGGTAGACACTCGAAACGGTCATGGTGAATTAGGAAGAAACGCTTCATTTCGACGAGGCCTGGCGGAAGACGGTCGAGTGAGAGAAAGTTCTTTGTGCACGAGGTGCGGGACTCCAACCATTGCAGGAGAAGTCACGCCTCATTTCGACGAAGATGGTCGGATGAAATTCCTTTCGTCACGTGGTGTCAGACGCCAACCCTAACACCCTCCCGTGGCATGCAAGTGCCGGGCGGCCTACCTGTCACTGTCTCCTCCCCAACCAATCTCTAGTTACTGCTTGCATGCGGACGACGGCATCGTCGAGCGCCATCTATCAGCATTGCGGCAAGATTTTATCCACTACCTGAAGTATGGCTCGGCAAAGCGAAACCGCTCGCTGGGTTGCAAAGTAACATGCGTCCAAGGTAGGACACCGTCGTTGGACAAACCATGGCCCAGCACACCGGCCAAACATAACAGAAATATGGAATCTCTCTCGGAAGCGCTACGATGAGAGTACATTGGGCCTATATTGCCATTGTATGCCGGGCCATTCTTGGCCCGACGTTGGCTTCGCAAATGGGTTATAATAATTGGCAATGCCGTTGCAGCCATTGTCAGTTATCACGTGTATTCAGAATATTGGCGTGCCACCAATTAGAATGGCATACCATTATTTAGTTCCAACGTTTCCTTTCGCTGTGCCATTATTCCCAGCCTTTTCATTGGCAGTGCTGGAAATTACGTCCTAGTGTTTTTACACATGCATACAAAAGTCTTGCTTCCAAGTCCTGCGCCTCTAGCTAACATGCAATGATAGTCAGTAAAGAAAAGAAAATAGTAGCAGCAAAAGCTTTATTCCGCATATATAAGAATGCATACAAATACTATAACAGGACTTTTTTACAAGATGTTGTAAGGCCGCTAAAACAGTCGAAGCCCGAGAACGTCAGCCGATGTGTCGTGCACGCCGAGCTGGTATTGTCGAGCTGCTCGTTCCTTCTTCAGCGTCAACCGAATAATGTTTCTGATCCTCGTTACAGTCATACATAGCTTCCAGCTTCAAAAGGATTCTTGCACTTTGCTCTATTATCCGCTTGGTCGCAGATGACAACTGCATAGAAATGATATGACTGCAAATCAGAAAGTCCTTGCCTCTATTTTTATTATCCAAAATAAGGTACAATCAGGTAATTACAAATATACGTACTATTCTAAGTACCTTACTCTATTTTTTCCACACAGTCCCCGCACTGCTTCAGACATTGGTCCCATGGTAGCACAATCTTTAATATGCCCCTGTGGCAGAACTATCTGGCTAATTGTGGAACCACCATCATTGTCATACAAGTCTTCACGACTTTTTGCGAACTCACACTTCTCAATGCGAGACACCTTTCCCCACAAGTGGGCTGCATTTCTCTGTAGATTTCGATGGGCGTTCGTCCCTTACTCCATAGACAACGAATCGCACTCCGTTGCTCGTACGCCGTGAACGTATGAAGCACAACCCCCACCTTCAACAACTGACAGCAGCGACGTGCCGCGGAACCACAGGCAGATAAGGCCAGGCCGGTCGGTCCAAGAAAGGTCCACCACTGGAGATGGATATGTTGACTTCGCAGTTACAGCGGCAATTTGGCTAAAGAACACGGAAACGACTTTCTGATTCGCCCTAATACTAACGTTTTGACACCACACTTAAAGGTACGAAGCTCGAATAAGTCAGAAACCAGAAAAGGATGTCTCCTTATCGACAGTCATTTGAATTGTCACTTTACTGACATGCAGGGGGCATTGCCCAAATTATCGCTTGGCCGCCGCTAATTCCCAACTTTCGGTCCACAAGAATGATCAGCTCTTGCATTCGTGTTCAAAATGAAAATCGCAAGCAACTTCACAGGTAAAAGACACAATTCATCACATTCGATGCTTTTCTGATAATGTGAACTTTCATGTTAACAATGCCGTAGGACGCACTGTCAAAACACTATAGCATTCCGTTGAGTTGTTTCAACTATTCATGACATGATCACCCACTTATAAGTTATGCGTAGCTGATCGTCCTCTTTATATGAGTAGTAAACACAAACACGCCGAACGGAGGATCTAGTTTCCGAGAGCAACCTGATTGTTTAAAAGGGATGCTAACTGTTACTACGAGTACTGAACAGTCGCCTATTACGTCATCGGCAATACTATATATCTCTAGATTAGTGTATATTCAAGCACGTGAACAAGCCACTTACTGAAAAGTAAAATATGAAAGACAAACACTTAAGAACAAGAACAGAATGCGCATTAGAAAAAGTAGTCACGCTAGTGAGTTTTTGGCCGCTTCACAGGCCCTCTTAAATTCTTAGAGGCACCTCTGAATCAAGCTTTTGCAACCATGCATCTATTGTTGCAGAGAGACCTGCAACAAGTTCAGAATTATATCACATGTAGTGAAGAATATTGTCACTACTTGGAGAAGCAGAGTGCCCTGCTCATTTAAGAAGACGATGACGAGTGAGAAGCTCCAGGCTTGTACGCTGTTCTTAGCCAATGTCAGTTTGTTTACTACGACCGTGTCTGCTTATAAAAGAAGTACTGATTCCAAACGCCCCCATTACACACAATGTAGCAGTGCTATGTAGAGAACACTGCAAGTCAAATTGATGACGGTTGAGGTAACTTACCATCCTCGTAGCTTGAATACCATCCACACTCCAAACTAAAGAAATCCACAAGATAGCGATTATGTTTTGCAATAATGTGTTTTTATCTGTTCCCAATAGCAGAACCTACTAAAAACTTGATTTGCAGCTTTTAATGCCCTCACTGAGGATATAAGAATTCTGAAAGCGTCACGTTCATTTACTCGGCGTCCTCGCCTCCGGTGACTTTGAGTAAACGCACCCCGTTCCAATTACATGGTTCGCAATGGTTGCAAAGAGCAAACATTTCAGAGAATAAAGAAAACCACACAAGGAAGCACTGGTAATGGCTCCCTTTCAAATTTTGTTAGACTGATTTAAAATAACACATGCTATGCCACGATGATAGGTAAATATGCTTTGGCTGCTTTATGGCGATGCAGCGCATTAATTAATATCTGGGTGGCAGGATGTCTTAGCTGTGCCAACGTACTCGCAAGGTACCGTAAAAAGTTGCAAGCACTTGCACATAAAACAAACCAACTTGAAAACGAAATGCGGCAGGCATCACCCGCGCTCTAAAATTTCACGGAACGAAGAGAAGAGCTTGACGAGCTGAATATCTTTCAGAGCATTTGTGTCCCGAAATTTACTTCCGCGAAACACACTGGTGTGCAAAAATTATGTCGTTTATCTGCGGCTTTTTACTACACTAGATTTGTTCTCTATCAATGAACGAAAAGCGGAATCCGAGGATGAACAATACCAAACAAGTGTGCTTACCTCTATCATGTTCCACTCCTTTCAAGCGGACCTGTCAATGTAGTCGGTGGATGTCAGTGTGCGACGGTGACATATCTTGCGGCACTTTTCGACTTCCATAACGTTGTCTAACGCGGTAAAGGTGCCATGAATATCTCGCTGCAGCGTTTTTAATAGCACCGAGCACCGGCGAAAAGAAAGCGCTTCGTATCAAAGCCGCGCCCAGTGTGAAAACTTTCGACAACCCACAATGCCTGCCGGCGGTGGAGAAAGACACACCAGTCAACCCCTCTCCTCTGCAAACGGTTCTTTACATGCTCTTTGAAGAGAAATGAAAAGTGGCAGAGTGCGTAGCTTATCGGGCGCCCATCGTGTTCTGTGCTCGCCGTCGCGCCTGGTCTTGCTTTTCATTTTGCTTTTTCCTTCTTCTTTTCTTTTTCTCGGCACTGAGATCTGTTTTCACTCCTCCCCTCTCCAGTTGATACCGTAGATTGAAAAAAATATATGGCATTTTATGTGCCAAACCACGATCTCATTATGAGGCACGCCTTAGTGGAAGAGTCCAGAAATTAAGACCAACTGGCGCTCTTTAACGAGCACCTAAATCTAAGTACACGGGTATGTTCGCATTTCGTCCCAATCGAAAGGCGACCGCTATGGCCGGGATTCAATCCCGCGACCACGGTGTACCCGCGACCACGGTGTACCCGCGACCTCGTGCTTAGCAGGCCAACACTATAGCCACTAAGCAACCACGGCGGGTGACAGTGAATTAAAGACCACCCTCGTACCCATTCTCTGCTTACTGCCCGAACCGCGTGGACGCCTTCCTCTTGTGCATCGGCCACGCGCATGTGGCCGCAATTATTTCCCGTATGACCACTTATTTTTGCAAGCAAGACAAGTCAGCCATATTAAATTTCTCATATGTTCCGCTCATTCAATGCAGTAGGATTGTTGCAGCGCTGTAAATAAACGTATGCGTAGCACGCAGGGCCGGATTAAGAAAAATGGGGTCCCTGGGTTAATGCGAATGCAGGCCCCCTTTCCCCATACTGATCCCCCCCCTGCCGGCTGCTACGATACTGGAAATATGCCATGTTTCATTTTAATTTCACCAAATTAAAAAGAATGAAGTGCGATCAACGGGATTATTATTATTGTTTCTATTATAAGGAAAAGAACAAAACTTTCTTGAAACGCGTGCTGTTGTAAACACCAACACTTATGTTCACTTTGTGATTAATCTGCATTCTATTTTCAGCAAAAGCTAGGCTTTAAGGAAAAGTTCAGTGCACTCAAGACGAACAAGAACGTAGAAAAGACAACATAGCTCAGATGTCGATCCTTCTGAAGCTAGACTTTGTTTGCATCATTAAGTGTAATCCCGTGAGGAGACGCATAGTCTTATCCAAAACATTCTTTATTCAAGCATCAGACTGCAGTAATCCTTATACACGTTACTCTATAAATACGCAATAGATATATACAATACTTAAGGCAATACAAACACCATAAAAATGCACTGGAATGCAGATGAAAATTACCAACTGTAATTACAAAACATTATTTGAAAATAATTTCGTTAAAGGTAAGACAAGCAAGGAAGACACCAAATAAACGTGGCACTATCAAAAACAACAAAAATACACTTCTTCATAAGCACGCTAAATATCACAAGAAGAACAAACAAGAGACGAACAACGAAGATTTGCATATCTTGAATTACACTGCTTAGCGTTTCATTGGCAACGTGGAGGCTGGGAAGCGACACAACGAACTTATTGCAATTATTCATGTATAGCGCAAGCAGTCCTGTTTTAAAATGGCATCTTTCGCGCCTTCGCTTTGGCGAAATCAGATATAGTCTGTTCGAAGGATAGATAGCGGAGGTCACTTTCAATGGACATGATAGCAAGCGAGTTCACCTTGTCCTCAATTTTATTTATTGAGAACGAAGGTGATTTTTTATCAGCGACAACTTGGAAAACGGTCTTGCGGTCTCACAGTTTGCCACGGGTATGCTTAAGTACATTCGCAAAGCAATAGAAATGTTCGGAAACATATCAATAAGCTTTCTTTCGTGCAGCAACTTCAATATTCCCAGGGGACTCGTGTCCTGGCACACAGAGTTGCGCAGAAAGTTCGCAAACTGAACGATTTCAGCGGAAAATGCTGGCTTCAAATCATTTTTGTAGGTTTTCATCAACTTTTCAGCCTGCTGTGCCCAGCGAGGCCTCGCTCCCAACTTCTGTCAGCAATTTTAAGAATCCGAATCTTTCGCAAAGTTCAATGTAGGCAGCCTTTCGCACTCGCAAAGCAGAACCTAGATTGTCAAGTACAATATTATAGGTCTCTACAATAAACTTTTTTCTACCTTGTAGCGCACTATCGCTTTTTCCGTCCGGGTGCTTACTCAAAACGATGCGTTTGCCCTCATCCTGATAGCACTGATTGGTACTTAACGCGCGTGCTCTTTCTTCGAAGATATCGAATAGAGGTCGCACAGAATCAACAAAGGCTTCTAGAGAGCTCAGAAGGTCTACAGCAGTTGAAATGTCCAGGCATGGTTTCTGAAGTGCTGCGCTCATTTTGTCATAGCGCTCCACGATTTCGCTCCAGAAAATGGCCATGAATGCAGATTCTAGTTTTGTCATTTTCTTGAAGAGAGAGTGCGCTTCGTTCCTAGTGTTACTGTTTTCTTCCTCGTTCTTTGATATAGCTTCAAGGCAACACAAGACTGCACTGAAGTTTTTCAGAATGGCCTTACATGATACAGCGTGTCTTGACCACCGGGTCCCAGAGAGAGTTTTCAAAACAAGCTGTTGGCCAGTTCCGCCCATGCTGTCCAATAGATACCTCCATCGCTTAGGTGAGGCAGCAAAGAACACATACAGTCTCTGAATTACAGTGAAAATTTTGATTTCCTCAAGGCAACTGTCAACGCTACACGCGTCAACTAAGTTCATTGAATAACCAGCACACGGGACGTAGACTGCCAATTCGTTCAGGTGTTTGATTTGAGCTTGCAGTCCTTTGTATTTTCCTGACATATTACTCGCATTATCATAAGCTTGGCCCCTACAATCATTAATTGAGATGCCATTGGTCGTCAAGAGGGACATCACGGTATCTAAAATATACAAGCCGGTATGCGATTCAATTGGAACAAATCCAAGTAAGCGTTCGGACACTTCACCATTTAAATAGTACCGTAAAACAACTGACAGCTGATAAACGTGAATAAGGTCTGGAGTGGAATCAACAATTAAAGAGGAGTATTTGGCGCATTTCACTTCAACTAGACGTTCCTTGACAGCCTTTGCCATATGCTCGATAAATTCATCACAAATTGTTTTTGACAGATACAATGGGTGACCTTTTCCTTTGTTCCCGTAGCGTTTGATGTGCTCCTCTAGAAAGAGATCAAACATGGCAATGGCCTCAAGCACTCTGATATAATTGCCATTTCTCGGTGAACCAAAAATCTCTTCACTGCCCCTAAACGCTAGGTTGCGCTCAGCTAGAAGCCTAACTACAACATCTACGCCCTTCAACACCTCTGTCCAGTAAGCGCTCTCAGTGACAAGATGCTTAACCAGCTCCTTGTCAACTGTGCTGCTCTAGTTAGAGCGGGTGAGCCATGCTGCCACGTAGTTCTGGTGCTCTACGCTATTTTCATGTGCGCAAACCTTTTCTTCCGCTTTTTTCTGATCAGAAAAGCCGTGCGTGGTGAAATCACTTGGGGTGCTTGAAATCGAAAATAGTTTGCACATGAAACAGTGAAGGGAACCTTTGGCCTCCGACTACATTAACCAGTGTCGTTCGTACGCCTCCCCATTTACACCCTTTCGCACGAAAAGATGAGGTGAAATATAGCGTTTCTGAGTTTTGTATTGCATTTCGGAAAACGAAAAATTTTCTGCCCGAGTTTGAAAATACAATGGTCCTTTCTCAAGGCATACACTCCGAAAGCTGTCAGTGATATCGTACGGCCACTTAGCAGGCTCACTTTGGAGAATCTCGCAACGTACCTCATGCTGCGGGGGTGTCTATACTTCTGTGTTGCCGCAACGAGAAGCCGTCTCATTCGTCCTCTTGAGGCACACTTTATGGGTGGGAACATGATTATTTGAAGCCAAACTAACTGGAAACGGAAAAGTGAGTCGGTTCTTGGAGTGTTTTTTCCTGGCGCTCGTCAGTAGAAGGAGGCTCATGGGAAAGTTTGGCACCCGTTGATCAGCAGTAGTAGAAATCGGGCGCGGCGGACCGGAAAGCTAGAGCTCTGTGGCAGGGGCCCGGCAAAGTAGCATAGACATTGCTGACTCAGAAACAGGACAAGGCCCCGCAGGGGCGTCTGCGTCAGCAGGCGTTTGGTGTGTTGCGACACCACGTACCCGAGCACACGAGGGTTGGACCCTCCCGCGTGTAGCCGTGTGCGGCTTAGCCGTGTCTGGGGAAAAGGGGATCCTGGGGGTTGAGCTGATGCTGGGTGTTTGGACCTTTAAGGCCCCCGGCGGAGGCAACACACCTCTTCGGCCTCGGCTTCACATAGATGGCGCCTCCAGACTGACCCACCTGGAGGAAATCGGCAGTCGCCTCTTCCTGTCTCTTTCTCCTCGAATCTTCGTCTTTCTCTCTCACTTTCTGCCTTTCCTGTCTTCTTCTCCTTTCCTTTTACTTCCTTTCTCCAAGGCGGCAAGGGTTAACCTTGTGTGGCTATCCTACCTTGGGTACACCGTATTGGGTTATAGTGACGGCGTACGACTGGCGTCGTTCAGACTTGTACACAAGCTCTGCCGCGTCCCTTCGTTAAGCTCCGTGGTGGCCGGTCGGTGCTGTTGCCGAACATACACATTTTTCTCATGGCAGCGCAACCTCTATTCTCTATGATCGGCGTCTGAAAAGATGCCGCACCGAAGGAACGTTCCAGTTCTCTTTTCGGAGCAACGCTCCATCATTTCCCAAGTTCTATGTACTGCACAGCGAAAACAACGTACCAGTGAGAAAGCTCTCTCCATTCCTAGTGGCCAAGTGTCTAAAAGAAAAAATCGGACCTACATATAAAGCCTCAAAAATGCCTAACGGGGACCTCCTCCTAGAACTAAATGACAAAGATCAAACGCAAAAGCTCACAGAACTTACCAGTATTGGTAACGCAACAGTGACAATTTCACCGCTGAGAAAATTAAATACAAGCAGGGCGGTAATATCAGGGGAAGATTTTATTGGCTTAAGCGACGAAGAACTGCTGGAAGGTTTCCAGGAAAAAAATGTTACCAATGTCCAAAGAATTGTCATCCGCAGGAACGACCGATAAATCCCCACAAAACATGTAATACTCACCTTCGGAACAAGTGTAATGCCTACTTCCGTGGATGCAGGTTATGTAAAGCTAAGCGTTAGACCCTATTATCCGAACCCTAGACGATGTTTCAAATGCCAAAGGTTTGGACATACTTCGCATGCATGTCGAGGACGAACTACTTGTGCTAAATGCAGCTTGTGGGGATGCGTGACTCTCACGCCTCCCCTGAGATCTAGTTTTCCCGCATGGCGCGTCTCCTGTAATCCGGCTTCGGCGCGTGGCCTGCGTGATGCCCGCGGCGGTTGTGTGGTTGGGGCGCGGTGCGAGAGATGGCGCGAGCGTCGCGCCGCTGCGGGGTTACTCGGGCGTCGGGAGACAAGGCGCTCGGGCGGTTGGGTTCGGGACAGCATGCGGGACGGTCGTGCCGCACGTGCGGCGACCCTCTTCCCCGGCGGGTCGGCGCGCGGCGGGGACGTCTCCCGCGTGCGCGCCGACCCATGCTTCTGCGAGACCGCCTCGCGTGGCCGCCTTCGAACGCGCCACGATTCGCGTGACTGTACGCGCGAACGACCAGGCGTTGGGATCCAGCATGGGGCGAACATATTCGCTCGCTTCCGGTCGCGGTGAGTCAGACTTCTAGATTTGTCGCGCGCCCATCGGCATGTTTTGTGGATAGCAACTCGGCTAGCAGGCATTGACTATGAAAGGTGCAATAAATGCCCTTGTGATTGTTTGCGCTACTGTGTTGTCGTTCCTTTGTCCCAAGAGTACGGGTGTGAGAGACCCCACATCTGGCTGCCCAACGTGGGACTCTTGGGGCATCGGACGATAGTTTTAACAGTTTGCTTCGTTCGAGACCTTTGTTTGAACCGAAGCGTAGGCCTAGCGTGAATTTTGATCGCTAGCGTCGGCGGCGTGCTTTCTTGAGCGAGGTGATGGTGGCGGTAGTGTGTTTGAACATGTCAACATGCTAAGCCTTTTCGCAAGTGTTTTTTCTTAATGGCATTCGTCAGTACGAGAGCCACGTGGTCTGCATCCTGGGAGAGCGAGGCTGAGCGCCCGCAGAGCAGTGGCAAGCCTGAAGCGAGTGAGTACGGAAGCCTCGTGGGTGATCCGAATTTCTTATGTAAACAGCTTCTTCTATCTCTTTGACTCGGATGAAGTCGCGGCTCTGGGAGCCGGGTGGCCGCGGGCCACGGGTGCCACTACGGGCTGACTGGTATTGCGGCCTGGCACCGGGCGCTCCGACACCGTCTGGGACGGTGGGCGCCGTCAACTCGGATGCTTTGTGCACCGAGCGGAGTAGGACCACCTCACAGAGCTAACGTCTCCTCGCGGCTGCCTGTTTTGCGCCCATTTTGGGTGTTGTTTTTGGATGCCGGTTGTTGTCAGGGTAGCGACGATTTAGGCCTAAGGCTTTACGAAGCTGCCTGTCGCACGTGGAGGGACACAACCTGGTGGACCGTGGCGTTGAGGGGTTGCAATTCGCTTCCCTCATTCTATTTAGCCTCGCACGAATTGAAATTACTCGTTCGACTCAAGAAAGCGAGCTTCGTTCACGTGAACTTAGCATCTGAGTAGCTACCCGATCTTTTGCTAGCCGAGTTGAACATCGTACCACGTGGGCGATGCGCATGCATAATTCCTCTCCCTTGCACTACTTTAGTGTTTGCCGAGTGTGTTGAGTTTACGCAGCGTGATTGGAGTCACCCCTGGTTTGCTGTCACCTGCACATCGTCTGCGCTGCTGCCCCGGACTACGATCGAGCCACCCCGGGCGATGGTGATGCTGTGGCCAGTTCGGCGCAGCGACTTCGGCGGCCTCCTGCATCCAGTTCACAACCCTCGGCGGCGGACAAAAGAGCCGGCGGTCACCGACAGCTACGGCGGCTCTTCCCAGCAGGGC
Organism: Dermacentor variabilis; assembly: GCF_050947875.1. Classification (NCBI taxonomy): domain Eukaryota; kingdom Metazoa; phylum Arthropoda; class Arachnida; order Ixodida; family Ixodidae; genus Dermacentor; species Dermacentor variabilis. Next base: position 25,089,034 of record NC_134574.1, read on the forward strand.
GCGTCGGCGCGAGCGACGCTTGCTCGTTCCGACTACTGCGTCGTCGTTTCCGGAGTCCTGGCCTGGAATCGTGCCGCCGAGTCTGCAAAGCTGCCGCTGTGACCGGCGGACGCCAGCGGTGCACCCAAGGACAATGTCGGCTCGCATGTTATGGACAGCGTGCGGACATTTCTTCGGCGCGACCACTGTTTAATGTTCTACCTTGTTTGCGAAGCACAGTTTGATGTTAGACCGTGTCACATGTCTCGCCGGAATATGTAGTGATTTAAGGTTGGGGGGATGTGGGGATGCGTGACTCTCACGCCTCCCCTGAGATATAGCTTTCCCGCATGGCGCGTCTCCTGTAATCCGGCTTCGGCGCGTGGCCTGCGTGATGCCCGCGGCGGTTGTGTGGTTGGGGCGCGGTGCGAGAGATGGCGCGAGCGTCGCGCCGCTGCGGGGTTACTCGGGCGTCGGGAGACAAGGCGCTCGGGCGGTTGGGTTCGGGACAGCATGCGGGACGGTCGTGCCGCACGTGCGGCGACCCTCTTCCCCGGCGGGTCGGCGCGCGGCGGGGACGTCTCCCGCGTGCGCGCCGACCCATGCTTCTGCGAGACCGCCTCGCGTGGCCGCCTTCGAACGCGCCACGATTCGCGTGACTGTACGCGCGAACGACCAGGCGTTGGGATCCAGCATGGGGCGAACATATTCGCTCGCTTCCGGTCGCGGTGAGTCAGACTTCTAGATTTGTCGCGCGCCCATCGGCATGTTTTGTGGATAGCAACTCGGCTAGCAGGCATTGACTATGAAAGGTGCAATAAATGCCCTTGTGATTGTTTGCGCTACTGTGTTGTCGTTCCTTTGTCCCAAGAGTACGGGTGTGAGAGACCCCACAAGCTCCAACGATCATTAAACTTACAACTTCACCTCTTCCCCACTTTGTGTTAACTGCAAGGGAGATCACCCAGATTACTCGCTGTCCTGCCCTTGCTGGTAAAAAGAAAAAGAAGTAATTGCTCTGTCAAAGAAAAAATCTCGTTCTATGAAGCCAGAAAGCGGCTATCGTACCTTCCGCGAAGAAGTTACGCCTATGTGACGCAGATGGGGGCAGCGTCACAGAGGTCTCAGGAGTCGTCCGAGACCACGCATAGTGGTCCCGGAGTGACCCCTCCCGCCCCCGTGGTGGAAGCAGCCGGCGCTGCCCCATCCTCTTCAAAGGCCCCGCAGACACCAGTCCCGCAGGGCCCTAAGATGAAGCGAACTCCAAGGCCCGAGACACGTGTCTCGGGGCCAAACTCTCGGCCCTCAAGCGCCTCAGAGGGAGCGATGGAGGTCGAAACAAAAACGCCGGTGTCCTCGACACCAAAGGACAAGCGCTCTCTCGAGCGCGGTAAGAGGGACACGATCCTAATAACCACGCAAAATAAGAAGGCTGTAACCTAAGGGTTATAGCTCCATTGTACCTGCCTTCCTCAGATCCATGTCACCTAACATATTTCTTATCTTCCATTCACTCGTTGATATCATTTCTTACCCTTCAATTTTATAATAGCTTTTATGATCCATTGGAATTGTAGAGGTGTCTTACATAACTTAGGTGACATAAAAGACCTGTTATTTAATTTCTCTCCCGTAGCATTATGCTTACAGGAAACAAACCTAGGTGAAAAGCACAAAAACATTTTAAAAGGCTTCACTGTTGTACGGCGCGACCGTACTCAGGCCAACCGGCTTTCAGGTAGTCTAGCTGTTGTTCTACAGAGAGGCATTGCAGCTAGAGAAGTTGTTATTAATACTCACTTAGAAGCAGTTGCTGTCACAGTTTAATCACACAAAACCATTACCATTTGTTCAATGTACATTCCACCACATGCATATTTTACTGTAAGAGATCTGGAGCTAAATATAAACCAGCTACCTAAACCTTTTTATTAGCGGGTGATTTTAACGCTCATGAAATATTATGGGGTAGTAAAACAACTGACACCTGGGGAGAAACACTTGAAAATTTTAACCTGACAAACGAAATACGCCTTTTAAACACTGCTGCGGCAACTTACTCCTCCCCAAGCACAGGAGTTATGAGCTGTCTTGATCTGGCGCTGTGCACTCCGTCTCTCTTGATCGATTTTAAATGGAGTGTTATTAACAATCCTTATGGCAGTGATTACATGCCCGGAAATATTAAAAGAACATCTCCTTTCCCTACATTACAATTAAGACCACCCCGTTGGAAACTTCATCTGGCAGACTGGCCTCTCTTCAGCGAGAAGGCCAGTCTTGATGACATATCAGATGAACAAATCATAGACGAAATGAATGAAAAGATTATTGCCTCCACACTTGCAGCAGAACAGACGATCCCGCAATCCTCCGGCTTCCTAAGGAAAAAAACTAAAACCCTGGTGGACGAGTGAATGTGAACAAAGCGTGGGGTGTCTTCGGCGTTACCCCCCCCCCCCCCCCAACACACGATAACTTCCTATATTTCAAAAAAGCAAAGGCGAAAACCAGGTACACGCGTAGGCAAGCCGAAAGACAGTCTTGGCAAACGTATGTATCCTCGATCAATAGCTCAACAACATACAAAAGAATGTGGGATCAGCTTCGTAAGTTTATAAGCGAGTACGCTCCTTATACGATCCCCATACTCTCACATCCAGGTACAGAAACGAATTTAAAAAAACAAGCAGATATATTAGGGCAGCATTTCCATAACATATCAAGCTCACTAAACTACTCCACTGAATTTCAAAAGTATAAACAATCAGTAGAAAAACAAAAACTTCCGACAACAGGAAGTTCCGAGAGACCATATAATGTCCCCTTAACGCTTCCGGAAATCAACAGAGTACTCACTACTGGAAAAAAAACAGCGCCAGGTCCGGACAGAGTACATTACACAATGCTCGCACACCTATCTCCAAGAGCAGTTACCACATTGCTCCGCTTTTTCAACGTATTCTGGGAAACAGGAAAATTGCCGATTGAGTGGAAAAAAGCCATTATAATTCCTTTCTTGAAAGCTGGAAAGCATCCTACGACACAGCTACCAGCTACCTTCCTATAGCACTCACAAGCTGTCTTGCCGAGTCCTATGAATCCATAATAAACATCACATTGGCATACGTCCTCGAAATTGAGAACCTGCTCGACAATCATCAGTGTGGGTACAAGAAAGGCTGCTCTACAACAGATCAGTTAGTTCGGCTAGAACACGAGATACGTGCGGCCTTTCTACACAAACAATACTGTCTCACTGTTTTCTTTGATCTAGAAAAGGCGTACGACACAATATGGAGGTATGGTATTTTAAGGGATTTAGCGGATTTGGGGATCCGCGGCAGAATGCTTATATGTCTAGCTGATTTCCTGTCCGATCGAACATTCCAAGTGCGTTTAAGAACGGTGCTGTCCGCGTATTTATTCAAGAAAATGGTGTGCCTCAGGGATGCGTAATAAGCACAACATTGTTTGTCCTAAAAATGAACTCGCTCAATAATGCAATTCCATCCTCCGTAATGCATTCCTTATATGTGGATGATCTACAAGTTGCGTGTCGTGCATCGAACATGGCAACCTGCGAACGACAAATTCAAATGACATTAAACAAACTAAAACAGTGGGCATCTGAAAACGGCTTTCGCTTCTCAAGTGAAAAAACTATTAGTGTTGTCTTTACACAAAAAACAGGCCTACAACCAGATCCCATCCTTAAACTACAGGATGCCACACTACCCGTGAAACAATAACACAAGTTTCTGGGTGTTCGGTTTGATAAAAAATTGAACTTTCGCGCACACATCAATAGTATTAAAATCAAAGCGAACAACGCACTTAACATTCTAAAAATCCTCTCCGGGAAATGGTGGGGCTCTGACCGTAAATGCCTGCTACACATCTATCGTACTTTGGTGCGTAGCATATTAGACTACCGTAGCACTACATATGGTTCAGCCAGACTATCTTAAGTCCGACGACTTGATCCAGTCCATAACCTAGGACTACGACTGGCATGCGGTGTTTACAGAACATCACCTATACAGAGCTTACATGTTGAATGTAATGAGCCTGCTTTACAGCATCGCAGAGCGCTACTAACTTTTTCCTACACACTCAGAATCCGATCCTCACCACAGCACATATGCTACAACATTGTCACACAGTGCCGCTCACGCTTAGATTATACAAGTAAACCAAACATGATTAGGCCGCTTATCTTGCCATAGGAGGAATACTGTCGGGATTATGACATCCCGCGCGAAGTCCTCCAGGTTGACAGAGAGCCAGAACGCTTGGCCCCGTGGTGTGATTTTATAGCGTTATGTGATTTAACACATTTAAAGAAAAGAGAAACACCACATCAACACATTATACAAGAATTCCGCGCTCTTCAAGACAAGTAAATAAACTGCATAGAATTTTATACTGATGGCTCTAAAACGGAAAAAAACACGTGTGTGTAGGGGCCGTAACAGAAGATTGGAAAACAAGTATGCGATTACATCAGCATGCCTCTGTCTACACAGCCGAAGTGTAGGCAATATGGACGGTAGTTCAAAAGATCATTGCTGACAAACTTGAAAATACTGTCATATCCACAGATTCATTAAGCGTACTGAAGGCTCTACACATGAAATCCTAAAGTGAACTCTTGTTAGGCGATATTTTGAATGCATTATCTTGAAACAAATATGGCAGATCAATTAAGTCTTGCTGGGTACCAAGCCATGTTGGAATATTGGGTAACGAAGCAGCGGATAGATGCGCATCAATGGCAGCGTACAAAAACATTCAAAATACAGCACTTCCATATAAAGAAAGTGTCAATGCGATTCGGAAGGCCTTGACGTCGAAATGGCAACGCGATTGGGACAATTGTTTAAGCAACAAGCTTCATCTAATTAAACCTGTAATTGGCGAGTGGAAATCATGCAGTCACTAGCAACGATTCTACGGGGTGATCTTGTGTCGAGTTCGAATTGGACACACACTTCTGACGCACAATTTCCTTCTCCGAAAAGAAAACCCGCCGACTTGCGAAAAATGCAATGAAGCTCTTACAGTCATGCACATCTTACTAACATGTCCACACATGGATACACTGAGACGGAGGTTTTTACACAGCCTGTATAATTTGCACATTCCATTACACCCTGCCCAATTACTAGCAGATGGCCCCCTAGTGCCATTTCCTAACCTCTTCGACATTTTAGAAAAAACTGGTTATTTACACCAACTATAATGTAATGCATGTTTACCTGCCCTAACGTTCCGTTTTACTTCGTCTTGTAACTGGCGCAGCATGGCTTTAGTTGCCTTTGTGCCATTAAACCCGAACTAAGTAAATAACAGGACAAGGCTCGATTAGCATCGGTTGCTATGAAATATGGACGACCAAGGTTGGCACCGTTCTCACAGGATCCAGACAACCATGATGAGTCAAACCTTGCTTCTTGCCAGGAAACCATGGTGATGGAGTTGGCAAGTCCTCCACAGAAGCACAGTTGGTACTATTGGTAGTTTGACACGAACTCTGGGTAAAGCGATCATACTGCTCCGCGGAAGCTGCATTCAGTAGGTACTTTGTCATCTTCGGTAGCTTCTTTTCATGCTCTTCTCTTTCTAACTTCGCTTTTCGTTTAGACGCACCACTTTGATACTTCCGACCGAGCAATTTCGCATGAATGGATGCTAATTGTTCACCGGGCACTTCGCCAGTCCGACGCGGCCGCAGGTGTCCAACGATGGCCGTCCCGGTGACTGGCGCACGCTGCCTGGATGGTCCGTGGCTGGCCGAGAGTGGTGCGTCCCCCGGGAGCTCCTCAGCGGGCGGGCTTATGCAAGCTTAACCGGTCGCTCGGGGCTGAATCGCAGCCCGCGATCAACTTCCTTTTACAGACGCGCACCGCGTCTTTCTGTTACTAGTGCCAAAGCAGGCGTTCACATACGCACAGAGTTCCTTGTACAAATTCCCTCCTTCTCCGTACAAACTCACTCCTTCTCCCGTTCCGGTCTCGTCTTCCTATTGGCTATGCATGCATGCATATGCATATGCATGTTCGTGTCCGTAGGGTCCGTTCACAGTCTTGAATACAGGTCCGTGTAAGAAGTAATCTGATGGCTTGGTTCGTCAACGGTATGTCCAGGTCCAGTTATGCGTCTTCGCTGAGCGGCCTCTTATTAAATGGCGCCAGCGAAGAAATCAGTGCTCGCTGTTCACGGTCATATTTGGCACAGGCAAAAAATATGTGTTCCAGTGTCTCAAGTACATCGCACGTATCGCTGTCTGGTGAGGCCGCGCGTCGGACTGGATGCAAATATTGTCGTGAGTTTGAGACGAGAACCTCTTGACTTGTTCGTAAATGCACCACTATCCGCTTTTGCTCCAATACAACATGCGTTCCTGCACCAGAGTTCATTATTTTAGCCCAGGACATTGAATTTCGCTGTGCGCGGCTTCTCTGACGGGCCGTGCACTCATTGGCTACAGTGCGGGCAACTGCTGGGATCAAGCATTTTTACCGCTGGGATTCACCTCTACCCGCGCGCTCCTCTGAGAGACGCCATAGTGGAGAGCAAACGGTTGATTCTGATAACGTGGTGTCCTTTACCGGCACTAAAGGCGTGGCACCCATCGTTTTTGTACCTTATTTGCGCATTAACAAAAAGGCGAAAGTCAGCCGCCTTAAGCACTCGGGAGCGTGCTCGTTAAGAACGAGCAAATAACTATCTGACGTCACACTACCAAAGAAAAATTTGGCTTTAATTTATTAGCAGGTCTGCAGCCTATAGATAGCGTTATTCCATGCAAGCATCCATGCTTCGAACTTTTAAGTCGTCTTTAAAGCACCTAGTTTTGCTAAACTTCGGGGGGAATCAGCACTTAGAGTATAGGCTGCTATTCGCGTCTTTTTTCTAGAAAATTCAATCCGTTGGTCGTGCTAGTGCTATGTGCATAGATCAATTTCGAACTCGCTGTATTTTTATTCTTGTTGCAATGCTTACCAACCATGGTCATTTGAAAGAAGTGTGGCTTACTAACCCAGACTTTCTCGTGACCGTCGTGTTGCAGTGTACCCGTGCCACCACATGCGAGCTCCACTACTCTTCCTGAAGTCCATCCACAATAAGATCTGTCGCTTCGTGTCCAAGCCTTGCGAGGGGGCTACCGGGCGCTGAGGGCAGGCTGGTGCAATTCTACCGGCGAGCCAGGACTCATGGGATTCTACAGCTACAGAGCCCATGGAAGAGACGTGCAAACACTCGACACGAACTCCAAGCCTGCCTACTGCAAAAAGCAGTCCCCTACGGTCATGCGGCTTCACCTTCCAAGCAGTTGGAGGACGGAGCCGAACCTTGCCATGAGAAAAGCGCCATAACCTATACGCTCGGGAGCGTAAGCAGGAGTTTCAATTGGCGCTTGCAGTTCTGACTAGATGCAATTCAGTGTGTACTGCATGAATGCTTCCGCGTCACACATAGGCAACCTCGCGAGTGCAGCTCCTTCCACATGCACCCTGGCGGTGGAGGACAAAGGCTGGAGTTGGGAGGTGCGAGCCGAGGAGGGGAGCGTGACGGCGGACATCGTTAAGTAGGGCTAAATCAGAAGTCACGATTCATGCGACGTAGCTATTTGCATTGTGTTTCTCGGCGAACGCTTTGCAGTTGCCTAAGCATTTTACTTGTCAACAGCTGCAGGTGAGCTGTGTCCTATTTAAAGGGCACCGATCGCGCTCCACCCGAGTACTCCTGACCGTTACAGGCTGCATGGTGAAGTTTCATAACTAATGAAGTGTTTACAGGAATCGTTACGTCATCAAAAAATTTTTTTTCCGTCACCATGCGGTCGACCCTCGCGCGATATTGTTTAAACATTGCCAGGGTGAACAGCCCAGAGCGATCAGCTTCAGAACTTCTGTTGCTATGTAATCGTCCTGACATACCCCTCTTCTCATTATATCATAAGTATGCCCACCAGACTAAGAAATGTTCCCTACACTTAGAAACGTCATCGCACACGTCGCACAGATTACACAATCATCTGAGATTCGCGTGCCTCTATGGTAAAACTGAAGCATTTAACTCGTCCGCATTTCCACGTACCATTCGTCTCTTGAACAGCCGGCCTCCCCGGTAACATAGTTAGGGAAACTGACCGCGAAAAATTCAGCCACTCACTCAATTCGCAACAGTTTTTAACCATTGCTATCATACTAACTGTAAGGTTATATTTTTGCTACTTTTTCTTTGCACTGTAATACGTTTTCTATAAACTTATCGAGTTGCTTTTTATTGCACTAATACACAGCTCTATGTTGCTATCACTCTCACATTTAGGCAGGGCACTTGGATGGTGCTGTTTATTTTCTCTACTTTCCTGCTGTCACGAGACTGTATGTGCTTACTTGATTATATGCGCCCTTTACTCAATACCCCATGTAGGGGACTTGCAAGATATTTTACAAATAAAATAAATAATTCATTATTTGCCTACCTGCTTTTGAATATTTGCGAATTTATAAACTCATTCGGTGCTAAACTTTTAATACAAATGCCGAAGTGAAAAATTATTTCTGAGTTGCGACATGTAATAAGAGAACCAATTTTGCTTACTGATCACATAACATATTTGTGCCGTTGCTATCCAAGGGCGTTATAACGTAAAGCTATTTTGAAGTTTTCTATTCTAATTCTGCAATCAGCCCTCCGCGATTGGTCGAAAACGTTTTTGCGCCACCCCCCCTTCGCCTGTCTGTCACACGACTTCACGAAAACCGTGATAGCCCCCCCACTGATATGACGTTAACACACTGATTATGCATGATTCAGCTGAATAAAAGGAAATAATTATTTCTGAGTCGACAGCTTTACGCCGTTAGCCTTCGGCTATTGGTCAAAAGTTTCCTGGCTGCACCCACTTCATCTTCCTGTCACGCGATGTCACAAAACCGCGAAAACTCACCGCGTCAAAGTGACGTGGGCGCGTTAAAGATGCATTAATATGCCAAACGAAACTGATATATTTCTGAATAGCCGTAGGCTGCCCCGTGTCGAAAGGAATAAAAGATGTTAGGATGGATAGTTGGGCGTGTTAGTTAAGCATGATCTGTAGTGAAGGCGCTAAAACGGTGGTGGACGATGAAAGAACACACACACACACTGCGCCTGTGTGTGTGTGTGTGTGTGTGTGTGTGTGTGTGTGTGTGTGTGTGTGTGTGTGTGTGTGTGTGTGTGTGTGTGTGTGTGTGTGTGTGTGTGTGTGTGTCTGTCTGTCTGTCTGTCTGTCTGTCTGTCTGTCTGTTCTTTCTTCGTCCACCTTCATTTTAGCACGTGCACTTCAGATCATGAATAAAAGATGGCTGCCGCCGATCGGTCAGGCACTGGCTACTCGCAGCTGCCGAAGAGCTTGGGTTTATTTGCGCATAATAGCACTTTTTTGCGCGACCGTGTAACGTTATAGAGCAGCTTCAGCGCGTTTACGACCTCACCCTGCCAAGTATTCTTTGCTAAGGATTCGTTTTAACCGCATTCTTAAACTTCCGTTGCACGCTGCGGCGGTTTCTGACCAGCCACCATAAGCTAAGTAAGGGAAAGCCGAACAATCGCAGAGGCCAACATCTTCATCCGGTCATCTATTTTCAGTGTGCTGGCTCGGCCCCATGAAATCCCTCTCTACTTGAGCGCGCTCCTCGCCTCCTGGCAGCCAATTACAAAACAAAAACAGCTCACCTTAGGCGATATTATTCCTTTTGAAAGCAAAGAAAAGTCACCTGCTGTAAACTAGGAGAGCGTTTGATTGCGCTGATCAGGATACGCTGCGGGTCACCGCGCGATGCTTGCATCAGCGGTTATGCGAATTTGACGTGAGGAGATTAGAATAAATGCATATTGCGATAGTTTTATGTTATACGGCGCCAAGTAGTATATTTTATTTTAATGTACTCCTGAGAGAACCTAATTAAAAGCTAATCTATTTTCAGTAACTTTCTTTCCGTCTCGCGGCAGGACACAATACCTGTGTTGCGCGTCTTTCTTCTACTGGTACGGCGCTGTTCAACCGTGCGAGCAGGTGCGTTGATAGGCTCTAAAGAACAGAAACGGACGGTAGGTGGGTCCACACTTGGGTCTTTCGCAACCGCTGAAATAAGTTCGCGAAGTTTTTAACTATTTAGCTCCCAATTACGGGTGACCCGGACTCGAACGAGACCTGCAACTGATCAACGGGGGGCATACAAGCCAGCAAATCTGCCCGTAGCACCTCTGAAACTGATTCTGAACCTTCCGCGAGTGCAATGGGAGCTGCAACTCACATCCTTAACCGCTTCTGACGTAGGAGGAGGGGGGCGGTGGGAACACGTGCCACTCTTCCCTCACTTTTGAAAGCGGGAACTTTCGGCTGCATGCTGGAAAGTCCAACAACACTACAGCTGAAGCTAAATCTTCTTTCCTAATAAAGTGGCCACGTAAGTGACGCTTTTCTTTTATACGTATCCCCTGTTTGGGCAATGAGGACTGGCTTTAGTGCTTTCTCGGGGCGCGCTGTATAGAACGACGCCCGGGATTCCCCATACATGTTCGCGTTGCTCAGAATACTTGGCGCTGGCCAGTTCCCACCCTAACAAATGTCAGCTTGCGCAACTGGCATTTTACCCAGTTTTTGGGAACTGCTATATCCGTATTTGAACATACGATCACATTGTTATATTTAACCTGCAGCCAAGTGGAAGGTCCGAATAAGGTATTATAATCAGCTGCGCCCACCGATTGCTGTTGTTTATGGCATGAAATCGTTGGATTATCAAACACTGGGTCTACTGAATCTCTGTCCAGAGATAGCATACGTAGCGTTGCAGTCTAACTATCTCATCCGTATCAAAAATTTAATCAAACCTGTTACACGTATACCTGTCGAATTTCATTGTGCAATCGTGACCTATCGTAGGTATCTTCGTGAAAGTGACCTTACTCGAACGTGTGGAGTCATTTCGATACCAATAGAACACTGACGAATTTTTTTCTAAAGGCATGTATCATGTCTGACTTTGTCGATTTCATATTGCCGCTGTTTCTACATAAGAGCTACACTGTTACTTGTTTCCCGGCAGGAGTGAACAACGTAGCTATTGCATATGTAGAAGAATTCAGGAGCATGTTATGGGGGGGGGGGGGAGACGTATCGAAAATTTGAACTTTGTAGGTAGTTTATGTGCTCTGAAAACCGCTACTAAATGCTCGCCTACTGCCAATTTTTATGCGTTGAACACGGCACTTAGTTATATTCCCCCGGCATCGTCGGAAAATTATGCGGGACATGGTATTTCGATTTATTCCATGTACGAAGTAATGTTCTGAGTGACGAACCGTAAATGTTTTTTCTGCGTAGGTTCGTTCTAGCCTCTGTACAAATGTACTGATTGAAGCGTTACAGGTTGTCATACTGCCGCTAATCGAAGTGTTTCTCAGACTCCTAAAACAACATGCTAATATGGACTTGAAATTCCGTGAAAATAGGGAGAACTTTAAGCGCAATCCCTAGCGAAACTTTCACTTGCCTGCTTTAAATGTAAGTGTTGTAGATGATTACTAACCCTTGTTTCTCCATGTGTTTTGTTCATCATGCGAGATTCGGAGTTTGTGCCTACGGTGTCATCGGCGAGCGAAACAAGGCTTCTTGCTTATATCTGGGAAAATTAGGGGCATGGTATGGGTAATGTCAATGCATTGTTCCAAATGAGTGCGGTAAAATACATTTTCTTGTAGAATAATTATACAAATGGTTCACAGGGTTATTAGTCTGTTTTACTATGGGTGTAAAACTCAGACGGCTGCGCTGGAATAATTACAACTACAACTGAGGTAAAACTTGGCGAACATACGGGGAAGAATGCGCCAAGCTTGTGTGCGAAGGGAAATAATTGTGCCGAAAACAGGAGTAAAAAATTGTAACCGAGCATTCGAAACTATGGCGCTGCTGTTCTTAGCTAGGTTTCCCAATGTACGAAGAGAGCTCTACGTTTCAGCTATTTTATACTTTGAAGGAATGGGCAGCCTATTAAGTGCAATGTGTTGCGTAGCTTTACCTTCTCTGGCTTATCTAGAAGCATTACGAACAATTATTGAACCCTCATTTTTAATTATTGAACCGTCCTACCTTTTCATGCGTTCAAGCTTAGCTTCGCCTGGTTTTCTCACTGAAGTAAAGGAGGCAGCTGCTTTAATATTATTGATCGTAAGGACCAGGTAATGGGTGATTCGTAGGTAAAGTTTAAAATAGATAGATAATGCATGATTTCGCTATATATATATATATATATATATATATATATATATATATATATATATATATATATATATATATATATATATATATATATATATATTACGGCGTCGTGAGCGTGCCTAACAAGTTGGGCAGAAGTGAGCCCTCTGCCCTGGCAGAACTATGAAAACCACCAATACCAAATTAAGCAAAACTTGGGGGTAGCCTATCAAACTTCCTGTGCGAAGTTAATTGTGGTGGGATCAAACAAAGCATTCGTCAAAAAACCCTATTCAAGTGTTAGAGCGTCTGATATGACTATATTCCCAGTGGGCGATCATAGCTGTAGGTTACAGCAGCTTTATATTTCGTGTAAGTGCGATCTGCGACAAAATATTTACGTTCTGATTTCAGTTAGAAGCGTTGCAAATAGTTACGAAATCCCATCTTATTCCCCCCTATCCTCACGCATCATACGGCGTTCGTACTTTGTTTGAGCGATGTCTTTGGTTTCTTTACATTAGGCCAAAATAAAGGGTGTGTCACGGGCAATATGTAGCGAAACATGAAGGACAGCGCACTAACTATCACATCTGCATTAAATTACGCATGCAAGGATGCGGGGGTTTATGAATGTGGGGGGGGGGGGGTTATGAACAAAGCAAAATTTAACCCGCTGCCCTGGGAGAACTGTGAACTGAACCGTTACCAAATGTAGCGAAAATTTCGGGAACGTAACATGTGTGTTCATGAATAACTAGCTGTCAAAATTCCGAACAACGACTGCTCCAAAGCAGCATATGCGGGCAAGGTTACAAACGGAACAGTTAATACAGGCAGCTTCTTATTGTATGCCGTTTAACTACAGGAAACTGAACTTTTACATGCACTGCACGAAAAATGCAGCTTCAGCGGAAATTGGTTTGTCAATTTTTTAAGTAGCACGCATCTCGTCATTTTCATGTGAATATTGCGAATCATTTATGTTGATTGTACTGCGTTGCGTATATCTCGATAATACTAATAACTAAACTAGAGATAACTGATACTGTAGATTTAAACATTGTACACCATGATCATCATCAACATCATCATCATCATCATCAGCCTGGTTACACCCACTGCAGGACAAAGGCCTCTCCCATACTTCTCCAACAACCCCGCTCATGTACTAATGGTGGCCATGTCGTCCCTGCAAGCTTCTTAATCTTATGCGCCCACCTAATTTTCTGCGGCCCCCTGCTACGCTTCCCTTGCCTTGGAATCCAGTCCGTAACTCCTAATGGCCATCGGTTATCTTCCCTCCTCATTTCATGTCCTGCGCATGCCCATTTCTTTTTCTTGATTTCAACTAAGATATCATTAACTCGCGTTTGTTCCCTCACTCAATCTGCCCTTTTCTTATGCCTTAACGTTACACCTATCATTCTTCGTTCCATAGCTCGTTGCGTCGTCCTCAATTTAAGTAGAACCCTTTTCGTAAGCCTCCAGGTTTCTGCCCCGTACGTGAGTACTGGTAAGACACAGCTGTTATAAACTTCTCTCTTGAGGGATAATGGCAATCTGCTGTTCATGATCTGAGAACGCCTGCCAAACGCACCCCAGCCCATTATGATTCTTCTGATTATTTCCGTCTCATGATCCGGATCCGCCGTCACTACCTGCCCTAAGTAGATGTATTCCCTTACCACTTCCAGTGCCTCGCTACCTATTGTGAATTGCTGTTCTCTTCCGAGACTGTTAAACATTACTTTAGTTTTCTGCAGACTAATTTTTAGACCCACTCTTCCGCTTTGCTTCTCCAGGCCAGTGAGCATGCATTGCAATTGGTCCCCTGAGTTACTAAGCAAGGCAATATCATCAGCAAATCGCAAGTTACTAAGGTATTCTCCATTAACTTTTACCCCCAATTCTTCCCAATCCAGGTCTCTGAATACCTCCTGTAAACACGCTGTGAATAGCATTGGAGAGATCGTATCTCCCTGCCTGACTCCTTTCTTTATTGGGATTTTGTTGCTTTCTTTATGGAGGCCCACGGTGGCTGTGGAACCGTTGTAGATATCTTCCAGTATTTTTACATACGGCTCGTCTACACCCTGATTCCGTAATGCCTGCATGACTGCTTAGGTTTCGACAGAATCAAACGCTTTCTCGTAATCAATGAAAGCTATATATAAGGGTTGGTTATATTCCGCACATTTCTCTATCACCTGATTGATAGTGTGAATATGGTCTATTGTTAAGTAGCCTTTACGGAATCCTGCCTGGTCCTTTGCTTGACAGAAGTCTAAGGTGTTCCTGATTCTACTTGCGATTACCTTAGTAAATAGTTTGTAGGCAACTGACAGTAAGCTGATCGGTCTTTAATTTTTCAAGTCTTTGTCGTCCCCTTTCTTATGAATTAGGATTATGTTAGCGTTCTTCCAAGATTCTGGTACGCCCGAGGTCATGAGACATTGCGTATACAGGGTGGCCAGTTTCTCTAGATCAATCTGCCCACCATCCTTCAACAAATCTGCTGTTACCTGATCCTCCCTAGCTGCCTTACCCCTTTGCATAGCTCCCAAGGCTCTCTTTGCTTCTTCCGGCGTTACTTGTGGGATTTCGAATTCCTCTAGACTATTTTCTCTTCCATTATCGTCGTGGGTGCCACTGGTACTGTATAATAGGGATTAGTAAGAGGCGATTGGAGGTTTGGCGGAAGAAAAGTAGGAAAACGACAAAAAACGGAGACGTACAAAACCACAGTTCACAATAGGGGGTTAGAAAATTTGGTTGTGGGTGTTCGTCGTGTTTTCTTTTTCTTTATTTCTTTTTTAACCTAGGTAGTACATTAGGCAGTATAATAGCAATAGCTTGATGGTGCAACCTACCACCCCGTTCCAAAGGATGCGCTCATATCATCCATCCATTCATAAGAGTAGGCTCATTACTTTTCAAAGCTAGATTATATTAGGATGCTTTACATCACGCAGGTATAAAGGCAGATATAACAAGGAAGGAAAAGCATGTGCTTGCTGCGATAAAGCTAGTGAGATGATTCAGCGCGTTTTATTAAAATGTGAAGGCATCTGCCCAGCGGTCGGTTTAGTCACCGCTGACCTCTTTAAAACTCTTGAATTCAGTGACAGAGGGGCAAGGTAAACCTCTCCGCAATAGAAATTAGTAAGAGGCGATTGTAAGATTGGTAAATCCAAAGTAGTGAAACGACAAACAACGGAGGCTTACAAAAGCAAAGTTCTCAATAGGGGTTCAGAAAGGTTAGTGATGAAAATTCTTCGTGGGTTTTTTTTTCTGTTCATATTTACCATAGGTAGGACATTATCCAATTTAATAACAAGCGCTAACAAGAAAGCACCAGGGGCAGCCACATTCCGCAGCTACGGTCAGCAAGAGCCGCGTGGAGGTGTCCGCAAAGAAAATTCGCCTCAAAATTACGAGCGCGACCAGTAAGGACGCCCTAACTATACCAACCAAACTCGCACTCCATGCCAATGGTGCTCGCTATTCCTGACGCCGCCGTAGCCCTAACAAAGATGACGGCAAAAACATAAGCTGCGTTCGCATATTACTGTTTCGTGCTCTGCCACATGGCTTCCCACGTTTCCCTTCTCAACTCACTATTCAGGTTGTGACCCGATTAGTGAGATTAGCGAGATTAGTGAGGAGATGTAACCACGGATTGAATCCTCGCCGTGGTCACATTTCTGTGACAGCGTCGATCCGTCATGCAGTTCATTTCTTTTTTTAGTCAGATTAAGATGGCGCAATTTGGGGGCTGTGTTTCTGCCACGGCTTGCGAATGAGGACGGTGTCGCATAATAAGCCATTAATTGCTCTCGTATTAAAATTTTCCTTACTCCCGGGAGGTAATCGAATATTGGACAAACACCTTTCCGAGACGTTGATAGCGACGTTCTTAGCTTAGATGGTTGAGTGAACGCAGCTGAATGGCGTTGTTTCCGGTTTGGATCACCGCAGCAGATTGATTATTTCTTCAACTGCGAAAAATTTTTTCTATAAAAGCTATGGGCTACTTTCGGGTGGATGAGAACTTTTTTGTTTCCAAAGTAAAAGACACAGTCTAGCGATAAAAAAGAAAGCAAATGCTAGGTTTTACGTGCTATAGATACGATATGAATATGAGGAAAGGGGGAATTTGATACATTTTGACTACATGTGCTTCTTAAAGGTGCACCTACTTCAAAGTATACTTACGCTTCTGCATTTCGCTGCCATAAAAATGCGGTCGCCGCAGTCGGAATCGAGCCCGCGACTTCGCTCTGCGTAGCAAAACGCTATAGCGACTCAGCTACCCTGGCGTGTCCACGCAGAAGAATGGACCCTTAGAGCGCAGGGACTGTTCTTGTTTTTTGTTCTGTTGAGCTGGCAAACTCTGGTAATGCAGACCCACCTAAACGATAGTGACCTTCGGTGGCAATTGCTGCCTGTAATGCTTTCAGGAAGTAACTTCCACGCAAGGGTAATAGAGTTGGCACATGAATGTCGGTTTGTTTCGAAGAATTTTATGTCACTTCAAGGAGGTCAGGAGAGCTAACTTTAACAAGGCATACCAGTCACGCGGTCTACTTGGCAGTCTTGCAGTAGTCTGGATGCGCATTGGTGGTGAGCGTCTGCACTCCTCTACCGGCTGCTGTGTAGCTGTAGTATCCCATGAGCCCCGATTCCGTGCCGCTCACGCACCGGCCTTTCGCCAGTGCCGGGAAGCCGTCCTTACATGCTGCAGACACGAATTGGCACTTCTTGTTACGAAGAGATTCGAGGAAATAAGCCGTCGCTCGCAGGTGATAGCAGGGGATGGCTGCAAAATGGTAACCAGGAGAAAGTCACTATTATTTCATTACATAATCAGTCATTTTAATCAGCAGAGAAATGTCCGCCCTATTCTGGAATTCAACAATGTGACGTGGACTTCTTAGCGTCGGAGCTGCGCTCAAATACACCTCTTTCGCACTTGGTGAGCCCATTAATAGACGATTTGTTGGTCATAAATACGGATGCCAGAAAAAAAAATTCGCGCATCGGTTACTATGTCAAACGTGTTGCATGATTTTGCAGGTGACTCTTTCCTCCCATCAAAGGCCATTATATCTTAAAGACTTATCGTTTAAACATCTCAGTAAGAAAATTAATGACAGTCACGAAATATTCTAGGCTGCTCATCCAATCAGCACTCGATGCTAGGCTCTTGCTATGTTCTTGCTACAATGCCCATATATAGCAATCGCACGTGGAATCAGCCTCACTTAATGACATAGAAGGAAGGTTTCTCGGTACACTTAGTCTGACACGCTTGCGGCTGTTTGCTGCATCAAACACGCAGTCTGTGCCATAATGAACTCTAAGCACGGTGCGTGCATGGAAAGGCGTAATGGTCTATGGATCATCCACTACCAATTCATTAATTTTTTGTAGGACTTCTTTCAATAAAACACACGCACATGAGAAATACGAAGCGATAAACTGAGCAATAACAAGGAAAACCTAGTACAACCAAGAATCGTAATTTATTTATTTGCTGAGTTACCCTAAACTCTGAGTTGGCCATTACATAAAGAGAGCGGGTAAAGCACAACAATAGCTGACAAGCAACAGTATCATGTTTACTTACAAATTTCCGGACACAGCAAAAGAGACTAAAAAGACAAATGCTAATACATACGTAAAATGTCAGCATCAACCACACAATGAATGCATTTTAAAAAATGAACCTTAACAATGTCAGAGATCATTCTCTCCGGGCTAAGAAACTTGAACAGTCAATAACTAACAAGTGGAAATATTTCGTTACGTTGCGTACATCGCGTAGAAATGTATTCAAAGCAATAACAACTCTGCAGATTCAAGAAAGACAAAACCACTCGTAAAATGAATCACGCAGCTTCCAAACTACGTTATCGTGAATATTTCGTTACGTTGCGTACATCGCGTAGAAATGTATTCAAAGCAATAACAACTCTGCAGATTCAAGAAAGACAAAACCACTCGTAAAATGAATCACGCAGCTTCCAAACTACGTTATCGTGACCAACTGCAGATATCGCATCTAAGGGCCAGGAATAGTTATAGCAAATTGCGTCCAGCAGTGAAGAGTATCAGAATAGTTAAGTATTAGGATATTATTCCTTAACATTGCTGGGTGGTTTTTCAACGGTTGGACATACCCTGGAATTTTAAACATCGCCCTTTCAAAAATTTGTTATCTGTCGCGACGACCCCTCTTGTCGCACCGTCGAATAGTGGCGAGGGAAATGACGACGGCGGCATCACTAAGACATCAGATGGCAACCGAACAGTGGAACGTCGACAGTTAGATGACTACGACGGCGTGACAAAGATGTAACGACGAGAAGTGGTGGAGATTGCATGAGAACGACGGGATCGCCCTAGTGTGGCGACCATGTCGAAGAACTGGTGACGGTGCCGTAACAGCTGTAGGAGAAAGGGAAGAATGTAAAATGGCAATAGACTTACGGAGGGGAGTCGACGATGACAGCGCGATGACAACAGTATGATGGCGGTGTGATGCGGCGTCACGACACCTTACCACCTGTCCGGTACGCTATGTAATGGCAAATATCAGCAAGGCCAGACACTTCCACCAAGAAAATTACGACACTTGTCGGAAAAAGGAATCGCTTTAATAAAGCTTTTTTAGAGCGTGATCATCATCATTATCAGTCTATTTTATGTCACCTCCAGGACGAAGGCCTCTCTAATTGCGATCTCCAATTACCCATGTCCTGCCCCAACCGATTCCGCTGAGCGCCTACGGACTTCCTAGTTTGATCGCCCCCTAGTCTTCTGCCGTTCTCGACTGAGCTTTCTTTCGCTTGGCACTCATTTTGTAATCCTAACGGTTCACTGGTTGTCTAACCCACACATTACATGACCTGCCCAGCTCCATTTTTTGTCTCTTAATGTCAATTAGAATATCTGATATCCCGGTGGCTCTCTGATCCATACCACTCTCTGCCTGTTCCCTAATATTCGCCGAATATTCTGCGTTACATCGCTCTTTGCGCGGTCCTTAACTTGTTCACTAGCTTCTTTATCATCTTCTAAGTTCCTGCCCCATGTGTTACCACCGGTAAAATGCACTGATTGTACACCTTCCTTTTCAAAGATAATGGTAAGCTTCCACTTTGGATCTAATAATGTTTGCCGTAGGCGCCCCCAACCCATTTTTATTCTTCTGTAAATTTCCTTCTCGTGATCAGGCTCCCCTGTGTGTAATTGACCTAGGTAAACGTGCTCCTTCACATACTTTAGAGGCTCACTGGCGATTCTGAACTCTTGTTCCCTTGCCCGGCTACTGGTCATTATCTTTGTCTTCTGCACATTAATCTTTAATCCCATTCTTATACTCTCTGTGTTAAGGTCATCAATCATTTGTTGTAACTCGTCCCCAGTCTTGCTGAAGAGGACAATTTCATCTGCAAACCGAAGGTTACTGATATATTCGCCACTGATCCTCACTCCTAAGCCTTCCCATTTTAATAGCTTGAATACTTCTTCCAAGCACGCAGTGAATAACATTAGAGAGATTGTGTCTCCTTGTTTGACCCCTTTCTTTATAGGTATCTTCCTACTTTTCTTGTGAAGAGTTAAGGTAGCTGTGGAATCTCGGTAGATATTTTCCAATATATTTACGTAAGCTTCCTGTACTCTTTGATTACGTAATGCCTCTATGGCTGCTGGTATCTCTACTGAATCAACTGCCTTTTCGCAATGTATGAAAGCCATATAGAGAAGCTTTTTTTTTCATTTATTGATACTGTCAGCTCAACTTTGGGCTATTACAGGAGTGGTAGGTCACAATACAAAAAAAAGTATTTACATGATAAAGAAAAATAAAGTACATTTTGGGGAATGCACTGATAGTAGCACCATGGCAAATACAGCACGTAATACAATACCCAGGTGTACAGTATAACCATTAGGCCAAGTTATGGTATGCGTACACATGGGCTTTTGACATTTTCAAGAAAATCGCGTAAAGATGACGTCCTTACTATTGAGTCTGATAAGAGATTCCATTGTTTTATTGCTCTCGGAAAGAAGCTGTATTTAAAACAATCATTGCGAATAATTGGAGGAGGGATATACATACTGTGGCGATGACGAAAATAGTTACTAGGAGAGAAGTGAAAATAGTCATCTTTATCAATTTTAACATGGCCATGAATAATAAGAAAAAGAAACTTCAAACCGTCATGCTCAGTTCTAGACTCTAGAGAAGGAAGTTCATCATGTTCACATTACTGGGTAGGAGAGTGGGAACGACGATATCTGTTAAAAATAAACCGTGCAGCAAGCCGCTGAATTTTATCCAGCTTAGACTGATTAAATGAAGTGTATGGGTCACACAATTTTTGCATACTCCATAACTGGTCGAATCAAAGTTTTGTATGCCAGGCATTTTACTTCAGGGGTAGCATTATACAGATTTCTTCTAAGCGACGACATGGCTTTCTGGGCCTTGGTAAAATACGTAATCAACGTATTCATTCCAACGCAAATCTGGGGTAAGTTTTAAACCTAAGTATTTAAATGTTGACACACTTTTTAACGCGACACCTTCAATGGAATAATTGTATTCAATAATACCTGGTTTTCTAGTGATAGACATGTAAACCGTTTTGTCAGAGTTCAGAACCATTTGCCAGCTGTCACACCAGTTTTTTATCTTTTGCAAATTTGAATTTAAATCCGTCTGATCGGCGGGTGATTCGATACGGTTATACAATACGCAATCATCTGCGAAGAGTCTGATGGGAACTGTAATATCGTGCGGCATGTCATTGATAAATAATAAAAATAACAGGGGGCCTAATACACTTCCTTGGGGTAATCCAGACTCTACAGGCTAAAAGGAAGACTGGTATCCCTCACATGCGACAAATTGGTCTCTATGGCTTAGGTAGGACGAAAACCATTCAGATAAGCGAGGGTTTTTGAATATAGCTTTAATTTTTAACAGCAACTTTGGGTGCGGCACCTTATCGAAAGCCTTGGCCAGATCTAAGAATATTATGTCTGTTTGGCCTCGGTTATTTATTGTATATGTGAGATCGTGAACACTCTCTATTAGTTGAGTCAGTGTAGAGAGTCTCTGACGGAACCCGTGTTGGCATTTGTTTAGGATATGGTAGTTGTCAAGGTAGACCAATAATTGCTTAGATATAATATGTTCAAGTAGTTTCGAACAAGTGCTAGTAAGGGTGATCGGCCCATAATTTTTAACGTCTGACTTGCTGCCACTTTTATGGATTGGGATAACTTTAGCACGCTTCCATGCCCTGGGAAAGGAACACTGGTTAATAGATGCCTGAAAAATTACAGTTGGAAATTTAGAAACCCACTCTGCATACATTTGTAAAAATTCATTAGGAATTCCGTCAGGCCCCGTACTTTTTTTAGTGTTCATGTGGAGTAAGAGGTTAAATACACCTTGTTCTCACTGTTAGAATTTGGTCCAAATTCTAACAATAAATTCTGATTCTGCTTCTGATTCTGATTGTACTCTGCGGATTTGTCGATTACCTGATTGATGACATGGATATGATCCATTTTGGAGTATCTCTTCCTTGACAGCCTGATCCCTTGATTGGCTAAAGTCCATTGTTGCCTTTATTCTATTGGAAATTATCTAGGTGAATATTTTGTATGATACTGGAAGTAAGCTAATGAGTCTCGGATCTTTCTATTCTTTAACGTCTCCCTTTTTGTGGATTAGTACGATGATGGTATTCTTCCAGGTCTCTGGGAGTATTGAAGTCGGCAGACAGCTCGTAGAATGGGCTGCCAGTTTTTCAAGCATTATCTCTGCTCCATCTTTCATTAGATCGACTGCTACTCCTTCTCTTGCGGCTTTTCTCCGTTTCATGTCTCGCAAGGCCTATCTAACTTCATCGCCAGTTATAGAAGGCACCGTTGTGAACTGCTCATTATTACTTCGAATTAAGATTTTGTGGCTGCTCTGGGTACTGTACAGGCCAGTATAGAATAATTAGACTGCTTTTACTATATCTTAGAGGTTGCTGATGACGTTGCCCTGCTTATCCTTCAATGCATAAATCTTGTTTTGTGGTATGCCAACGTCCGTTCTCACTGATTTCATGCTGCGTCCATTTTAACTGCTTCCTCAGTTTTTCTCACGTTATAGTTACTTACCAAATACCATACCAAGTTAATATTCCAGTTCATAATCTTCTACTAACGCCAATAAGCAGATTTCACTGAATCATGTGTTTCGTAATACCTGCATGCTAACTACTCACACTTACAAACCAGCGAATAGTGAACTAATAACTGAAAAAAGCTATGACTGACTTTATTACTACGCTTTTTTTTTTCGCCCAGTCCATTGAAAGCAAAAGGGATAAAAATTCAATGTTTTTTTCTGAATCTTCCCGAACAGATCAACTTCCTATATACTCTTAATTTCCTCAATGGTAAACACCTTGACTGTTTTTGCTGTTTTCTATAATCTTCAGTGCTGGCGAACTAACACAACAACACCGAGACAGACAAGTAGCGCGCTTGTCTTGTACGGAGCAAGGATGCGACATCCAGAAGCGAGCAGGGATCGCCCCTATACAGTTGACACCAATTAGTCAAAGCCCTCAGCTACCACGCAACATTGCATTTCCAAACACACCAAAAAATATGGCGTCACGCCTACATGACGGCCGACGTCAAGCGCAAGCAAAACATCACCAGATAGACAATATACACGGAAGCCACACGCTCTAACACGAAATCATACGCGTATGCAATGAATACACCTGGTCAGGCAGCACCAATCATTCAAATAGCTGGGCCATTTTCGAATCCTCCCAACATAGCCACTCTGGAAACTCACGCGATAATATATGCCATAAAAGAAGCCTCTCTGCTCACTAAGCACCAGTCCAGTAACATCAACCTTTATACCGACTGCAGCAAAGCCATTCGCAACATACAACTCACTGCTAGAAACTCACGACTGCTGGAAACACGCCTACATGACATCCTAGTAGAATCCTGTAAACGCAAACCGAACATTTCAGTCAGCCAGCGTTCGGTACCTGGTGATGCTGGGATTGAGGGAAATGAATTGGTTCACCAATGTGCCCGCGAAATTAACCTCCAGGCGCCCTCAATTCCCCGGCCAAATCCAACGACAGTGGAATACGCTGCCACATACAAAGAGCAAATAGCTGAACACTGCAAGAACATCAAGGAACACCGCCCAATTTTTCCCCAACCTCATCCTTCAATCAACAGGGAACAAGCATATCTACTTCGCAAAGTTCAAACCAACACTCTTCTGACCACACTAACGCTTTAAAACTTCGGTTGGTGTAGCACAGCTCACTGCGCCAACTGTCCGGAGATAAGGGCAGGTACAGAACACATTCTGTAGTCTTGTAACACTGCCATTAACTGTTCTTAATTTCCTTACCCTTAGCCCCCTTCCTGGAGTGCTTGGCTACACTCGGACTCAGCGGATCAACAACGGACCTCAGCGCAGCAAGCGCTCCTATACACCGGGCCTTAGTGTTTGCCTTAATGTTTTTTCCTCCTCCTCCTCAGTGCTGCTGCGCGTTTAGTCCTTTCGGCACAATTACTTGATGGGCTATAAGTCTTGAAGTTCAGGCCACTTATTTATCATTTGCACTGTTTTATACGTGGCAATGCTGAACAACTGGCCTATTGCACGGAGAGCTAGAAGAACCAACAAATGCGCTCGTTTTCTTTCGTCTAGCTCCCTCCTTGTGAATTGCGCTATTTTATACTTGATCTTCAGTGGCAGTGTCATTTGCTTCGTGTGCTTTGTCGCGTAGTTTTAGCGTTATTAATGTGTTCCATCATTCCAGCAACCAAATGGCCCAGCTGCCACCCTCACGGTACTCACGCGCTATGCATCCGGGTTGCTTCATGCCCCCATTTGGATAAAAGTCGACATCGCCAATGGGTGTGGCTACACCCATATGGCCCTTCAAGATGTCGTCACCGCCGCTGGTGTGGATGACGTCCACGAAACGGGCGTTCCCCTTGCTGACGCACATTCTCGTACCAGCAAACAGCGGGCCAGCAGGGTCCAATGCTGCGGGGAAAGAATCGCGTTGAAATGCAGCACTGGCACGGGGGCTGAAGTACTGCAACGTCATCGTATTGTCCCGTGAAACAATGCAAAGCAGAACCCACCCAGAGCTAGTCGTAGGCAGACCTTTCGTTAGAATAGACAGAGCTGATACTTCGTCCACCGTGGAGGGACTGCTGGCAGTGGACACCGCAGTCTTCCCGGTTCTCTAAAGCGCAGGCTGTAGCTCTAAGGTCACCGTCCACATGAAGCGCGAAATGTATATTCCTTTCATTGAACGCGGTATCAAAGCGGAAATCCTCAATCAAAAGTTAATGAATGTGAGTATCTATAGGATTCAAATAAATATCAGAAGAAACAAACGTGCTTTATGCGTGTTCATTACACCCAAACAAAATAAGACACTACTCGCTGCGGCACTGGCGACCGAACATGCGCATCTACAGCCGGGCTTGGCAGGGAGCAGTGCTCGTTAAACCCTGAGCGACTGCCTGAAAGGTTTGCTTGCCCAAGTTACGCACGCAATGCCGAAGTTCTGTGTTCAGGCAGTTGCCCAGTCGCACAAAGTCAGTGTCCCAATTTGTTTGCTAGGCCGGACAGCAGCTAGCATCAAGCTGGATATTGATTGGACTACTTACGCAGCGGCCAGTGTTGTCTGCTCATCAAGACAGCAGCCACTGAGCACAACTAGTGGCCCAAACTAGTAGACCACTTGGTTCACTGGGTGAAATAAGTTGCATCAGACAAACCGCCCCCACCCCCCCAAAGTGGGTATATTTCTCAAAGAATGCTAATCGCTGTAAAAGCCTTCGAGAGTGGCTTTGATTACTTCGGGGGAGCCATTGCGGGGGGGTGCGTTCACTTCGTCCCCAGTTGGTGTCTTCAGACGGCTGTACAGTTCAATGACGTTTAATAGCGCGAACTTAGACAAGGAATGGCTAAAGAGACAGACGTAGAGAAGCGATGATTTCCAACTAGTTTTTTATTAAAAAACAAGCATATATACGGGGTGCAGATGCGCTCATATCTATGATACAATAAATCGAAACATCAGTGCACGGAACGAGTCATTGTCGAAGAGCTGGCGCATCTCAAATGTGATAGGTCCTTGGTCGATTCGTTTGCTTACTGCCTTGCCATCTTCAATAGGCGCTGCTTCTATTATTAGTCTGGTTTGTTAATGTATGTGCTTAGCAATAACTGTAGTGTCATAGAAGAGAGGCTTACAACCAAATCCAGAACAATGTTGTGCCAAGAAGCCATCCGTGCCCGTCTGAGTTTTTTTTATAGTGCTCTTAAAGGCGCACGTTTAGACGTCTCCCGGTGTGCCCGACGTATGTCTACCAACATGAGAGAGGATTATTATACACCACGTTTCTTGTGCGTTTTTTTAACGAACGGGTTTCTATGCTTGATGTTACACTCTTGTTTTTCCTTACTTACAAGCACGTCAGTCTGCATAACTTGGACCATTTATTGGGAGCAGGAAGGACAACTGTGGCACCCGATCGCTGAGTAATCTGTAGTCTATGCGAAACGCTGTGAACGTACGGGATCACCGCGACTTTCCGTCTTTGTGATTCCTGTACTTGAGTGGTGGTTTCGCGAGTCCCCTGCACGAGCTCTATTTCCTTAAGCAAACTTTCCGCTACCGATATTAACAATTGTTTGGAGTACCCCGCGTCCTGAAGTCTGGACACTTTCGCATTAAAGCTGTGCTGAATTGTATGACTGCATGACTTGCTCAAGGTATTCCAAAAGCACGTATTCGCGATAGCCCTTTTGATCGCTTCACTATGGGATAATCAGGAAGGTAACAGCGGCTTTTCAGCTCGTGGTGCATAGCACCAGCGTACATGAGTGATTGAGAGAGTTAGCTTGAGATCTAGAAACTGAAAAGCACCTTCTTGTGGTAGCTCATGGGTAAAGGTGAAACGGCAGAGGCATTCGTTAAATATGGTTAAAGTCTCATGAATACGGGAATCAAGAATAATTCGTCAGTGTCTAAGAAAACTACGAAATCGTCGACATATCTAAAAACTCTCAATATTCGCGAACCAGGTAGCTTTGAAACAACAATCTTATCGAGTTGTGTCTGTCCCTTCCGCCGTCCTTTATCCAAATTCACGCTCTTAACCGTCATGTATCCGCACCAACTGGCCCGATCGCCTACCTTGTACAGTTCGAGTGTGACAAAAAAATAAAATGCGGATTTTATGCTACATGTAATTCGTTGAAATTTGCCACCTTCATGGGCGACGCGTACGGTTAAATTTTCTGTCATGGACCCTTTAATGGATACTTGCGTTCTTCTATAGCCTTGCCATGCCATGAATCCCTACTGTAATTATAACTCTCAAACTTATCCATGTAACGTAAAAAATTTCTGAAATTTGAGGGTCGTCAGTCCTTCCATGACCATGTTCACAGCTATATTCTACGTTTCCTCTTTAGCTGTGCAATTAATATGAATACTTTCGATAACATAATGGAAACACAAATTTTAAAGCTAGGAAATAGCAACTCTCGCTAAGGATATGGTATAAACTCCTCTAGGTTACATGTGAGTGCTGGTTTGAACACCTAAGCTGAAATGCTAGCGATTGTCCAAGTGGAACGTACACTGTAAAAAAAAATATGCGTCAGCGAACACAAAGCACATATACCAGTGATGCGCCAGATGGATTTCCCAGTCAACAGCTTGAACGTTCGAGCGAAGAAACCGGCAATTTGTGCTCCAAGACTGAATCCAACCACATGAACCTGATCAGGCCCGAGCGTGGAAGGGTGCCGCTCAATGAGCCGTTTCAGCAGCAGATACATCTCCCGACCAACTAGCGCCGTGTTGCCAACCGCCTTCAGGTACTGCAGCCCCATTGAGCCCCTGCCCCAGTCCACGATGATGACGTTGCAGTCCACCTGCGATGGCGTCAACACTGACATGAGCTTCGGTAAGGCTTAAACTGGGGCTAGTTGGCACATCATTCGGATTACTGCACTGGGTCAGTATAACATAACAATTCTATTGCAATGGCGAGTCCTGTTAACGCTTCGTCAGTAGTCTGAGCGGCGCTAAAACGACGTTATCACCGGGATTGACCTGTTGTGAATTATGGAGTTCACAAAATGGGGTGAAAAGGAATTTTTACGTTATACCCGCCCTGCCGCCCACACGAAAGACAAAAAGGACAACGACGAATAACTTTTCAATTGTGTCAGCTGTTTATTATTCGCAAGCGAGCATCAAATACATATGGCAAGCACTTATCTCTATAGGAATTAAAAAGGTGAATAAAAGGGGATATGAAGTATTATAAGCATTACTGCTTAGGTATTGAAAACGGCTGCTTCAGCTAGTTTTCTGTGTTCGAAGCTCTGCCTAACTCCACGGAATACAAACGATATTTGTTAATCACGTGTAAAGTTCAATTGCCTTAACTAGTTCAGCGAGAAAACTCGGAGTATTCGCGATGACGGGCTGCTGCAACGACAGGATACCCGAATAAATTCAGCGTGCTTCAGCATTACAACAGAAATGCAAGTGAAACAATGTTGTGCAAGTTAGAAGTGGTGCCTCGTAAAAGTTTCCCACGCCCTTGGTTCCTGTCAAAATTTTTCATGTTCGACTGCAGTCGGCGCTATGGCTTCGCGCAATGGCACCTCCTACGCCGAGGCCGTTATCGTTGAAAGCACGGACAGTTGCAGTTATGTCTCTGAGATGAACAGGTATACACTGAGAATATACTCTCAACAAATAATTCCAAGTCACGATGGTATGTGATAATTTGTTTGGCGAGTCCCCAGTAGTAAGAAATTTTCTCCCCAAATGTCACGCGTTACTTCTGTCACTGAGATTCGTTCGTCTGGACGTGACTATAGGCCTGATACAAATTTGCCTAGTGAGCTCGCAAACGAATGCACTGTCGCCGTCAGCGCATGAAAACCTGGAACTATATTGTCTAAAAGGCCCTGTTCCAACAAATGCATGCACATTCTCGAGGTAAATTCGGTTCCCACGACGGTAGTGAGAGACACTTTAAACCGCAGTAACTTGATGTGGAAGAGGCTAGCATCACGAAGAGATAGTCTACAAAGGGTCACATCTATGCTATCAATCAAGTAACTGAGAAGGCTGCGGAGTACGTCCAAGCTGTCTATATGGCTTTGATATGTTACGAAATGTCATTTGATTCTGTAGTAATGCCATTGGAAGCTTCAGAAAAAGCTAAGCACCATGCAGTGCACGACAAAAGGAAAACGTTAAGCGTAACGTTAAGATACAGGAAAAGAGCAGTATAGATCAGAGAGTCAATGGCGGTAGCCGATATTCTAGTTGATATCAAGAAGAAAAAGCTAGGCAGACCGCGCAACGCGTAGGTCAGATAACGGGTGTGTAGCGAAATCAACAGGCGCGTCACCAACGCCTCGCGCGATGGTAGAGATCCCACGCTTGGTGCCTAATGCTCGACCAACAGACCTGCCTGTTTATATATTTGGCTCTCTAATTAAACCAAGTTGAACATTTGGTGAAGCTTCCTAAGATTTCGTGGAGGGTTCCTAGGATTTTCTGAACCTTGGAACTCCGCAGTCAGAAGTTGTCACCCCTCGTGCCTGACGACGCAGCCAGACACCACCGCCCATCTCGCCCACCCTTACAGCTTCCGGCTCGCTGCCTCAACGGATCCAGCGTTTTTCAGCGGTTCCGACGAAAACTACTTTGAAGATTTGCTCTCAACCTAAGGACTCGCGAGTGCCCACAACAAATGGCACGGTACTCATAAACTGAACGACGTGGTCTTCTACACCACATACGTCGCGATAGTGCGATTCCGCAACTACCACGGTCACCTTCGCACCTGGTCCGACTTGAAGACGGCCTGCACGCAAGCGTTCCGACGCAGCGCAGTGCGAAAGTTTTATGCAGAAGAGCACTTGCTCAACCGTTCCCGAAATCCCGCTGGGAACTTCACCAGTTACAAGAAAAACATCGTAAAGCTTTGTAAGCACGTCAATGCAGCAATGGGCGAATCGGATAAGATCCGTCATATCTTGAAGGGTATCAAAGACGACACCTTTCGAATGCCCCGCAGGGGCGTCTGCGTCAGCAGGCGTTTGGTGTGTTGCGACACCACGTACCCGAGCACATGAGGGTTGGACCCTCCCGCGTGTAGCCATGTGCAGCTTAGCCATGTCTGGGGAAAAGGGGATCCGGGGGGTTGAGCCGATGCTGGGTGTTTGGACCGTTAAGGCCCCCCGGCGGAGGCAACACACCTCTTCGGCCTCAGCTTCACATAGACTGCAGCTCCAGACAGACCCACCTGGAGGACATCAGCAGTCACCGTCTCCTGTCTCTCCCTCTTCGAATCTTCGTCTTTATCTCTCACTTTTTGACCTTTTGTGTCTCCTTCTCTCTTCTATTTACTTCCTTTTTCCTGGCAGCAAGGGTTAACCATGTCTGGCCATCCAACCTTGGGTACACCTTATTCGGTTATAGTGACGGCGTACGACTGGCGTCGTGCAGACTTGTATGCAAGCTCTGCCGCGTCTCCTCGTTGGGCTCCGGGTGGGCGGTTGGCGCTGTTGCCGAATGTATACATGTTTTCATGGAAACTTCTTTCCCCGCCCTTGTTGATCGCCCTCAGAATCGAGGGCGCACCGAAGATGTCTTCAAGTTTTCGGACACAAAATCCAGAATTTTCCCCGCTTCCACGTTATTAATTCTGAAAAGCCAAACAAAGCAGTGCGAACCATTTCACCATTCCTTGTCTTAAAGTCCTTGACTGATGTTTTTCGTCCAGGTTACAGGGTGTCGAGGATGGCAAGCGGTGGCCTCCTCTTGGAGCTCCGCGATCTGGAAGAATGTGAGAAACTACCGAAACTAGTGTCATTTGGGGAGACCCACATAACAGTAACCCCGCACCGTACAATGAACACCGCCCGTGGTGTTGTGTCGGATCATGATTTGCTTGATCTTACTGAAGCGGAAGTCCTGGAGGGCTTCAGTGAGCAAAATTTTATCAATGTCAGAAGAATTAACATGAGGCGAGATGGTAAAGAGATCACCTTTGGTTCAAGTGTCCTGCCCGAGTCAATCGAGGCCGGTTACATCAAGCTCCGTGTTAGGCCGTACGTGCCCAATCCACTCCGATGTTTCAAATGCCAGCCCCTCGGCTACAGTTCGCAGAGCTGCCGAGGCTGCCAAACTTGTGCGAAATGCAGTGCAAACAAACACACCTCTGAAGCTTGTGAGAATGCTCTCCACTAACAGTGACGGGGATCATGCCGCGTACTCGCGGTCGTGCCCCTCCTGGAAGAAAGAAAAAGAAATTGTAACGATCAAAGTAAAAGAGAATATATCGTTCAATGAGGCACGCAGGCGGGTAGCATACCTGCCAAAGAAAAGCTTTGCCGAAGTGACGCGTCAGGGGCAGCGTCACAACGGCCTCCGGTGGCTGTCGGACCCACAAGCAGTGAGTCGGCAGCTACGCCATCTGCCCCCACAGTGGTTGCAGCTAGCGCTGCTCCGCCAACCGAGTCGAAGGAACCATCGACCCCGAAGGTGGGCGCAGCCGAGGCTGCCCCAACCTCCCAAGCCCATCTTATTTTGTTATAGCGCAAGCTTGACACGGTCAACAGAAAGCACATCTGACACAAACAGCTCTAAATAAGATATGCCGTACCAACTACCCTATTGCTATCCTCCCCGGCCCCTTCCAGCACTGGCAACAGCCGGCGCAGCCAAATCCCTCAGGGAGCCCCATCGACCTCCGGGCTGGTGGGCGCAGGGGTCTTGCCCTCCAAAGCGGGACTCTCTGGTAACTTCTCGCTCGCAAGAGCACGTGTGCGGAGCCTCACTAGTGGCAATGGACACTACACCTGTCCTCAAGGCGCACCAAACGCCTAAGGAGCGGCGAGGCTTCCTCGAATGCTTCAGAAAGGGCAAAAACCCGATTACAGGGCCTCGAAAGAGCTTTGTAATCTAAGGCATCACTCCCGTTTCCGTACACACAGCACCCATTTACTTCCAATATGGATACACAAATTATTCAATGAAACGTCCGAGGTCTCCTTAGAAACCTTGATGATGTGCAAGAACTCATCCACAAACACAATCCAAAAGTGCTGTGTTTAGAAAAAACAAACTTAAAACCAGAATACACAAACATTCTTGGTCAGTATGTTACTTTTCGCAAACATCGCGATGATGCAATCACATCATCGGGCAGTGTTGCAATTGTAATTCAAAAAAGCATAGCGTCTCAACGTTTACAGCTACGAACAGCCCTTGAAGCAGTGGCGGTTCCAGTTGTTCTGCTAAACAAACTTATCACTATTTGCTCGCTTTATATACCCCCACATTACAAACTAAGCAAACATGAATTTCAGTCCCTTATAGATGAATTGCCAGAACCCTATGTTGTTCTTGGGGATTTCAATGCACACAACTACCTGTGTGGTGACCCTCGTATAGATGCGCGAGGTCGTCTCGTTGAAGAGTTCCTTTATTCTTCCGGTGCGTGTCTGCTGAATAAGAAGGCAGCCACATATTTTTCTCTCGCAAACAGAACATTTTCTTCAATTGACCTCAGCCTAGTTTCCCCGTGTTTACTGCCTCAACTCGAATAGGAAATATCAACAATCCTTAAGGAAGTGACCACTTTCCCATACTGCTAAGAACACTTAAAGAAAACGAATATCCACCACAGGCTCGTAGGTGGAAGATTGGTACAGCTGACTGGGAGAAATTCCGAGCTCTCACTAGTATCTCATGAGCTGACATGTCTTCATTAGAAATTGATGCCGCTGTGGAGTATTTTGCAGCCTTCATAATAGATGCCGCTTCTAAATGCATATCGGAAGTAAATGGCTTGGCGTGTAAACGGCGTGTCCCGTGGTGGAACGACGAAGGTAGGATCGCTCGAAAGAAACAGAACAAAGCGTGGGGGTTGCTACGCGCCTCTCCCACTGCGGAGAATCTTGTTAACATTAAGAAACTGAAGTCCCAAGGCAGGAGAACGCGCCGGCAGGCCAGAAGAGAGAGTTGGCAAAAGTTTTTATCGGGCATCGACTCGTATACAGATGAGGCCAAAGTCTGGAACAGGGTTAATAGAATAAGAGGGCAGCAAACATATTCACTCGCTTTTGTAAACACACAAGGCGATACCCTGCAAGATCAGGCAGACTCACTTGGGGAGCACTTTGAGCGCGTGTCGAGCTGAATCCACTATTACCAATCCTTTTTTAAACTTAAAGAAATAGAAGAACGTAAGCCAATCATACGAAAATCCAGACAGAAAGAACGGTATAACCAGCCTTTCAGTATTGCCGAGTTGAGAGCTGCATTGAACACATGCAAAAGCACTGCATCGGGACCTGACTGAGTCATGTATGACATGATCAGAAACTTACATACTGACACATAAGTTGCACTTATCACACTTTTCAACACTATTTGGGCTGTGGGATACCTCCCAGCCACATGGAAAGACGCAATTTTGGTCCCTGTTCTGAAGCAGGATAAAGACCCTTCCATGGCGGCAACTTACCGCGCGATAACTCTTACAATTTGTCTCTGTAAGCTTTTCAAGAAAATGGTTAATCGCAGACTCATACATTTCCTTGAACTCACCAATATGCTCGATCCCAATCAGGGTGGCCTCAGAGAAGGACGATCGACAACCGATCATCTTGTGCGCATTGAAGGAAATATCCGCGATGTATTTGTTCATAAACAGTTTTTCCTATCAATATTCCTCGACATGGAGAAGGCGTATGACCAGCATGGTGTTACGGGATCATGCGAGACTTGTCGGGAATGGGAATCCGTGGAAATATGCTCAACACTACTGAAAGCTATTTGTCAAATCGTACCTTGCGTGTAAAAGTCGGTAATGCACTGTCACGTCCTTTTACGCCGGAAGCTGTTGTACCCGAGGGAGGCGTGCTCAGCTGCACTCTCTTTATCGTTAAGATGAACACACTACGTGCTTCACTACCACCTGCCATTTTTTATTCCGTATACGAAGACGATATACAAATAGGCTTCAAATCCTGCAACCTCACAGTATGCGAAAGACAGGTACAGCAGGGCTTAAACAAAGTGTCCAAATGGGCAGACCAAAATGGATTTAAAGTCTACCCCCACAAAAGTTCTTGTGTTTTCTTCACAAGAAAGAGAGGCCTGGTTCCAGGTACTTGTTAGAAATGTGTGGACAAGAAATTGCTGTAAAAAAGAACACAAATTTCGAGGTATAATACTTCACTCTAAGCTTACTTTTATCCCACACATAAAATATTTCAAAGCTAAATGTCTAAAAACAATGAACTTACTCAAAGTACTATCACACACAACATATGGTAGCGACAGGAAGTGTATAATGAATATCTACAAAAGCCTCATTCAAACACGGTTAGACTATGGCGCCATAGTATACAACTCTGCCGCCGGCACTGCATTAAAGTAACTGGATCCCGTCCACCACCTGGGTATCCATCTGGCCACAGGCGCATTGAGAACTAGCCCCATTCAAAGCTTATATGTAGAATCGAGCGAGTGGCCACTCAATCTGCAGAGATCTTACACGAGCTTCACATATTTCCCTAATGTGCACTCTAATCCTGAACATCCGTGTTGTGAAACTATTAACGATTCGACATGTACAGCACTCTTCCGTAATCGACTCTCTGTGAGACAGCCTTTCTCACTCCGCGTGAGGGAGCTTAGCGTGGAAATGGATGTTCCACTCTTCGAACACCACTTGATGCCTCCAGCGAAGCAGCTAACGCCTTGGGATTGGCAGGTGATAGAATATGATATATCCTTTCTAAGAGTTACGAAATACGCGCCAGAGCTTGAAATACGAATGCATTTCCACGAGCTCTAATTGAAGTACTGTTGTCCCGAATTTTACATTGACGCGTCAAAATCGCATGCTGGTGGGTCTTACGCGGCTGTTGGACCCTCTTTCTCTGAAACAGGTATACTGAACCCCTATACAGGCATTTTTACCGCAGAAGCCTACGCAGTACTGTCGGCGGCAAAACACATAAAGAAATTAAAACTAGAGAAAGCGATCATATTCACGGACTCGTTAAGTGTTGTAAAAGTACTAATGTCCTTAAGAAAACACAAAAATAATGTTTTCATTGAGCTTTACTGTCTCTTGTGAGATATTTATTCGTCTCGTAGACATGTGACAATATGCTGGGTCCTTGGTCATTGATGCATCGAAGGCAATGTGCTGGCCGACCAAATAGCCACATCTGTTCTACCTCAAGCTGGTAATACCACCACTGCTATGCCTGCCACAGACCTCAAGCCTTTTTTGCGAACGAAACTGCGAAGCTACTGGCAACGCATGTGGAACAATGAAACAACTAATAAGCTCCATTTGATTAAGCCAAGGATAGGTTTCTGGCCACCCGTTACAAAAACAAGACTGACTGATGTCCTATTCTGTAGACTCAGAATAGGACACACATATGGTACTCACAAATTTCTGCTTACTGGCAACGAACCTCCTAACTGTGGTAGATGTGCTGAAAGGCTGACCGCCCTCCACGTCCTCGTGGAGTGTCGAGAAGCCGAAAGAGAAAGAAGGAAACATTTTCCTCTAGCATACCGGTATTGTATCCATCTCCATCCCCTTATGTTTCTTGGTGAGGAACCCCTTTTTACCACCAAAGCTGTCCTAGGTTTCTTGAGTTATGTGGTACTGCATAATAATAGCCCAATAGTACCGTAGCACATCCTCTCTCTAGAGGATGCTGGTATGATAGTAGTTCTGGACAGCACACACCTTCAGGTCCTTGAGCTTCAAGGACTCTGTTAGGACAGTAGTGCTTCTTCAAAGTTTTTATCGAAATGGCCAATTTTAGCACATTGTCATTTTTTTACATTGCTTCTTTCGCGTCATTGGCACGCTTCATAGTCATTGTCATAGTTTTAATATGTGTAGCTCTTACACATGTTACAGTGACCGTCTTTAGGCCCCTTTACAGCCCTATTACAACCATTGCTCGTAATTTATCACTTCACTTTCATTTCATTACCATTGGCTTGGCGCTCTTTGGCCATACGTGGCCCTTGTGCCATAAAGCACAACGCATCATCATCCTTTCAAATGATCCTATCAAAGAAACCTCAAACCGTTGTCGAAGTCGCTGACCTTTGTCAGAGTTATTATCGACTCAAAAAACACTCAGGACGCCTCGATTTCGAGCTTAAGCGCAGTTCCTGACCATGGCTTCCTGCTCTGCGAGATCAGGGAGTTAATTCGGGCCCAAGTCGCTAAGCAGCTGTTTCTACTTACTGCCTTTCCAAGCCCTACGCAATCGCCGACTTAAAGTTTGCGACAGGTGACACAGGATCAAGTATCAGACGCTATTCCGTCCCCGCGTGCAGCGTCACTGGTGTCTGAACCTGTAATGTACGCCGACGTTGCGTCGCGGACACTGGCTCCGACGTTCCCGCCACTGCTGCCCCATGTACCATCAAGTCATCTTCCGTCCGCGTTTCTCACCAGGTTACCAGGCAACATCTGATCATGGACCGTGCCCGATAATAGCCTGTGCTTCTATCGTGACATCTCTGGTCACGTGGCACGATTCTGTAGACGTCGCTCATGGTTTCCCCAAGTTAACTAACCTGAAACCTCCTACGCCCCTCCATTAGCGTTCTTCTCGTCACCTCCTGAATCGCATCCGACTCTTCCACGCACCGCCGATCCTTCTGTCCATGATCACCGCTCGCCATCTTCACGATGCCGTTCGCTTCTCCCTAATCGTTGTCGTCCTCCTCCTTCCGAACAGCAGGAAAACTAGTCGCCACAGTTGCCGAGGCAGGAATTCCATCCGTGTCGAACAGCACAAGGCCTCCCTCTTTGCCGAAGAACGCTATCAAAGCATGTGTAAACTAAATTGTTGCACTTGCGCTAGTCGAAACTGGCGCAGCCGTTTCTGTAATTACCGAAAAACTGCCACTCGCTCAGAACAGTAATGACACCCTCGTCCGTACTGTCACTCCACACAAGAAGCGCACAGAAGATGATCCCTCGTGCTGCATGCACCGTTCGCATAACTATTCAAGGAGTCACGTACACAGTCGAATTTTTTAGTCTGCATGTTCTATGACATCGTCTTGAGGTGGGACTTCCTTTCCGAACACGAGGCCATTACTGACTGTTCTCGCACCAAAGTCGCATTTTCGCCTCTTCTTGATGCCCAATTATATGATCCTGATGATTCCGTCCAAAATCTGCTCGTTGCTGATTACACTACGATACATCCGTGCTCATCTGTGACTGCGATTACTTGTTCAAACTGTGCTGCAGATGTCATTGCCCTTTTAAACTTTCGCATATTTTTGGTGCTCTATGATCTTCTATTCCCTTCACTGTTAACACTGTCAATGGGGGCTTCACTCATATGCTCGTCTCTGACGATTCAATTCAATTTTATTCTATTTTTCTTGACATATACAAAAAACATGGAGGAGGCCCAAACAAAAAGGGAAGTTCTGTTCACTTAACGGGGATTCGGGCATTCGGGCATGGCATTTGATGTGGAACATCAAAGAAACACTGATTTTGCGTAATTACGGTAACAAAAAACTTAATATGCATACAACACAAAAAAAACAAAACACCACATGTTATATTTCTGAAGCAAAAGAGAAATGCATTAAATATTCTTTATTACAGTTTAATGATAATTATGGGGTTTTACGTGCCAAAACTACTTTCTGATTATGAGGCACGCCGTAGTGGAGGACTCCGGAAATTTCGACCACCTGGGGTTCTTTAACGTGCACCTAAATCTAAGTACACGGGTGTTTTTTTATTACAGTTTCAGGTCACTAGTTTCATTACACTAGTACAGTTTGATTACACTATAGAAACCTATGAAATATTAAGAGAAGAAACGACCATTTTTCCACAGATGTGCACTACTCAACGGATACAAAAATTTTCTTAGTGTTGTCTTACTGGTAGATTCAATGAATATTTGATGTTCTATCAAGTAGTTTAAAAGTTTTGGCAGCCTGTAAAAAAGCATCTGCTGACTCATATTTAATCGAGCGTGTGGAATAATGCAGTTTTCAGTATTACGAAAAAGGTAAGGAAGAGTTTTTTTTTCTTAAGTTCATCTAATGTACGCAATATTCCGACAGAAAATTGAAGGCATTGTTTCCATCTGAAACGAAATTGTATGCGTAAAAGTTGTGAGCAGGAACTACGCAAAACCGTGTAAATAGCGCTCCTGTGTGTGCTCTGTAGTGTTCTCCAGCTATATGACGGATAGCTTTCTTTTGCAGTACGTGTAATCAATTTGTGTTTGTTAGTGACGTAGTGTCCCAAACAAGAGTAGCTCATTTGAGCGCGAAATAATGCATGATACAGCTGTAGTTTGACACTACTCGGAAGTAAAAATTGGGATTTTACGAAGACATCTACGGTTTTGGAACTGGTGGCAATGAGATGGTTGATATGTGTATCCAACGACAAATTTTTATGAAAGTAAACACCAAGAATTTTGACAGTTGTTGTTTTGTTGTTCTTGTCACGTGGTCGTGACGTCAAAGAACACAGTAACAATACTGTAAAAGGCAAAACTGGCTTTTATTGGGCGAACCTGTGCACACAAAGGCTACATTTGAAGCACAACGAGAGCGGCGATCACAGTCGGCGATCGTCGAAAATGTGATCAGCGGGTCCAGCGCGCCTGCTTTTATACAGTAGCCATCAAATGTTCCAGACTAATCGTTGAGACCCGCGTGCCTTCCACAAAGTTCTTCACCATTCGCGTCACGCGATGAAATCAGATAACACAAGGTTCGGCGACAACAGACAGCGGATAGAAGCATCGATAACTTTCCAAAAACTTCGGATACATGCAGGCGCGTCCCGCGCTGTGTGATAACATTTGTTAGGCGGCGAAACGTGGTCGCCCGCGAAATATAAGCACACGTGTCATTATAAACAATCCCCATGGCGGAATTACCCAGAACTAGGGTGCCTGTTGTTGTAGAAGGTCGTAGAATTGTAGAAGGTCTTCTAGGAGGTCGGGTGGTCTATAGCATGCTCCAATAACCAGAGTTACAGCTGGAAAACAGCATGCAACCAAAATCGTTTCAAGAATGCTGTCAGTAGTAATAAGTTTGACCGCTATATGCTTTCTTACCGCTATTACGACACCACCTCCATTTCTATCTGCGCGGTCTTTACGAAAAACAGTAATCAAATTTGAAATTTCTAACTCGGAACCGTTAACTCCAGAAGGTTCTGTGTAGAGCATACACATATAACCAGCATGTCGTTATATGCTGGGCACCTGGCCATAGAGGCATCGAGGGTAATACGATAGCAGAACAAATGGCCACATCAATTACCTCGCAAGTTACTCCTACCACTGCGGTCCCTGCCGCATATCTGAGGCCTTTCTTGCGAAAAAACTTGCAAAAACAGTGGCAATGCTTGTGGGACGCTGAGACAAATACTAAGTCGGACGTGATTAAGTGACAGTTGGGTTTATGGCCCTCCAAAACAAAACATTACGAACTGATGTCCTATTATACCGACTTAGTATAGGACACACCTATAGCACAAATATTTTTTTCCTGAATGGAACGTTCGTTTCGAATGTAACCACAGCGCACTGGCAAAATAAGCAAGAAGATTTAGGAAGTGACCACATGCTTATCGAGATGACGATAGGCACGGTCCTGAGCGGTCGTGGGACTAACCCTGAAAGCAAAGGCCGTAAACTCAAACTTGTGAAGTGGGACACGTTCCGCAAGAAATAAGAATAAGCGAAGCAAGGCAACGAGCCGATTACGGACATAGACGAGTGGACCGAGACGCTCAGAAAGGACGTAGACGCGGCAACGAGCGAAGTTCCGCCCGAGGCGAACCTCGAAATAATTGAGGGCAGGCTGCTACACATGTGGGAAGCAAAGCGAGCACTTCTAAAGAGATAGAAATGTCAAAGACATAATAAGGTGTTGCGCAAACGCATAGCGAGAATTAGACAGAGACATCGAGGAACACGCACTCCAGGTATCCAGGGCACAGTGGGAAGACACGTGCAACGGCCTCGAGATGCAGATGACCGAGGCGAGCACTTGGCGCCTCTTTCGACACCTGCTAGATCTGGAGGAGACTAGGGCCGCTCAAAGCCACAAGTCTAGTAGACTAGTAAGAGATTACAAAGGCGATAACTTCCTCTAAGCAATACGTGACCATTACTTTAAGAAGGCGGAAAGCATCCAATACGACGGCGTAGCAAACGAAAAACTGGACGACGAATTTAGCGAAGCAGAAATTCGGGTAGTCCTGTTCGAACTAAACACCCGATCGGCGCCCGGCCCGCACCAGGTTACCAACAAGACTCTCCGTACCCTAGACGACGAGTCAATCTCCCGCCTCGCGACCTACGTCAACGAGTGCTGGCGAGGGGGCTCCCTTCCCGAAGCGTGGAAACGGGCCCACGTTATCATGATTCCAAAACGCGGCAAGCATGTCACGCTCGATAATCTAAGAGCGAGTTCGCTTACGTCTTGCGTCG
This sequence comes from Dermacentor variabilis, assembly GCF_050947875.1. Taxonomy (NCBI): domain Eukaryota; kingdom Metazoa; phylum Arthropoda; class Arachnida; order Ixodida; family Ixodidae; genus Dermacentor; species Dermacentor variabilis. Next base: position 25,128,951 of record NC_134574.1, read on the forward strand.
GCAAAGTCATGGAACACGCAGTTCTCACCCGCGCGACCGACTTTCTCGAAGACCGTGACGCGTTCCCGCACACCATGCTAGGATTCCGCCGCAGCCTCTCCTCACAGGACATATTGCTTCAGCTTAAACACCCGATCGTAGGCGACACTACCTGCTCCACTAAGGCAATTCTCGGCCTAGATTTTAAAAAGGCCTTTGACAACGTTAAACACGAAGCAATCTTAAATACAATTAGTACTTTAGGACTAGGCCAAAGAACGTATAATTACGTTAGAGATTTCCTCGCTTACAGGCGCGCATGCATCGTCGTCGGCGACGACGAATCGCCGGAATTTCAGACGGGTCCGCCCGGCACGCCGCAAGGATCTGTCACATCACCATTCCTCTTTAATTTAGTTCTACTTGGTTTACCCGAGAAATTAACAGAAGTAGAAGGATTGCATCACAGTATATACGTGGATGACATCACCCTCTGGGTTCCTGGGGGAGGATGTGACGGACACGTCGAGCTAACGCTTCAGGCAAGAGTAGATTCGGTCCAGAATTACTTGCGTCCAGCGGGCCTCGAGTGCTCGGCTACAAAGTCCGAGCTATTAATCTACAAACCCACAAGGAGAGGTCGTAAAACCCTGCGTCACGAAGAAAAGGAATACTCCGAAATACGTATTATATTGGCCGATGGTACTCCCGTACCGCACGTAGACAAAATTAGAATCCTGGGGTTGCACTTGCAGGCAAATGGCCATAACAGAGAAACGGTGCGAAGACTTCGTCGTTCGGTAGATGATACGATCCGACTCTTCCCTCGCATCACCAATAGACGCAATGGTTTGCGTGAAGACTGCGCGATCCGTCTCGTGCAGGCGTACGCGATAAGCCGCATAAAGTATGTAGCCCCCTATATTAAGTGGATAGGGTGCAAAAAAACAAGGTCGAATGCATGATACAGAAGGCTTTCAAGAGGGCGGTCGTGGTTCCACTCAATGCAAGCACGGACAAGTTTCTAGAGCTCGGGCTTCACAATTTATTTGACGAGTTAATCGAGGCGCACGACATTGCGCAATACGAACGATTATCTAATTCAAAGACAGGTCGATGCATCCTCGAGTCACTCGGCATCGCGTACCACACTCAGCATGGAGAAAAGATGGCGGTTCCGGGCTCGGTCCGCGACCGCCTGATCATCCCGCCGCTTCCCAAAAACATGCACCCGACACACCACACCGCGAGACGCAACAAACGAGCAAGAGACCTTCAGAAGAACTTTGGCAACAGCAGCGAGGCGGTGTACGTAGACGCTGCGCGATATGGAGGAGAGAGAAGCGCACACGCGATCGCGGTTGCAGACCGCACGGGTAAGTGCCTCGCGAGCGCCACGGTGACCACGGGTCACACGGAGGCGGCCGAAGAAGCCGCAATAGCCCTAGCACTGGCCGCGGTGCCGAGCGCTGCGATCGTAATAAGCGACTTGCAGGCGGCAATCCGCGGCTTCGCGCACGTTTGCGTCTCGCGGGAAGCGGTCCGCATACTCCAAATTTGTGACGACGGCGACTCGTCATCGCCCTCGCAACCCCAAAATTCTGCGGTCTTCCTCCTCTGGACCCCAGCACACGCCGATGTCCCGCTCGCGGGCAACGAGGCAGCCCACGCCACGGCTCGAGGTCTCATACGCCGAGCCGCCGCAGATTATGTGGCCGCCGCCCCCGCCCCCGAGAGCGGGGCATCGGATCTGCCGGATCGGGACACTGCAACAGAAATGCGTCAACAAAAATCACAATTGGCGTGGGGCGATCGCCTGACCACGTTCAGAGACCTCACCCAACACCACAGACTCCAAAGAGGCACATTCCCGCCACCACACGATAAGTTAAACAGGAATCAGGCCGTAATTTACGCTTGCTCCAGACACACACCTACCCTAGCCCCGCGGTCCTACATCACTGCTACCCGGGTTTATATCCAACAGATGCTTGTAAAGCTTGCGGACAGAGGGCAACGCTGCGACACATGCTCTGGGAATGTGCCGGCAACCACGGTAATGAGACCACCTCCGTTCGCGACGCCTCCGTAATTGCGGCCGTTACCACAGTACGGGAAGCCACGAGCTCGCTTCTTCCCGACGCCGCCCCGGCTGCAGGGGCCGTCGGGGACCTTCTCCATCGGCGTCGCCGCCGCTGGGAGGCGGTTCTCAGAAGTTCAGAGTTGGCAGACCAGCTTTAGGCCGTCCGGCAAGCCGAAGATGCCGCCCGAGTCCAAGGACTTCGAGCCGCCACCTGAGGCCACCACAACGAAACTGTCGGACCATTCCCATTAATAAAGTTTCTTCTGTCTTCTCTACGTCCTCCTGGAGTGTCGGCAAGCAGAAGGTGAGAGAAAAAAAAAACATTTTCCTCTAGCACACCGCCAGCGCACCCCTCTCAATCCTGTAATTCTTTTTCGGCGCAAAATTCTTCTTTGACACCAAAGCAGCTATAGGATTGTTGAATGACGTCAAATTTCATGTTTTTAGGTCCATAAAGTCATTGCACATCTATGTTCAATAGAATGCCGCTGTGATAATAGTTTTGTATAGCAGATCCGTGTCAGATCCGGGCCAGAAGGGCGTTAGAGAGGGGATGGGTACAATAATAAAAATACGACACGTTCGAACAGTTATTAGTATTTAGAGTGATAAACTCAAAATATAATCAGTTATTGCAATCTTGAAAGATGATGCCTCCTCGATGCAGGCGATAGAGGGAGGGAAGGTGGTTCCACTCGGCACTGGTTTTTGGCAGAAATGAATCAGCTAAAACATTTGTGTGACAGAAAGGAATGAACACTTTAAACCGATGAACAAGATGCGACATGTACGAAGGCTCTGAAATGGAATCTTGTTTGAGCGAGTTATTTTGGTAAAAGATTTGTTTGAAAGAGGCAAAGACGGGAAATTTTTCTTCTAAGCTGCAAATTAATAAGGCCAGGGTTCGACTTCATTAAAGAAACGCTACCTGTGCGGGAATGATTTGAAAGCATGAAACGTACTGACCTGTTCGGAACTGACTCAATAGTTTCTGCTGTTTTTTGACCAGGGTCCCAGGCAGATGACGCATACTCTAGCTTCGGTCTAATTGGTGTTTTACAAAGCAGTAACTTCAAATAAGGTAGGGCTTTAGCGAAATTCCTGCGAATGTATCCAAGAAATCTGTGTGCTCTCTTCGTGATATGTTGGATGTGCGCATGCCACGAAAGGCTACTGTTTAGCTGGATTCCAAGATATTTATAGGAAATCACGTGTTGGTTGCATTCATTATATAGCCGGAAGGAGTTGGTCAGTTTCAGCGACGCGAGACAAACATAATTTTACATTTAGTTGGATTAAGGAACATTAGCCATTGTGAGCACCACATTGAGGAGGAGGAGGAAGTAAACTTAATTGCTCTAGAAAGAGTAATTCAGCGGTCAGGCCGGATTTCTATTAGTTGATGACGATCTCCGGCCTGTATGGTTGGCGCCCCTATTCCAGGGCACCACTGAGCGTGGCTGCTCGTCGGACATGATCCACCAGCCTCCGTTGGAGGCTAGGGTTGCCACTGGAGAGCACGCTCTCCCACTACTCCGCACTCGGATTTTCTATTTTGTGGCGCTGTTTTGTATGCTTTCCTTATGATGGCGTCGGCCTGGTCCCGTTCCCCCTGTTTGTGTTTTAATATGGGTGGGCGTAAGTGATCCGGCTGATTATGAGGCTCTTAACCAACTTGACCTTATCTTCCTCCTTCATGCCCCTTCTTTTTTGCGAGACGCGGGTGATCATACTTGCCACCTGTGCCCTCGCTTGCTTGAGTAGGTTTATGGTGTGATTGGGATAGCCCGGAAGCTGGAAGAGATCAACGGCATACATCACGCCATTTATGGCGACGATATCACCGTCTCGACTAACCAAGGCTCGCTCAGCCAAAAAGAAGAACGACTGCAAGCCGCAGCAACATGCGTCGAAGAATGCGTTAGGGAAAGAGGCATCGCCTGCTCGACGTAGAAGTCCGAGCTCCTGAGAATCAGAAGAGGAAAACGCTCCGAAGAACAAATCAGCGTCACCCTAGAAGGATAGAAGATACCAGAAAAAGAAGCCGTCAGGATTCTGGGAATGTTGGTGCCGAGCAATCAACGCTGCAGACACACCACCTTGAAATGTTATCTAGATCTGACTGAAGCATAAAGTTATCATGCTGGTTATTTATTTCACGGTATAGACCGCAATCGTGAGCAAAAAGTTTAATAGAACTATTGCCTACGGCAGATAAGTCGTTTATGTAAATTAGGTATAATAGCGGTCCCAAGAAGAAGCCTTGAGGAACACCTGACTTCACGGCGCAGTGCGGGGATGCAGAATCGTTAGCGATTACAAACTTGTGCGGTTGTTTAGAAAACATTCTATCCATTTCAGAATATTAGTGTCAATATTAAATGTACTAAGTTTAAGAAGCAGTAAGTGATAAGACACCTTGTCAAACGCTTTCGCAAAATCTAAAAAGATACAGTCAATGACTTAGTCTTTATCTAAAGAGAAAGAAATATTGTGTGTAAACGATATTAGTTGTGTTTCACAGTAGTAGGTTTTGCGAAACCCATGCTGAAATGAAGTGAAAGAGCTGGATTCCATAAATGAGACAAGATTGGAAAATATGACGTGTTCGAGGATTTTGCATGGCACGCTGGTAAGTGAAATGGGTCTATACTTTAGAGAAGATCGCGAGTTACCTAATTTAAACAGCGGGACCACCTTTCCCACTTTCCAGTCTGCGGGCAAAGTTCAGCACTCAATAGATTGGGTGAAAAGGTACATAAAAAATATAGAGGTGTAAACAGCAGTATTCTAAAAATTTTCTAATTAATTTCGTCGGCACCACAGGAAGACGATAGCTTTAAATATTGAATTAACTTCAAAATCTCCGCAAGATCGAGAACAAGCTGATCCATGGGAAAGAAATCTTTGCGCATGTGTGGCACTGTATCAACACAGCAAACAGAAAATGATTTTGCGAAAGTCTAATTAAGGACATTGCAACATTCTGCATTGCTCATGGTGTTACCATCCGTATCTGTAAGAGATGTGTTATTTTCTTTTCTATTTAAACAGTGCTCCAAAATTTTGATAGATTTGTAAAAGGAGGGAGGGTAGATGGGTGTTAAAAAAACGTCCTTCGCTTACTTTAATGCGGTATGATCAGCATGCACCGCATTAGAATAATCATTCGAACGAGTAGATGTTCGACTCTGTTTTGCAAGACGGAAAAGGAGTTTTTTTTTTTTCACAGTCATTTGAATGTCGTGGAAAACCAAGGAGAGCGTTTTTGACATTTTTTTATTGACAGTTGTCAATAAATACTGCAAATTCATTATTAATTGCAGTGTAATCACCCCTGGCATAATCTCTCATATAATTTCCATTGTTCTTCTCACATCTAATTAGGCCTGTTACAAAAAAATGAAAAAAAAAACAGTGATCACTTAGTCCGGGGAAACCAGTTAAAGAATACTAGGTTTGGTTCAGTGACAAGGATCAAGTCTATAGTGTCGGTGAAGTAGTGCCAGCTCTAATAGGCCTAGAAACAAGTTCCGTAAGAGTAAAATTTAGGCACAAGTTAACGAAAGATTGACTTTCGGCGGACGTACCGACAACGAAGGGCGACAGCGAAGTCCACCTTATTTTAGGAATATTAAAATCACCTGAAAGGAATAACGGTGAGTGTGGGAATTCTGAGACAAGAAAATTCAGTGTCATGCAGTTCATCGCAAAAGTAAGTGGTGCACTTGGCGGCCGATATACCGCGCAAAGCAATGTGTTTTGATGGTTCATAGCAATACGAATACAAACCAATTCTCAAGAAGACGCAAGTGAAACCCTATAAGAGGCTATATTCTCGGCGACGGCAATTGAAACAACACCGCCCGATTTTGGGTCGCGGTCAGAATGGTGACTAGCATAATTCTTGTCACAAGGGAACTGCCCTTCACTGAGAATTTTGCCGGTCAACCAAGTGTCTGTCAACACAACAACGTCATTGGCGCACGAATCAAAAATAGATGCCAGAGCTTCACCTTTATTAACTGCACTTTGCACATTCGACAACAACAAAAAAAAAAGAGAAATCACGACAAGGTTGGCTGCATAGCTGGTGCCTAATTTCTGTAATAGACGCGTCAGAATGGCGGTTAGTAGCAGTGGACGGTAATTCAGCAGAGCAGGGAACATTGCCCAATTGCAGTTCACAGACACTGTCGTTATCAGGGGAGTGGAACATTTTTTGCTGATATATAGCTGGTATTTGGCAGTGAAAAATTGACCGCTTTCTTTGAAAAATTCGTACAGTTTAGTACTGACAGGTCTAGTTGCCTTACAAAAACCTTCACTTACAGAAACACCAGTTGTCTTTGACTTATTTTTAGAAGGAAGAATCGTTTTCCTTAACTTAGGCGATAAAAATCCGACAATAATGGGCCTATACTTGTGAGGGACAAAAGGACCAAGTCTGTGTGCCCTGGAAATGCGGTGATCGCTATTTTTTAGCTTCATGCCTAATGCTGAATTTAAAACCGAGCAAATTTTCCCTTCTGACTGCGCCGAAGTTTCCGCAGCGCTATACCATGAAATATTGAGTTTTCGCACCGTGAACGGTCTTCAAATTCATTGACCGTTGGTTCAACACGGCTACTTGCGGCACGAGGCTTTCACCCTGTTGGCCTTCAGATGATCGAATGCATTGTTCAACTGCCGAGAGCCTGTTGTCGATATCGGCTATTTGTTGCTCCATTGAATATTGGGCCTCTTTGACTTCACTCAAGGCAGTCGTCACTTCGTGTTTATATTCAAATTTGTTGTGTAGCAATTGAACAAGCTGTAGCAACTTTTTTTGAACAGGTTAGGATCTTCTTTAGGGGGTCTATGGTTTAGCTCGCTTTACGTTGCCGGACATAAATAACAAATTGGAAACAAGAACACGTTCACATGCTACTTGGAACAATACTTGTGGGCCTGGAAGCACTAGCAGCCAAACATTGTTTGACTGTTTACAGAAAAGTTGAGGTGCTGTGCTCACCATCATCATCATCAGCCTGGTTACGCCCACTGCAGGGCAAAGGCCTCTCCCATACTTCTCCAACTACCCGGTCATGTACTACTTGTGGCCATGTTGTCCCTGCAAACTTCTTTATCTCATCCGCCCATCTAACTTTCTGCCGCCCCTTGCTACGCTTCCCTTCCCTTAGAATCCAGTCCGTAACCCTTAATGACCATCGGTTATCTTCCCTCCTCATTACATGTCCTGCCCATGCCCATTTCTTTTTCTTGATTTCAACAGAGATATCATTAACTCCCGTTTGTTCCCTCACCCAATTTGCTCTTTTCTTATCCCTTAACGTTACATCTGTCATTCTTCTTTCCATAGCTCGTTGCGTCGTCCTCAGTTTAAGTAGAACCCTTTTCGTAAGCCTCCAGGTTTCTGCCGTACGTGAGTACTGCTAAGTACTCACGTACTGATGTCTTACCAGTACGTGAGTAATGGTAAGACACAGCTGTTATACATTTTTCTCTTGAGCGATAATGGCAACCTGCGGTTCATGATCTGAGAATGCCTGCATAGATAGATAGCATAGATAGATCCCAAGGCTTTCTTTACTTCTTCCGGCGTTACCTGTGGGATGTTGAATTCCTCTAGACTATTCTCTTTTCCATTATCGCCGTGGGTGCCACTGGTACTGTATAAATCTTTATAGAACTCCTCAGCCACTTGAACTATCTCATCCATTTTAGTAATGATATTGCCGGCTTTGTCTCTTAACGCATACATCTGATTCTTGCCAATTCCTAGTTTCTTCTTCACTGCTTTTAGGCTTCCTCCATTCCTGAGAGCATGTTCAATTCTATCCATATTATACTTCCTTATGTCAGCTGTGTTGCGCTTGTTGATTAACTTCGAAAGTTCTGCCAGTTCTATTCTAGCTGTAGGGTTAGAGGCTTTCATACATTAGCGTTTCTTGATCAGATCTTTCGTCTCCTGCGATAGCTTACTGGCATCCTGTCTAACGGAGTTACCACCGACTTCTATTGCACACTCCTCAATGATGCCCATAAGATTGTCGTTCATATTTTCAACACTAAGGTCCTCTTCCTGAGTTAAGGCTGAATACCTGTTCTGTAACTTGATCTCGAATTCCTCTATCTTTCCTCTTACCGCTAACTCATTGATGGCTTCTTATGTAACAGTTTTTTTCGTTCCCTCCTCAAGTCTAGGCTAATTCGAGTTCTTACCATCCTATGGTCACTGCAGCGCACCTTGAGGAGCACGTCCACATAGTGTATGATGCCAGGGAAAGCACAAAGTATAAAGTCTATTTCATTTCCAGTCTCGCCATTCAGGCTCCTGCACGTCCACTTTCGGCTGTCCCGCTTGCGAAAGAAGGTATTCATTATCAGTATATTATTCTGTTCTGCAAACTCTACTAATAACTCTCCCCCGCTATTCCTAGAGCCTATGCCATATTCCCCCACTGACCTGTCTCCAGCCTGCTTTTTACCTACCTTTGCGTTAAAGTCGCGCATCAGTATAGTCTACTTTGCTTTGACTTTACCCTTCGCCGATTCCACGTCTTCATAGAAGCTTTCGACTTCCTGGTCATCATGACTGGATGTAGGGGCGTATAGCTGTACAACCTTCATTTTGTACCTCTTATTAAGTTTCATAACACAGCCTGCCACCCTCTCGTTAATGCTATAGAGTTCCTGTATGTTACCAGCTATATTCTTATTAATCAGGAATCCGACTCCTAGTTCTCGTTTTTCCGCTAAGCCCCGGTAGCACAGGACGTACCTGCTTTTCAGTACTGTATATGCTTCTTTCGTCCTCCTAACTTCACTGAGCCCCATTAAATCCCATTTACTGCCCTCTAATTCCTCCAATAGCACTGCTCGACTCACCTCACTAGACAACGTTCTAGCGTTAAATGTTGCCAGGGATTAGATTCCAGTGGCGGTCTGTCCGGAGCCAGGGATTCTTAGCACCCTCTGCTGCGTCGCAGGTCTGACCGCCGCCGGGGTCAGTTGCTTCGCAGCTGCTGGGGACTGAGGGTCGGGGGTTCGATTGTGTTCATATTGGAGGTTGCGGGCAAGTACAGGACCAGGGTGGCCAATCCTGCTCTGGTGAGGGAGTGTGTTACCGGTTCTGGTCAGCGGGGCTCAGGCCACACTCTACGCCTGTTTTTTGCAATTTGATCAACACGAGGATTTTTTTTAATCTGGTGGAAAATTGCGCGGCACCGGGATTCGAACCACGGTTCTCTTGCACGCGAGGCGGGTGTTCTACCTCTACGCTGTGCTCACCTCGATCCAAAAACGAAAATGTGTTTGAGGCATGTTGGCGGCGGCAGTGCTTCCTTTCCCACTGAACAGGCGCCAGTTATTCCAGCTACTTTTAAGGCGTGCCGGCGTTGATGCGTATGTCGATTAGACAGCCGGAAACGACAGCGCTTCGGAGAGGCATGGTTCGCTTGCATGAAAGAAGGCTTCGGTGGGCTCCCAGTGGAACCGGTCCTCGGTCTAGGACCGGTGGTCGTACGCATGCTTGCGCACGAACAGTATTCGAGGTGAAAAGTCTTCATCTATCCAAACCTTTAAGGATTTCAATTTTTTAGCTTGTAGTAATTAGCAGGAATACTCCACTTTGTCTTATAATTCAGGAACTTCCTCATCACTGAGCAGTGCTGCCCTTGCTTGCGAGACCCAATGCGATGTGCACGTTCAATATTCGTTACCTCGAGGCCAAGGTGATCTCTGGAGAAGTTTCCAATGACGACTTCAGAAGCCTCGTAGACCTCTTTTTCTGCCTTAGGCAAGTCTTTGAATATAAATAGTTTTTCTGCACACACGTTTGTAGATATGATCAACTAGTTCTACTATGTTCGATTGAGAAAGCCGCCTATCGGAAAACGACGGAAGATCGTTTTTGACGTCATCTATACATTTTTTGGCTTCGGATAAAGCTGTGGCATTACATATAGAATCGCGTAGCGAAGCGTCCGCTATTGAAAGGCGTTTATTGAAGTCAGTTATTGCGAACAAAATCTCTTTGATCTTATTACTGATTTCTTTTTGAGAATTTTCACGCGCACATTCCGCATCCTTCAGGGCATCGAACACCTCATCTATGTTGCCAGGGCCGGGATTAACTTCAGTGTCACTGCAACAGATTAGGGCATGATCTACAGAAGACATAAGAACAATCAGCCACCCTCTCGGGCACCACGTAGCAAAGAAATCAGCATCTGTATGAAAATGAAGCCTTTCACTACTACGCAGTAGTCATTGGCTGCGACTACTTATGCGCGCTCGACATGTAGCATTTTCAACACCCATACTGCACACATACAATAATTCTGGGTTTGGGATTTGCGGCATGTACTGAGCTACAATTTACAAGGCTATAAACCTGCAATCGCCTATAAAAGGCAAAAGAGCAATGCTTAGCGCTTTTCACGAACGCAGAGAATCCAAACGAAGCACAGTCCACAGGGCCTTTTGTAGCTATTCTCCGCCAGCCGATACCGAATCACGTGATAATAAGGCATCACGTGATCCATAAGTGCACACAAGCGCCGTTCGTAGCGTTCACACTCGATAGATGCGTCGATGCACCGTACTTTGCGATGCGCTGATCACAAACGCGGTACGAAGCACATGGCACGAGATTCCGTCAAGTGCTATAAAAGGCTGAAGAGCGATGTTTAGCGCTTTTAACAAATGCCGCAAATCCCAACGATGGAGCGATGAAATGACGAAACGACGACGATGTAACGATCGCGATGGCATCACGACGGTGTTATAAAAACGAATGAATGACGATGGCCTTATGACGGTGAGGTATTGACAACGATGGTGTGACAACTCTGGCATGACAACGCTATCAGGACAATGGGATGAAGACAAGTGCATGACGCCATTTGCAGGATGACGGCTGTATGACGAAGCCTGTATGATGACGACCGTGTGACTATGACCGCATCATGAGTGTCGGATGAAGAAGCTTGGAGTCGCAACGATGGAATGACCACGGCGGCATCCCGACGGCGGTGTCATAACAAATGCGTGACGACTGTAGGACGACGATGTGTGATGACAGCGGCATGACAATAGCCGGATGAGAATGCTAGAATGAACACGATGCAACGACGGCGACACGATTCCGAACACATCACTTGTGGACCAAGATATTCGGCAACTTGGGCCACTGGGTCGGCAAGAAGTGACGACGACCGGCATCAGGGCAGGCAGATCATGATGCTGGAATCACGACGATAGAAGGACCTCCACGGCATCATGATAATAATCACATACCAAGTCGCCCAGCTGGCGGACAGCTAAGACCATGCTATGGGTTACCGCATTTTCAGATTAAATAAAGCATGAAGGTAGATAGCCGGCTCAACGTACCTCATTCAAGAAGGCGTCTTTGATTGCTGTGATCCAGGGGTTTGCTCCGTTCTCCATGAATCCGTGCACGAGAAATATGAGCACCTTTTGAATTTGAAATTGGTCCTTGTCGCCCAACTTTGTATTTGGGTGGTAGTCTAGGTGCACGGACCGGTGGCGTTTGGAACGCGAGTACAATTTGAACACAGTCTTGGCCAAGGTAGGGTCGGCCGGGAAAGACGATGGGTGTGTGAGCGTGAAGTCCTGGCGGTTGAAGCAGCCTACGTATTTGTAGCACACCTTTCGAGTAGCGTTGTCGGGCTGCAAGAGACCATGAGAGTCCACAAATTCATTTTAACATCACGGTATGCTTATGCGTTGCATCAAGTACCTCATTTCATTTCTTCAAAATGGTCAAGAGCGACAGAAAGCAAACAGATGAAAGGGAGATAGTCGAAATCGTAAAAAATAAAAGACTGAAAGCAAAACACGGCAGCGGCCAGGATACTGTCTTGGCGTAACTTCGCAACAGCGCTCAAATCAATGGCGTGAACAGAATGTAGTTAGTGAAGCTATTGAGAATGTCAGTACTGTCAGTAGATCGTGTCACTAGTTCCCCTTATTTTTTTTCACCAGTTACTGTAACAAATTGTTCTCATGCACATCGACGCTCTTTATGGCAAGGACTCCTTTGAGGCGCAATAACTCTACCAAGAACGCCCACCCAGTTGAATCACGAGCCCTGCTTTAGGGCACAGCTCTTAGGCACTCCTACCTGCGTCGAGCGTCAGCGTCCTACGTCGTAACCACGCGAACGCGGAGCGCAGCGGGGAATGAAAAAAAGCTTCGAGGATCAAGAGAGCGCGAGGAGGAAAGTGCAGGAGGGAGGTATGGGGAAAGCGGGAGAATAAAAAATGTTGTGCCGCGCAAGGGCTTTGCGCTGACAATGGCTACGAGATGCCGCCAGAGTAGCTCGCGTCGTCTCTATGGATTTTGATTTTAGGAAGTTACCGCGAGAAACCACGAGACCTGAAGAAAGGCACAACAAATCTTCAAGTCTCGTGGTTTGTGGCGGTAATTTCCCAAAATCATGTATAACCAACAGGCCTACACCCACACTCTGCTATGTCTGTGCGGAGACAAAGTGCTGCATGAGTGGAGGTTGTCGGCGACGGCTGCAGTGAATCGCGCCCACGCATCACCCATACGCTGCCACTCGCAATCGCCCAATTAACGAGGCCACAATTCGCTCCGCTTGCAACGTGCCGTACAAGACAGATTTTCAGCGCCAGCCAATATATCGCGAAATGAAACCACATGTAAGCTGCGCTCAAACTTCGCATTACGGAGTACCGTAATCGTCGGCGATGTTTTCTTTCATTCTTTAATGTGAGAACATTTGATAGCTGACTTTATACACTTATGTAGTATGACAACCACCTGACAAAATATGTTATGCTTCTAAGCATGGCAAAGCATAGCGTGAATAAGTTGTGGCATGGTTTATTATTTCTGTGCAGTGCACCACCGGCGGCTGTAGTGTATTTTATCTGTTGCACGCGTCCTGATCTATGACGAAGCAATAGAGAACTATGACCAAATAGCGTTCTCCGATTTACAAGCCGACTGACGGCCGCATGACTTCTTGGTGACAGGACGCACTGTCACCACGATGATCAAAAGTCCCAATTGGTTCCCGGCAGTCCAAAGAGCGGGAAGATCGAGCACTTGCCTTGCTTGGTTGCATCTGCCGTTAGCTAGTTGTGTCGTGTGCTGCAATATAAGGAGGCTTTTGCACGCTTGTAGCACTTCCTGCCCCCTTTTTTTTCTGCCATGAAGACTGCGGCGCTCGCAAAGTGCAGTGCGAAGATGATGGTCAAACAATAGATTTGTTAACCACTGCATTGGTTCTCAAGAAACGTTCTGAAAAGGACCGGCATCGAGTGCCATTCTATGCAAAAAATGTGGTATCTCTTTACATGGACGAAGAGTACCGTAAGCTCAATCATTTGTAGAGGAACACTAGTTCAGACCGCACCAATGACTCTGAGTCTTGACAGTTCCAGCACAAGGGCTACATCGAAAGGTAAAATGTTTAAATTGAAGAAATAGAAATAATTGGACTAACATAGATGGGTGTATAAGCAGTGGGAAATTCATGCTATTGTCGCCCGTCACGAAAACGCGCGGCGAGCGAGAACGGTGTGGCGAGAAAACCAATGAAAGCGGAAAGCCATCCAGAGAATGGCTGCGTGCTTAGTCATTGCGTCACAATAAATCCTCTCTACGCAGACAGTAGCCCTTAACAGAGCTGAGGAGGTGCGGGGTACACGACGCCGCTGTGCTACGGAGCCGCAACCGCTTCAACTTCGCCAGAGGTGCCGTCTAACCGGTCTTTCGCCGACAACAGTCATCATGCCACAGAACGAAAGACCAAACCCGGAACCAGTTGCAATCGCAGAAAGGTCCACGCCAGCTGCTGCGCACACTATTACATGGAACCATGCTCGTGCGCGGGAAGAGCGGGAGAAGACGTGTATGAGTGGCTTACTCACTACAGTCGGGTGAACCGACGTAACCACTGGAACTAGATCACGAATTTTGACAACGTCGTCTTACTTTTGAAAGAAACCGCACTGATGTGGTTCGAGAAACAGGAAGAGTCCTTAACGGCATGGGAAGTCTTTGTTGAGGAAAGAGGAAAATGTTCAGGAAAGAGGAAACGTGCGGAGAGAAGAACACTTGCCCACAGAGCTCAAACTGCGACAGTGACATGCACTACCTATATGGAAGAAATACAAGTGGTGCAACATCGTAAACTCGCGGATGACTGAGGAAGACCGAGTCGAACATCTTCTGAGAGGCATCGCAGAATATGTCTACAATTTTCTGATAGGTGCAGAAGACCTCACGTCCATCTCAGATGTCTTACGTGACTGCCGTACATTTGAGACATTAAAGACACGTCGTATTGCGGCCAAATTTAGACTGCTAGCAAACGTGTTAGCCGTCGCCAGCGTAGATACGAGTCCGTCTACTGACCTTGCGTCTACTATTCGGTAAATAGTACGCGAAGAACTACGGCGACACAATGAACTAGTGCGCAACACAGTTCAGTGACCAGCTACGTACCCAGTATATCACTCAGCGCCCGCAGGACCATGCGCTACTTTGCCGCCCTCTGTGTGTCACAGACGCCGATGTGGCTTGGATGACGTGGCCACATCCGGAGACGTATCCGTCAGAACAGCGATTGGGCAACCCTTTCACTCCAGCCGTGATGCACAGAGGTGGACGGTTTCTGTTCAGGGTTCTGAGGTGATGTACCCAGTTCGATGACCTCTGCCGGCTCAGCGCTTTGAGTGGCATTTCGTCGAGCATCCTCTGCCCTTGTGCTACAACTGTGGCATCTAGTGCCACATCGCCAGGTACTGCAACGTAGCCCCACAACGCCGCCAGCCGCCGAAGTACGACCGATCAACAGTATCTGGATAGCAACGCGTTGACCGTGCGTACACATATCCAAGCGGTATGTCCAACGAGACTCTGTGAACGATGCGAATCCGTTCACTGGCCTCCGATTGAAGCTTGATACCACCGCCTACCCCTCGCGTAAGCCAGTCGCCATCTCCCCGGGGTCGCTACCCATCGTCTTTGCCGAAAAACTAGTAAGCGCGGCCGTCGGAGGTGAGGGCGATGAAGAGTCTTCGATTATGACAGAAATACCTCTGCTAATTTCCATGTTTAAAATAAGGTTTGTGTACGTGAAAACGGCGTCTCAACAATGGCCTTAGTGTACACTAGCGACCGTTTCCGTAATGAGCTACGCCTCCTAGGACGAAAAGTGCTGTTTTCATGGGACCGTGCCCGATGTGTTTCGTGGAGTGAGGGGAGAACTATTGTACCCTGTAGGAGTGTGCGGTGCAGCAGCAAGCTTCAGTTGTGAAGCGTTTAACGCGGAGTTCGTACTTTTACCTCATGCTGCGCATGACGTAATTCTGGGCCTCGATTTCCTGAGCTGTGTGGTGCCAGTGTCGATTACGGAACGAAAGAAATTACTGTAGATTCGAGCCTTCCGGACGTACTGGTGGAACATCCGCCGTGTTACGAAAGTGCCTTTGTGTGCCGCAGATAACATCGTACTGCCGTTCTCTGCCAAATGTGTCCCAATCGCATGCCCTCCTGCAACCGACAGAACATTCGACGCTACCGCAGAGCCCGTCCACCTTAGTTGCATTGAAAAGAATGTTCTAGTGCCCTATTTTACGCTGTCGGTCATCGACGGGCGCAGTGTCTTATGGACGATAAACTGCTCCAGTGAACCCACAATACTATCGGATTGTTTGAAACTTGCGGCTATTTTTGAACATCAAATACTGGCGCTCGCCATCCTTGCAGAAGCCCCCGATACCAAGGATGAGTCCCATTCGGACGCATGTGCCACGGACAGTTCCATGAAGGCTACGATAAACAAATCGCAGAGTACTTACCAGCCTCAGGAACTGGCAAATATTATACAAAAACATTTTTCAGTGTTTGACTATTCCCAGCAAGAGGCTCCGTCATCCTTTCTCCCTTCTGGTGTACAACATTGCATAGACACGGGACCTCACCAGCCTCTGCAAAAGCCATACCGGAGTGTAAGGTAATCAATGACCAAGTCCTTGTCATGCTAAAGAAAGAAGTTATCCAAGGGTCGAGTATTCCGAGAGCAGCTCCAGCAATTCTCGTCAGAAAGAGAGATGGCACATGGCGATTTTGCGTTGATTACCGCCGCCTCAACGCCGTTACGAAGAAAGACGGATACCCTTTGCTACGAATTGGTGATGCTATAGATTGCCTTTCTTCGGCCTCATACTTTTCGAGTGTAGACTTGCGGTCCGGATACTGGCAGATTCCGATGCACAAAGCAGACAAGGAAAAAACGCCATTCGTTACACCACACGAACTTTTCGAATTTAATGTGATGCCTTTCGGGCTGCGTAACGCGCCTGCAACTATAGAGCGCTTCATGGACAACATTCTTCGTCATTTCAAGTGAGAAGTCTGCATGTGTTATCAGGATGATGTCGCAATTTTTGGACACACGTTTAGTGAACACAACGCTCGCCTCAGTTTTGTACTAGAGCGCCTAGGCAAAGCACGCTTGGTACTAAACTCCAAGAAATGTTGCTTTTGAGACGGCCAAACAGTAGTTCAAGGTCACCTAGCGGACAAAGAGGGCATAAGACCTGATCCATCGAAAATGGCTACGGTCGAAGCCTTTCCGCAACCTCGCTCAGTAAAACAGCTACGAAGCTTCTTGGGCCTCATACTTCCGTCGGTTTATTCCCGGAATCGCTCACATCGCGCATCCGCTGACGTGTCTCCTTCAGAAAGGCGTTCACCTTGACTGCACCCCAAAATGTTCGTGTGCTTTTCGTGAACTGAACTTCCATTGGACGTCCCATCTTGTTCTGAAACACTTCGACCCCTTGGCTCCCACAGAAATGCACACAGATGCTGCCAGTACTGGTGTCGGCACTGCTCCTATTCAACGCTTCGACACCAAAGAACACGTCGTAGCGTACGTGAGTCGCTCCCTATACAAGCCCGAACGCAATTACACCGTCACAGAACAGGAATATCTCGCGCTGATTTTCCCAGTACAGTGCTTTCGGTCATACCTGGGCGGACGCCCTTTCATCATCGTCACGGACCATCACTCTTTGTGCTGGCTCGTCAATCTGCGTGATCCATCTGGTAGGGACTTGCACGTTGGACACTCTGTATACGGGAGTACGACTTTACCGTTTCCTATAAAAGCGCTCGACGGCACGCCGACGCTGACTGCCTGTCGCGGCTACCGCTTGTCATGGCGGAATATGAAGCGGACAACCTTGACCACTACATCGTATCCTTGGAGCCCACATTTCCTAATTTCAATACCTTTAAGAATGTGCAGCAAAGGGACGACACTTTTAAACAAATACTTGCTGCCAAACAGAAATCAACAGCCAATCGTTTTTGCACACGTAATGGGCTTCTATACAAGAAGAACTACTCTACCACAGGCTCACGATATCTCCTGGTGGTCTCGAAAATTCCGCACATTTCCATATTGCGGGTTATGCTTGACCAACCAATCTCCGCTCATTTGGGAGCAGGTAGAACGCTTTGGCCTCTTCAAGAAAGATTTTACTGGCCCAATATGCGTCAGACGACACGGCAGTACGTCTCTAGCTGCAACGAATATCAACGTCGCAAACGTCCCACAAGTACTCCTCCTGGTGGACTACACCCTGCGACAGCCCCAAGGGCTCCATTCGAGCAAGTCGGCTTCGACCATCTCGGCCCGTTTCCACGGTCTTCGAAAGGAAATCGTTGGATCGTAGTGTTCGCTGACCACATGACACCCTACTGTGACACGGCTGCAATACCATCGGCTACTGCAGCCGACGTGTGCCTTTTCTTGCTACGTTTAATCATTCTCCGACACGGGCCTCCTAAAGTCGTTATTAGCGATCGTAGGCGACACATTACTGCAGTTGTGATTGAAGAGATGCTTCGTCTATCTTCAAGTTTTCAACAGTCTACGCCATACCATCCACAAACAAACGGCCTTACGGAACGCACCAACATAACTCTCACGAATATGCTCTGCATGTATGTCTCGACGGACCCCAAGAACTGGGACAGCGTTCTGCCTTTCGTTACTTATGCATTTAACACCGCCCAGCACGAAACTACCGGCTACAGAGCCTTCTTTCTCCTTTACGCTGGGCCGCCACGTTATACCCTTGAATGATCTATTCCCATTTATGAACCAATATGATGCCTGCATATCTGAGACCATCTGTCATGCCGAAGAAGCCCGCTGTCTTGCTTATTTGCGCACTCTTGCTTCACAAGATCGCTCGAAGGCACGTTACGACCGCCGACACCGACGCGTCACATAGGATCCAGGTGATTTAGTGTGGTTGTGGACGCCTACCAGAAAATGTGGGTTGTGCGAAAAACTACTGGCGCACTGTTGGACCTTAGGTTAGACAGCATAAGGGAATCGACGTACTGCATAGTGCGTCTTCTTTCAAATGGTCGACGCTTTTCAAAGACTGAAGTGACTCATCTTGCCCGCTTGAAGACCTGCACCGCTCGAGATGCTCTTTGACTTGCCCGATGGGCTTCTTCTGCGCGGGAAGATATATTAGAGGCGTGACAGTTTTGTATGATTTGGCTATGTGCCGCCAGCAGTAGTGGGACACGGGGCACGAGAGGGGAGAAGACGTTCACCTAGCGATAACCGAACCTCGGAAGGCACTCAGGACCGTCGTTTGCGTCCCAATAATCGAAAACTGCCTCAATGCATTGGAAGCACTGATCATGCATTGCACGTGGTTACTTCACATAGATATTCAATTGAGTCATGCAGCATATAGAAATGCGCTTTATGCTCTTCTGCGGTACATGAAAACGACAGACTTGAGTGCCCGACCGTAGGTACCCTGCACTTGCTCAGTGTGTGTGAATGAGTCAGACTCACGTGTCCTGTTTCGATATTTATTTTACTTCCCTGTCCCCGTAACCACACGTAGGGTATATAAACTGGGCAAAGTCTAGTTCCATCCTAGCCTTCCTCCCTTCTTTCTCTCTGTTGGTTTTATATTTTGTCTAGCTATAATTATGAAAATATGATTACGACGACGACATAGATAAATGAAAATTATTTCTTTATTTTCACGGATTTATTTTGTTCTGCTGCCTGCGATTTCAGGGATCATCTACTATGGCTTGCTATGTTGTTAGTCAAAACAAATTAATTAGGTAGTTCAATGCGGCATTGAGGTCCAGGAAGGTTAATAAGGAAACATTAATAAGGAAGCCTTTACAGCCTAATCTATAGGTGGACTGGCGCGACTGTACAGACAGATCGCAGTCAGTGTTATAATAGCTTCTTGGAAAACTGTCAGCATTATCTAAAATTGCCGTCCCATTGACCCAACGTCTTAAACAAAAAAATTACGGCATAACTCATGTAACGGTGACTGTCAATAGTAATGCGTGCAGCAACTGAGCAATGTAGAAATGGATGATACACCCGAACTTTTTGTATCTTTAACGCGCTTTATGTTTATTCTGATACTTTCACTGCTTCGGCAATATGCAACATACTCCAATATCGTCACACATCGCTATAGCACTCGCTTGCCAAGGTACCCCATGATCATGGAGGCAAGACGACGATTCTATGACGCTGTCGCGACGATAATTCATTTCGGGGATTTTAATGAAAAGCAGTTTCTGTTCAAAACGTTTAGAAACTAAAAAAACATCAGAATATCGGTCCAGAATGAGCTCTCGCAGTACTCCGAAGAACCGAAGACTTCTACTGAATCGCGCAAAAGCTCAGAAGGAGCAGGGAAAGAAAGTCAGCTTGATTAATTACAAACTGCGAGTGGATATTAGGTTCTTAATTTGGGATGAACAAAAAAACTCGAAAAAGGAAACTCATGGTGATCAAGGTACTTTAAAGAACGACTGAACTAATGTTGCAGTTAAGGAATTATGGGCTGGAAACAATAATGCGCGTAGCCTTGTTAAGAACTCTGAGAAACTTGAATCGGTCATATTCAGATACATGCCACATTTAGTTGGGTTAACCGCAACATTGCTGCATGGCAGCATTGATGACACAGTCTTTCCCCCCGTCTTATCCGGCTTATCGTCGACATTGAGGGGTGGCGGGGTAGTAATTTTGGTTAAAAACATAACTGCTGTTCTTTTACACAAGCCAGCAACCTAGAAACTGTTACATTGAAACTTTCTTGCTGGGGTAAATCATTTTTATTGCTTGCGATTTATCGCGCCATTGACTCAACTGCGCAATTGTTTGTGACCTCTGTGGACAGATCTCATCGTTTACAAGTGATAATGTTCTGTTTATAGGGGATTTTAATCTTCACCGAGTCTAACTCGCACTTGAACTACCTACGCAATATTATGCTTTATCATAGCTTTCAGTAGGCTGTCAAACATTCGACACACATTCAAGGCACGTCGGCAACGTTTCATGACCTTGTGTTTTGTAAGTCGATTCGTTGAGAATTTTTCTGGCTCCGTTGATCTTGGCATTTCTGACCCTGAACTCCTATATTTCACATGCCCGTTAAATTCGTGCCAAGTTAGTAAAACAAGACAATTACTACTGAAGATTTCTCTCAAGTCTGTGACGAAAGCGTTCTAGATTACCTTGAAATAATGATAACACTTATAAAGAATTCCTTGTAACTATGTCATAACTATCACCTAATTGCCCTGGTAGGCGTACGCGACATACCTTAACATGGTCTGTTCCTCGCTACCGGACCACTGACAACTCACAGGCACTCCACTTCAATTTACCACCCATTCTAAACGAATTTCCTGAACTACTGCTAGACAACGGCAGCTATGCCAATTCTTCACATCAATGTTGTAAATAGCTGTCAAATAGTTATCCTTGCAAATGGCGTGCATGTGTCTTGTTTGCGTGGCTTTTGCCTATCCTGTACTTATTGCATTCTGTTTTGGTTTGTCATTGTTGCGCGATGTCTGTTATCAGTGCTATTTTTACTCTTTATTGTTTGTGAAACCTGTTAAATAAAGAGCACTTTATTTTTATTTATATTTATTCTATTTCTTGCAGTCAAAAGTCTTTATACGGTGTTTATGCTGTATTAAACGTTTGATGCGAATCCTACTGTAACTTTGTATGTTAACTTCAAGTGATCCTTACGTAAACTTTGTTACAGTATGCACACATGTTAAAATTATGATACGATATGCATATATGTGCTGTGAACGTCGTATACTGCCGACGTAAGGGTCTTCAGGGACTCAGTCAAGCTGCCTAGAGCAGCTTTTACCCCTGAAGACCATCGAGAATTATCTGGTGAAACAGACTGATTCATTGATTGAAATATGCCTTGACAATTTTTGAGGGCATGATATTGCTGTACTTCGGGACAGGTTTAAAAAGAATGCCAATCACTGCCTCAAGGATTTTATTCCGAGAAAAGATAAGCGAACATCGGAAATTACTCCCTGGATATCAAGAGAAATTTTACACCTTAAAAGAAGTGTTCAGCGCTCAAGAGGAAGCTTGAGCTCGGGTGCTCCTAGCTAAATACATGTAAAAGGAGGATTCGTTTTCCGCAACCACTGCACCAAATTTCGCAAGGTTTGTTGTATTTAAAAGAAAAACATAAAATCTATTTAAAGTTAGGTTTCAATTTTTGATTAAGTTGATCAGACTTTTAATAAAAAATTGGCAAAAATTTCTGAAAACGACACTAGCAAGTTTACAACTCTAACACAGCAATGAAAAATGATATCACAATTTTCTGAATTATATACTATAGTAAATCTAAAGCGGTCAAGAGAGATCATGTTTAATGGCAGAAAGGTGGAGAGGTCGGCCTGAGTGAAGTTCCTCTAGCCTGCTACTCCACGCTGGGGAAGGGGTTTGGGGAATAACAGAGGTGGGATGAGATGAGGAAAGAGGGTGGTGGTACGGCAAATACGATGAGGGCTGCACATCATACTGTATCTGTGCATTGTGTACACGTACACTTCACACCACAGCACAGTCATCATAGCGAGCAGAGTTAGAAGTTACTGCAATGTAGCCAGTAGAAGACTGTCTATAGCGTTCATAATTTTAACCGCTGTTAGCGCCAGTGGCGTAATTAAAGCGGACAGTAGCAGCTGCAGGGCGGCGATTATTTGTCGCAGCATGGTTTTGATAACAGAGTCCGATGGTGCCATCTGATTGCCCTGTCTTTGCTCGCGCTGACAGTCTAAGGCCCGTGTGCGCGGCGGCAAGCGTGGCCATACATTCGATTCCGCGCTTGCGCAGCTGGCTTGAAGCAATGGTTTAGAGACATTTATCCATGCCAATTCAACTACCTTCTCCTGGAGCTGCGGAATTGGAGCCAGGGAGCTCCAATATGTTACATAGGCATCTAAAAAATTTAATAATATGGAAAGACAGCTTTTGCAGAACGTAGCAACGTAACAAATTTACGTAAGATGTAAGAAAAGCTTGACAATATATATGTACACGATATACACAACGGGCAGAAGGCAGTCATACAATATGGAGGCCGTGCGCACGACTATCGGCGATCGTCGTCTTCGTTAGTTCTCTCATCATCGTTCGCTCCTGCAGCGCCTCGTGGCATGACCCCCGGCGCCGATGGCGCTGTTCCAGCGTTTGGCAGGTTTGAGTGATTCCACTCAGGGTCGAGCGACGTGAACGATATCAGAGGAGAATCGCGGCTTGGAGGTATCGAGAGGTTGTAACTCGTAGGTCACGTCTGTCACTTGACGCAAGACACGGTATGGGGCTGAGTAGGGTGAAATCAGCTTCTCACAAAGACCCACTCGCCATGCTGGTTTCCAAAGGAGCCCGATGTCACCAGGGTTAAAATGGACAGCGCGGTGGTGAGGGTCATATATGCGTCGTTGCTTTTCTTCGGAATTGGTCAGACGGAGGCGTGCAATCTGACGCGCCTCGGCCGCTCTACATATGACATCTCGGGCATATTCTGACGTTGTATCGAGAAAGGCTGGGAGGATTGTGTCAAACAGTAATATGGAGTCTCGTTCATACAAGAGCAAAAATGGCGAGAAACCAGCAGAAACATGATGGCATGTATTGTAGCCGAATGTTACGAACGCGAGAGCGGCATCCCAGTCACGGTGGTCGGTGGAGACAAATGGCGAGCATTTCAAAGATAATTCTATTGAGCCGCTCTGCGAGGCCGTTAGTCTAAGGCCGATACGTCGTTGTAAACTCGTGCTTTGTGGCGCAGGTGTGCAAGGTGTCCTGGACGACCTGTGAAAGAAAATGGCGCCACCGGTCGGTAAAGACTTGCCGAGGGCACCGTGGTGAAGTACCATTGCGTCGAGAAGGAAGTCAGTGACGTCTCTTGCACAACTGGTAGGGAGAGCTCGCGTGGCCGCATAGCGTTGGTGTAGTCCGTAGCAAGTGGTATCCACTTGTTCCCACTAAGCGACGAAAGAAAAGGACCAAGGAGATCAAGACCACCTCGAAAGAATGGCGACAATGGTATTTCGATGGGCTGAAGGCGACCAGCTATTAGGGCTGTAGGTTTCTTGCTGTGCTGACAAGATTTACAGGATGCGACGTAACGGCGAACGGAACGGTAAATACCGGGCGAGAAGAAACAACGCCAACATGGTCATATGTGTTTGAGACTCCAAGATGACCAGCCGTTGGGACATCATGCAACTCTGCGAGCACAGTCGCACGCATATGCTTGGGAACGACCAGTAGCAGTTCAGGGCCATCCGGGTGAATGTGATAACGGTACAATATGCCATCTTGCAGTACAAACATACGCGAAGAGGGTGAAGTTGGCAGGTCCGTCAGGTTGGCAATGACGTCTTTCTGGTAAGGGTCGCGTCGTTGCTCATCGTCGATGTCACCAAACGCGGTAAGCGCGAAGACGCAGGTTGGCTCGCCGGCCTCAGACTGGTCTGGTGGGTCTACTGGATGACGTGAAAAGCAATCAGAGTCCTCACGGAGTAGACCTGTAGTATACGTCACTCTGTAAGAGTACTTTTGGAGCCGTAGAGCGCACCGACCGAGACGTCCATCTGAATCTTTTAAAGACGAACGCCAGCACATGGCGTGGTTATCGGCGATAACCGTGAAAAGGCCGTCCGTTGAGGTACGGGCGAAATTTGCCTAGTGCCCAAACGAGGGTGCGGCATTCACGAACGGCGATCGAGTAATTCTGTTCGGCTTGTGACAGAAGACGTCTAGCGTAGCATATGACACCGTCGCAACCATGCTGTCGCTGTGCCAAAACAGCGCCGATACCGCGGCCGCTTGTGTCGGTGTTGGGGCGGACACGTCAAAGTGGCCGAGAATCGGCGGCGACGGGAGTCGCCTCGTCAGCTCAGCGAATGTACTAGCTTGGTCGGGACCCCAGACAAAAGTCGCCCCTTTCTTAAGCAGTTCCCTTAGAGGGCGTGCGATGTAAGCAAAATTTCGCGCGAATCTGCGGAAGTAGAAGCAGAGGCCTACAAAGCTTCGAACATTGGTTACGCAGGTGGGCACAGATGAATCCTTGACAGGGCGAACTTTCTCTAGATCGCGGCGAACATCGGAAAAGTCGACGAGGTGTCCGAGCACACACAGTAAGTGGCCGGCGGCCAAAGTGACATTTCGTCGAATTGAGCTGAAGTCTCGCCTTGCGGAACACTGAAAGAATTGTCGAGAGACTCTCGAGGTGTGTGTAAAAAGTCAGCGAAGACAATGACATCATCGAGGTAGCAATATAAATTCACATATAAAATTTGTCCGCTTTCAGTGTCCTAATGGATACGCTTTACAGAACTGCGACATATGTTTTTGCTGCAGAGCTATTTGTAAACTTCGTGCTTCTACTTCTTTCGAACTTTCGAATTCTTGAAGATTCTTTTAACAAAATTCAGGCCATAAATCGAAATGCCGCTTCCAACTGTGACTATAATTTACATTCTCTCTCAAATGAAGCAAATTTTATTAACATCGGTCCAGGGGTTACTTCAGAGAAGCGTTTTCGCATTTTACATATTTAAATAGGTTGCGTCGGAGTTGCGACTGAGCTCGAGCTTCCTCTTAAGACGACGACGTTGTTCACGTGGCGCAATCAGAGAAATCGAGAATAACTAAAATCAAAAGGTGGGGCATGCTACACCATGGTACTGCCAGCATAGGCTGATAGATTTTATTTGCTCCGTGCCGCAAAACTTTTGGGCCTTTCCTAGAAAAGAGAACAAGGCAGTTAGCCATATCGTACACGAGGGGAATATCGTCAATGAAAAGCACAATATTGCGGAATATTTTAATCAATACTGCCACAAAGTTTTTTTCTAACTGTGACACTGCTACACTGTATAACCGTGCGCCATGCAACTCTGCACATGATAGTGACTGTTTCAATGCTAGTCAACCTTAATACTGAATCCTCCCCAGGTCCAGATGATATACGTAACCTTTTTTAGGAGTTATGCCGAAGCATTAGCACTTAATATAGTTGTTATATTTCAAGTATCCTTGTCTTCAGCTATCCTGCCTAGAGATTGGCTCTTGGCACGTGTTGTGCGTGTACTGAAAGGAGGTGACGCCATACTAGTAACAAGTTATGTTCCTATATCACTTCATCATGTTACAAACTACTTGAACGTATCATAGCCAATGAAATTAATTAGTTTATAGGGGGGAACAACCTACTTTCTTCTTGGCAACACGGTTTTCGCAAGGGCTTTTCTATTGTAACACAATTACCAACAGTTTCTCAAATTTTGCTAGTGTTCTTGATAGGCCAGGTCAACTTGATGCAATATCTTTCAGTTTTAGAAAAGCGTTCGATCTTGTAGCACATAGCAAGCCTCTTATAAACTAAAATGAACCTTCCAACTTACTTAGTGAATTGGGTGGCTGCTTATCTGACTAACCGCATGCAGTTCGTTTCAATTAATGACCAATCCTGCAACGAACTTCCCGTATCATCTGGAGTGACCCAGGGCAGCGTACTGGGCCTTTTACTTTTCTTTATACACAATAATGACAATACAAATAAAATTAATTCCCCTGTTCTAATTAGATTATTTGGGCATGATGGTGTGCTGTATAATGAAATTAAATGTCATGAAGATTAATTAGTGCCAAACTCTAATCTCCAAAACATTCTTTCCTGGTGTCATCGGTGGAGCATGAAATTAAGTTTCAGTAAAACAGTCTACATGTCAATACATAAAAAAATTAAAAAACTTGTTTCTCTACAAACTAGGTTTCGAAATGCTTGAAGAAGTCATCGAGTATAAGTACTTGGCAGTCACAATAATCAACAACTTAGTCTGCAGTGTTCACATTTATAACATGTTTAGCTCTTCATTCAGGAAACATTGCTTTCTAAGACATAAGCTAGAACAAGCACCTCCTAGTACTTCTTCAACACCTTATACATCACTGATTCGAACTAAACTTCAATAGGCCAGCATTGCCTGCAATCACTATACGTAAACGTGAATACTCTTGAAATAATACAGCGTAAAGCTGTCAGATTCGTCAGTTCCAAATATCGTACAAGCGAATCTCGCTCTCTACTCCAATGACACAGCAGCATTGAGACTGTACAATTACGAAGGAAATACAAAGATTAAAATTTCTGTTTTCGCTCAAAAAGAATCTTTTGTTTGTCAACCCAGATCCTTATCTAAAACCACTTATAGAACGCAGTATCGTCACGCTGACTCATTAACATTGTATAACACCCTAATTAACCTTCTAAAATGTTCGTTCTTTTCACGCAGCATAAAAGATTGGAAAGGCCTATCCTTTTCGGAGTTATCTAATGCTGCTTTTAGAACATACCTGTCCTTGAGGTCACTGGCATTAATGTACTGTGAATTTATACCTACACTTATTAGTTCTCTTTTGTTCGGTTTTCCTGTGTCTTGTCAGCGGCAGTATCGGCTTCGTAAAATTTTGTTTTTCTTTTTTTTATCGGCATGTGCGACACGCTTCTGGCAGTTTGGTGCTGTCTCAAGTGCGTAAACAACTTTATATATTATTCTATTGATTGCTTAGCTTCATTTTCCTGAACTTGGTATTGCTATTTGCCAATTTTGTATGGTTAGTGTCTCTTTCCTTTGCATGTACTTAACCTTTATGCGGTTTTGTACCTCCTGCTTGGGCCGCCTTTTGGGCCTGCAGTGTACTGTAAATAAATTTTAAAAAATATCCAGCTTTCAGGATGCATAGATGAGTGAATGGATGCTATAAGCACGCCCTCTCAAACAGTGTGGTGGGTTGTACCACCAAGCTGTCGTTCTTATTTAGCCTAACGTCCTACGTAACTTTTTGAAAACAGACACAAAGAATAGCCAGCATACAACTTTCTGAAGTAACACTAGGAATTTTGTTTTTGTACACCACCATTGTTTGTGGTCTCCCTAGTTTTGTTCCACCAAAAATGGAATCGCTTTTTACTAATTTCTATTAGGAAAATCTGTTTTCCCTTGCTATCCCTGAACCCAAGAGCTTCAAGGGCGCCAGAAGTGCCTGACTCGACCTCTGGGCACATACGTTCACACTCGAATGAAACATCCTACATCGTTTCCTTAGTTTTACCACATGAAGCACACGTTTCAACATCAAGAGTTTTCGACCCATTTCACCATCAAGGATTCCGACTGGCGACGGTAGCTTTCCGAAGGTCTACTGTTCCAAGTCTGTGGGCGGAATCAAATAAACAGTCACTTGATAATTGCAGGTGTTTGTTTCGTGAACATTCCCTTCCAAGAATTCGAACCCTTCCTGAACACCCAAATCAACTCTTTACTCGAAACATCAACTATGGACTTACCTTAAGCTGTTAGGCAAGCTGTTAGGTAGCAAACCGAAGATTCTTCTTTTTCCGCTATGAATTCCGAGAATACATGCCAACCAGAGCAAATATAATAGAATTTGAACCCGCCGCCAGTTGGAATCGGACATACAGCGGGAAAAAAATCGAGTGCGTCATCGATATCTGGAATCAACGTCGCCATTGAAACTACAGATTCGACAGGCAACGGCTGCATATTCCGTCAAAGATGGACGCCACTGCTGCTGTGCTTGCTGAAAGTGTGCCAACGCTGTCGCTGGACGCGATCTGTAAGGTCGCCATGGGTAGCGCCTGACGTTTTCGCCGCGGCCGCCGGAGAAGGAAGAACATTTTCTTAAACTCGAAGGCCCGCGTGCCAGCGAAGCGCGTCCCAGAGCATGGTCCAAGCCCTCGTCTCCCTGCGACATTGACGATGGTGGTGGTGGTAGAAATGTTTATTGCCAATGATATTGACACGTGTCCTTGTCTTTATCGGGTGACATGTTTCACCACCTAACAAATGTTATCGCACAGCGCTGGACGCGCCTGCATGTATCTGAAGTTTCTCATATGTTATCGATGCTTCTATCCGCTGTCTGTTGGCGCCGAACCTTGTGTAATCTGATTGCATGTTGGCGGGACGCGAATGGCGTAGAACTTTGTGGAAGCCAGCGATTGCTCTGGAACATTTGATGGCTACTGTATAAAAGCGGACGCGCTTGACCCGCTGATCAGATTTTCGACGATCGCCGACAATGTTCGCCGCTATCGTTGTGCTATAAGTGTAGCCTGTTTTGTGGACACAGGTTCGCCCAATAAAAGTTAGTTTTGTCTTTCACAGTATTGCTACTGTGTTCTTCAACGTCACCACCACGTGACATCTGGTGGAGGTGCTTTTCGTTCATGTACCGGACAAGGTCGATTCAAATAGGTCGCGAAGCTTCGGGCGAAAAGCGGTTCAGTACAGATTGTCACCGAAATCAGCATGGGGGGTTATGGGAGCAGCGATTGAAGCGCGACTATGTTTGGAGGGAACAAACATTGGGAAAGAAAAACGCGTTTTTGAATTCAAACGAGACACAGTTAGATTCATTCAACGAAAATAAAATTCCTAGTCATGTTTATATATTCGTGACGAGTTAAGAAAATACAAGTTTAATTTTATTATTATTATTAAATGCATTTCTTTTCAGTGCCCATCGCTACAGGGGGCGTTGACGCTACTATCACTCGCAATGCAATGCACGTCTTGAAATGGGCAGAAAGGCGCACTCGTAAAGTTCGCCTGTTGAAATACGCCCCCCTCACAGTTTTTGTTTTCTTGCTTGTCGAAGTTTGTCTGAATTTGGTGACGCGGGTAGCTTCATCGCTTCTTAATCTGTTCAGTTAAACGGAGTGGGTTATGACCGCCATATAATTGTGTAGTTGTTTTCGTGAGACTGCGCTGGCCGACGGGCTTGGAATCCGACAATTGGATCAGCACTCTACACCTAAAGCTTTCGTCGGCCTCCAAAGAAAGTATGTTCTGTGCAGGGATGCGATTTCGACAACCGTACGGCTGGCGTCTTCCTGCATCGCTTTCCAAGCTGAAAGGTCGAAACGCCCATCAAGTCGAATGGCGGGGCATTTGAATATATAGCTCTGAAGGAAGGACAACAAAACAAATTTCGCGCCTTCGATAACAAAATGACGTCACTTCTGCTTTTAACGGACATGGCGTCACATTATTTTTTCTTCCGCCGGAAGTGTTCCCACCACATACAGATGGCACTTAGCCCCATGAACCGCCAATGGACCGCCATGTTTTGAAGGTATGGGCTCCTATGGAAGCTTCGCTACCAGGTATATTTACCTTGTACCGGACGCCCCCGACAAGCCGTGATCCAAGCCCGGACCGCAAAGAGAACACCAGCGTAGTCCCGGACCATCGAGTAAGCCGCCGTCTTCAACAACTGCCCCCGGAGCACGGACGTTTGCCTGAGACGACCAGGAAGATCGCCACCAAATCCACCCCAATGGCAGCCCCAGCGTCCCCCATCGTGCTCCAGCAGCCCAGGGAGCCTCCGAAGTTCCGCGGTTCAACGTTCGAGGACCGGGAAAGCTGGCTTCAGACATTCGAGAGGGTCGCTGCTCTTGACAACTGGAACAGCGACGACAGACTGCGACATGTCTTCTTCGCATTGGAAGACGCTGCCAGGACGTGGTTCGAGAACCGAGAAGCCACTTTAACGACCTGGGAGCTGTTCCGAAGCGGCTTCTTGCAGACATTCGTAAGCGTCGTAGGCCGAGAACGAGCCCAAGCGCTATTAGAAACCCGGGTGCAGCTACCTAATGAGAGAAACGTGATCATCACGGAGGAAATGAGCCGTCTATTCCGTAAGGCCGACCCTGAAATGCCCGAGGAGAAGAAAGTCCGCCTACTCATGCGTGGTGGGAAGGAGGAACTTTTTGCCGGAATGGTACGAAGCCCACCGAAGACCGTCGACGAGTTTCTTCGCGAGGCCACCAGCATCGAGAAGACACTCGACATGCGAAACCGGCAATTCCAACGCCACACGAACTCGACAAACTACGCCGGAGTTCAGTCACTGGCCACAGAAGACCTGCGCGAGACTTTTCGAACGGTCGTGCGGGCGGAGCTACAGAAGCTGTTCCCATCATCACAGCCTCAAATGGCTTCGATTAACGACGCCGTACGTGAGCAGCTCCAACAACTCGGAGTAGCCCGCCATCACGTTCTCCCTCCGCGCCCACGGCAGGGCCCAGTGACGGCACAGTTCCGTTGTCCACCACCGCCCCCGCCGCCAGCACGCCAAGCCGTAACCTCACGCAGCGTTCCAAGGAAGACTGACGGTTGGCGCGCCCCCGACCACCGTCCGCTTTGCAATCATTGCGGAGAAGCCGGGTACATCTATCGCCGATGCCCACACCGGCAGATGGGACTCCGAGGGTTCTCCGTTAAATGGGCGAACGACGTCGCGATATCGCCGACTACCTCGCCGCCACTCAGTGGAGCCCTCGACGACCGTCCCGTTAGCCGTCACTAGGCCGCTACTTGTCGCCGCAGCGCCGACAATATACCGGCCCAGCCCGGGGCCGCTCTGCGAGCCCATATCCGGAAAACTAAAAGCAGCAACCGATGGAGGTGCGGTTGCTGTTCGTCGAACAGACGAAGATCATCAGCCGCCGATGAAGACGACGAAAAGACCATCTCGACGACATAATAACGACACGCCGCCGTCCCGACGAAGTCAGGAAGCCAAGACTACACGGACGAAAGACGACTGGACGACGTGACGTTCCAACTACAGTTCAACACGACGCAGCCGTGATCCGATGCCAAGACCTAACTGCAACGCCAGAGAAAGAACCACCGACCTCGACGTGCTTCTCGACGGCCACGCAGTTGCCGCCTTTATGGACACAGTGGCTGATTACTCCGTCATGAGTGGACACATCGCCGCCCAGTTGAAGAAAGCTAAGACTATATGGGAAGGCCCTCAAATTCGGACCGCTGGAGGACACCTCATAACGCCGACTGGAATGTGCACGGCAAGAATTACCATTCACGACCATATTTACCCTGCCACCTTCGTTATTCTCCAACAGTGTTCACGAGACGTCATTCTCAGCATGGACTTCCTGAACCAACACGGCACAGTCTTCGACCTGAAGTTGAAGTCAATAACGCTCTCGGAAGATCAAGCGATACCGCCGGAGAGCCTTCCTAGTCACCGCGCCTTGAGTGTGCTCGAAGATCAAGTGAGCATCCCGCCTCGCTCCAGCATTCTTATTCCGCTCTGCACCAAAACATGTGCTGACGTTGGTCGCCTTCGATGACGCCTTCTACGTCTACTGCTCGATCGTGAAATTGGCGTCGCAAGAAGAATCGCTCGACTGTACGGAGGAAACACCGAAGTATTGCTGACAAACTTCAGCCACGAGTTCAAGCACATCAACAAGGGCACGACGATCGCAAACATCGGGGAAATTCTGGAAACCAGCAATGCGTTTGTCCTCTCGGATTCTGCCGCATCTACCCGGACGAACGTAGCTCCCGAACCAAGCTTCGACATAAATCCAAGTTTCCCTATGATTAAGCAACAACAGCTCAGAAGTTTACTTCGACGATACAAAGAGTGCTTTTCGACTTCATCTAGGATTCGACAAACGTCAGTCGCAAAGCACCGCATAATAATCGAAGAGTGCGCTCGACCACTCCGCCAGAGCCGTTATCGAGTTTCTACGCAAGAACGTGAGGCTATAAGGCACAAAGTTGACGAAATGCTGCGCGACGACATAATCCAGCCGTCAAAAAGCCCGTGGGCATCTCCTGTAGTTTTGGTGAAGAAAAAGGATGGAACCCTACGTTTCTGCGTCGATTATCGTCGTCTGAACAAGATCACGAGGAAGGACGTATACCCCCTCCCACGAATAGACAACGCATTGGATCGGCTCTGCAACGCTAAATACTTTCCGTAGATGGACCTCAAGTCTGGCTATTGGCAAATAGAAGTCGACGAAAGAGATCACGAAAAGACCGCCTTCATCACCCCAGACGGCCACTACGAGTTCAAGGTTACGCCACTCGGACTGTGTTCGGTGCCTGCAACGTTCCAGCGCGTGATGGACACGGTTTTAGCAGGATTCAAGTGGCATACCTGTCTAGTAAACTTGGATGACGTCGTCGTCTTCGCCGGAAAATTCGACGATCAGCTTAGGCGGCTTGCAACAGTACTAGAGGCCATCAGGTAATCAGGGCTTACTGTGAAGCCGCAAATGTGCCGCTTCGTTTACGGCGAGCTTCTCTTTCTAGGCCACGGTCATCAGCGAATCTGGAGCCCGCCCCAACCCGAAGAAGACAGCTGCCATCGCAAAGTTCCCGCAGCCCATCGACAAGAAGGCAGTGCGTAGATTCCTTGGAATGTGTGCCTACTACAGGCGCTTTGTCAAGGACTTTTCACGCATCACGCATCACGGAGCCGCTAACACATCTAACCAAATGTACTGTCGAGTTCAAGTGGGAAACGCCGCAGGCCGATGCATTTCAAGAAATTAAACAACGCATGCAGTCGCCGCCGGTACTTGCACACTTCGACGAGGACGCCGATACCGAAATCCACACTGACGCCAGTAGCCTAGGCCTCGGTGCCGTCCTAGTCCAGAGGAAAGACGGACTTGAACGGGTGATATATTATGCTAGCCGGTCGCTGTCTAAAGCGGAAGGTAATTATTCCACGACTGAAAAGAAATGCCTCGCCATCACATGGGCTACACCAAAATCCCGCCCTTATCTATATGGGAGGCCATTCAAAGTGGTCAGCGCCCATCACGCGTTGTGTTGGCTAGCAAACTTAAAAGACCCTTCACGACGGCTGGCGCGGTGGAGCCTCAGACTACAAGAATATGACATCACTGTAACCTACAAGTCCGGACGAAAACACTCAGATGCCGATTGCCTAACATGCGCCCCCATTGACCAACCGCCGCAAGATGACGAGGATGACGACGCCTTCCTTGGAATGATAAGCGCGGAAGACTTCGCGGAAAAGCAACGTGCAGACCCGGAGCTAAAAGGCCTCGTCGATTATTTGGCAGAAAACACCGACCTTCTCCATAGGGCATTTAAGCGCTGATTGTCTTCGTTAATGCTTCAAAACAACCTACTCGTGAAGAAAAACTTCTCACCAGTCCGCGCCAACTACCTTCTTATTGTTCTATCGGCGCTGCGTCCAGAAGTACTGCACGCCCTACATGATGATCCGACCACTGGAAACCTCGGTTTCTCCCGGACGCTATCGAGGATACAAAAAAGGTATTACTGGCCACGCCTAACCGCCGATGTCGCCCATTACGTCACGACATGTCGAGACTGCCAGCGAAGCAAGACACCACCGACAAGGCCAGCGGAATTAATACAGCCTATAAAGCCTCCTTACCGACCTTTTCAGCAGATAAGGGTGGACTTGCTGGGACTGTTTCTGACATCAACTTCCGGAAATAAGTGGATCGTTGTGGCGACGGACTATCTCACCCGTTTCGCTGAAACGAAAGCTCTACCGAAAGGCAGCGCAGCCGAAGTGGCGAAATTTTTCGTCGAGAACATCCTCCTGCGACATGGTGCTCCAGAAGTCCTCATCACCGACAGAGGAACGGTTTTTACAGCTGAGCTCACCCAATCCATTCTGCAATACCGCCAAGCAAGCCACAGGAGGACAACTGCCTACCAGCCGCAGATGAATGGTCTCACGGAGCGCCTGAACAAGACCCTCGTCGACATGCTAGCAACGTACGTCGACGTTGAACACAAGACTTGGGTTGCCGTCCTGCCGTACGTAACATTCGCTTACAGCACGGCGGTGCAAAAAACAACACAGATCACGCCGTTTAAGCTGGTTTACGGCAGGAACCCGACGACAACACTCGACGTCATGCTGACCCACCTCAATGACGAAGAGAATCTTGACGTCGCTACCTATCTCCAGCGCGCCGAAGAAGCACGACAGCTCGTCCGCCCACGGATCAAGAACCAACGGCGTACCGACAGCCAACGCTACAACTTCCTACGACGCTCCGTTCAGTACCAGCCCGACGACCGGGTTTGGGTATGGACCCCGGTACGCCGACGAGAACTGAGTGAGAAACTATTGCGACTCTATTTTGGACACTACAAGGCCATCCGACGTATTGGCGCGCTGGACTATGAGGTCGTGCCTGACGGCATTTCGCATTCGCAGCGGCGCCGCGCACGATCTGAAGTGGTCCACGTGGTGCGTCTTAAACCCTTTTTCGGACGCTGACGAACTTTCCTTATTTTGTAGTTTTCTTTGCTACGAGTGCTTCTTTACTTTCGTTTGATTGCAGCATCGGGTCCATGGTTTTCAAGAGGGGGTATTGACACATGTCCTTGTCTTTATCAGGCGACACGTTTCACCGCCTAACAAATGTTATCGCACAGCGCAGGACGCGCCTGCATGTATCGGAAGTTTCTGGAATGTTATCGATGCTTCTATCCGCTGTCTGTTGTCGCCGAACCTTGTGTAATCTGATTGCATGTTTGCGCGACGCAAATGGCGTAGAATTTTGTGGAAGGCATGCGGGTCCCAGCGATTGCTTTGGAACATTCGTCGACTCATCTATAAGAGCCGACGCACTTGACCCGCCGATCAGATTTTCGACGATCGCCGACCATGTTCGCCGCTATCGCTTTCCTATAAGTTTAGCCTGTTTTGTGGGCACAGGTTCGCCCAATAAAAGTTAGTTTCATCTTTCACAGTATTGCTACTGTATTCTTCAGCGTCACCACCACGTGACAATAAGAATCGTGGGGGCAAAGCCCCCTACATGGCATTTGGGTGCTCCCTTACTATGAGGAGGCACCCTTACAAAGCGAAGGAGAGCCCTTGAAGCGCAATCCCTCTTTTTGCTCTGAAGATGAACTAGCCTTGAGCGGAATTGCAGGTTAGACGAGTCTCCCAGTAAACTCCGCCACGGCAAGTGATTGGGGAATAGGGAAGGTGGGGCATGTGAGGAGGGTGTCTAGGAAGTCTCCTGGTTTACCGCAAAGTTTGCATGTTGAGGGGAATTGGTCTGGGTATCGGGCATGTGGCAGCATGGGGTATGGAGCAGTCCGAGTTCGTAGTCGTGGCCAGTGTGCGGCCTTCTCTATGGTGAGGGATGGGACTGGGGGTGTGTATTCCCTTCGTTTGTCTCGGTAGTACGAGATAATATCATGGAAGGAGAGAAGGCACTCCCCGGCCCGTAGAGGGGCCTCGGTTCCTACTGCCCGGAATGTGAGACCTCGGGCCAATGAGTGAGCCTCCTCGTTGCCAGGGGGCCCGGCATGTTCTGGCGTCCATATTAGGGTTATGTGGCGCCGGGGCTGCCAGAAGCGTATTAAGCGCGCAGCGGTGCGGGATATGTAGCCATTGGCATAGTTGAGAATGGTGAATTTAGAGTCGGTGGTAATTTTAGTGGCAGACGTAGGGAAAAGAGCAAGCGCGATGGTTGCCTCTTCTGCCTCTGTGGTGGAATTGGTGATGATTGAGCTGGAGATTAGAAGCTTTGCTTGATTGTCGGCTACCGCCAGGGCCCTACAAGAGCCTGACGTATACTACGCTGCCACGTAGACCACCTCATGGTCCTCACCATACTGTTTGTGGAGGGGCCGAGCCCTTGCTATGCTGCGGTTCCCGTCTCACTCAGGGTTCATTTTCTTGGGGACAGGGGATATGTTGAGGTGAGAGCGGTGGTTAGGAGAAAGGGGGACCCCCTCGGTAGGGTGCGAAATTGAGGTTAGGCTTAATTGGGATAACAGAGTGCGGCCAGCCCTGAGTTAGACAGACGGGATATTTGTGCCGTAAAGGTGGCTTCTCGGAGTTCCTCAAAGGTGTTGTGGACAACGAGTTTGAGGAGTCGGTCATTGGGTGTGATGGGAGGAAGGCGTAGAGCTACTTTCGTGCAACTCCATAAGAGAGCGTTTACCCGATCGCTCTCCTTTTTCCGAAGGGGTAGGTAAGGAAGAACATGTACGGTGCGGCTTATTATATAAGCCTGGGTGAGGCGAAGAGTGTTTCCCTCGCGAAAGCCAGCCCGGCGGTTCGCTATGCGGCGAATTAGTCGGTTAGTCTGTCGAGCGTGTATTTGGGGAGTTTTATGACTTCTCCGTGCGCACCATGACAGTGGATAACTAGCCCTAGCACTCAGATGTTGGATCCTAGTGGGATGGGGTGAGTACCTTGCATAAGGGTGATGGGAGGAACGACTGAATCATGTTGCTTGTGGCGGAAGAGAAAGAGCTCCGATTTTGAGGGGCAGCAGGTGAGGCCACGCTCTCGTACGTATGTGCCGATTGTGGTTAGTGCATATTATAGGTGTTCTCATTCGGCGTCACTGTCTCGGTTTCTCCAGACAGTGATGTCGTCGGCGTAAAGGCTGAAATGGATGTGGGGGATTTGAGCTAGTTGTTGGGGTAGGTGAAGGAGTGTTATATTGAATAGTATAGGGGAAAGGACGGCTCCCTGGGGCGTACCTCGTTCCCCGAGTGTGACACCTGAGAGGCGGTGGTCGCCAAAAGTAAATGTGGCTGTGCGGTGGCTGAGGAAGTCTGGGATGTAGTTGTACATCCTGGCGCCGACTCCCAAGGTTGTAATGTTTTGTAGGATAGCTGAGTCTGTAACGTTGTCAAATGCCTTAGTAAGATCCACACCTAGGATAGCTTTGGTGTCGTTGGTTTGTGAATCTAGAAGGTGATATTTTAGCGGTAGGGAGGCGTCCTGTACGGAAAACCCAGGACGAAATTCAAACGTGCCGGTGGGCATCAGATCATTCCTTTCGAGGTAACGACAGAGCCTGGTCTGGAGTACGTGTTCCATCACTTTGCGCGCAGAAGAGGTCAGAGAGAAGGGTCTGAGCTTAGAGGTGAGCCGAGATTTTCCAGGTTTAGGAATGAAAACGACTTTGGCCTCTTTCGATTGCGGTGGGAGGGTGCCCTTTTGCCAGCACGCGTTAAAGTATTTGGTAAGGGCCACAATGGATTCGGCGTCGAGATTCCAGAGTGCCTTGTTATGTACCCCGTCTGGAACGGGAGTTGAGGACGTGTTAAGTCTCTGGAGTTCAGCCTGAACTTCTGCTTCTCTAATAGGTTGGTCGAGGAAGTCGTTAGGGGGGCCTGCATAGTCGGGCTGTGTTAAAGGAGGGCGCGTGGGGACTACAGATTTCGAAGGTCTCGGAGGAGTTCCAATGGACGTTTATCGGAAGTATGTGTGAGTTTGGTGAGATTGTGTCATTGTGTAGTCTTAGACTGTGTGGAGTCTATTAAGTGTCTAGAGAGGTTCCAGGTCTGAGGTAAACTCATATTGCCGTCTAGCTTGTTGTACAGTTACTCCCAGTTTTGTTGTGAAAGAGTCGTTGTGTGCGTCTCTATGTAATATTATTAATAATAATAATAATAATAATAATAATAATAATAATAATAATAATAATAATAATAATAATAATAATAATGTATATATTTGTGTCCCATAAAAGTACACGACACGGGAGACCTGCAGTAAAAGCTGTCATGAATGACAGCTTGACAGAGCCTTAGGCTCCCCATACACGGGGCAGTTACACAACGACAAAAAAGGCACATAACACATGGCCACATTTGAAGTTACACATTCCGAACGTACAATGTAACGTACACAAAAGTAAGGCAAGATGGATATACAAATTGCAAGTTCACTCATATAAAACATCACAGTCAACGACGGAGTAGTCACAAAAGAAATAACATAACTGCAGTTTCACTTATCCGCAAGAAATAAGAGTAATACATACACAATGATGGTAAAGAGAAAGAAAAGAGATAAAGCACACATTGTATATTGAAAGAGGGTAAACGGAACCATTCTCTCACCATGTACGCTGTTAGGGATAACGCGGCAAAGAAAAACTTGGTTTGCAGAAACGAAAAGTTAAGAAAGTAACGGCCTAGAATTTGTTAAAATGCTTTCGAAGTTCTTCGAATGTTATACCTTCAAGTTTAACGTGTTCATTATTTAATCTATTAAGTAACCTGGGTAATTTGTTCTGTAGTGTCCTTAGACCATACGTTGCTTTATAAGTTCTCACTTTCCAGGGCATAGTATTACGTGTCAGGCGGGCAGAAGTGTTTTCTTGTAGGTTAGCTAAACATTGTAAAAAGGAGCTATTATTTATTTTTCGCTTTTAAATGCTTTGCCTAAGATGTAATCGAACAATTTGGCAACTGGGATTACGTTGTACTTGTCAAAAAGATGCTGTGTGTGCAAGTGATAGGGCAAGCCTGCAACAATGCTAAGGAACTTTTTCTGCAATCTATGAAGCCTGCTTAAGTTTCCCTGTGTTGTGTCAGACCATATTAGATGGCAGTAGTTTATTCTGCTGGAAAACAATAAATTGTAGATTAACATCATAGTTTGCGGTGGAAGTATCTGGCGAATTCTGTATGTTAAACCTATTACTTGCGCAAGATTATTTGCCACGCTATCCGCATGAGCATCCGATGGCATAAGTTTATGAAAAGCGACACCTAATGTAATAGTACTGGAAGTAATCTCAATAGAGGCTGCGTTTATTAAGATAAGTTTGCTGATTGATATAAGTTTGTTTTTAGCTCGAAATATTACAGCTTTTGTTTTATTCTGATTTATCAGGAGGCTATTCCTACGTGTCCATTCGTCTAATTTTGCTAACGTGAAATTAGCGTCGTCGACAAGGTCATCAATATCTTTACCACCTATCAATATGCTGGCGTCGTCAGTGTACATGATAAATTTCACACTTTCATTAATTTTAACAACGTCATTCACATACATATTCAATAAAAAAGCCCTAGAATGCTACCCTGTGGGACGCCTGAGGAGACAGGTAGTGGATCTCAGTGATAGCCATTTATGACAACTATTTGTTGGCGGTATTCTAGATAACAACGTATAAGAGGAGCGGCGTTGCCACGAAAGCCATAGTGTTCAAGTTTTTGAATTAGACGATTGGGATTAATGCAATGAAATGCCTTTGATAGGTCAATGAAGATGCCCAGAAGTAGTTTGCCTTCCTCCAACTGCTGTAGTAGGTGTTCTTTTTGTGCTAGCAAAGCGAGCTGAGTGCCCATCCCCTTACGGAAACCATACTGACTGTCAGTTAGCCGATTATGTTTTTGCTCAAATTCAGTTAGCCACCTTAAAATAACTTTTTCGATAACCTTTGAAAACACAGGAAGTATTGATAATGGCCGGTAATTTCCCAAATCGTTCTTATCACCTTTCTTAAGAAGTGCAATGACGCACGCTATCTGCATCCTATAAAGAAAGGTACCCTCGTTTAAACAGAGGTTATAGACATCAGTAATGCACAGAGATATAAGGTCAGCAACGTATTTGATAGGTTTAATTTAAAGGCCGTCAATATCCCTGGCTCTACTGTTTTTCTTTTAGGCTGAGAAATGTAGTAGTTATTTCCCCCTCGTCTACTGGATAAAGAAATATGGAACTGGAATTTTGAGAAATGTATTCAAGATCATTGATCGGTGCGCAGTGTGCTCCAATGTTAACAAAACGTCTGTTAAAAGCATCTGCAAGTGCTTTGTGCTTTACCTCAGTACCATTCATTTTCAAACTATGCATCTGTTCACCAGGAACATTGTAATTTAGCAGAGATTGCAGGTTTTTCCACGTAACATACGCAGATGAATTCGAAGAACTAAAGGCATTGAAACAAAGCTCACGCCTCGCCTTTTTTATGTCTTTATTTAGACGATTCCGAATTTTCTTAAAACGGCGGAAGAGTTCTAGATCTTTGGTCTTTATGAATTCGGCTTATAAAGCATTCTTTTTGCGTATTCGAACAGATAGCTCAGGGGTAATCCATGGCTTACGTGTCTTATTTTTATGTTTTACGCACTTCAACGGAAAACAAGCGTCGTATATTGGTTTTCAAAGGCAAAAAAGATTTATAAGCGTCATTTGCATCTTTAGATTCAAATACAGTATTCCAGGCTGTTGGAAGGATATTGGTAAGAAACATAAAAAGTTTTGTTCAGTTATTGGTTGAATAAGGTGCGTCGACTGTGATTCCTTATTCTGTAGATGACCCTTGTAACATAGTGACACGTGTACTTATCTTTATCGGGCGACCACGTTTCGCCGCTTAACAAATGTAATCGCACAGCGAGGGACGCGCCTGCATGTATCCGACGTTTCTGGAAAGTTATCGATGCTTCTACCCGGCTGTCTGTTGTCGCCGAACCTTGTGTTATCAGATTCCATCGCGTAACGCGAATGGTGTAGAACATTGTGGAAGGCACGCAGGTCCGAACGATTAGTCTGGAACATTCGACGACTGCTCTATAAAAGCCGACGCGCTTGACCCGCTGATCAGTATTCCGACGATCGCCGACCGTGTTCGCCGCTATCGTTGTGCTATAAGTGTAGCCTGTTTTTGTGGGCACAGGTTCGCCCAATAAAAGCTAGTTTTGTATTCCACCGTATTGCTTCTTTCTTCACTGTCACTACCACATGACATCTGGTGGAGGTGCTTTTCGTCCATGTACAGGACGCCCCCGACAAGCCGTGATCCCAGCCCAGACCGCAAACAGAACACCAACGTAGTCCCGGACCACCGAGCAAGCCGCCGTCTTCAACAGCTGCCCCCGGAGCACGGACTTTTACCTGAGAAGACCAAGAAGATTGTGGCCAAGGCAACCGCAATGGCAGCCCCAGCGTCCCCCATCGTGCTGCAGCAGCCGAGGGAACCACCGACTATCCGCGGTTCCACATTTGAGGACCCGGAAACCTGGCTGGAAACGTATGAGAGGGTCGCTACGTTTAACAACTGGGCAAGCGACGACAAGCTACGCCATGTCTATTTCGCAATGGAGGACGCCGCCAAGACGTGGTTCGAGAATCGAGAAGCCACCTTGACGACGTGGGACCTCTTCCGAAGCGGCTTCCTGCAAACATTTCAAAGCGTCCTGCGAAAAGAGCGAGCCCAAGCTCTACTGGAGACAAGAGCGCAGCTGCCGAATGAGACGATCGCTATTTTCACTGAGGAAATGAGCCGTCTGTTCCGCCACGCCGACCCAGAAATGTCCGAGGAGAAGAAAGTACGTCTACTGATGCGTGGTGTCAAGGAGGAACTTTTCGCCGGTATGGTAAGAAGCCCACCGATGACCGTCGACGAGTTTCTTCGTGAGGCGACGAGCATCGAGAAGACACTGGAATTGCGGAACCGGCAATTTGACCGACGCACCAAGCCAACAAGCTACTCCGGAATTCAATCACTGGCCACGGACGATTTATGCGAGACCATCAGGGCCATCGTGCACGAAGAACTGCGCAAGGTCTTTCCATCGTCGCAGCCTCAAGTGGCCTCGATCGCCGACATCGTGAAAGAAGAGGTGCACCGATCGCTAGGAGTTCCTGAGGTGCAACCACAATTACCGCAGCCCCAGCCAGAAGCGATGACTTACGCCGCCGTCGCACGCCGTCAAGCGCCCCCTCCGCGACAACGCCAGGGCCCTGTAACGCCGCAATTCCGTCGTCCACTGCCGCCGCCGCCAGCACGCCCACCCGTCGCCCAGCGCACCTACGCGAGGAAGACGGACATTTGGCGCGCACCCGACCACCGCCCGCTCTGCTACCACTGCGGCGAAGCCGGCCACGTGTACCGCCGATGCCCATACCGCGACCTGGGATTGCGAGGCTTCGCCGTGAACGCACAGCGCCCGAGGGAAGGTGAACGCCCCCGTGACATCGCCGACTACCTCGCCGCTACTCAGTGGAGCCCTCGACGACCGTCCCGTTCGCCGTCACCAGGCCGCAGCACCGACCATACACCGGCCCAGCCCGGGGCCGCTCTGCGAGCCCATATCCGGAAAACTAAAAGCAGCAACCGATGGAGGTGCGGTTGCTGTTCGTCGAACTGACGAAGATCCTCCGCCGCCGACGAAGACGACGAAGAAACCATCACGACGACCTAATGACGACACGCCGCCGTCCCGACGAAGTCAGGAAGCCAAGACTACACCGACGAAAGACGACTCGAAGAAGCGACGTTCCAGCTTCAATTCAACACGACGCAGCCGTGATCCGACGCCACGACCTAACTGCAACGCCAGACAAAGAACCACCGACCTTGACGTGCTTCTCGACGGCCACGCAGTCACTGCCTTAGTCGACACAGGGGCCGATTATTCCGTAATGAGTGGACACATCGCCGCCCAGTTGAAGAAGGTTAAGACTGCATGGGAGGGCCCCCAAATTCGGACCGCTGGAGGGCACCTCATTACGCCGACTGGAATCTGCACGGCAAGAATTACCATTCATCACCGGACTTACCCTGCCACTTTCGTTATCCTCCAACAGTGTTCGCGAGACGTCATTCTCGGCATGGACTTCCTGATCCAACACTGCGCAATCATTGACCTAAAGTCGAAGTCCATAACGCTGTCGGAAGATCGAGCGATACCATCGGAGAGCCCTTGTAGTCACCACGCCTTGAGTGTGCTCGAAGACCAAGTGAGCATCCCGCCTCGCTCCAGCATCGTTATTTCGGTCGGTACCGAAACACCCGCTGACGTAGAAGGCGTCATCGAAGGCGACCAACGTCTACTACTCGACCGTGAAATTTGCGTCGCAAGAGGGATCGCTCGACTGCACGGAGGAAACACGAGAGTGTTGCTGACAAACTTCAGCCAGGAGTTCAAGCACATCAACAAGGGCACGACGATCGCATTCATCGAGGAAATACAGGAAACCAGCGATGCCTTTGTCCTCTCGGATTCTGTTGCATCTACCCCGATGACCGTAGTTCCCGAGCCAGACTTCAACATAAATCCAAGTCTCCCAGTGATTAAGCAACAGCAGCTCAGAAGTCTGCTTCGACGATACAAAGACGTCATCAAGGATTCGACAAACACCAGTCGCAAAGCATCGCATAATCACCGAAGAGAGCGCTCGACCACTACGCCAGAGCCCTTACCGAGTTTCGACGCGAGAACGCGAAGCTATAAGACAACAAGTCGACGAAATGCTGCGCGACGACATCATCCAGCCGTCGAAAAGCCCGTGGGCGTCTCCAGTTGTTTTAGTGAAGAAAAAGGACGGAACCCTACGTTTCTGCGTCGATTATCGTCGACTGAACAAAATCACGAAGAAAGACGTATACCCCCTCCCACGGATAGACGACGCATTAGATCGGCTCTGCAATGCTAAATACTTCTCATCGATGGACCTCAAGTCTGGCTACTGGCAAATAGAAGTCGACGAAAGGGATCGCGAAAAGACCGCCTTCATCACGCCAGACGGCCTCTATGAATTCAAGGTTATGCCATTTGGACTGTGCTCGGCGCCTGCAACGTTCCAGCGCGTGATGGACACGGTTTTAGCAGGATTGAAGTGGCAGACCTGTCTTGTTTACTTGGATGACGTCGTCGTCTTCGCCGGAAATTTCGACGATCACCTTAAGCGGCTTGCGACAGTATTAGAGGCCATCAAGTCATCAGGGCTCACCCTGAAGCCGGAAAAGTGTCGCTTTGCTTACGATGAGCTTCTATTCCTAGGCCATGTCATCAGCAAATCTGGAGTGCGCCCCGACCCGCAGAAGACAGCTGCCATCGCAAAGTTCCCGCAGCCAATCGACAAGAAGGCAGTGCGCAGATTCCTTGGCATGTGTGCCTACTATAGGCGCTTTGTCAAGGACTTTTCGCGCATCGCGGAGCCGCTAATACATCTAACGAAATCTGATGTCGAGTTCAATTGGGAAACGCCGCAGGCCGACACATTTCAAGAACTCAAACGACGCATGCAGTCGCCGCCGGTACTTGCACACTTCGACGAGGACGCCGATACTGAAATCCACACTGACGCCAGTAGCCTAGGCCTCGGTGCCGTCCTAGTCCAGAGGAAAGGACTTGAAAGGGTGATATCGTATGCTAGCCGGTCGCTGTCAAAAGCGGAGAGCAACTATTCTACGACTGAAAAGGAATGCCTCGCCATCATTTGGGCTACAGCTAAATTCCGCCCTTACCTCTATGGCAGGCCATTCAAAGTCGTCAGTGACCATCACGCATTGTGTTGGCTAGCTAACTTAAAGGACCCTTCAGGACGGCTGCCGCGGTGGAGCCTCAGACTACAAGAATATGACGTCACGGTAGTATACAAGTCCGGAAGAAA
The DNA here is from genome assembly GCF_050947875.1 of Dermacentor variabilis. NCBI lineage: Eukaryota > Metazoa > Arthropoda > Arachnida > Ixodida > Ixodidae > Dermacentor > Dermacentor variabilis. The sequence continues at coordinate 25,173,491 of NC_134574.1, forward strand.
ACACTCCGACGCCGACTGCTTATCACGCGCCCCAATCGATCCCCCGCCGCAAGACGACGTGGACGACGACGCCTTCCTTGGGATAATAAGCGCGGAAGACTTCACTAAACAGCAACGAGTAGACCCGGAGCTAAAAGGCCTCGCCGAATATTTGAAAGGGAACACCGACGTTGTCCCTAGGGCATTTAAGCGCGTGTTGTCTTCGTTCACGCTACGAAACAACCTGCTCGTGAAGAAGAACTTCTCACCAGTCCACGCCAGCTACCTTCTTGTGGTGCCGTCAGCGCTCCGTCCAGAAATACTGCATGCCCTACACGACGATCCAACCGCTGGGCACCTCGGATTCTCCCGGACGCTGTCGAGGATACAGGAAAAGTATTACTGGCCGCGTCTGACCGCCGACGTCGCCCGTTACGTCAAGACATGCAGAGACTGTCAACGACGCAAGACACCACCGACAAGGCCAGCAGGATTACTACAGCCGATCGAACCTCCTCGTCGACCATTCCAGCAGATTGGGATGGATTTGTTGGGGCCGTTTCCGATGTCAACATCCAGGAATAAGTGGATCATCGTGGCGACGGACTATCTCACCCGCTTTGCTGAAACCAAAGCTCTACCAAAAGGCAGCGCAGCCGAAGTGGCGAAATTTTTCGTCGAGAACATCCTGCTGCGACATGGTGCCCCAGAAGTCCTCATCAACGACAGAGGAACGGCTTTTACAGCAGAGCTCACCCAAGCCATTCTGCAGTACAGCCAGACGAGCCACAGGAGGACAACTGCCTACCATCCGCAGACGAATGGTCTCACGGAGCGCCTGAACAAGACCCTCGCCGACATGCTAGCAATGTACGTCGACGTCGAGCACAAGACGTGGGACGTGGTCCTGCCGTATGTCACCTTCGCCTACAACACGGCGGTGCAAGAAACAACACAGATCACGCCATTCAAGTTGGTTTACGGCAGGAACCCGACGACGACGCTCGACGCCATGCTGCCGGACGTCACTGACGAGGAGAATCTTGACGTCGCTACCTATCTCCAGCGCGCCGAAGAAGCCCGACAGCTCGCCCGCCTACGGATCAAGACCCAGCAGCGTACCGACAGCCGACACTACAACCTCCGACGACGCTTCGTCGAGTACCAACCTGGCGACCGTGTTTGGGTCTGGACCCCGATACGCCGACGAGGACTCAGTGAGAAACTACTCCGACGCTATTTAGGACCCTACAAGGTCATCCGACGTATTGGCGCTCTGGACTATGAGGTCGTGCCAGACGACATTTCGCATTCACAGCGGCGCCGCGCACGATCTGAAGTGGTCCACGTGGTGCGCCTTAAACCATTTTACGGACGCTGATGAACTTCCTTTAGTTTGTTTTCTTTGCTACGAGTGCTTTTCTTTGTTACTTTCGTTTGTTTGCAGCATCGGGTCGATGCTTTTTAAGAGGGGGGGTATTGACACGTGTACTTATCTTTATCGGGCGACCACGTTTCGCCGCTTAACGAATGTGATCGCACAGCGAGGGACGCGGCTGCATGTATCCGACGTTTCTGGAAAGTTATCGATGCTTGTACCCGGCTGTCTGTTGTCGCCGAACCTTGTGTTATCAGATTCCATCGCGTAACGCGAATGGTGTAGAACATTGTGGAAGGCACGCGGGTCCGAACGATTAGTCTGGAACATTCGACGACTGCTCTATAAAAGCCGACGCGCTTGACCCGCTGATCAGTTTTCCGACGATCGCCGACCGTGTGCGCCGCTATCGTTGAGCTATAAGTGTAGCCTGTTTTTGTGGGCACAGGTTCGCCCAATAAAAGCTAGTTTTGTATTCCACCGTATTGCTTCTTTCTTCACCGTCACTACCACGTGACAATAGAAATATTGGCATATGGTCGCTCAAAACCGACACGAATATGCCAACTTTAACTGAATCTGGATTTATATTTGTAACGAATACGTCGATTAGAGATGACGTATTCTTGATCAATCTTAGGCAGTTTTATAGTATTCCAGCATGCATTGCATTTTAATAGCGTTTTAAGCCCGAGTTCCGGTGAATCACTTTTCATCATGTTAATGTTGATGTCCTCACCAAAAATTATGTCTAATTTCATGTTTTTAATGAACGCAAGAAAAGTATTAAGTATTTAAGAAAATGTGTAACACAACCACTTGGACGACGATATTAAACAGAAACCACGGTTTTATGAAGTTTTACAGTCAATAACTCGTAATCCTGAGGTACCATCGAAAACTCTTTCAATATTTCACGCTCTAAATGGATTTCTAGTTAACATGCACACCCCCCCCCCCTTCCGATCAGTTGGTAGATCCAGATAGAAAGTATTATATTGTTACGTAGGAGGAAGCAGACAAAAAGCTACACACAAGTATATTTACAAGGGAATACACCGCACTTGGCCAAAAGGCAACAGTCCGCGCTAGCCTCTAATCGTCGTCGTCGTCTTCTCACGGCTCGCCTCTTCGTCATTCTAAACACTGTTTCGTAGCACTACCCCCGGCGGCAAAAGCGCCGTCCCGGAGCGAATAAAGGTCGGACTTGGAAGCAGTGTAGTAGGCCCTTAGCTTACTGACGTGCACGACATCACTAGAGGCCCGAGTAGAGGACGAGGTTGAGCTCACAGGAGTCATTTCGTACGTCGCAGGCGTCACCTGGCGCAGCACGCCGTAGGGCCCTGTGTATCGCGACAGGAGCTTTTCTGAAAGTCACACGTGGCGAGAGGGTGACCACAGGAGCACGAGCGCACCAGGCAAAAACTGTACGTCACAGTGGCGGGCGTTGTACTCACGCTGCTGAGTGGTTTGCGAGGCCATCAGTCGAGCACGTGCAAGCAGGCGTGCATGGTCGGCGAGGGCGATGGCGTCGCGCACATGCTCGCTTGTTGATATCGCAGCAGGAGGAAGTGCCGTGTCAAGGGGCAACGTCGGTTCGCGACCGTACAGTAGGTAAACTGGAGAAGATCTGGCGGTGACGTGCCGGGAAGAATTGTACGCAAATGTGACGTAAGGAAGGGCAATGTCCAAGTCGTGGTGGTCCTTGGAAACGTACTTGGAAAGCATAACGGTAAGAGCACGGTTTAACCGCTCTGTCAGGCCATTCGTTTGAGGATGGTATGAGGTAGTCAGCTTGTGTTGAGTGGAGCAGGAACGCACAATGTAGGCGATAACTTTCGAGAGGAAGTTACGACTACGGTCAGTAAGCAGCTGTCGCGGGGCGCCATGAAATAAGATAATGTCACGCAAGAGAAAGTCCGCGACGTCAGTGGCGCAACATGTAGGGAGAGCCCGCGTGATAGCATATCTGGTGGAGGTGGACGTTCCTTGTACCTCGTCACGGAGCTTCGCAGTGGACGGTATGTGGAGCCTTGCTTCATGGCTCCTGGCGACGACAACTCGACTCCGCCGGCTCCGACAACTGCTGCCACTTCGACGACCTACATCACTCTCCGCGCTCCCAGTGACCCTGGCGTATTCTCGGGCAAAGATGGGAAAGACGTCGATGACTGGATCAGCTTCTAGGAACACGTCAGCAGCAATAACAAGTGGGACCCTACTATCATGCTCACCAACGTAGTCTTTTACCTCGGTGGCACACCTCGAGTTTGGTTTCGGACGCACGAAGATGAACTCACCAGTTGAGATTCGCTTAAGGAAAAGCTCCGAGACTTGTTCGGCAACCCATACGGTCACCAACTTGCCGCGCAGAAGGCGTTATCCGGCCGCGTGCAGACGTCAACGGAGCCCTACGTCACGTACATTCAGGACGTCTTGGCTCTTTGCCGCAAAGTTGACGCACACAAGACTGAGTCCGACAAGGTCTCCCACATCCTCAAAGGTATTGCAGATGACGCCTTCAACTTGCTCGTTTTTAACAACGTGGCGACGGTGGATGCAGTTATAAACGAGTGCCGCTGCCTGGAACTCGCTAAAAGCTGACGTATTGACCAGCAGTTTGCCCGTCTGCCCAACACGCCAGCGACATCTTCCTGTGCCGACGCTCCTCGTCCCTTCAACACTGGCGATGTTACGCGGATCGTCCGGCGTGAGATCGAGGCCGCCTATCCATCTGCCTTCGACCCCAGCCCTTCCAACGCACCTGCAGTCACGGTTTCCCTGATCCAGGCAGTTGTCCGCCAGGGATTCGCAAACATGGGTTTTCACACCATCTGCTCGGCCCATCGCCCTGATAACCACCCGGCTTCATCGATTCTTCCCCGTCCGGCATCTTATTACCCAGCACCTCCACCAGATATGTTACGTAGGCGGACGCACACGAAAAGCTATATACAAGATATTTACGAGGAAATACAGCGCACTTGGCCAACAGGCAACGGCCCGCGCTAGCCTCTAATCGTCGTCGTCGTCTTCTCACTGCTCGCCTCTTCGTCATTGTAAACACTGTTCCGAGCAATATAATGGAAGCCGGAAAATATTCACGCCATCATTACACCATGTTTCCGTCAGCATAATAACGTCAAATGATACTTTCGTTTGTTCAATGAAAAGTTAATTAATATAATTAATATATGGTGTTTCACGTGCCAAAACCACTTTCTGATTATGAGGCACGCTGTAGTGGAGGACTCCGGAAATTTAGACCACCCGGGGATCTTTAACGTGCACCTAAATCTAAGTACACTGGTGTTTTCGCATTTCGCCCCCATCGAAATGCGGCCGTCGTGGCCGGGATTCGATCCCGCGACCTCGTGCTCAGCAGCCCAACACCATAGCTACTGAGCAACCACGGCGGGCAATGAAAAGTTGTAGGTCATTTTCCTTGTTAGCAAAAGATCGGATGTTTAGGTGAAAATATTTGAAAGACTTGCGAAATTTTGGCTCTAAATGACTAGTAAAAGTGTGCGGTAATACATAAGGCGTACTGGGTACATTTGCCATAGCAGTGTTTCAGTTCAGCTGATTGACTTGCTCAGTTTTTCGCGGTCGCTAGAATTAGAAACGACTATCGCGTTTGTCCCTTCTGTTTTCAGCACGAGAAGTTTGTTGTTGCTCTGCCATAAATATTTGTAGTTGTTACTTTTGGCCCAGTGCTTAGTTTCGAACAACAAGGCGAGTGTCCTTTTAGTCAAGTTCTCCGACAAAAAAAACACTGTCATTTTCACTTGACAGTTTTTTTCCTGCTTTGTCGCCATTTATCCCTGATAGCCTGATTGGCAAAACGACAGATTATACCGGGTGTCTTATCTGCCTTGGAAGGCAGGGGATGGTCGGCCACTGTATCATTATCCAAAAGCTGCGGCAAGTTTAACAGAGTCAGCTTATTTATTTCAAGCCGCAACTTTTCATTCTCCACCGTCTTAATTCCATGAAATTCCAGGTTAAGCTTTCTACTTCTCCATTCCAAATCGTCCACTTGCGTTTTCAGCTGCCTTTCACTGTCTTTGGCCTCAACTCTCTCTATTCTGTGCTTTAGTTCCTTTACTTCACGTTCATTCTTTTCTATTCTCGTTAAGATCTCGCCGTATTGTTCACTCATGAACTGGCCCGTGTCTTCAACACTTTCAACCGTCTTTTTTTTAGCAGCAGAAGGTATTCCAATTTTTCGTTTATGGATACCAACATTGTTCGAACATCCTGCTCATCTGAGTCATTATCAGCTTTATCAGGTGGCGGAGCACGACCCTTTGTTGAGACGAGCGAGGCGGTGTCTGAGTGTCCGGTTCTAACCCTGCCTTTGCCAGCGTTGTTCTAGGCCTGCTTTAGCGTCCCATAAATGTAGGAGGCGGGAGTCAACTGTGTCGTTGGGGTAGTCCTCCCATAGGGGACGAGTTACGAATCGGACTTCACTTTGTAATTGTTTGGACCATTCGTTGATGTCCTTGATGGGGGCGGAGGTGCGGGCTGCTCTACGTGAACGGAAAGAATCCTATTTCGTGAAAGTGGAGCGTCTGGGAAGTCTGCGGGGTAGTTGAATGTTTAAAAGAATTTCGATGATGCTATGGTCACTATCCATATTCTCTTGTGTGGTGCATCATGCGGCGTGAGGGAGGCGATGTGCGAATGTAAGGTCTGGCGTAGTGTCTCTACAGCCGCTGGTTCCCGTGCGAGTAGGAGCGGTAAGGTTGGTGAGTAGGGAGAGACCGGCGTGTTGCGCTGCTAACCACACCCGACAGCCTTTTGGTGTGTCATGTGGGTAACCTCAGGCCGTATGCGGGGCATTAAAGTATCCTACAACGAGTAAGGGGCACTTTTTGCTATGCGCTTCGCAAGTGTAAAGAGGAGTTCGAAGTTGCTTTGTAGGCCTTTTGGGTGGCTATATACATCTAGGATGAAGAGACTGTTCGCTCGAGCGTGCTGCGGCACAAGCTCAATTAAAATGCGATCAGTGTATTGAATCGCTAGGGCATTGGAGATGGTGGTGTTTGAGCGACTAACTAGAAACGCTACCCGGGAGGGTAGGTGGATGTGGGCAGAATAGGAGTATAGCCATGAAGGGTAAGTGAGTTGGAGGGTTCCTTCAGGGCACATTTGTCGGGCCTAATTACACAGGACAGCAGTCGGTGGACCAGATGACGCTTCTAGCGAAAGCCTCGGCAGTTCCACTGCCAGAGTGTAAGATTACGGTTTGGAACTGCCATCATGAGAGTCGGTAAGAGGGGAAGGAATAATGGAAGGTGGGAGTTTGGTTGCTTAGCCTTCTTACGTCTATTTGGGGTCGAGTCCCGCTTGGGGGGGGGGACTGTTGCGTAAGAATTGAGCAGGGACTCAAGATCGCTACAACGGTCAGAGAATATTTGGGTCAGCACGTCTAAATGTGGGCTAAAAGCAGCATCGTCTGTGTTATATGGATCACCGCGTTTTTCAGGGTTGCACATTCCTGGTTAATGTGAGTAATAGCGGCCTTCAATTTTGCCTCAAAGTGAGCAGCGAAGGACTCAAGCAGGGTAGGAATGTCGTCTCGTGAGGTAGCGGTGGAGGGAGGGGGTGTTGTGCATGGAGTTGAATTTGTAAGGGGTTTCGGGTCAGCCTCCATTGCTGGCAAATCAGGAGGGGATGTAGGGTTCATAAAAATCACTTTGCTTGTTAGCTAGAAAAACAATGTCATCCGCATAAAATAAACCTGGGAGTTGCTGCTCTATTACTATACCCGCCTGTTTGTATGAGAGAATAAACCCGATATTACTTCCTTCTAGCGCCCTCTCCATCCTCACCATGTACATGATAAACAGCAGCGGGGATAAAAGGCACCCCTGCCTCAGTCCCTTGTTGATATGAACTTTCTCCTCGCTCCTCATCCCTCGCCATTCAACGCAAACGGTATTTTCTAGGTAAATATCTCTTAAAAGCTGTAGACAATCGTTACCTAAGCCTTCCCCTTCCAGAATATCCCACAAAATGTTGCGGTCTACGTTGTCGTAGGCTCCTGTAATGTCTAAAAAGGCCACATACAACGATCTGCTTTCTGCTTTTGATATTTAAATACACCGATTAAGAACTAACAAGTTATCATCCAAACGCCTACCTATTCTGAAGCCATTCTGAAGCTCTCCCAAAATGCCATTATTCTCTGCCCATGCTTGCAGCTTTAATTTGATTGCCTGCATTGCTAGCCTGTATATTACCGATGTAATGGTCAACGGTCTATACGAGTGAATTCTGTCTTTCTTCCCCTTATCTTTATAACTTTATTTCATTCTACTTTGCTGCCGACTGTCTGGTATTCGCCTATCTTTTCAAGTTTTTTCCACTTCTTTCACCAGAGCTTCCTTACTTTTTGGTCCTAGTTCATTTATCAGCCTAACGGGAACCTCGTGTAGCCCTCTGGCGGAATTTTCTCTTCCGCTTTCTTCCAGTTTAAATTTGTCAGCACCAGCTCCTTTTCCACTTGGGTCTCATTCATGCTCTTTTTTTCATCAAGTACAACCTCGTCATTGCCTTGGAAAGATTCGGCTGTTGCTTTTCCGATGTAATTTATTGCCGCTTCTCCTTCCAGTCTGTTTTCATCTTCGTCTAGGATATGTTGTATTGTTGTTGGCTTCCTGCCTAATAATTTTATGCGGTTCCAAAATATTCCAGGTGCGGCCTTCTTTTTCTCACGTATTTCTGACAACCAGCGTTCACTTTCACCTTTTAATTTTGCTTGCACTAATATTTGAACCATAGACTTTTTCTCCCGGTATATTTCTCATTTACTGGTTACTTCATCCTGTGGCAACTGCGCATTCTATGCCTGCCTGTGCTCTCGAGATGCTTTCTGTCGTTCGGCGATCGCTTCTCCTACCTCCTTGTTCCACCAGCTTCTCGGTTTCTTTTTTCCTTTCCAACGAACATGTAGTTTCTCTTTCCGTATTTCTGTCGTTATTACACTTAGAAGCTCACCATATTCACATTTCTTACTTGGCCATTTGCCAAGTTCTTCCTCAACTCTGGTGACTGTACTTGCTATTGGTTCAGCGTTCAAATTTGGACTGGCCATTTTGTTCTCCTTGCTCTCTTTCCCAACTACATATCTCATTTTCAAAATGATGCGTTTATGGTCACTCCCTATGCTGTTAAAGCCTTCCTCATCTATGACCATTTCTCTCAACTTATCATGAGTTCCTTCTGTCATCAGACAGTAATCAATGGTCGATTGCCGGTTTCCCACTTCCCACGTGATCTGTCCTTCACACTTAGGCCCTGTATTCACGATCACGAGGTTATGTTGCTCACAAAGGTCCAGCATTGACTTCCCGTTATTGTCGATATAGCAATCTAAATCCTGTATGTGGGCATTCATGTCACCTAATACGACAATTTCAGCACCGCTGCCGAAACCCTTAATATCAGCGCTTATGCATTCCCCTAACTCTTCATCCTTCTCTGTGGAATGTTTTCCGGTCCACAAATACGTAACGCCCAGCCAAGTTTCTTTCACACTCATTTACCTGATAACCAAAGATGCTCTTGACATAGTTAGTTTACTCTTTTCCATTTGGCTCCCTGATGGATGAGCGTTCCGACTCCCCCTCCCTTTCTTTCCGGCTTAGTTCTGTTGCACCCTTCCCAAACATAATTCTCAATAACTGGCGGCTCTTCTGAGTCTCTAAGGTGCGTTTTTGTAACCGCATACACCCCTATTTCTTCTCTGTGTAACTGCTCCTCAATCTCTGCCCACTTTTCCTTTCTTCTGCCGCCCTGCATGTTTGTGTAGCCTATTGCATGGCGAGCTCTTTTTCTTGTTTTCCTCCTTTTCTGTTATCGACGGCGATGCTCTTCTGATGTTCCCCTAGGGGGCCTTCTTCATTACTATCTACTGTGACCTCCTGGGCGCCCGCGGGCACCCTAAATAAGCAACAGCGCGACCACCAAGTCGTCAGCCCGCTTCTCGTGCTAGCCTGTAATTGAAGTGGATCCCGTCTCGTTTAAAACCACCACAACTTCTCACTTCCCTGTTTATTTGGACAACCTAGAAGCCTTTCTCTCGGCTCATTTTCCACATTGCCTCATTAGCAGTCACTACGGCTCTTTGTACATGACTGTCACACACAGGCACCTCCGGCACCGTGCACACCACGATCTGCACCTGAGGGGATAGCTCACGCAAGTCGTCCACCCACTTCGCCAAGCGCTGGGCTAGTCCTGGCCCTTTCCTGTTTAGGACATCATTTAGCCTACCTGCTACTATGGCGAGGTTGCGCACGTGGGCATTTTCCGCGAGCTTTTCTTTTGCTCGCTCCATGACGGAACCCAGTGTGCGCCCTGGAAATGTCTCTACCGCCACTATTTTCTCGCCTTTCACCCTCTCCACAATTCCTTTTGAGCAATCAGCCAGGTTTGAATCGCAAGCGATAATCACCCTTTCACTCTCTCCTACCTCTCCCTGCTTCCCTTTGTCATTTTCCGCGTGATTCGGACTCGACAAGGGGCATTGGCCCCTGGGCTCCTGCTTCTGCCGCGCAGCGGCCTCAAGGTAGGTGCTGCTCGTTGCAGCTAACCCTTTATCACCCTTCCTGCGTTCACGTATTTCTCTGACCCTCCCGCGCCTGTCGCGTCGGGGGTCTGCCTTCCATTGTCACGCACATTCTCGGTCACAATGGCGGCCCTGTTCAGCTTTTCCTCGGCAGCTTCAAGTCTCTTTTCAACTACCTTCCGCGCCTCACGCTCCCTGTTTAGCTCATTTTTGTTTAGCACCTGTTTGAGAAGCTCTTCCTGGAAAGCCTCCATTTTCTGCAGCCTAGTATCGACATCACATTGTGTGCCGGTTGGTTCGACGCCCTCTCCATTCTCACCCCTCTCCTCATCTGCCTTGAGGGACCGCCCCCGCCCCCCCCCCCACGTACTGCCTGCTTTACCGGCTTTCTCGCCATGTATTGCACGGCTTTTCGCAAATACTATAATACTATATCAATGCAGAGCACGTGCCTTTTAGAAAATACCGATACGCACAGGATCCAAATCCTCAAAATGCCGCAAAGCAACTCTCACCACTGTTTCAAAAACAATCAATGCCGCGGAGACCGAAGGTATGACACGCTCTCGCACGCACTCAAACAGGCGGCCACGCTCTCACTTTTCTACCAAAAACGCGCAGTAAAACCACTAAAACCACTCTAGGTGCAAGTAGGGTCTCGCCCGCCGCTCCGTTCGGAGCGGCGGGCGAGACCCTACCCGCACCTATAGTCACTGGTAAAAATTTCAGAGTACCGCAAAGGTCGGGATTTGACTGGCAACACTGAGCGGCCACCGCCATATACCTTCCAAGCCGACTGCGTTGCGGGAAAGCCGCCGTGTTGGAAGAGCTTGATATTCGGTGACACATCGGTTTGAGTGTTTACTGAAGTACAAATACTTTGTGCCCGGAGATAATGGCTGCTAAGAACGAGAAGAAAATGTTAGTTTGAGCGAAGTAATGCAGCCGGTGGTAGTTTTGCACGCCATTGTGTTTACTGCTGGAACTGTGTTACGATTGTGGGCAGCAGCTTAGCGCTGCTATCGGTAGCTTATGCACGCGTTCTTTCCCCTTCCGCGGAGCGAGCTACGAATGAAACATTTCGTCCCTTCGAGCCGCAATGAGGCAAGCTTGTGCTTTTGGGCATGAACATGGCGGACCACCGCCGGCTTCTATTGAATGTTTCGAAGCGGGACAAAACTAACACCTGACAGTGTCACGTGTACGTACGTTCATTGTATAATTTCACAAGCTAAATAGGATACATTTATTTAGTTTGTAATCAGATACCACGCGTTCTCGACTCTTCCGGGCGACTTCGTCCGCCGTATACGCACGACACACTGCGACTGCCGTGTGCGCACCGGTGTTTGGCCGTGATCGTAAGACGATCTGTGCACAGCAGGTGTAAAAACCAACTTCGATAAGCATTTTGCGCTCTAAATCTTGTGGAAGGCCAATATGAGCCACTTGCGTGGTTACAGCAACGTATATGTACTTCTGTACACTGATAATGAGCGAGAGTTTGCTACATTGCGATTTATGAACGCGGCTGTCTAGTGCGTTCATGAGCGGCTACTCTTCTCAACTTATTTATGACTGTTTTCTTAGACTGCCAAGATTTGCTGCCTGTGTAAAAAAAGGAGGAACGCCCGCTGGTGACGCAGCACATTTTTTTCCATAGGTACATGGGTGATGTATAAAATTCTTGTGCTTTTAGAGCGGTTTATGTAACATGCATAGTGATAGAGCGAAACTAAAGCTAATGGGTGCTCTGTTGCTTTGTATTATGCATCAAGCACAACATTATTTGGGTATGCACCGTAGCATTTCAACATAAAACATAATATGTATGCTGACTTCAGTTCATTGCATGTGCTCGGCTTACAAGCTCAAAATTTGAAGCATGTGTTGTGAATATCAGCTGGCCGTTGGTTTCAACCTCAAAATGCGTATGTATACATGAGCAAAGGATAAGTGGAATGCCCATCCACTCTAGGCTTCTCAATGTCTTCAGCACAAAAGTGGTCCGGCAAATGTTTTTTGTGTGGTTAGAAGTGTGATGCTGTCATCCTAACGCTGGGCTGCCCAAGGAGGCTTCCAGGGCTTGTTTAAATGAAGCCCTGTTTCAGACATGTGAAATATGAAAAACGTGAAAGGTAGCTGTAATAACAAGTTGAAAGACCCAACTAAAGAGACGAAGAGTACGTTATAAAGGTTTAGAAGTTTACGCAGTGAGACAATTAAAATAGCTCAATAGAGATGTAAACGTGCATGTGGCCGCAAACACGCAGCTTCAAGGATTGCTAACATTTAACCCATTTCTATTTTTCTACCAGTGCCAGCACAACTGCACAGAAAGCGGCCGTTATGTGGACGCACAACATGCATTGACCATGTTTTTATTGAATGCGATCGTCACGGTCTGCGTAAAACAAGTGCCATATGGGTCGAGTGACTCGAGGCGACAGCACGCTCACGTGCGCGGAGAAATAATGCGAGTACCAGCTGGTGCACGTAAGGACGCGGAATTCTCGCGCGACAAGTGTGCCTTCGCGTGCCACGACCACGGAATAACCGCATATGTTGAGCAACAAACGCCTACACCCGCGTCAGGCGTGCAAGACGCGAACGATCCCTGCAATGAACTCCTATTTTCGTAACATCGCTAACACGGCGTGCACTTCGCTTAAATATCTTCTAAAACAGTGCCGAAAAGCACAAGCAAGGTGTACTTATACCTCGCAGACGCGGGTGTTTTTTGTAGGCTTGAAGCTCTCCCGGCCGATTCGGTGTAACCACGCAGAACGACGCTCTCGGTCATTTTTCCCGGTCGGAATCGAACAAAAATTGGAGGACGCTTATGCTTCGCCTTCAAGAGTGAAACGCGACAGCGTTCCCGTCGACCCGCCAAGGGGTGAAAGACAATGGGCTACGGCGCAGCGATCACTTACGAGGCGCCCCACATCGGACGCGGTGAGCGTCGAGCAACGCAGCGTTCGGCGCGGCAACGAAACGTGCGCCTGAGCAAGCGGAACGAACCAAAGAACTCGGTGTCTCGGAGGGGGAAACAATGCACGCCAGCCAAACGTCGTGATCGGCACGGGCAGAGAGATAGACAGATAGTGATCTAAAGAAAGGAAGGACGCTTGATTCTGCAACCCGTGAGGGAACAAGGCGAAGCGTCGTCAGGGGAGAGGGAGTACGGGCCACGACGCGCCTCGCACCGGTCCCCGCACAGCCCCAATGCACGCGTGGCGCGCCATAGCATAGCGTGACATAGCATTCATATTTGCGTCTTTCGCGCGTAACACAATGCGTGATTATTGATAATTATTGGCGCGGTTCATATATTGTGGTCAAATTTCGGGTGCCAAAAGCGTATTTATTTACCAATTCTGTATACTGATCCTTGGCCCGTTAACAGCGTTCAATTTTTTTTCGGGTTCACACGACAGCATAGAAAAAGACAACACCCGCACAGTAGCATAAAAAGCTGCTAAGGTGGCTATGGCGTTGCGCTACTAAAGGAATTCCGTGGGTGTGAATTAGAAAAACTTTAGCGCACTTATACACGTTAAAAAACCCCAGGTATCGAAAACTAAACCGGGTGGCTCAGAATAACATCCTGTTTTGCCACGTTAAACTCCAAGTTAACAAAAAAGCTTTAAAAATGTTGAAAAGTTTCAGTGAAAGAAAGAAAGATTGCTTTGTCTTCCGGCTTTTTTTAGACGTGTAAATGAAGTGACAATATTCTTGAGTGCGAATTCCCAGAAAAACAGGACATGCTTATTTTAGATTTCATACGTGCATATTGTCACGTGGTGGTGACGTTGAATAACACAGTAGCAATACTGTGATCGACAAAGCTAACTTTTATTGGGCGAAGCTGTGCCCACAAAACAGGCTACACTAATAGCACAACGATAGCGGCGAACACGCTCGGCGATCGTCGAAAATCTGATCAGCGGGTCAAGCGCGTCGGCTTTTATAGAGAAGTCGTCGAATGTTCCAGACTAATCGTTCGGACCCGCGTGCCTTCCACAATGTTCTACCCCATTCGCGTCAGGCGATCAAATCAGATAACATAAGGTTCGGCGACGACAGACAGCGGATAGAAGCATCGATAACTTTCCAGAAACTTCGGATAGATGCAGGCGCGTCCCGCGCTGTGCGATAACAGTTGTTAAGCGGCGAAACGTGGTCGCCTGATAAGGATAAGTACACGTGTCAATACCCCCCTCTTAAACAGCATCGACCCGATGCTGCAAACAAACGAAGGTAATAAACAAAAGCACTCGTAGCAAAGAAAAGAACAAAAGTGGCGAAGTTCGTCAGCGTCCGTAAAATGGTTTAAGGCGCACCACGTGGACCACTTCAGATCGTGCGCGGCGCCGCTGTGAATGCGAAATGTCGTCTGGCACGACCTCATAGTCCAGAGCGCCAATACGTCGGATGACCTTGTAGGGTCCTAAATAGCGTCGGAGTAGTTTCTCACTGAGTCCTCGTCGGCGTATCGGGGTCCAGACCCAAACACGGTCGCCAGGTTGGTACTCGACGAAGCGTCGTCGGAGGTTGTTGTGTCGGCTGTCGGTCCTCTGCTGGCTCTTGATTCGCAGGCGGGCGAGCTGTCGGGCTTCTTCGGCGCGCTGGAGATATCTAGCGACGTCAACATTCTCTTCGTCAGTGATGTGGGGCAGCATGGCGTCGAGCGTCGTCGTCGGGTTCCTGCCGTAAACCAGCTTAAACGGCGTGATCTGTGTTGTTTCTTGCACCGCCGTGTTGTACGCAAAGGTTACGTACGGCAGGACGGCGTCCCACGTCTTGTGTTCGACGTCGACGTACATTGCTAGCATGTCGGAGAGGGTCTTGTTCAGGCGCTCCGTGAGACCATTCGTCTGCGGATGGTAGGCAGTTGTCCTCCTGTGGCTCGTCTGGCTGTACTGCAGAATGGCTTGGGTGAGCTCTGCTGTAAAAGCCGTTCCTCTGTCGTTGATGAGGACTTCTGGGGCACCATGTCGCAGCAGGATGTTCTCCACGAAAAATTTCGCCACTTCGGCTGCGCTGCCTTTTGGTAGAGCTTTAGTTTCAGCAATACGGGTGAGATAGTTCGTCGCCATGACGATCCACTTATTCCCGGATGTTGATATCGGAAACGGCCCCAACAAATCCATGCCAATCTGCTGGAATGGGCGGCGAGCAGGTTCGATCGGCTGTAGCAATCCTGCTGGCCTTGTCGGTGGTGTCTTGCGTCGTTGACAGTCTCGGCATGTCTTGACGTAACGGGCGACGTCGGCGGTCAGACGCGGCCAGTAATACCTTTCCTGTATTCTCAACAGCGTCCGGGAGAAACCGAGGTGCCCAGCGGTTGGATCGTCGTGTAGGGCGTGCATTATTTCTGGACGCAGCGCTGATGGTACAACAAGAAGGTAGCTGGCGCGGACTGGTGAGAAGTTCTTCTTCACGAGCAGGTTGTTTTGTAGCGTGAACGAAGACAACGCGCGCTTAAATGCCCTAGGGACAACGTCGGTGTTCCCTTCCAAATACTCGACGAGGCCTTTTAGCTCCGGGTCGGCTCGTTGCTGTTTAGTGAAGTCTTCCGCGCTTATTATCCCAAGGAAGGCGTCGTCGTCCGCGTCGTCTTGCGGCGGGGGATCGATGGGGGCGCGCGATAAGCAGTCGGCGTCGGAGTGTTTTCTTCCGGACTTGTATACTACCGTGACGTCATATTCTTGTAGTCTGAGGCTCCACCGCGGCAGCCGTCCTGAAGGGTCCTTTAAGTTAGCTAGCCAACACAATGCGTGATGGTCACTGACGACTTTGAATGGCCTGCCATAGAGGTAAGGGCGGAATTTAGCTGTAGCCCAAATGATGGCGAGGCATTCCTTTTCAGTCGTAGAATAGTTGCTCTCCGCTTTTGACAGCGACCGGCTAGCATACGATATCACCCTTTCAAGTCCTTCTTTCCTCTGGACTAGGACGGCACCGAGGCCTAGGCTACTGGCGTCAGTGTGGATTTCGGTATCGGCGTCCTCGTCGAAGTGTGCATGTACCGGCGGCGACTGCATGCGTCGTTTGAGTTCTTGAAATGCCTTGGCCTGCGGCGTTTCCCACTTGAACGCGACATCACATTTGGTTAGATGTGTTAGCGGCTCCGCGATGCGAGAAAAGTCCTTGACAAAGCGCCTATAGTAGGCACAAATGCCAAGGAATCTGCGCACTGCCTTCTTGTCGGTTGGCTGCGGGAACTTTGCGATGGCAGCTGTCTTCTGTGGGTCGGGGCGTACTCCTGATTTGCTGATCACGTGGCCTAGGAACAAAAGCTCACCGTAAGCGAAACGGCACTTTTCCGGCTTCAGAGTGAGCCCTGATGACTTGATGGCTTCTAACACTGTCGCAAGCCGCCTAAGGTGATCGTCGAAATTTCCGGCGAAGACAACGACGTCATCCAGGTAAACAAGGCACGTCTGCCACTTCAGTCGAGCTAACACCGTGTCCATGACGCGCTGAAATGTTGCAGGCGCCGAGCACAGTCCGAATGGCATGACCTTGAACTCGTAGAGGCCGTTTGGCGTGATGAAGACAGTCTTTTCGCGATCTCTCTCGTCGACTTCTATTTGCCAGTAGCCAGACTTGAGGTCCATCGATGAGAAGTATTTAGCATTGCAGAGCCGATCCAATGCGTCGTCTATCCGTGGGAGGGGGTACACATCCTTCTTCGTGATCTTGTTCAGTCGACGATAATCGACGCAGAAGCGTAGGGTTCCGTCCTTTTTCTTTACCAGGACTACAGGAGAGGCCCACGGGCTTTTCGAGGGCTGGATGATGTCGTCGCGCAGCATTTCGTCGACTTGTTGCCTAATAGCTTCACGTTCTCGCGTCGAAACTCGGTAAGGGCTCTGGCGGAGTGGTCGAGCACTCTCCTCGGTTATTATGCGATGCTTTGCGACTGGTGTTTGTCGAATCCTTGATGACGTCTTTGTATCGTCGAAGCAGACTTCTGAGCTGCTGTTGCTTAATCACTGGGAGACTTGGATTTATGTTGAAGTCTGGCTCGGGAACTACGGTCATCGGGGTAGATGCAACAGAATCCGAGAGGACAAACGCATTACCGGTTTCCAGAATTTCCTCGATGTACGCGATCGTCGTGCCCTTGTTGATGTGCTTGAACTCCTGGCTGAAGTTTGTCAGCAACACTTCAGTTTTCCCTCCATGCAGTCGAGCGATCCCTCTCGCGACGCAAATTTCACTCTGTAGCAGTAGACGTTGGTCACCCTCGATGACGCCTTCTACGTCGGCAGGCGTTTTGGTGCCTACGGATATGACAATGCTGGAGCGAGGCGGGATGCTGACTTAACTTTCGAGCACACTTAAGGCATGGTGACTACTAGAGCTCTCCGGCGGTATCGCTCGTTCTTCCGACAGCGTTATGGACTTCGACTTTAGGTCAATGATTGCGCCGTGTTGGATCAGGAAGTCCATGCCGAGAATGACGTCTCGCGAACACTGTTGGAGGATAACGAAGGTGGCAGGGTAAGTCCGGTCATGAACGGTAATTCTTGCCGTTCAGATTCCAGTCGGCGTAATGAGGTGTCCACCAGCGGTCCGAATTTCGGGGCCCTCCCATGCAGTCCTAACCTTCTTCAACTGGGCGGCGATGTGTCGACTCATTACGGAGTAATCGGCCCCTGTGTCGACTAAGGCAGTGACTGCGTGGCCGTCGAGAAGTACGTCGAGGTCGGTGGTTCTTTGTATGGCGTTGCAGTTGGGTCTTGGCGTCGGATCACGGCTGCGTCGCGTTGAACTGAAGCTGGAATGTAGCGTCGTCAAGTCGTCTTTCATCGGTGTAGTCTTGGCTTCCTGATTTCGTCGGGACGGCGGCGTGTCGTTATGTCGTCGAGGTAGTTTCTTCGTTGTCTTCGTCGGCGGCGGAGGATCTTCGTGAGTTCGACGAACAGCAACCGCACCTCCATCGGTTGCTGCTTTTAGTTTTCCGAATATGGGCTCGCTGACCGGCCCCGGGCTGGGCCAGTGTATGGTCGGCGCTGCGGCGACAGGTAGCGGCCTGGTGATGGCGAACGCGACGGTCGTCGAGAGCTCCACTGAGTAGCGGCGAGGTAGTCGGCTATATCGCGGGGGCGTTCACCTTGCTGCGGGCGCGGAGCGTTCACGGCGAAACCTCGCAGTCCCATCTCCCGGTATGGACATCGTCGGTAAACGTGACCCGCTTCTCCGCAGTGGTAGCAGAGCGGGCGGTGGTCAGGAGCGCGCCAAATGTCCGTCTTCCTCGCCTAGGTGCGCTGGGCGACGGGTGGTCGTGCTGGCGGTGACGGCGGCGGACGACGGAACTGCGGCGTGACAGGGCCCTGGCGCGGTCGACGGCGGTGTAGGTCATCGCTTGCGGCTCAGGCTGGGGCGATTCAGGGGCTACTCCATGTTGTTGTTGGAGCTCCTCACGCACGGCGTCGGCAATCGAACCCACTTGAGGCTGTGATGGTGGGAACAGCTTTTGTAGCTCCTCCCGCACGACCGCTCGGATAGTCTCGCGCAGGTCGTCGGTGGCCAGTGATCGAACTCCGGCGTAGTTTGTCGACTTCGTGCGGCGGTCGAATTGCCGGTTTCGCATCCCGAGTGTCTTGTCGATGCTGGTGGCCTCGCGAAGAAACTCGTCGACGGTCTTCGGTGGGCTTCGTACCATTCCTGCAAAAAGTTCTTCCTTCACACCACGCATCAGCAGGCGGACTTTCTTCTCTTCGGGCATTTCAGGGTCGGCGTGGCGGAAGAGACGGCTCATTTCTTCCGTGTAGATCGCGGTCGTCTCATTAGGTAGCTGCACCCGGGTTTCTAATAGCGCTTGGGCTCGTTCTCGGCGTACGACGCTTGCGAATGTCTGCAGGAAGCCGCTTCGTGAAAGTTCCCAGGTCGTTAAGGTGGCTTCTCGGTTCTCGAACCACGTCCTGGCCGCGTCTTCCAAAGCGAAGAAGACATATCGCAGTTTGTCGTCGCTGTTCCATTTGTTAAAGGTAGCGACTCTCTCGTACGTCTCAAGCCAGCTTTCCGGGTCCTCGAAAGTTGAACCGCGGAACGTCGGAGGCTCCCTGGGCTGCTGCAGCACGACGGGTGACGCTGGGGCTGCCATTGGGGTGGACTTGGTGGCCATCTGCCTGGTCGTCTCAGGCAAAAGTCCGTGCTCCGGGGGCAGTTGTTGAAGACGGCGGCTTGCTCGTTGGTCCGGGGCTACGTAGGTGTTGTCTTTGCGTTCCGGGCTTGGATCACGGCTTGTCGGGGGCGTCCGGTACATGAACCAAAAGCACCTCCACCAGATGTCACGTGGTGGTGACGTTGAATAACACAGTAGCAATACTGTGAACGACAAAGCTAACTTTTATTGGGCGAAGCTGTGCCCACAAAACAGGCTACACTAATAGCACAACGATAGCGGCGAACACGCTCGGCGATCGTCGAAAAACTGATCAGCGGGTCAAGCGCGTCGGGTTTTATAGAGCAGTCGTCGAATGTTCCAGACTAATCGTTCGGACCCGCGTGCCTTCCACAATGTTCTACACCATTCGCGTCAGGCGATCAAATCAGATGACATAAGGTTCGGCGACGACAGACAGCGGATAGAAGCATCGATAACTTTCCAGAAACTTCGGATAGATGCAGGCGCGTCCCGCGCTGTGCGATAACAGTTGTTAAGCGGCGAAACGTGGTCGCCTGATAAAGATAAGTACACGTGCCAATATAATGCCGCTGCAAATACGTATGTCCAATCAATTGAGCAGCTTGTAAATTATAGACGGCTGCGTTCATTTATCCGCTGCCCTGTCATAACGACAGTAATCAAGCAATTAAAGGAACGACATACCTCACGCGTATGCAGGGAAAAGTGGCGTAGCCAGAAATTTCCTTCGGGGAGGGGGCTCACGTTCCAGCTCAGCCTCCACCTCATAAAATTTGTCGCGGCACCAAGTACATGAATAATAACTGCATTGTCATTGCCAAAGACGCTGCAAACGAATTCTTAAACGCTACGCACTTTCCAGACATGTAAAACATGTATTTTTTGTCACAAAAGAATATACTTGTATGTCTAAAAAATTTTGCCCGAAATAACTGATACCAACGCTTCCATGTTTTCTCTCTGTTTAATAAGCGAAGAACATATCACACGAACTTTCGAAGTATATCAGTTTGAAACCAGGAACGCAGTGCATGCCGCTGGTATGAATAACTTAAAGGCCATGAAATGAACAAGTTGAGGACAAATATTTTAACGAATTTTTGTCATTCGGGAACCTTGTTTACATTTTTGTACATATTCAATGGCTAGGGAAAAATCTCAGTGACGCTGTCCTTTGTTCAAATGTATTGTGACCAATGCTGTCACCAGTCGTGTATTTAATTGCACCGAACTTATACATATAGTCACAACAGAGAGCACATATAAAAAGCCGTTCTGCAAAATACACGAGGGCGAATATATTCGAATATATGGCAAACGGGGTACTTTATTTAAATGTAGTCTTCATGATCATTTACACATTTGTCCCACTGATTAACGACTCGCGTGATTCCCGTCTCACAAGACTCCTTGGGTTGCTGCTTCGAAAAGTCTGTAACTGACTCTTTCATGTCATCGTCCCTCACGAATCTTGTTCCCTTGACCTGTTTTTTCAGTTGCCCCAAAATGTGGAAGTCGCAAGGCGACAGGTGTGGGCTGTCTGACGGATGTTGCAGCATTTACCAGTTTGCCAGTTTTGTATTAACCATATCAGCGACGTGGGGCCGGGCATTGTTGTCGAGCGAGATGACCCCATTCCTCAATTTTCCACGTCGTTTGTTTTTTATTTCGACGAGCAGCCAATCTGGCGTTTAACAATATTGGAAATGATTGATAGTCTCTCCAGGCTTAGCAAATTCGATCAATAATGGCCTCTGATGATCGAAAAAAAAGTCAGCAACACTTTTTCGGCAGAAATGACATCGTTTTCTTTCTTTGGGGCAGGTGAATTCAAATGTTTCACTGTAAGCTTTGCCGTCGCGTTTCAGGCTCGTAGTAGTGGCACCATGATTCTTCCCCGGTCACAATTCCAGAGGTGGAGGAGGATGAGGACGAGGAGGGACTTTATTATTGCAGAAACCGTTGCGCGGTTTATTCCTGGGTGGTTCCCTCTGACAGGGCTCCACTGGCGATCGCGGCTCGCCGGGCCTGGTCGAGGGTCGCCATTTGGCTTCCCAGGTATAGTTCAGAGAGTCTCGCCTCCCAAGACCACGTAGTGAGTATGTGTTGTGACTCGTGGCGAAATACAGCGACACTCGCGCACAGTGCACCGACCGTCCCGGCGACGCAATTTCGCCACAATTCCAGAAAAAAGTCGTCACCCTCGTTGTGATACCGGATTAGATGAGCCTCTCCGTCTCCTGGCGGTGGTTCGAAATCTTGGACATCCATTGCCCGCACAAGAGCCGACAACCGAGATGTCCATGAATTATGAAGTGACCCGAACCATGACCGATCTTCACACTCACTGCCAATTCATCGATGCTTATCCTCTGTTCTTGTCTAATCAGCTCATCAGCCTTTGCAATTGTGTTGGGGGTTACTTACGGTGGCTTTGGCCGGGTCTTGCATCATCTTTGCAAGTTTAATGTCATTATTTGAACCGTATGCTCCAACGCTTCACAGTGGCCAATGAAATGAAACGTTCAAGGTACACGGCAGCCATGCGGCGACTAATCTTTTTTGGGAAACATCTTCAGCTGTCAAAAACCTGATGACACCACGCTGTTCAACTTTTGGAACGTCCAATATTTCACGCAACCGCGTTCGATCCAATGTATGCGAGCATTAAAGAACATTTATCCTTACACCCGCGTGTCACTTGTAAATGAGAGATTCCTGAGATGCCTCACAGATAACGAACAGAACCATTATCGCGCGGGATCGGTAGGCTCACTTGCATTTGGCTCGCCCTCGTACATTAGAAATGCAAAGATACAATTTAGTATACAAATGCGAAGACACAGCCTGATAAAGGCCAAGAGAGTGTCACTGGATACAAAGCTCACAGCACGTATACACAAATCCTCGCAACAAGATATTTAAATATACGTGTAAGTTTCCAATAAATCTACGTATCCAAAAAAGGTCACCGTATATAATGCGCCAAACAAGGCATGTAAACGTGTTGCGCAGCCACAGATTCGCAGATCATAGCCCCCCTTCCCTCTATTCCCCCTTATGTAACGTGCGCGACAAGAGGCGGTGCACTTCCTCCCCACTTTTCTCCCTTGCGCGCACAATGCTGAGCCACCATCGTCGTCTCACCCATTCCACCCCCACCCGCTAGCGCTTTCACTCGCACATACAGCACGCGGCGCGCGGTCACGATGTTATCACCCTAGGACTCTATACGAAACATGAGGGCCACGGCGATGGCAGTAATGCGCCTGGACTGTCCTTATAATTGCTACCGCAATAATATAATAAGAGTATCCGGCAACTGAAGCGTCCCGTGGCCCATAACTTACCACAAAGGAAACAGTAGTACCAAAATGGATCTTTCACCGTGAAACAATTTGCTGTCCCGGGACAAAGTCTTTCTTTTTAATGTGGGGCGGGGTCACAGAAATGAGAAAACTCAAAGGAAAGCATGCTGGCCACAATCGAATGCCTAATTTGGCCACCTAATGTGGCTACCAAAGGAATAACGAAGAAAACGTGGGACGCTTTGTCCACAAAGAACCATACGCATACTGCTTGGTATCGTACACCGGCGAGACAAAATTTTCCGGAGAGGTTGCGCTCAGGCCAACGCGTTGCATTCCGTCGAGTCCCCGCAGCAAGGTTGACAGGTCTTCGGAAGAAAAAGTGGCCGAAAAATTCGGAGAAGCAACCAAAGAGTCACCAACTACGGCAAAAGCTTTCAGTGTTAGCCAAAAGTCTAGCCATGGTGCGACAAACAAACATTTGCTCAATTAACGTGAAAATGAAGGAAAACACACAATAAAGACCTGGAGTTTTGTGCTTCGCTGATGAAAAACAAAAATAACAGAAGAAAACAGCAGTTATAACATAATATTGTATCGTAATTTACCATTATGTATGGCTGACTGATATTCTTTGATAATTTCTGTCACACACTTGCATGCTTTCTCCTAGCCGAGTAGTATCACCAGTGTCAGTAGAATAAACTTGCTGAATGCGGTCCTTGCACAGACGGCTATATTAGCTCAATGCCATTACGACTTCACCTTAAACGTTCCCGTGCGAACTCTATGACGTCGCACATGTTCTCCGCTCCCTAGTACGCAGTCGCATATAGTCACGTAGATACTGACACCTGTAATGTCATGGCTGCCATGACGTGTCTTTGGTTTTGCAGTTGTTTCTGACGCGAAGAACCATGGTCTTAGAGATTCTCTGTAGAGGTAACAATCGCTGGGGTGATATTAGGACATCACCTACTGCATCCGTTCTTCGAAGGACGCAAAAGCATTGCCTATAAGATTGGCCCTGATTATTCTAAGATTGGTCCTCTTGTTACTCGGAGGGAGCTGCTTGGCCCTGTTCAACTATCCGTCAATGACAGTCCTGAAGTGCCCGGGGCGTTGATTTCAGCCAATGAGCGTTGCATGTGAAGCATCTCGGGCAATCCTGGACAGCCCACGGTGACCAGTCGAAGAGGCCTACTGAGCATGTGGTGGCTATGATGTATTTTCAGCTCCTGAATTTGCTTCCGGAGCTTGCAAAACACAAAATCGTGACCTAGAAGATCGGATATTTGGGGTTATTGCTTCGAGAGGGCCGTCGGGGGGAGTGTGATTCGGCCACTACCTATACCAATTACCACCTCCGAAAATAGCTATCAAGTAGGAAAGTCCTCAAACACAATTTTCGGTCGCCAGGAGCTTATATAAGTAGCCAATTTCGCGAGAAATTGCCAAATCTATCAATCCTGCCCTGCAGTGATGACGGCGAGCGACCATGCATAGTTTCTTTTTCCAGTCTGCTCGCCAGAAAGCATCCAAAACATTGCCAGGCGAAAATTCACTCGAACAGAGAAAAACGAACGCACATCGAAGCGCGCCGCGCGATGGTCGGAGCAACACGAGGAAAAAGCACGCGCTCTGCGAGCTCCGGCAGCCCGCGGGTAGCCAGAGCAAAAAAAAAAAAAATTCAAGAGGCTCAATGTGTCCTTGCGAATGGAAGTCAAAGTAGAAAAATAAATAAGGATATAGTTACCTTTGCTGGCTTTAGTGCTTTGATATGGTTGCTTTGACGCAGGTGAGAAATGAAATGTTGATATTATTTTCAGTGGCATGGCGGCAAAAACGAATTACCACAACACTTTTTCTCATCGGACCTCGCTGTATGCTTTGTCAACTTGTCTCATAGTGCGTTGATTTGACTTGTCTCGTTGTATGGTCCGATGTACGACTTTAGGAAAGTCAATGTACCTTTGACATCAAACGTTTCTAATAACATTAAACCCACAATGTTCCTGAGTTGAAGATCTAAAGCACGACTTTGGAAATATCAATGCACCTTTCGCATTAAAAGTTTATTACAAATTTACACCCATAAAGTTTCAGAATTAAAATCTATGCGCTCCGTAGATCCTGCGGCCTCCGCGAGATGACGTGACGAGCTCGCTCGCCATCAAAACGCCCTTGAAACATTGCTCTCGGATGAGGCTCCTTGCGTTATATGACTCCCGGTGCATGGGCGTTGCCATGAAATCCAGCCTGATTTCGCAATGTTCGTGCTGGAACGTCTTTTCGAGTGGGAAAAGGACATTCTAGACAAAATCCAGAATGATTTCCAGCGTCGGTGGTTGTTTTGATCGACGGTGTATGACAGCACGAAAAAATTTCGGAAGGGGCTCACGCCCCATAAGCCCCCTCCCCCACCCCCGGCTACGCCCCTGGAAGCGATATATGTAAATCTGCTGTGTTCAGTGAAGGAGACAAGTGTGATACCACATTGACCACACAGTTTTACTGAGTCAGACATAGGGAGACTGTCTAAAGAAATAAATATCGTATATGTTAAATCGACCACGAGCGCTAAAGCAGAACAGATAGCCGTAGCCATCGCCATGGCAGACCCCACATGGCAGACCCCCACTCACGGACTCGGGTGCTGCAATTCGGACTTACGAAAGCGGCAACGTACTAAAGAGGTAGCGCATAGACTACTAGCGAGCTCAAAAGAGAGCAAACGACGGCTCTCTTGTATCCCCGTTCACACGGGGAAAAACATTAACCCGCAAAAACCAAACCTCAATAAAAAACCGCCCATGACCGTGTGCGAGAACTTGCCCGCCGCGACGGTCCCACGGTCTTCGAGGGCCTGAACATTCAGTTTAATGACCCGCTTCTCACTTACTAAGAAATCACTTCACACTAAGAAAAGGGCAAAATGAAATACCCACTCCCGCACGCCAAACTCGAACGCGCGCAGGCGGCCGCGTTTCGAAGGCTACAAACAGACTCGTATCCGTCACAAGGCCTACTAAGTCACTCCAACTCAGAAATCCCGGCAAATTGCCCAGACTGCCTAAAAATTTATTGCTCACTCTCGCACATGCATTATGTTACCAAAGGGCCCTCTCTCCAGTGAGCCCGAATGGGAAAAAAGCCCTCAAAAGCCCGGACCTCAAATTCCAAAGCAAGGCGGTCCAGAGGGCCCAAGAACTGGCGGAGCGTCACCACGTTTCCATCCCGACTTGGGCGTCACCTACGGTTTCGGCCCGAGGAGTTCCCCGCGTGGGACCTCCAACGGCGCAAACGTCCTCAGTACCTCAATGAAGTTCTTAAGTGACTGACTGCGTGAATCAAGTGAGCAGATTTACACGCTGCCCCGAAACGGGCCACTTATATTGAATCGCAGCTCGAAACTTGTTAAGCAGAAGTTACCAATGCCCGTGGATTCATTCGCTCGGGAACTGGTCCACCTCTGTGCAGCAGTCGCGACTGTCGAGCAGCAGAATCATTTGGGAGAGTCGTCACTTGTATCCGTCACTCGTCCTCGACCCTTGAAAGTGCTGTAATGCGTTACATTCAAATAGAAATAACTTTTCTATAATTTTCAGTAATCAATTCTGGAATGAAATGCGATCTCAATAGCTAATACCATTCGATGAAAGTTATATGTTTCTACTTGATTTCACCTGCTGGCGCGTTGAAGGAGATCGCCAGGCCATCCATGGAGATTACATTCGTCTTTGCTCCCTAGTCTCCCCGATTCACTCTTAGTAAATAGGTAACATCCTTTCCATAACACTGTTTATTTATACACATACCTCACATGCTACAACTGGAGTATTCCGTGGGGGAGAGGGGTGTAAGATATATACAATATATGTACACATAAAATATTGTCGCGAGCTCTGTCATGAACCACGGCTGCCACGCAGACAACCAGGTGAAAAGAAGAGAACGACGTTAGCCAAGCTGCCACGGGACCGCCCGAAACGCGTCCATCAACTTCATCTGGTTCTGCATTAAACACCTCGTGTGTAACATTTGGTGGGGCTCGGCGGGGCAACTCCCACGACCTACAACGGAGCCATCAGCACAAGAACTACGCCGAAGCCGTCGCCTCGCCGGACTTTCGCCGTCGCGCTTAGTCATGGCCACAGGGCAAAATACCCTCACTAGCAGTGCCTTGGCGAGCCCAGTCCCTATGCAGCACTACCGAGAGCCACGCACGTTCTCGGCGAAGGCAGATGAAGATGTGGATGAGTGGCTAACCCATTACGAAAGGGTAAGCCAATACAATAACTGGAACGCTGCCACTCGGCTTAGAAACGTTGTTTTCTTCTTGGTCGGCACAGCGTTGGTATGGTATGACAACCTCGCGGGCATGCTAACTACATGGACACGCTTCGTTGAGGAGACTAAGAAGTGTTTCGGTGACACGGAAGCACATGCACATTAGCCCAGAGAGCTCAGGTTCCCGGCGAGACTTGCACTACCTATATCGAAGAAGTTGCGAAGCTGTGCTGAACCGTCAACCCTCAAATGACCGAGGAAGATAAGGTGGGGCATGTCGTAAAAGGAATAGCGAAAGACGTGTACAACTTCCTCATTGGTAAAGAGAACTTGAACACTGTATCAGAACTGATACGGCACTGCCGTATGTTCGAGGTGCTGAAGATTTCACGAATTATACTAAAGTTTGGATGGCTGGCCAATGTAGCGACAGTATCAAGTGTTGACACGAGTCCTCCGCACCCCGACCTTTCGTCCGCCATCCGCCAGATAGTCCGCGAGGAGCTCCTGCGGCATGACGAACAGGCACGTTATGCAGCGCCACGTTGCAGCTCCTCCGTTTTCCGAGACAGTCTTCGGGAACCACCTTCGGCTACTTGGAACCACTCGGTGAACGTCACGGATCTTAACGGCTCCAGGGACGAACCGCATTACGGTACCACCGAACCACCACGCAATGATTCGCCCCCTCAACGTTTTGATCCCCGCCCACGCAATTTTCGTCCACGAAGACTTGCCACGACCTACGACTTTCTAGGGGAAGAGCCTCGTTACCCTCAACCGATGTCTTCGGCAAATTACTTCAATCCGCATTTTGAAGTTCACCCTTGGCTAGGGTGTATACTTCTGCGGCATGCCTGGCCATATAGCTAGGCACTGTAGCTGGCGCCGAGCATCGAACTACGGACTGTCAGCACCGACTATGCGGTCTAGCGGTCGTACACTGCACACTCAATGGCCAGGAGATTCCACTTCAGGAAACCACTTCCGAGAGGACCGACGCACTGCCCAGGAGACCTACTTTGGAGAAGAAAGAACCCAGAACCGCTACCGCTCTCCTGCCTCCGACCGTACTCTGACGCCACCACCAGCCTTCCGAGTCTCCCGATCACCATCTCCTCGGCCGCGATTCACGTCGCCATCGCCTCGGCGCCGTTTTGTGCCACCCCGCCGTGAAACTAGCCAGCGCGGCCGATGGAGGTGAGGTCGCTGGAAAATGTGCGCTGCCGACTCAACTGCCTCCAACTATTTCCATGCTGAAGAATATGGTTCATGTACTAATTGATGGGGTCCTTACAATGGCTTTAGTCGGCACGGGTGTTACTGTCTTGGTCATGAGTGTGGGGTTTAAAGGCCTTCTGGGATGCAAGGTTATGTTTCGTTGGCACCAGTGCACAAGTTTCCATGGAGTCAGTGGTGAATCATTATCAGCGGTTGGTGTGTGTAACGTGGATGTGTCTTTAAGTGGGAAAATATTTAATGCAAAGTTTACTGTTCTTCCTCGCTCCTCGCATGACGTGATTCTGGGGATTGACTTTTTGCAATTGTGCGGTGCCAATGTTGACTGCCGAACGGGAGAACTCGGTGTCGACACCAGTGGGGGTTTCGCCTGTGCTCTTTGAACGTGCAGCTTGCCCGGCGAGTGTGTTGTGCGTGTCTGATGATGCAGTTGTACCCGCCTTATCCACGATGCGTGTTGCCGTCGCCTGCTCATCTCCGACTCCTATCTTGTTCGATGCTGCAGTGGAACCTATACATCGGAACTGCCGCAAGAAAAACTTGTTCCGCACTGTGTGGTCTCAGTGACCAATGGATGTGCGGGGCTGTGGGCGCTAAACTGTTCCACTGAAGCGGCAGTGCTACCTCAAGCCTAAAGATTGCCACGTTTCAGGAAGACTCGCCCGTATCGGTCGCAGTACTTAGAGAGCTACCCGATGGAGGAGCAACCAGTGTCTCTCGAACCCCGGGAGCTCCAAGATATTTCCCATGATTGAGAAATCACTCAGTGATCACGAGCGTCGAGTGTTGATGGTCCTCCTAACGGAACACTCCCTCGGTACTAGACGTTGCGAAGCACGATAGCCCGCCATCGATTTCTGCATCCAGAACTCGTCACCGCATCAACACAGGGGCCGCCCACCGAACCCGACAAAAACAATATCGTGTGTCCCCGACAGAACGCAAGATAATCAGCGGTCAAGTGCAAGAAATGCTATGCAAAGACGTCATTCGAGAATCATCTAGTCCTTGGGCAGCCCCCGTGATATTGGTGAAGAAGAAAGACGGTGCGTGGCGGTTCTGTGTTGATTATCGTCGCCTAAACGCCGTTACTAAGAAAGATGTATATCCGCTTCCCCGAATTGATGGCGCCATTGACTGTCTCTACGCGGCATCTTACTATTCCTGTATTTATTTACGCTCAGGTTACTGGCAAATTCCTATACACAAGGACGACAGAGAAAAGGCAGCATTTGTAACGCCCGACGGATTATTTGAGGTTAAGGTGATGCCTTTCGGGTTGTGTAACGCGCCCGCAACGTTCGAAAGGTTCATAGACGCGATATTACGCGGCTTATAATGGGAAGGTTGTATGTGCTACTTAGACGACGTTGTGACCTTCGGGCGAACGTTTAGTGAGCGCAACAAGCGTTTAGACGTGGTCTTGAACTGTTTGGAGAAAGCGGGTCTTCTGCTCAATTAAAAAAATGCCGTTTTGGCGAATGACAAACCCTTGTGCTAGGACATCTGGTTGCTAAAGAAGGCATCCGACCAGATCTACAAAAGACAGCGGCCGTAGAAGCATTTAAGGTACCCAACTCTGTCAATCAGTTACTAAGTTACTTGGGCTTGTGCTCCTACTTTCGCTTATTCATTCCCCGGTTTGCTGACATGGCTCGTCCCCTTACACGCCTTCTCCAAAAAGGCGTTCCCTTTGAGTGGACTGCAGATTGCGACTCATGGTTTCGCCAGCTCAAGTTCCTGTTCACGTCCCCACCAATCCTTCGCCACTTTGATCCTTCATCACCAGCTGAGATTCACATCGATGCCAGTGGCGTAGGGATTATTATGCAAAAAAAGAGGTGAGCCATGCAGACAGGACACAAGAGTAGGGAAGTGGACAACACGAACGCCGACTATCAACTGAAGGGAGCACTGAGGCGAAAAAAAAGAAAGAAGATACAAAACTCATCTGCAGAAGCTCAGGGATGGTACCACCACGTATTAGTCGGGTACATATGCCGGTCTATGTGAGAGATAACTGTTAAGGCACTTAATTTCTTCCTTATGTAAAGTAATCGAAGGCTGACTCACGCACGCACTTCCACTATTATAGATATGCCATGCCTGTACAATTTCGCGCATTCACCTAACTCAGGCGTGCAGTTACAATCTTGGCAATGTAGGGAAAGATTAGAAGGCGATCCACCGGTTGACGAGCTTTTATGTTCCATTAGCCTCTGATTGATACACCGTCCCGTTTCCCCTACGTAGAACTGGCCACAGCTGAGGGGAATTTTATAAACCACACCCATACGACAGTCAGTAAAACTGTTGTTCTTATTGCACTTCACTGGACAAATATCTGTTCTTTTTTTGCCTTTTACCTGCTCCTGGGAAGGTGTGTCAGCGTCAAAGCTAACACACCTGCTTCCCTCGTTGCCTTCCCTCGTTGCCGCACTCACCCGCCTTACACCCTCCCCCTTTAGAAGAACCCCACCAGTATATACTGTGGCGAGGAAAGCATACGTCGCCATGAAGAAGACAAGTCCACTTGTCGAAACGTTCGCTCCTGCTATCACCTTGTTCTCGTTTTTGCTCATTGTCTTGAATTTCCATCTCCCGCATTCCCCGTGTTTTCCCTGAACTTTAAAAAACGTAATCTAAACGCGGGGAAATGCGATGGGCAGGCTTTATGTAAGAGGCCACAAATGGCGAATGATTATGGTAAAGCTTGTGAAAATGAGATAGTAGTGCCAGTAGTCTTCTTTTCTCTAGTGATGCAAGGTTTAGTGATGTTTTGATATTAGTGATCGTGCGAAGACGTAAGTAATTTTTTGGTATGAATCTGGCAGCTTTATTCTGGACGGAGTCTAGTTATTTAATTAAGTATATTTGATCTGGGTTGGAAATTAATGACGCATATTTTATTTTAGCGCGAACCAGAGAGATTTATGTCATAATTTTTGTCAACGGGTTAGCCTGATATAAGCGACGTCTGATACATCCCAGTATTTCGGATTCTTTAGAAGTTATCGCATCAATATGGGTATTCCATTCTAGGTCGGCAGACAGGTGACACCTATATACTTTAATGAAGAAACCTGTTATATAGGCATTGCGTTAATCACGTAGCATTGATGTGGGGGTTAGTGGCAGCGTTAAAGTTATCTTTGGTTTTAGAAGCAATAATTTTCATTTTCTATTTATCCCACCAAGTATAAATGCTGTCAAAAGAGCGAGCAAGGACAGGAAAGGCAGGGAGGTCAACCAGACGAGCACCCGTCTTGCCATCCTACACTCGGAGTGGAGGAAAGGGGAATAGAAAGAAGAAAAAAGAGGGAGAATATGCGCTGAGTGCGTGCGGGAGAGACACTATTCACAGGGGCACTATAAACAGTCTCTTCAGCTGGTGCACTTCAAGTATTTTACCTGTGCGCGAATCGCTCTTCGTGCCAGTGATGGGTATGGCCATGGTCCGAGTATCGTTGACTCGGTGAACGGTCTTGAGTCCAGTCGGTGTAAAGTTGCCCACAGAGAGAGGCGTTGTACATCGTAGTGAGGGCAGGTACACAGTAGGTGCGCGATGGTTTCCTCGCACCCATAGGAGTCGCACACCGGGCTCTCGACCATTCCCAAACAATAGGAGTAGGTGGTCGTGAACACCACTCCCAGCCACAAGCGGCACAGCAAGGTCGTTTCGCCGCGGGAAAGGCTTGATGGCAGTTATAGCCGTAGCGTGGGGTCCAGTTTATGTAACTGGCAATTGAAGGCACTTGAACTCCCGAGATCGTGTGACTTTTTGCGTGCAAGTAGGCGAAGTTCCCTCGCAGCGTCCCAACTCGCCAAAGGTGCTGGACGCGTCTGGATATCTTCGTGTGTAGACCGGGCAGCATTGTCAGCAAAGGTGTTGCCTACGATGCCACAGCAACCACCAATCCACTAAAAGATAATGCTGTGCCCTTTTTCCAGAGCGTGATGGTGCACTTCGCTGATGTCAGTCATCATCTGCTCGTAAGTTCTGTGTCTTGTAACGCAGACTTGATACTGTGAACAGCTGCCATAGGATCAAAAAACACGACCCATCTCTCAGTTGGCGCTTCGGTGACGTACGTAATAGTGACATGGATATAGCTGCCAGTTCTGCAGACGTAGGTGTAGTCACGTTTGACAATTTGAATCTAACTGTAACCTGCTTAGTTGGAGCGACGAATGCGGAAGTTGAGCTAGTAGGCGAGGTCGAAACATCGGTATATATATGTACGCGGTCATGATATGTCTGGTGCAGTAATAGAAGCGTAAGTTGCTTCAGAGCCAGCGATGAACGATTGGCCTTCTTTGTATTTCTAGGGATAGGAAAATTCACTTGAGGCTATCGCAGGCACTACACAGGAGATGAAGGCTTCGCCGCCGATGTGAAAGATGACGGTAAGCACTCTTGTTGAGCGCTAATCACTCTTGAAAAGGTCGCTTGAGGTCTCTTGGCTGGTATGGAGGCTAAATGATGGTCGGGGATCCTTGAGAGATGGGGAATGTGCGCTCTGAGAGATTGGACAGCTGCATGTGTCTGGATCATATGGTCTCCGGCGATGGCAGTTCTTGCTGCTCTGATGTGCGCCTAAGTAGCCCTAAACACGTGCGTAGGGCCAAGATTTTTTTAAAGCAGTATTCTCGTCGCGGTTACTAGTATGTCTCTAAAGCACGCAGTCGTCTGTAAACAAGCGTGTAGTAGATGCCAGGTTGTTAGTAATGTCCTTACTGCCGATGTGGAAGAGCGTCGGTCCAAGTACTGAGCCTTGTGGTACCCTAAATTTAACTTGAATCAATAAACAAGACCAACAATTCGCAGTGACGAATTCATAATGGTTATATGAAAAACTAGTTGTTTAGTTGGTGATCTTTCTGCTTGGGTGAAGGCAGTCAAGTTTTATTATGAAATGACTGTAAGGGACCCTATGAAATGTTAAGCAAAATCAATAAATATAGCATCAGTTAGTATGGAGGCTTGATGTTGGAGGTCGTTAACTAATTCGAATAATTGTGCTTCACATGAATGACCGCGCTGGAAAACATGTTGGTTAGAAACAAAAATAATTGCTCTCGGGTAAATACTCCATCATTGTGGATGATATGATGGGTTTGTAAGGAATACTGGTAAGAGAAATTAGACCGTATTTTGATGACACGGAGGAATCGCCTTATTTCAATATCAGGGAAACACGATCAATTTTCAAGGCTTCGTGCATACATCCTTTGTGAATAGTGTTGAAATATAACTGCCAATATGAGTGGAATACCCGGCTTAGTAAGTAATTAAAGTAATTTAGGCCATACACCGTCTAGACCAGGTGTTGAGGTATTTTTTAGATGTTCAACAGCTAATTCGATTCATTCGTGAGTGATCACGATGGGACCCATAGTGGCGTTAATGGAGGTAAATTTTAGATCAGCAGAAATGGGCTCTTCTTCAGGGACAACGGAACCAAAGAATAAGTTTAACTCTACTGCAGCCTCTAAAGGAGACAAAATCTCATCGTTCTTTGTTAAATGAA
The DNA here is from genome assembly GCF_050947875.1 of Dermacentor variabilis. Classification (NCBI taxonomy): domain Eukaryota; kingdom Metazoa; phylum Arthropoda; class Arachnida; order Ixodida; family Ixodidae; genus Dermacentor; species Dermacentor variabilis. The sequence continues at coordinate 25,206,957 of NC_134574.1, forward strand.
TTGAATTTACAAGGAAATGAGTGGATCCACAACTTTCCAAAATATTTTTGTACTGTTGGTTAGCAAAGCATGTAAATCGTCATTAAAAGGTTGTCGCTAGCTATTACTTGTAATAATACACAGTAGGGCTGGGATATGGTGTCCGCCATCTTCCTTATTCTCCACCCTCACCCCTGCGTCGTCTTCTTTAAGAAACTCTGTAACTTCTTCTTCACAACGTCCACGTACCCTCCCCTCTTTGAGGATTCATCCCTCCTGAGATGATGCCTAAATACGTTCCCAATGGTTGCAAACTCGAGCACGCCGCCATCTTTGACGTAACCAAGTCTCTTGAAAACACCTTTTTTCGCTGCAGTTTGCACCACGAGATACGGTCCCATGTACACCTGCTTCGTACCCGGAAGACCTTTTCTAACGAGCACTAAATCTTTCAGCTGCATATGAGATATCCGCGTGTTGTGGCGGCGGTCGAACTGCCTCTTCATATCTTCGCGGTATCGCTGGTAGGCTTCCGAGGTTTTCCGCTGCTCGCACAATTGCAGGCGGTCACCAATACCAAGCTTTTGATCAGAAGGGAGCACCTGTGCCTTTCCAAATGCTGCGAAATAGGAAATACAGCCAATATTCGCAGTGTGCGACCGATTGTGATGAACTACAGCAGCCTCCAAGCAGCACTTCTATCTGCCTTTGAAACTGGGATACATGCAAATAAAATGTTTCAAGTCTCGTATGATTCTTTCAGCCAAGACATTTCCTGCAGGATGGTAGGGCGCGCAGCGTAGCAAAACAGCTCCTCGTTCCTTCGCCCATTCTTGCAGACGCTTGCTTACAATTGCTGGTCCATTGTCTGATATTACTACTTTGGCATTCTTAAACATCTCTCGGCTCAAAAGGGCAATCACTCTATTTGCGTCTTCCCTACCCGGTCGTGCGGCCACTGTTCTAGTGAACTGGTCCGTTGCCACTAGCAAAGACTGTCTTTCTTATTCATATCGCCTTTTTCTTAAACTCAGCAAAACACACCTGGATGACTTCAAACGGTATGTCGGAATGTCGAGGTAGGACCATCTCGTCTGTTCTCGGAAGGTACTTTATGCACTTGACATTGATGGCAAGACTAGACGTACCGCTGGACGTCGCCTTTCAAGTGTTTCCACTGGGAACGCTAAGAATCTTGCGATAAGTTTGCCAGAACCCGCCCTCGCCGCCAGAGTCCGGGGAGTCATGATAAAGTTCGAAGATTGGAGGCACCATTGTTTCCGGGACTACGAACTTTCCATCGTGCAACTCCAGTTCTTCAGTTCCCTCCTACAGCAGAGTTGCGCTGTCAGTTTCCTGATCTGGGGTTACCACAAGCCTGGAGAGTGCGTCTGCATCCTTCAGGCGCTCTCCAGGTCTGTTATGGACCACCAATACAAACTGCTGGAGTTCACTCACTCACCGCGCAACTTTTCCTCTAGGCTCTGCGAGGTTAAGGATATACGTTAAGGCTTGGTGATCGGTAAAGATCGTGAAGCTCCTGCCATCCAGGTAAGGTCTAAAATAACGTACGGCCATTAGGACTGCCAAAGCTTCTTTCTCCGTATTCGTGTAATTCAGCTGCGCTTTCGAGAATGTATACGAATAATATCCCACGGCATTTTGTTGCCGGCTTTGTAGAGCTTCTGAATCTATCTGGTAAAGCACTGCGCTTGTGCCGTAATGAGAAGCGGTGGTGCGCATCTCGAAGGCCAACTTCAACTCGGAAAGCGTCAGAATTGGGTAAGACGAAATGATGCTCACAAGGCTTTGATAAACGAAATCACACTCTGCTGTCCATCGAAATGGCACATTCTTCTTGGTCATTCTTGTGAGGCACTTTGTTTTCGTGGCATAATCTCGAATGAAAGCCCGAAAATGCCCTGCGAAGCCGAGAAACATCCGCAAGAGTGTAGGTCATACGGTTTCTGCATTTTTGAGATTAGACTGATTCGTGCTTTGTTGTCTTGATTTGGCCATCAAATACTCTACTTAGAAACACAACTTTTCTTTGGGAAAACTCACTTGTCATTATTCTTGAGCTCCGCATCACTCACTGCTTGAAGTACACTAGCAAGATGCTCTGCGTGCTCCGCCTTATTGCAAGAGTAAATTATTATATCGTCGACGTACATGTTACAAAATTTCCCAGGAAACTGTCGCAAGACGTCATTCATCCTCTTCTGAAACCAAGCGGGTGAGTTCTTCCATCCAAACGGGAGTCGATTATACTGATAATGTCAAAAGGCGCTATGAAGGCAGAGTATTTCTAGTATTCTTCAGAAAGTGTAACTTGCCAAAATCCTTTACATAAATCAATAAGCGAAAACACTCTGCAGCCCCCCGTCTCGTGTGTGATAGAGTCCATTCGTGGAATAGGAAAAGGAAAAAGCTCTGTCTGCTAAACAATTTGCCTGTAATTTGTGCAGAGTCGGAGGCTTCCATCTTCCTTAGGTGCAATAGTGATGGGCGACGCGAATGTAGACGTGGATAGACTAATTATCTGTGCATTCAACTTCTTTCCAAGCTCGTTCTTCAGCCACATCCTGTTCTCCCGTGACATATTATATGGCTCTTTTCTCAACACTAGTATCGCCTAACTTAAATGGTACCTCAAACTTTGTAGTTGCCTTGGGATATCCCTTCAAGTATAGCAGTTCCGGGTAAAGCCTCTTAATATCTTGACATAACGATGGCTGCGCAGGCGCCTCGAAGAAGTTGAAGAAACGCTGAGATTGCGCCATCCGTAGTTATTTCTCCAGTCCAGTAGATGTTAACGCCAAGTGCACTGATGGCTGGACGTGATAGGAGTAATTCATAGGTTACTCCGTCGAGTACTAGCGCCTGCGTAGCGACACTGTTGCAGAGACAGGCAGTGGCGTAGCCAGAAATTTCGTTCGGCGGGGGGGGGGGGGGGGGGGCTCACCTTGCAGGTGGACCTCCTCCTTAAGAGGAAACATTAGGTCAGATGCTCCTATCTAAATACATGTAGAAGGAGAAATCGTTTTTGTCGGCAACCACTGCACCAAATTTGACTAGGTTTGTTGCATTTAAAAGAAAAACTTAAATTCTAGTGACTGTTTAGAATTTGCGATTTAGGCCGTCAATACTTTATTGAAAAGTGGCAAAAACTGAAAATTTTCAGAAAATAAAACAATTAAGTTTACAACTCTGTAAATAAGGAATGAGAATTGATATGACAATTCTGTGAATTACACATAATAGTACATCTACAGCGGACAAAATTGATATGTTACACATGAGTCCCAAAAAATTAAGTATTATGGAAATACGGCTTTTGCAGAACCCTTGTACATAACATAACCAATTCACGTAAGATGCAAATTGACATATCGAATTTGTCCGCTTTGAATGGCGTAATGGATGCCGTTTACAGAACCGCGATATCTGTTCTTTATGCAGAGCTATTAATATTTACACTTCGTGCTTCTATTTTTTTCGAACTTTCAAATTTTTCAAACTATTTCAAACAAAGTTCAGGCCCTAAATCGAAATTCCCCTTCCAACAGACACTAGAATTTAACATACTCTCCCAAATGCAACAAATTTCATTAAAAGCGATTCAGGAGTTATCTCAGAAAACAGTTTCTTCGTTTTACATGTATCTGAATAGGCCGCGTCGGAGTTGGGCCCGAGCTAAAGCTTCCTCCTAAACAATTTGCCTAGGGATCAAATACACAAATAATAACTGCATTTTCATTGCCAAAGATGCTGCAAACGATTTGTTGAACGCTATGCACTGTTAATAAAAGTAAAATATGTATTCTTTTCATAAAGGAATATACTCGAATGTGCCAAAAATTGTGCCGAACATAACTGATGTCAACGCTTCCATGTATTTTGTCTATTTAATAAGTAAGAAAAATATCACACCAACTTTAGAACTACATCAGTTCGAAGCCAGCAAAGCAGTGCATGCCGCTGATATGAAAAATGTTAAGGCCATGAAATGAACAAGTTGAGGACAAATATGTCAATGACACTTTGTCATTCAAGATCCTTGTTTACATTCTTGTACATATGCAACGGCCAGTGAAAAATCTCAATGACGCTGCCATTTGTTCCAATGTATTACGCAGCAGTAGCTGTCACCGGTCGTGTATCGTGAGTAATTGCACCGAAATTATAGTCGCAACAGAGACTACGTATAAAAAGCAGGAGTTCTGCAGAATATACGAGGGCGAGTTTAATGAAAGTGAGCCAATGCGAATATATAACAAACGGGGTACTTTAATTAAAAGTAGCCCCCATGAGCATTTAGACATTTGTCCCATTGACTAAAGAGTCACGCAATTCCCGTCTCATAAAGCTCCTAAAGAAAGAAAATCCATAAAGAAAGAAAGAAAGAAAGAAAGAAGGAAAGAAAGAAAGAAAGAAAGAAAGAAAGAAAGAAAGAAAGAAAGAAAGAAAGAAAGAAAGAAAACGTCTGCTACTGACTTTCACGACATCGTCCGAGTCGAATCTGGTTCCCTTGAGCTGTTTTTTCGATTGCCCCAAGATGTCGAAGTCGCAAGGCGACAGGTTTGAGCTGTATGGCGGATCTTGCAGCGTTTCCCGCTTGAACTTTGCCAGTTTTGTATTTACCACATCAGCGACGTGGGAACGGGCATTGTCGTAGAGCAAGGTGACCCCATTCGTCAATTTTCCACGTAGTTTGTTCTTGATTGCGACACGCAGCCGATCCGGCGTTTCGCAATATCGGAAACAATGGATAGACTCTCAAGATTTAACATATTCTATCAGTAATGGCCCCTGACGATCGAAAAATCAAAGACAACAACACCTTTCTGGCGGAAATAACGGCCTTTGCTTTCTTCGGGGAAAGTGAATTTGAATGTTTCCATTGTAAGCTTTGCCGTCGTGTTTCACGCTCTTAGTAGCGGCATGATGGTTCGTCTCCGATCACAATTGCAGATAAGAAAGCATCACCTTTATTGGTATACCGGATCAGATGAGTAAATGCAGCGCTGATCTTCTCCGTATTCTGGCGGTGGTTCAAAATCTTGCGCATCCATTGCGCACACAACAGCCGGTAACCGAGATGTTCATGAATTATGCCATGAACGAAACCGTGACTGATGTTCACATGTTCTGCCAGTTCATCGATGCTTATCCTCCATTCTTGTCTGATCAGCTCATCAACCTTTGCAATTTTGTTAGGGGTGATTGCACGATGGCTTTGGCCTGGTCTGGGATCGTCTTTGCAAATTTCACGTCCTTCTTTGAACCGTTTATTCCAACGCTTCACAGTGGCCAATGAAATGCAATGTTCCATGTACATGGCAACTATACGGCAACTAATTTCTTTTGGAAACACCTCCAGCTGTCAAAAACCTGACGGCACCACACTGCTCCACTTCTGGAGAGTCCATTACGGCACGCAACCATGTTAAACCCAGTGTATGAAAACATTAAAGAACATTTATTCTCACACCTGCGTGTCACTTTTGTAAATGCGGGATGCGTGTGTGCTACGCGCAGCCCTTGCAGATAATGAACAGAACCATAATTGCGCGGGGTGGTTAGGCTGCCTTTCATTTGACACGCCCTCGTACATTCGAAATGCGAAGATGCAATGGAATATACAAATGCGAAGATACAGCTTGATAAAGGGCAAAAAAGTGCCACTGGAAACGAAGTTCACTACACGTATACACAGAACCTCGCGACAAGATATTTAAACATACGTATAAGTAAGTCTCCAATAAATCTACGTATCTAAGAAAAAGTCACGTTATATAATGCGTCAAACAAGGCAAATAAACATGTGGCGCAATCACAGATTCACAGAATCCTAGATCCTGCTCCCATTCCATCCACTCGCCCCGATGTATCGCGCGCGACGGAAGGCGGCGCGCTTGCTCCTCACTTTTCTCCCTTGCGCACATAAGACTGAGCCACTATCGTCGGCTCCCCCATCCCCCCCACCCCCATACGCTTCCACTCGCACATACAGCATGCGGCGCGGGGTCACGATGTTATCGCACTTCGACTTTATGCGGAACATGAGGGCGACGGCGACGGCAGGAATGTGCCTAGAGTGTGCATATAGTTGCTATCGCAATAATATAACAAGAGTATCCGGCAGATGAAGCGTGCCATGGCCCATTACTTTCCGCAAAAGAAGTAACAAAATAGCACTTTCACCATGCGACAATTCGCTGCACCGCAACAACGCTTCTTCTTTCCTTTTATGGGGCGGGGGCACCGTAACGAAAAAGAAACGCAAAGTTTGTTGGTCACAATAGAATGCGAAGAAAACACGAGACACTTGGTCCACCAAGAACCATGCGCATACTGCTCGGTATCCTACACCAGCGAGACAAGACTTTCTGGAGAGGTTGCGCTCAAGCCAACGCGTTGCAATCCGTCGAGTCCCCACAGTGATGGCGGCTAGCGATCATTGTTTCTTTTTCTCGTCTGCTAGCTAGAAAGCGTCCAAAGCCCTGCCAGGCGAAAATGTACTCGGCCAGAGAAAACCGAACGCGCACCGACGTGCGCCGCGTGGTGGTCGGGGCAACACGAGAAAAACGCATGCGCTCTGGCTGGCTCTGGCAGCGCGCGGGTAGGGGAGCGAGAACAAAAGAATTGAAGTCTCAATGTGTCCTCGCGATTAAAAGTCAAAGTAGAAAAAATAAATAAGAACGTAGTTCTTGGCTGGCTTGAGTGTCTTCACTGGATGCTTTGGCGCAGGTGAAAAAAAAATTTTTATGTGACATGACGGCACGAATGAACCACCACAACGCTTCGTCTCATCGGGCCTCGCTGCGGGCTTTGTCAACTTGTCTGAAAGTGTGTTGATTTGGCTTGTGTCGTTGTATGGCCTGATGTGCGACTTTGGAAAAGTCAATGCACCTTTGGCGTCAAATATTTATGGGAGCATTAAACTTACAAAGTTCCGCAATTGAAAATCTAAAGCACACGTTTGGAAATGTCAGTGCACCTTGCACATCAAAAGTTTATGAGAACTTTATACCCATAAAGTTTCGGAATTGATATCCACGCGCTCCGTAAATTCCTTGATAGAGTGTAGATTCCGCGGCCTCCGCGAAATGTCGCGGCGAGCCCGTTCGCCATGAAAACATCCTTGAAACTTTGTGCTCGGATGGGGCTGCTTGCGTAATGTTACTCCCAGTGCATGGGCGTTGCCGCGAAATTCAGCCCGAGTTCACAAGCTTCGCGGTGAAATGGCTTTTCGAGCGTGAAAAAGACGCTCTAGATAAAATCCAGAATGGTTTCCGGCGCCGGGGGTTGCTTTTGTCGGCGGTGCATGGACAGCACGAATAAAATTTCGGGGAGGGGGGCTGAAGCCCCATAAGCCACCCCCCCCCCCGGCTACGCCCCTGGAGACAGGATATGGTTAAACATGTCCATTTATCATGAATATCTCGCCTACCGTCGTATCAATGTGCTTCCACAGCCCGTCCCTGTTGTACTTTCTCAGTCTCAACAATACGGGCATATATAATTGTGATGCTTGCTTTACTGTCAACTAACGCGCTCCTTTCCTTTCCAATAACAAAACAGATGCATACAAAAGGTTTGCATGCGACAAATAAACAGCTTCTCTTGGTGCCTTCAGGCGTAAGCGGAAGCTGTCTTCATTTAGTTTTTTATCCCAGCATCTGACTCTTCGTGTTGGCTTGAGCCTCCTTGGTCAGTCAAAAAGGACACAGGTGAAGCGGTAGACTTCCAGCTTGCAAGCGGGCGTGTTTCATCAGCTCGTGTGGCACTTGGGCACCTAGCAACAGGCATCATGGGCTGCCGCTGGGGTCCCGAGTCTTGTAGGTAAAAGTTTCGCATTCCCTGCAGAAGTTCTTCAATCGTTTTTGGCCCTCTCACTTCTATTTGCTTCTGAAGTTCCGGACTCAAACCATGAATGATAAGCGGAACCACAGACTTCTCGGGCAAGGCTGAGTCAGCCAGCTGAAGTAGCCTTTTCTCATAAAAATAGCTGAGTGCAGACCCGGACCTGTACTTGAATGCGATAGCTTGATCCCAAAATAATACCTTGTTTTCTTCAAAAGAACCGAGAAAATTCCGCTTCCACTCCCTCCATGGCTTGTTGCTGTGAGCGTTGACACGCAATTCGTACCAACTCTTGGGAGTTCCTGACAGGAACAGTGGCATGTTTTCCACTTTAACTTCATCACTGTGCCAGTAGTTTTCATTGCATGCATATTCATAGAACGTTAGCCAGGACTCGGGATTACTGGGATCTCCATCAAACATGTCTAGCTTCACGTATTCGAGACTCGACCTATTTATCCCTCTTTCAGTCACGTTTACAAGCAAGCGCCTTAATTCATTTTGCTGCCTGTTCTGTTCCTGTTGAAATTCAAGAAACTTAGTGAGCAGGTTGACGCCACTGTCAGACGAAGCAACGGTAGCAGGCTTCGTGCAATTGGAGTCAGCACAAACTTCTCATAATCTTGAAGTTTCATACTCAGCTCCACTTTTTCTTTCTGAATTAAATCATCGTAAGTGAGCTTCGTTCTAGCGCTTATATAGGAGACAAATGCGTCAGTGCTCACTGCTTCCGGAAGAGCTTGTTCCTCTTCATCTTGAGGCGTCGCAGCGAAGATGCGGGTGCCACCGGATTGATTTGATCCAATGATGAAGTCCACGCACATCTCGACTTGAATGTCCACACAGAAAAAATGTGGCTGCGCCAATTTGTAATAACACACAGTAGGGCTAGGCTATGGTGTCAGCCATCTTCTTTATTCTCTACCCTCGTCCCTTCATCGACTTCGTTATGAAACCCTGTAACTTCTTCACAACGTCCACGTACATTACTATTTCTGTGTTGCATAAACTTGCTTGCTTTATACAATTTTCCCAATCGCCATAAGAATCTGAGAATCTTGCTTTTTAATACAAGCGATTTTTTATGTTCGTGCATGGTTTTGCATGCGAGGTCAACCATGGGCTGTGACTGGAAGAAGTGATTGTAACTTTAAGAATGTACTGACGTTTTAGTTGTAAGAGTGTCTCGTCAGCTATTCGCCAGTTAGCCCTGCTGGATAGCTCACGGCATGTTATCTATAGCGATTCAAGGTCTGCAGTTAGAGCATTTGAAAAAGGCACCGTTTCCAAATAGGACCTCAGATTTCATGGGGCAAGGAAATCGCGCAGTACATCATTTATTTGGTGCCCGCACGTCAGGGTGAGATAGAGGGTGCTCCTCCCTACTTCAACGAGTCGGCTCGCGAGAGCTGCGCGCGAACTCACCCTTCGCGGCACCCCCGATGAATCGGAAGGCGGCTCCCCAGAGAATAGGGACAAGCCCTCCACCTAGAACGAGATTACTAAACACTGCTATCTCAACTGTAGAACCTACTTCGTTCCTCATCTAAAGACTAGTATCATACTTGCGCAGGGCTCATACCACCATGCTCAATGACGTTGGAGATGTTGCGTTCTTTTTTTTTTTACGCAGAGGCATTTCTGCATGTGACCTTGACTGTGACTGGAACGGGGCTCCACCGAGAGGAACGGCGCACTGGCTTGCGTTTGAAATTTCAGCTGAATTCGCGGCCCTGTTTTGCTTTCATACTTTGCAGGCGGAATTCTGAGTGGGTGGTCCACGCACCCTGCTTGTCTTTAAGCATGTCGGAAAAACTTGCGAATGGAACTGTTTCCCTGACGACCTTAAAAATTGATCGTTTCGTTCATGCAATGTTTACGTGAAACAAACTGCTCCAGTGAGTTGTTGCATGTCTTGGAAGAAATTTCACATTTACTTGCTGGATCCATGACATCTACAATTCTAACTTGTCGCAAATACATGTAATTCCTTTCTTTTTATTGTTATTTCTGCTCTTATTTCTTAAGTGTAGTTTTGTCTATTTTTCTATTGCTCCCGCTGTTCTAATGCCATAATTTCACGGCAGATATGGTAAATAAACAGAAATTAATAAATATAATTTATTATTTTGAGTTCTTTAGATTATGCTATGCGATACAGAGACACCTAAACACTGAACGTTGCCTATATTGCCACATTGTCTGGCGGGTGGTTCGTCTGCCTGGAAGCGTTAATTGTGTCACGATGCATAAAGCCTGCAATCCACTTACCTTGTCATTGAGGTAAGGAGGGGCAGCATTCACCGGAATGGTACGAATATACCACGCAGCCACCAGCATCAATGGTACTGCGCAGAAGAAAAAGGATTGTACTTTCATTCGGTTTAAATTACTAACTCTTCCCACCCGCGTCTTCTCTTCATTGATCGCTATCAGTCTGTGGAAGAAGCATGCATAGAGCGCACTTCACGAGAAGTCTCCTGAGTCTCGGATGATTTGGCCCATCGTATACAAAAGTTGTTGCAAGGTTTACGTAAACTATGACAAGTTGGCTCAAGCGATCTCATGTCGTTCCGTACCCAGTGAAATGCAGCTAGTGGTTCGATAACCTAAGGTTCCTAAGTCAACTGAGTGAAAAGGCGTGCGGGGCTCCACCCAAGTGTAAATCCACGTGACTGCGTCCTATTGAAAAGGAAGTACAAAAAATCAGAGCAGGTAATGTGTGACCCTGTAGAATGAACGCCCAATTTCTAGCAAACTTGTCTCGCCCGAGCAGTTGCACAATAAGTTGCAATAGCTTTTGATTAAGCAACACAGTCTGAGGCGTTGGCCGCGTATTACTGACATATATATATATATATATATATATATATATATATATATATATATATATATATATATATATATATATATATATATATATATATATATATGAAGTCCATGCCACTCTGAGTTTTATACAAACAGTAACTGAACACTAAGTGCTTCGCAAAATGCCTCAAAATACGGAGAAAATGGGTTTTCAGTAATTACACGCAAATCACTTATTTAGCCCACAATTTTTTCATCGTGCATTACACTTCACACGCACCTTATTCTCGCGAAATCGGTGTAACGTACAGTTCTCCAAAAACAACAGGAATCTTCGCGCATAACGGAAGTGTAACGCTTTCTACCACACCAGTAATTTATTGCTGGCTGCAATTCACCCACATACAGAAAAATTTGCAAACGCACCAGCCATCGCATTCTAATGATATAGCACATCGTAAGCACAGGGAAGACATCTAAAGTATTTCGTTGAGAATCATTTCTTCTTTGTGTTCCCCGAAACCATCCCTTTTCTTTTCAATCTTCTTCAGATCACTTCACTCCCCTCAACACTGCTTTAGTCCCTGCTGCTAGGATACTTGGGATGAAAATGTTGATACTCCTCGGATGGAGACGTTGGCTATTCAGGCTGACTCTACAATGTCATTCAAGTCAATATACTAAGCAGTTTCTAACTGTCCCTGTTGGGTAGCGGTTTTCACAGCCCGATGTGGTCCCTTATGTGTCGAGTTTGGCCTTGAGAGTTCAGGTAACACCAGAGGTGCAGGTTCATCACGAGTCGAGGTAACACAGCGTTTTGACTTTTGTCCAATTTGCTCTTCATTCTTGCGCAGTACTTCATTGGGCTTTCGTTATTTCTTGTGATTTCCGTAACGATACAGTCTTGTCAACTCCCAATGCCGTGACAGCTGGAAGATACGTTGGCTTCGCAGAAGCGATGAACATATTCGTATGTTCTGGGCCCGTTGTAGGGGATCCGTTATAATGGGATGCCACAGGGAATATCAGCACAGTTCCTCGCAGTACTGCCCACTCCTGCAGTCGACAACTCCTGTTTGCTGGCTCATCGTCGCATACTAACCTGTAATACTCTGAAACAGTTTTCGGCTCACGAACGAAATAACACTGTTAGCGTCCTATCTTCCCGGTTTTGCAACCACCATCCTGGTGGACTCGCCGATACATACCAAGGATGATTGTGTTTTCTTGACCCCTTCAGACTCTTTTCTGAGCTCAGCGAAGTGTGCAGAACTTCAAATGATGTTTTCGAGTGGTTGTACAAGAATATCCGCTGAGTAGCTTCTTTAAATCCCGTATCATCTATTTGAAATTGATGACATGATTCCACTGATCTTTTATTGCCTTTTGAATACGATTAGCATTTTTTGCCTACTGCAGGCGTTTTTAGTCTGTCTATATAGTGCCTTACGCCGACCCAGTGTCCCTAGTTGATGACGTGTGGTGTTATATGGTGCAAGGCACAGGTGTTGTCAAAGAGCACCACGACTAATTGTAATGTTATCGATGAATTGTGGATCGCGTGGACAATTAATTGCTCACGATAGGTATGACATTGATGTAAAAAGGCTTAAAGAGTGCCGCTGTAAATAGCGTAAAACATAGAGTAATAAATTAATGACACTTTCTAGATAGTGATGTGGGTTGTATCAGTTGCGTTTCGTTAAACACATATGACATAAGGAAACATAACAGTGACATTAGAGGTTGAAGAGAGCGCTGGAATACAAGGGCTGTTAATCACGTGCTAAAAATTACCTGGCAGAATGATTTTCAGTGTGTGTTTCACCTAAAACCTATAGGACTATCTTAGATTAAAAAACGGTTCTTTGTTAAGGAAAAATGCCGGGTGAAGGGCTGGGTGTCTATTGCACGCTATTCAATAAGAGCATGTGGCACTGTTAGGTTATTGCCGCACTTACTAGAAGTTGAAGGATCCCTCCCAGTCAAGAGGTAGGAATGAGTACAGTAAGTGTGTCCTATTAATAATTGACAAACAAGTATTCCCTTATATGTGCGGTTATTGGAGTTATCCAGTTCCCAAGCATTGGATTTATCATGTGTGCAAGCACTCGAAGTCTGCTGGGTAACCCGTATACATCTTACAAAGGCTATGCATCTGCAGTCAAAATAAACAACCTGCCATAACAACCTACGCGAAGCCATCATCACTTTACTATTTTAGCACAATATTGGTCTGGAGTTGACGTTATTAAGGAGTCATACGTTATACCTCGCGTCCCAGTTAACTTGGGCCAAGATCTTTTAAAAAACCAAGAGCTATAAAGAAATCGTACCGACTGCATAGTAGTCGTAGTCTTGTGCATTTAAAGCCAGTATTTTTTCATCACGAAGTATTATTTCATTTCTCTTAGTTACCGAACGATTTAAGTATTGCTTGAATCGCAAGCATGTCAATTGAAATGTTGTAGGGCACCTCAAATAACCTCCTAATAAAGAATTTATTTGTTGCTGAAGTGTGGCTGTTTGTGTTTTCCAAGAAAACACAAGAACCCCCAAAATAGGCAAAATTTCAAACAGATGCATGCTCACGCGCCGCTTCTCTAGCGCTCCCAAGCGAATAGCCATGGATACACGGCTGTAGTAGCGGCGGCAGCCCGATACAGAGCTTCACGCCATGTGATTGTCGCGGCATCATGAGAACACGTCGCTGACACATTGATAAGCGTAGCGGAGCGTAGAGGGGGAAGGCGGACTTCGAAGGCGGGAAACCGTGACGGAGCACTTCAGAGTGTTATTTTTCGCACGCATCTTGTTCTGTAGATGGGCGCGCCCGGAACGTATATTCTGTTTGTTCCCTTGGGAATAGAAACAAACGTTGCGGAGGCTATGTCCATCCAATGCGTTTTTCCGGATCTAAAGGGCCAGCATGTTCTGTTGTCGATTACGTAAATCATTTTTGCTTCACGTGTCAGTGCGTAGATAACAACGGAAGATTTCAACGGCACCACGCCAGTGACCACGCCACCCCCAGAGCCACGAGGCTCTGGGGGTGGCGCACGGCGACAAGAGCAAGGCAGCCGTGTTTTCCGGATGTCGCCTTGTGGAGGACGCCTTAGTTTGTCAACAATACTTAGAACGTACGAAGTCTTTTGCGACATGGGTAGCTTCACAAGAAAATGACACAGAACTGCGACGGTAGTCCAAGAGGCGGAAACGGATGTTTTGGCATTTTTTGCGTCGAACCCTCACGGTAGTGTGCGCGACGACAGTGCGCAGGACGGACCCTCAAGGTCACCAGTGTGGAGGATGTTAAAAAAAGATCATGTTCACCCGCACCATGTACATCTTTATCAAAAACCTCAAGACCGAGATTTTGAAAATAGACTTGACGTTGCCAATGGATTTATGCAAAAGATGAAGAACTGAAATTTCTCACTCGCGTGCTTTCGACGGATGAGGCCAATTTCTCCAGACCGCACAAGTTAATCTTCACAACGCGCACTTCTGGATGATAGGAATCACCCCTGGATGGCACCAACACACTACCAATTCGTGTGCGATGCGGTATTCTTAATGGCAACCCCCCAGGGGCGTCTGCGTCAGCAGGCGTTTGGTGTGCTGCGACACCACGTACCCGAGCACACGAGGGTTGCACCATCCGGCGTGAAGCCGTGCGCGGTTTAGCCGTGCCTGGGGAAAATGTGATCATGGAGGTTGAGCCGATGCTGGGTGTTTGGACCTTTAAGGCCCCCTGGCGGAGGCAACGCACGTCTTCGGCCTTGGCTTCACATAGACGGCACCTCCAGACTGACCCACCCTGGGGAAACTGGCAGTCGCCTTTTCCTGTCCCCCTCTCCAATCTTCTTTCTTTGTCGCCTTTTTCATCTTTCCTGTCTTCACTTCTCCTCACTTCCTAGTTTCCCGGCGGCAAGGGTTAACCTTGTGTGGCTAGCCAGCCTTCGTTATGCTGTATTTGGTTATAGCAGCGATGTACGGCTGGCGTTGGCAGGGTTTCTCTAGCAGGAACTTCTGTCACGTCCCCCTGTTGGGCTCCATGGTGGGTGGGTGGCATCGCGGCCGAAAACCCAACATTACTTATGGAACGTGCTTTTCCTAAACTACCTGATCGCCCTCAGAAACTAGGGCACACCGAAGAAGTTTTTCAGTTTTTCAGACGACAAGTCCATAACTTTCCTCGATTCCACGTAATTCACTCAGCAAAACCAGACAAACTAGTGCGATCCATTTCACCGTTCCTTGTTTCCAAGTTTTTGACCGAAGTTTTCGGTGCAGGATATAAGGTGTCGAGAATGTCAAGCGCCGATCTCCTTTTGGAGCTCCAAGATCAGAAGCAGTATGAGAAGCTGCCGAAACTTGTGTCATTTGGGGAGACCCAAGTAACAGTCACCCCGCACCACCCTATGAACACTACCCGCGGCGTTGTCTCGGACGATGACTTGCTAGAGCTCACTGAAGCTGAACTCTTGGAGGGTTTCAGTGAACAGAATGTCATAAATGTTAAAGGAATTAAGATGAGGCGAGATGGTAAAGAGATAAAGACGAAACACCTGATACTCACTTTTGGTTCAAGTGTCCTTCCCGAGTCCATCGAGGCCAGTTATATCAAACTTCGTGCCAGGGCATACGTGCCCGATCCCCTTAGATACATTAAGTGCCAAAGGTTTGGCCACAGTTCACGGAACTGTCGAGGCCGGCTGACATGTGACAAGTGCAGTAACAATGAACATTCCTCTGAAACGTGCCAGAACACTCTACATTGCGTAAACTGTGATGTCTATCATACCGCATACTCGCGCCTGCCCGTCTTGGAAAAGAGAAAAAGAAATTGTGACAATCAAAGTCAAAGAAAACATATCTTTCAAGGAGGCACGTAGGCGGGTGTCATACCTGCCTAAGTGCAGCTTTGCCGAATTGGCGCGTCAGGGGGCAGCGTCACAACGGCCTCCGGCGGCTGTCCGACCCACAAGCAGTGAGTCGGCAGTTACGCCGTCTGCCCCCGCGGTGGTTGCAGCTAGCGCTGTTCCGCCAACCGAACAGAAGCGACCATCTACCCCGAAGGTGGGCGCAGCCGAGGCTGCCCCAACCTCCCCACCCCCTTCCAGCGCTGGCAACAGCCGGTGCAGCCAAATCCCCCAGGGAGCCCCATCGACCTCCGGGCTGGTGGGCGCAGGGGCCTTGCCCTCCAAGGCGGGACCTTCCTTGGTAACTTCTCGCTCGCAAGAGCACGTGTCCGGAGGCTCACTAGAGGCAATGGACACTACACCTGCCCTCAAGGCGCACCAAACGCCTAAGGAGCGGCAAGGTTCCCTCGAACGCTTCAGAAAGGGCAAAACCCCGATTATAGGGCCTCGAAAAAGCTCTGTAATCTAAGCCATCGCTTCCGTTTCCGTACACACAGCACCTACTTACTTCCAATATGGATACACAAATACTTCAATGGAACGTCAGAAGTCTTCTTAGGAACCTTGATGATGTGCAAGAGCTTATCCACAAACACAATCCAAAAGTGATGTGTCTACAGGAAACACACCTAAAACCACAACACACAAACTTCCTCCGACAGTACATCATTTTCCGCAAGGACCGTGTTGAGGCTAACACCTCGGCCGGCGGTGTAGCAATCCTTGCAGACAAGTCCGTAGCTTGTTGCCAGGTAGCCTTACAGACGCCCCTCGAGGCAGTGTCAATTAGAGGGATTCTTTTCAATAAGTTGGTAACTGTCTGTACTATATATATATCCCCAAGCTATCACCTCCAAAAAGGTGATTTCTATAACCTCATAAAACAGCTCCTGGAACCCTACATACTTGTGGGCGATTTTAACGCCCACAACACGTTGTGGGGAGACGCGCGTTGCGACGCACGAGGCCGACTTACTGAAAACTTTATTCTGACCTCTAGTGCCTGCCTGTTTATTAAGAAGGAACCAACATATTACAGCATTCAACGCAATTCATATTCATCCATTGACCTAGAAATAGGCTCCGCTTCCCTTCTCCCTCATCTGGAAGGGAATGTGATGAATAATCCATTTGGAAGTTACCATTTCCCTATAACTTTAAACTTAATAACGCAGCATGACAACCCTCCCTGTCTTCCCATATGGAAATTAGCATCGGCTGACTGGGAGCATTTTAAGGAATCAACTCAATTATCACCCGATTTTATAAACAATCTTAGTATAGACGATGCTGTCGCATACTTTACCGCTTTTATTTGTGATGCTGCTGAAAAGTTCATCCCGCAGTCGAATGGTGCTTCATCTAAAAGACATGTTCCCTGGTGGAATGACGATTGTAGAAATGCACAAAAAAGGCAGAATAAGGCATGTGGAATATTGCGCAGATCACAGAATACAGAAAATCTAATTGAATTTAAGCACATGAAATCGCAGGGAAGGCGGATACGACGTCAGCCGAGGAGAGAAAGCTGGGCAAGATTCCTTTCAGGTATAACTTCGTACACACAGGAGGCGAAAGCTTGGAATGGCGTAAGGAAGGTAAAAGGGCAGCAAATAAATCCATTGCCTCTGGTGAACGATTAAGCGAATACCTTAGAAGAACAGGCAGGCACCCTAGGGGAGCACTTTGAGCATGTGTCAAGCTCAATACACTACTCAAAATCCTTCAACAAATACAGACAAATAGAAGAACGTAAGGTATTTGAGCGGAAATTCCCACAAAACGCACCGTACAACCGTCCTTTCTGCATTGCCGAGCTGAGAGCTGCCTTGATCGTATGCAACAGCTCTGCACCGGGACCCGATAAAATAATGTACGACATGATTAAGAACGTACACACTGACGCACAACTGTCAAAACTTGCACTTTTTGATACTGTTTGGGCTGCTGGATATCTTCCACCTGCATGGAAAGAAGCGATCGTGGTCCTCGTTTTGAAGCAAGGTAAAGATCCTTCGTCAGCGGCAAGCTACCGCCCGATAGCTCTCACTAGTTGCCTTTGTAAGCTGTTTAAAAAAATGATTAACCGGCGACTCATACATGTCCTTGAAATGAACAAAATACTTGATCCCTACCAGTGTGGCTTCAGAAAGGATCGGTCCACAAACGACCATCTCGTGCGCATTGAGGGGAATATTCGTGACGCGTTTCTACACAAACAGTTTTTCTTATCGATATTCCTCGATATGGAGAAGGCGTACGACACAACGTGGCGATACGGGATCTTGCGAGACTTGTCGGAAATGCGCATCCGTGGCAATATGCTAAACCTGATAGAAAGTTAACTGTCGAATCGTACCTTCCACATGAAAGTCTGGAATGCATTCTCACGTGCATTTATACAGGAAACAGGTGTACCCCAGGGAGGTGTGCTCAGCTGCACACTCCTTATAGTTAAGATGAATACACTCCGCACTTCATTACCACCAGCTATATTTTATTCCGTCTACGTAGATGACATACAAAAAGGTTTTAAATCCTTTAACCTAGCAGTGTGCGAAAGACAAGTACAGCAGGGATTGAACAAGATATCTAAATGGGCAGACGAAAATGGATTTAAAATCTACCCCCACAAAAGTTCATGTGTTCTCTTTACAAGAAAGAGAGGCCTGGCTCCAGAACCGTGCATGGAACTGGGTGGACAACAAATATCTCTCAACAAAGAACAGAAATTTCTAGTTGTAATACTTGACTCTAAGCTTACTTTCATCTCGCACATAAAATATCTCAAAGCTAAATGTCTAACAACAATGAACTTACTCAATATACTATGACACACAACATGGGGTAGCGACAGGAAGTGTATAATGAATATTTATAAGAGCCTCATTCAATCACGGTTATACTATGGCGCCATGGTATACAGCTCTGCCGCCTCGAGTGCACTAAAGATGCTGGATCCCGTCCACCACCTGGGTATCCGTCTGGCCACAGGCGCATTCAGAGCTAGCCCCATTGAAAGCTTATATGTAGAATCGAATGAGTGGTCACCCAATCTGCAGAGATCTTACGCCAGCTTCACATAGTTCCTTAAAGTGCACTCTAATCCTGAACATCCATGTTGTGAAACTATTAACGATTCGACATGTACTGCACTTTTCCATAATCGACCCTCTGTGAGACAGCCTTTCTCACTCCGTGTGAGGGAGCTTAGCGTGGAAATGGATGTTCCACTGTAAGAACACCACTTCATGCCTCCAGCGAAGCAGCTAACGCCTTGGGATTGGCAGGTGATAGAATATGATATATCCTTTCTAAGAGTTACGAAATACGCGCAAGAGCTTGAAATACGAATGCATTCCCATCAGCTCTAATTGAAGTACTGTTGTCCCGAATTTTACACCGACGCGTCAAAATCGCATGCTGCTGTGTCTTACGCGGCTGTTGGACCCTCTTTCTCTGAAGCAGGTGTACTGAACCCCTATACAAGCATTTTTACCGAAGAAACCTACGCAGTACTTTCTGCGGCAAAACACATAAAGAAATTAAAACTAGAGAAAGCGATCACATTCACGGACTCGTTAAGTCTTGTAAAAGCACTAATTTCCTTAAGAAAACCAAAAATAATGTTTTCATTGAGCTTTACTGTCTCTTGTGCAATATTTATTTGCCTCGTAGATATGTGACAGTATGCTGGGTCCCTGGTCATAGATACATCGAAGGCAGTGTGCTGGCTGACCAAATGGCCACATCAATTACACCTCCAAGCTGGTAACTCCACCACTGCTATTCCTGCCACAGACCTCAAGCCTTTCTTGCGAACGAAACTGTGAAGCTACTGGCAACACATGTAGGACAAAGAAACAAATAATAAGCTGCACTTGATTAAGCCAAGGATAGGTTTCTTGCACCCCGTTACAATAACAAGACGGTATGATGTTCTATTCTGTAGACTCAGAATAGGACACACATATGGTACTCACAATTTTCTGCTTACTGGCAACGAACCTCCTACCTGTGGTAGATGTGGTGAAAGGCTCACCGTCCTCCACGTCCTCGCGGAGTGTCGGGAAGCCGAAAGAGAAAGAAGGAAACATTTTCCTCTAGCATACCGTTATTGTCTCCCTCTCCATCCTGGTATGTTTATTGGCAAAGAACCCCTTTTTACCACCAAAGCTGTCCTAGGTTTCTTGAATGATGTGGTACTGCATAATAATAGCCCAATAGTACCGTAGCACATCCTCTCTCTAGAGGATGCTGGTATGATAGTAGTTCTGGACAGCACACACCTTCAGGTCCTTGAGCTTCAAGGACTCTGTTAGGACAGTAGTGCTTTCCCAATTTTTAACCAGATGACCAATCGTACATCGTAAGTCTTTTACAATGCAGCTTTCGCGTCCTTGGCGCACTTCATAGTCATTGTCATAGTTTTATTACATGTAGCTCTTACACACTTTAAAGTGGCCACCTATTAGGCCCCTTTACAGCCCCATAACATTCATTGCTCGTAATATATTGCTTCACTTTGGTATAATTACCATTGGCTTGGCGCTCTTTGGCCAAACCTGGCCCTTGCGCCATAAAACTCCACACATAATCATGTTTGTGGCAACATCATCGAGCCCATCTTTTTTGGCAACACGCCAACGACGCAACGTTACGTCTACGACATCCTCGAAGGCATCGTGAACGACGTCTGTTGCAACGTTGCACTTGCGCACCTTCGGAAAATCTGGTTTCAACACGATGGTGCTGCTGCACGTAGTTGTCAGTATCGTGCGTGGCTCTACAAGCATGTCCCTGAAGAGTGGATTTGCCGGCACGTACCTGTACCCCGGCCTGTAATAACACCGGACATAACACCGCTGAACTTCTTCTTGTAGGGCTACGTGAAAGATCACGTGTGTAGCAGTAAAATACCATACCAGACGCTCTAAAGGCTAAAAGAAGCAGAGCCTGCCGCGAGATTCCAATGTGGTCAAAGCTGCAACAGCACAAGTGTTAGAAAGAAGCAAGTACTGTATTGCTTCAGATGGTGACTTGTTTCAACCCGTGCTATAAGTGGCAGTGGAAAATAGCCACTGAAAACTGGTGTAAAACGTGGCTGTTTAACGCATCTTCATGATGTCACCCTATCCTTACATGAAGAAAGCTTGCGACAGAGAAAGAAATAGGTAAAAAGCTGCTTTGTTTTGCCTCTTTTCCGGATTTCAAGAGACAGAAAGGGTGAATAGCTAAACCAGTTGGACCTTTGGATGTTTCGTTGTGGGCGGCTTAGACGCCTTGCGTGCTTTTGGTTTATAGTTTATTGAAATGAACTGAGTAGTTCTTTTGGCTTCTTCCGAGAGCTGCCTTTTTCCTTTTTTCGTGCTTATTTGCGCTCTGTTTTTTTAAACATTGGTTCAACTTCTTTTGTAGCTTTGTTTTATGGCACGCGAAGGTTAAAGCTAACCCGAGTGCCTCAGGATGGAGCCCAACGTTCTTGCGTCCGCAGATACACTCTAAAACAATATTACACCAGTTGGGTTGTATCTTGCCACACAACGATAAACGCCATCTGTTTTGTCCGTGTTTCCTTTCTTTAACGCTGCGAGCCCGCTACTTCCCAGTGGCGAACGGCACGCGCGTTATCAGCATGATATAGCATTTCCGACAGGAAAGTAGCGGACGCGGCATTTTCAAGAAAAGAAACGCAAGCAAGGCAGATGACGATTAGCGTTGTGTGGCATACACCCCAAAGCGTGTACCGTTTTCAACACTCTTAAGCAAAATTACAGCCTTTTGCCACGACAATAAACGTCATCTGTCGTGTCCGCATTTCCTTTCTTTAACGCTGCGAGCCCGCTACTTCACAGTGACGAACGGCACGCGCGTTATCAGCATGACATAGCGATCCCGACAGGAAAGTAGCGGGCGCGGCATTTTCAAGAATATAAACGCAAGCAAGGCAGATGACGATTATCGCTGTGTGGCAGATATACACCCCAAAGGGTGTACCTTTGTCTACACTCTTAAGCAAAATTGCAACAGCCTTTTGTCACAACAATAAACGTCATCTGTCTTGTCCGCATTTCCTTTCTTTAACGCTGCGAGACCGCTACTTCACAGTGACGAACGGCATGCGTGTTATCAGCAGGACATAGCATTCCTGACAGGAAAGAAGTGGGCGCGGCGTTTTCAAGAAAGGAAACGCAAGAAAGGCAGGTGATCATTGTTGTGTGGCAAATATACACCCCAGAGGGTGTACCTTTGTCTAAAAGTGTACGCTTATCGGACCACGTGAGTTAGGTGGCGCAACCTCTCGAGCCATCCTACATGACAAAGCCTTGTACGATGCGGCGATAAACGAGTGCAGCCGTACAATATTTAAAGGTTGCTTGGAGGCGCTTGTAGCGGCGCGCATCTATTGCATATTTCGCCGGCTTTTCTTGTTTCTTTGAAAGAACAACCAAGCACATTGCAGCACGAAATAAATGCTTGATTTATAGGTTATTTTACGTGCCCTACAACTTCGGAATTTGCATTTTTGCGATTCAAGCACTAATATCAAGGTTCTCTAATTAAAGGTAATTCATTAAAACTACATGATGAAACACAGGACTACGGCTACTATTCAGTCGGTACGATTTCTCTAGAGCTCTTCGGTTTTTTTTAAAATATTGGTCAAAGTTAACTGGGACATCTGGTATATGCAAGGCCTCAACACAAATACTTGCACTTCGAAAGTTACAAACTGGGACGGTACCGCATAGCTGCACGCAGCAGGAAGCCTTACAGAACTTAAAATCAGAAAGTAGAATTTTGACGTCGACAGGCGGCGCAAGAAAGCTTCACTTACCACACGTGCAGAGTCGCTGTGTCATGGCAATATTTTGTCTGTAAGGGCTAGCCTAACCTGAAAAATGGAACAAAAACGCCAACAGGTCACCCATATTGGCGTGTTAGTGACAATAATGCCCAAAAAGCAACCAGAAAGTAATAAAAAACCGACTAATGACCAGTAAATCATATAGCCGGCATGACCTAATCAGATTTTATAATAGCTATTGCAGTGAAGTATTTTGCCGATCTCTAGTGCTGCAGTGCCGTCTGCATTGATCGCCAATCAAAAGATTGAACTTCGGAGCCACCAACGACTCCCTTGCAAGCCGCATAATTTACGGCCAGCGTATTCAGAAGAAATTAGTGCTATGCAGCACCCACAACAATCACAGTTACGTGCGCCATAATCAAATTTTGGTTTTGGGACATAAAGCCTCAGAATTTAATGTAATATTCACAGGTTTCCTAAAGCTCAGTAAGTTTGGCGTTGCTCTCGTGATTAAATGTCACGTGTTCGCTTCATAGCTTCAGTGGCCGAATTACAGTGGCAGGGCGAGCGTTGCCGTCCGTACACAGATACTTCAGGGAAGACTGAGAAAATGCGAGACAGCTTAACATTCTTCCGCAATATTTTGCTAGGGTGTCCCTAGTGGCCCAACATAGGTGTAAAATCACGTTACTTCAACATTTTCCTGTGTTGGACGGTTCTGAAGGAGTAAATTACCGATTGCTTCTTGTATCGGTAGCCTTTGCTGGCAGATGGCAGCAGAGGTCGGCAGTAGTTGCAGTCAAGATAAGCAAGATACGTTTAGAGTGTTGGTGGAAAAAAAAAGCAGGGAAGAGATTGATACGACCGTATCCGTTACAAGCGCCGATAGCGGTGCAAGGTAGATAGGGAAATTTTGAGGAAGTGAAAGATCACCAAAGAGGAGTTTACAAAAATGCTCGAATGCAAACCATGTACATCATACCTGCGGAACTCAAACAGGCTAGTATACTGTCACCGTCCTGTTTCAAAGGGGATGCCATTAAATCATCGTCATCACATCTAATCACTGGTATAGCGTGTCCACCGCAACACAGTCAACTACTGCTGCGGCGTAGTGTTCCCGGCCTACTTTTAGATATCACAGTAAAATATATAATGAGAAGACAATGACGGCTTCTGAGGACCTTGCGCCACACCGTAGCATTGCAGGCGAAGAGCCGACAGCTGTGCTTCCGAACACACCGCTCAATTGTGTTCTCTCGAGCGCCGCTCTTTTTGGCCATATCGTTTTCGACAAGAAAGCTGTACGCAGCTGGGTTCATATATGCAGCTTCGCTTTGCACGTTTGCTATCGCAATTTGCAATCGTACGTTCTCTAGAAGACCACCATGAGTAGAGCAATAAGAATAGGCATTGTTTCTGCTTGACGTGTGCAACGCACACGTCAGTGGCACATTTTGGTCCAAAATCCGAAGCAGAACCTATTAGCCCACCCACTGATACACAATGCTCTGAGAATTTAAAAATTTTGAACCTGAATCATATCCTCCTACTATGCAGATTGCTGTGGGGCATGACATCACTCACTAAAAGAAGAAAAAGAAGGCAGTTGGCGAGGGCCATTCATGGGAGGTTTGGCAATGGTTAAAAAAAGCACTTTAAGTTGGATAGATGCCGATAATCGCAGTACATGTCAATAGCAACCATTATGACAAGGCGATTTTGTCACTTATATTTCCTTGTCAAGTGATTGATTACACCACTTGCATATACGCGCATTTTGTGCTTCCCCGAAGTGGTACAGTGAACTTATAGACGGCATCACAACTTTAAAAGCAACTTCCCTTTATACTCGTCGCAATATATGCAGTCTCATTATGTGATAAGTAGTTTCCCCAGAGGGTGTTTTCTTCACGAACGCACGAGAATTTATGGGGAAAAAAGACGAACTGTATCGGAGCTACACTTGTAGTAACCTTTTTAGTGAACTAAATAAAATAAATATTGTGCAGAAACCATCTACGATGACTATCAATATAAGCTAATAGCGTGAAAGATCGAACGGACGACCGAACGAACAAAGAAAAGAAGGAGTGAGCGAAAGAACAAAATAGCCAGAGAGAAAAAGCAAGCCAGATAGCCAGAAGCAAACCAGAAGCAAGCCAGAAAGCAAACCAGTAACCAACGTTTCTTTTGCCAAGTCCAACCACCGAGCAAGCGCCAAAATGGCCAGAAGAGCGAAAAAAAAACTATTTCCTTTAAAACATTTTATTCTGCACTGGAGGCAATGTGCCATGCATCAACCTAATCATATGCACACACCTGGTATGTACCATCGGCCAAAAAAGTAAGCGGACCACGGCACCGCTGGCCGGAGCGGCTGCGGGGCCGCACCGGGGCGCTGCTATCTCGCTCCGCGCGCTGACGGCGAGAGTGCCCCGAGTGACGCCAAACTTCGCCCTCTCTCTCTTACGGATCCTTGTCACGCTTGATAAATTTCTAGTGCGCCGTTCGGTTGCTCTGCTGCTGACGGTCGCGACGAAGGGGACTGTGCATCGCCGATAGTTTAGCACATGGCGCTGTCGAACAGTAGTGGACGGCCGCGGGGCGTCAAACCGCGCCACTGAGAAGGAACGAAGACTCGTTCTTAATGTTGTTTGCTTATATTCACCATACCTCTCATATGAGTGCATTTCGCTGGCGTCCACCGCTGCTCGATTTTAGACAACACAACGAAAGAAGCCGCAGCGGCGGCTACGGTGACGCGCGCTTGCAGGTGCCAAGCTTTACTGCCGGCGCGCGTTCTCTGTCGATATTACTTTTCCGGCATTGTCTCCAGCAGTGGGTTTATTAACTATAGCAGTGCGCCTCTTCACACTGCTTTAATTCGCTACTACAATACACAGTCCGTTATGAAACTTTCCTTATAAAAGTACCGTCAGAAAGAGATGATTGGAAAGACTAATCGGAAAGACAAGTCGCTCGTGAAAGTTTATTCACCGAAGAAAATAAAAATTGGGGTTCCATGCGTTGAAGAGGTCCTCAATGGGATAAAAATTCGCCGTCGACTGCGATGACTTGGCCTACTCGCCTTGGCATCGAGTCATAGAGCGCGGCCACTAGCTCCGGACGTCCGCGTAGTGCTTCCCACCCTTCTTTCGCGGTATGATGCAGCTGATCCGCGGTGCCACAGCAAAGGGGCCAATAGGACACCGGCGTTCAATATTTCCTTTTTATTCTCTGGAACGGTGTCGGCGACGCGCTTTGTAGTGCGCGCTGCTATCCAGATATGGTTGTGTCCAGCCATTGGACACTGGGAGACTAGGAAATGTTTAAAAACGAGAACGGTCGCATTCGTTTCACCGCAAAAATGCCATCCCGGGTGCTGATCGAGGAGAGAAGGCGCATCGTGCGGCTTAGCATAGAACGTGTCCCTCAGCGTGAAATCTGCCGCCGCACTAGGAGGAGCCGAACATCGGTGAACCGCATTATTCAAGCCTATAGGGATGAATACGGCAGAATTGCTGATGCTCAGCGCAGTGGGCGGCCAAGGCTTACAACGTTGGAAGAGGACCAACAGATAGTTGCTGCCGCTGTTGTTGACCCCTTTCTGAACGCCAGGGAAATTCGCGACGCACTGGACCTCAGTTGCTGCAGCGAGACTATCAGGAGCAGACTGCGAGAGGCAGGTCTCATGAACTGCGTTGCCGCTCAGAAGCCGCACCTGACGACGAAGCAGAGGGAAGAGCGACTGAATTTTGCCCGAGTGTTCGAGCAATGGACTGCAGAGGAGTGGCGGGAGGTCATCTTCACGGATGAGTCAACGTTCAGCACAAGCTGGGACCAACAGCAGCGTCTGTGGCGTCCGTTGAACAGCAGGTACGACCTGTCATCCTTGCAGCTGAGGGAAGTTGCGGGTAAAGTTTGCATAGCTAGTCAGTGCTAAAATATAGGGATTGTTTGCAACGCATACTAGCCTTAAGAATGCTGTACAGTCTCATTTCTCGTCTTACTGCATGACTACACGTAGGCGCAGTATTGACTACGAAGTGTTTCTTTTGCGTCATTGCATATCAGCGAGCTGAATGTTAGACAGGGTATGATTTAAGCCTTCATTATTTTCTTTTCTACAGCAGAGTGAGGTGGCTGCGCGTTAAGTTTGGTACCCGACATATATTAATGACTGCTCTCTCATATGCCCAGATATGACCCCGGCCACATCCACAGCGTGCTCAGCAGCGGCCGCTGCTCGGTTAGTGTTTGGGGCGCCATCAGTAAGGACGGCCTTGGCCCACTCGTGCGGATTGAGGGCGCGTTCACTGGGTCGAAGTACTGCGAACTCCTCGTCAAGCACTTGATTTCATACGTTCTGGACGGGCCATTCCGGGACGGGTGCTACATGTTCCAGCACGACCGCAGCCCTGTGCACAAAGCCCGCGCTGTGAGTGCACTTCTGGAGAGCTACGCCGTGCGTCAGCTTCCGTGGCCGCCTAACGGGGCTGATCTTAACCCCATCGAGAACATTTGGGCAATGTTGAAGAAGACTCTTGCCTCACGGCGCCTGTGTGGTGGCACAGCGGATCAGCTTTGGCATGCCGTGAAGGAAGAGTGGGAAGCACTACGCGGACGTCCGGAGCTAGTGGCCGCGCTCTATGACTCGATGCCAAGGCGAGTAGGCCAAGTCATTGCAGTCGACGGCGAATTTTCATCCCATTGAGGACCTCTTCAACGCATGGAACCCCAATTTTTATTTTCTTCCGTGAATAAACTTTCACGAGCGACTTGTCTTTCCGATTAGTCTTTCCAATCATCTCTTTCTGACGGTACTTTTATAAGGAAAGTTTCATAACGGACTGTGTATTGTAGTAGCGAATTAAAGCAGTGTGAAGAGGCGCACTGCTATAGTTAATAAACCCACTGCTGGAGACAATGCCGGAAAAGTAATATCGACAGAGAACGCGCGCCGGCAGTAAAGCTTGGCACCTGCAAGCGCGCGTCACCGTAGCCGCCGCTGCGGCTTCTTTCGTTGTGTTGTCTAAAATCGAGCAGCGGTGGACGCCAGCGAAATGCACTCATATGAGAGGTATGGTGAATATAAGCAAACAACATTAAGAACGAGTCTTCGTTCCTTCTCAGTGGCGCGGTTTGACGCCCCGCGGCCGTCCACTACTGTTCGACAGCGCCATGTGCTAAACTATCGGCGATGCACAGTCCCCTTCGTCGCGACCGTCAGCAGCAGAGCAACCGAACGGCGCACTAGAAATTTATCAAGCGTGACAAGGATCCGTAAGAGAGAGAGGGCGAAGTTTGGCGTCACTCGGGGCACTCTCGCCGTCAGCGCGCGGAGCGAGATAGCAGCGCCCCGGTGCGGCCCCGCAGCCGCTCCGGCCAGCGGTGCCGTGGTCCGTTTACTTTTTTGGCCGATAGTACAATCTTACTTCATTTTTCTTTGCCTTGTATAAGTTCTACACTTCTTTCTATACGTTCATTATATATATATATATATATATATATATATATATATATATATATATATATATATATATATATATATATATATATATATATATATATATATATTATTTCTTCGCCCAAGTAAACGGATATTGATGCATTACAACTCACCCATGGCTAGTGTTATCTCGGCTATGCATCCACCGACTGGGGCGCCCATAGCGGCAGTGACCAAGCACCCTTGGGGTCACCTGGTATCACGCCTGTTTAAGTATGTGTCACCATAATTAAAGGGGGTTTGCACAAAGCGTTCTTCAACTGTTGACTTGTCCTTCCTTCCATGTCAATGGCCGACGGCTTGTGGCGCGATACCCTTTGTTCTACGTCGGCACATGCACCGCGGCCCGCGCCGCCACCGGCCACATAACCGATAGGAATCGATGTGCAGAAATAAGTCTGTTCTGTAATAAAATTTATTAAAAGAAATATGATAATGAAGATGATGAATTCTAAGACAACATAAACGACAGTTACTGCCGCGATGGGACTGCCATGTTAATAGTGTCACGAAGTCGTGGTAGTGAAGAAGGCAGCAAAAGTGTCAGTGCCGAAACTTTATTAAACGAACCTGCGCCCTCAGACGGAGGCAACGCTCGGAAAACTACGTTGCCAGTGAATACAGTCGCTTCCTTCTCTTGCGGTTTGTTCTTGGTGGCGGATCACAGCTGTGTCACGTTGACCTGCGACTGGTACGTGGCTTCGTCAGGTTGTGTTTTGTTGGCGTATTCTTTGCTTGCAGACTTCGTCGTGATGACAGGGTCTCGTTTTAACCCCACCTCCATTTGTTGCTGCTTTTAGTTTTTCGTAGATGGGCTTGCAGACCGACCCCGGGCTGGGCGAGTCTATGATCGGCATTGAAGGGCTTGGTAGCCGCCGGGTGACGGCAAACGGGATGGTTGTCGTGGGCTCCACTTTGTGCCGGCTAGGTGGACAGCGATATCGCGAGGCTGTACACCTTTCTGCAGGCACAACGCGCTGTCGGCGAATCATCACAGTTCCTTGTCACGGTATGGGCATCGGCGGTAGAAGTTGCCCGCTTCTCCGCACTGATAGCACAGCGGACTGTGGTCAGGGGCGCGCCATACATGTCTTGTTTGGGTAGTGGTGCATGGCGGCAGACGGGTGAGCTGGCGGTGGCAGAATTGCAGCGTTACAGGGCTCTGACGCGGGCGCGGAAAGCGACCTTGACGGGGGACGACGGCGGCGTAGGTCAACGCTAGTGGTATGGGAGGCAGCGATTCGGGCTGCACTTCGGATACGGCCAGTCACCGTCGAATTTTGTCCTTGACCATGTCAGGGACCGAGGACACTTGAGGTTGCGACGAAGGTAAGATCTCGCGCAGTTCTTCATGCACAATGGCCTTGATGGTCTCTTAGAGGTCACCGGAGCCCAGTGCTTCGAATGTATGCTGCGGTGTTAGCACTTGGTGGTCATACTGTAGTACGCACTTTGAGAGTTTTTTAGAGCGCAGCTCTTTGGCGTCCGTTCCTGGGTTTCGCGTCGTCGTCGGCGTTGTCGTCGGCGTCGGCCTCGTAACCAGCTCCGCCCCCCTTTCATCCCCCCAGCGCTAGCAGCGACCGACTGATACCGCTGGATGCCGCTGACGCCGCTAGAGAGTCAAGATAACGTGACTGCATAGAACACCGTCGCCGCCATGCAGAAAGAGTATCAGTCAAAGGCATCAGTCAGTCGCTGCTATCTCTTCCCTCCTCCCTTTATCGTGTTGTCCGCTTGCTGCGCGCGCTTCTGCCCCCATCGTTTGCCGCTGGGTGTACACGCCGCCCCCCTCCGCTTCCGCTTACTGCTGGTTGCTCTCGACGGCGGCGATGAGCCTCCGCTTCGGCGGCGCGAACTGCAGGGTCTTCTCGGCGGCGGCGATGAGCTTCTGCTTCAGCCTCGCTTACTGCTGGTTGCTCTCGACGGCGGCAATGAGCCTCGGCTTCGGCGGCGCGAACGGCAGGGTCTTCTCGGCGGCGGCGCTTAGCCTCTGCTTCCCCCACGGCTGTGACAACCTCGCGAGGCACTTGTATAGATCTCGTCTTTGAGAATCAAGCATTGGTGTACCAAGTCGAACATATATCAGTCTATTTCTCCGACCACAAAGCTTCCTTCATGACTGTCAAGAACTGTTAGTGGAGTCTTTGTTAAAGGAATACGTGTGAAAAATATAAAAAAAATTCTGTGATAGCGCATACATGTGTTGCTCGATTTCTTTGCCTCAATCTATCCAAAAGGTGAAACAGCTTATTTGCTGCGCTCAAATTTCGCATTAGGAAGTAACGTAATCGTCGGTAATTTTTTCAATGGTTGTTGCATCCCTGAAGAACTCAGCTACGGTCTTCGATGGTTTGCGGATCAGGCTGGCGAAAAGTTATTGTTTCACGCCACGCATCAAGGAGCAGACTTTCTTCTGCTCAGACATTTCCGGGTCGGTGTGGAGGAAGAGACGGATAATCTTTTTAGTGAAGATGGTGATGGTATCATTGGGTAGGTTCCCTCGGGCTTCGAGCAGAATTCCGGCGATTTCTTTTCGGACAACGCTCTTGAAGGTCCTGAGGAAGTTACTGAGGAACAGGTTCCACATTGTAAGGGTGGACTCCCAGTTCTCGAACGAAGTCCTCACGACATCTTCCAAGAAGTATGAAACATACATGGCGTAGCTTATCCTTAGAAGTGCAATTGTTGAAGGTTCAGATCCTTTCGAAGGTTTCGAGCCAGGTTCCGGATCCTCCAACGAAGCTCCACGGTAGGAAGGGGGTTCCCTATGTTGTTGAAGCGCAATGGGGGACGCTGGGGCTGCCATTGTGGTTGTTGAGCTGGCCACGGCCTCCCTGGTCGTATCAGGCAAAATGCTGGGCTCTAGAGGCAGTGCTGGCACTCTGCAGCTAAGTCACTAGCCTTGAGCGACGTTTGCATTGTTGTCGGGGTTCGGGCTTCGTTCGGGGTTTTGCGGGGGCGTTCGCTACATGAACGCACTGGCACCTCCAGCAGATTTTACGTAGTAGTCACGGTGAAGAAGGCAGCAAAACTGTGATTGACGAAGCTAGCGTTTTACTGGGTGTATCTGTGCCCTAAAATCCTGGCTGCACTCAACTAATAACGATAGCGGCGAACACAGTCGGCGATCTTCGAAAATCTGACCTTCTGGTCAAGCGCGTCGGCTTTTATACATGAGTAATCAAAGGTTCAACATAATCCTAATCCATAAGAAAGGGGACGCCAAAGACTTGAAAAATTATAGACCGATCAGCTTACTGTCCGTTGCCTACAAAGTATTTACTAAGGTAATTGCAAATAGAATCAGGAACACCTTAGACTTCTGTCAACCAAAGGACCAGGCAGGATTCCGTAAAGGCTACTCAACAATAGACAATATTCACACTATCAATCAAGTGATAGAGAAATGTGCAGAATATAATCAACCGTTGTATATAGCTTTCATTGATTACGAGAAAGCGTTTGATTCAGTCGAAACCTCAGCAGTCATGGAGGCATTACGGAATCAGGGTGTAGATGAGCCATATGTAAAAATACTGGAAGATATCTATAGCGGCTCCACAGCCACCGTAGTCCTCCATAAAGCAAGCAACAAAATCCCAATAAAGAAAGGCGTCAGGCAGGGAGATACGATATCTCCAATGCTGTTCACAGCGTGTTTACAGGAGGTATTCAGAGACCTGGATTGGGAAGAATTGGGGATAAAAGTTAATGGAGAATACCTTAGTAACTTGCGATTCGCTGATGATATTGCCTTGCTTAGTAACTCAGGGGACCAATTGCAATGCATGCTCACTGACCTGGAGAGGCAAAGCAGAAGAGTGGGTCTAAAAATTAATATGCAGAAAACTAAAGTAATGCTTAACCGTCTCGGGAGAGAACAGCAATTTACAATAGGCAGCGAGGCACTGGAAGTCGTAAGGGAATACATCTACTTAGGGCAGGTAGTGACGGCGGATCCGGATCATGAGACGGAAATATTCAGAAGAATAAGAATGGGCTGGAGTGCGTTTGGCAGGCATTCCCAAATCATGAACAGCAGGTTGCCGTTATCCCTCAAGAGAAAAGTATATAATAGCTGTGTCTTACCAGTACTCACCTACGGGGCAGAAACCTGGAGGCTTACGAAAAGGGTTCTACTCAAATTGAGGACGACACAACGAGCTATGGAAAGAAGAATGATAGGTGTAACGTTAAGGGATAAGAAAAGAGCAGATTGGGTGAGGGAACAAACGCGAGTTAATGACATCTTAGTTGAAATCAAGAAAAAGAAATGGGCATGGGCAGGACATGTAATGAGGAGGGAAGATAACCGATGGTCATTAAGGGTTACGGACTGGATCCCAAGGGAAGGGAAGCGTAGCAGGGGGCGGCAGAAAGTCAGGTGGGCGGATGAGATTAAGAAGTTTGCAGGGACGGCATGGCCACAATTAGTACATGACCGGGGTTGTTGGAGAAGTATGGGAGAGGCCTTTGCGCTGCAGTGGGCGGAACCAGGCTGATGATGATGATGATGATTCAAAGGTTCCAGAGTAATCGCTGGTGCCCGCGTGTCTTCAAGAAAGTTCTACATAATTCGCGTCGCACAGTCTTCCAGGAAGTTCGACATAAGTCGTGTCGCATATGCACTCAGATTGCACAAGCTTCGGTGACGACAGACAGCAGATGGAACCATCAATAACATTGGACAAACTTCCGATACAAACGGGCATCTCCCACGTTGAGCGATAACATTGGATAGACGGCGAAAAGCGGTCACGCGAATAGGTTAAACAAGTCCACATGTCAATTGAGAAGTGAGGTTTTTTATCCTTTTCTCTGGGACTGCATTTCACGCGCTTAGAACTTAAGCTGATCGCAACGTGTAAATGTGCCCGCATGATTTGGAATTCACTCAAAGGTTATCATGGATTCTATCTGCTCTGCCTGTGGCTACAGAACCTTGTGTAATATGATTGATTGCGTGACGTGAATTCTGTAGTAGTTTCTGGAAAGCACGCGGGTAGGAGTGATTACGCTGAAACTTTCGACAAATCATGTATAAAAGCCAATGCTCTTCACCCGCCGGTGAGATTTGGACGACCGCCGACTGTTCTCGCTGCTGTCATTGTGCCTGAGTGTTACTTTTTTCCTGAGCACATGTATGCCCTATAAAGAGTTAGTTACCTAATTCACAGTTGTCGCTGCTGTGTCCTTCATCAGTGCTGCACCTGTATATCTAGTGGAGGTGTTTTTGTGTCCGTGTACAGGACGCCCCGTCCAACCGAAGGCCCAATCTAAAGCGCGAAGAGGATGCCAACGCTGCGCCCGACCATGGAACTAGCCGCAGGCTATAAATGTGGCCGCAGAGCACGTACATCTACCCGAGACGACGAGGAAGACAGAAGCTAAGTATTACAATGAGTGACCAAGCATCAGCTGCAGCCGTCGTACGGCAAAAAACCAGAAAAGAACCTATCTTCCACGGAGATTTTTCGGCGATGCAGAAAGCTGGCTCGAGACATTGGAAAAGGTTTCAAACTTCAACAACTGGAACTCTCAGGGCAGGCTGCACCATCTGTACTTCTCTTAGGTGGACGCCTCGAAAACTTGGTGTGAGAACCGGTAGACCCGTCTAACAACGTCGGACGTGGTTGTAAGCAACTATTTGAAGACCTTTATGAGCGTCGTCCCAAAACAGAGGGCTGAAGTACTACTGGTAGCCCGAGTGCAACTGCCCCATGAGAATATTGCCATCGTCGCGGAAGACATCATCCGCCTTTTCCGGTTACGTAAACCTGGAAATATCCGAAGATAAAAAGGAACGCTTCCTTATGCGCGGTTAAAAGAAAAAAAAACTGGTCGCCTGGCTTGTCTGAATAGCGCCAAATACCGTAGCAGAATTATTGGCAGAGGCGATGACGATTGAAAAGACTACAAATGCGCGCTAGGCAATATAACAGGCAACTACCCACGCCGCAGTGCGAAGTCCAAGACGGGGCTCCGATGACCTGCGAAAGACCACCGTGCGCGAAGAACTGCGCAATTTGCTCCCTTCGTCGTATCCTCATGTGGCCTCGATACCTGACATGACCAAGGGCGAACTTGAACGGTCACTGGGAGTTTCTGAAGTGCAGGCCAAATCGCCACATCCCATGTCGGAAGCGATCACCTGTGCCGCCGCCACCCGCCGTCAAAGTACTCTACGCCCGTGCCAGGGCCCAGAACACCGCAGTTCCGCCATCCGCCGCCACCGCCGCAGCCCACACACCCATAGCCCAATGCTACTACGCTATGAAGACCGACGTCTGGCGCGCTCCCGACCAGCGCCCGTGCTGATACCACTGCGGAAAAGCGGGCCACATTCACCGCCAGTGCCCATACCGCGAAAACTGACTCCGAGGGTTCGGCGTTAACGCGCCACGACCACAGCGTCGCGAACGACCTCCTGAACTCGCATACTACCTGCGACCTCGCCACAACGCAGTAGACAGCCCGACGACCTTCCCGGTCACCGTCGCCAGGTTGCAACATCTCGCTGCAGCGCCGCCGGTTCACTGACCAAATCTGGGACTGCTCAAACAGTCCTCTTCCGGAAAACTGAAAGCAGCAACCATTCGAGGTGCGGTTGCTGTCTCGTAGAACAGCCGTACATGCTCCGCCGCCGAGGACGACGCTGCAACGAAAAGTCACCTAAACAACACTTGACGACACGACGATATGCATGTGGGACAACGTGATACAGCCGTCATCTGATGCCCGACCAAACTGCAAGCAAGACGAAGGGTCACTGACCTCGATGTGCTTTTCGACGACCACACCGTCACCGCTCTAGCAGACACAGGAGCCGACTACTCCGACAGCAGTGAATCCTTCACCGCCAAGTTGAAGAAATCAAGACTACGCAACACGGCCCTCCTATCCGGACAGCGGGAAGACAGCTTATAACATCGACGGAAATCTGCACGGAAAGAGTTAAAGTGCCTGACCGGACTGACGTTATATCTTCGTTATCTTGCAAGAGCGCTTGCGTAGCGTAATTCTCGCCATAGACTGCCTGAATAAACATGGCGCAATGATTGATCTAAAATCGAAGTTCATAACGCTGTCCACAAACAAAGCGATACACTCGCACGGGAATTCCAGTAAGCACGCCTTGAGTGTCCTCGAAGATCAAGTCAGCATTCTACTTTGCGCCAGCGTCATGATTTCCGTCGGGACAGAAGTAGCCGAAGACATGCAAGCCATCGTCGATAATGACCAACACCTGCTACTCGACCATGAAATCGGTGTCACCAGGGGTACCGTTCAGCTATCGGAGGAAAAGCGCAGGTAATGGTGGAAGTATTTCAACCATGAAAAGAAACACAGGAACAAGGGCACGAAGGTCACATACATGAAAGAAGTTGCAGCTGTCTGCGGTGCATTTGTCCTTTCGGATTCTAAGTAAGCTACAGCTACGGTGCCTCTTCCTGAACCAATTTGCGGTAAGAACAGCATAGGGGTCTCCTCCAGCAATACAAGCACTGCTTGCCGTCCTCACAAAAGAAGGTCGAGAAGGGGGATGCCTTGCCGCAGAATGTTTATTAAAGATATGTGCCGCTTACATATACAAGATAAAAAACAAGCAAGAAAAGACCTAAAAGTGGGGTGAAAGGATTAGATATTGCAAGGGCAAGGTGAAGTAAGTGTTACCTACAAAAACAAACTCCTGATTACTTAGAGGGATGGATAGCTGGCTGACACACGAATGCGCATGCTTTCCGATATTAAAAAAGTACTGCTTCTTAATGTATAAATAACATCTTCTCATTATGAGAAAGCGCTGGGGAAGGCGGCACATGGAAATTCTAAACGCTGAGCAAAACGAGAGCAAGGTGAAAACCGGACCGAACGTTTCGACAAGTCGACTTGTCTTTTACAAGGCAAGACAAGTGAAAAAGACAAGTCTACTTGTCGAAACGTTGGCTCCGGCTTTCAACTTGTTCTCATTTTGCCAATCATCTTCTCATTAAAAGCTTTGGTTAGAAGTTAGTAATTATGTTTGTCTTATCCAATTTACAAGAAGTTACAACGCCCTTTAGTCACTCGGTGCGAGAACTCAGTACAGATGACGTACCAGACTTTATGGCACCTAGCCTGGCACATTGGATTGAAAAAAGAAACCGTTCGGTCAGCTAAGAATAGTCCCATGGTTTTGAAGTACATACCAGCGTGCGCCACGTACACTTATCTCCCACCACCTGGCACCCTTAAATGTGCCATGCCTAAATGGGCCAACACAACCTACCCTACCCCACTTAGGAGATTTTGAAGTGATTATTTACAGACCAATTTGTAAAGCCGTGATACCGGTCGGCGACGTTTCGGTTTTATTCACCACATGGCCAGATCGAACCAGAGAATGAGGTGGTGTACTTTTGATGACAGCTCTATAATGACGGCGTAATGGAAAGAACGGATAAAAACGGTGAACCCCAATTGCTGGCTTGTAGCTGTTGCCAGAGTAATATTTTGCTAGTGTCGGATCTGTCTCCGTCCTTCAAACACCATTTAGTCCTCTCGTCGCGATTATTTTCTTAAGTTTAACATATTGGTTTTGGCACATAAAACCCCAAATATTAAGTGTAGCATACGTCACAGCAACGCAAAACCTTTGGCAAAATATTTCATAGAAACTGGACATGACTGAAGGAGCTGTTTTGTTTCTTTTCTGTACCAAAATAACGAACGCTGGTCTTTCTAAGCAAGCCATCTTAGTACTGGAAATATTTGTCTAAGCTTTGTTTCCTGTTTCGACGTCTTTTGTTCATGCAGCGCTCTCTTTACTTCTCTCAAGTTCTTTCCGAAGATTAAAGGATAACGAAATTTGTTCAAAATTTTTCTGTAATGTATTTCCTAAAATGCATTGTCCCGTCATTATAAAATGTATTTGCATTTATATGCTGCGTGCCAGAAATATACGCAAACTCAATAACTATCACAGTCACTGATACGCCCATTTTTTCACTAGAATTATTTTCTCGTAAGGGTATCTATAAAAAAAGTTGAAGGATCAGCGCTGAGCAAATAACAATTCAAACACGCAATATAAAACACCTTTATTGCTCGCAGGGTAAGAGAGAGGTGAGAGCGATGCAGTTTTATGCCACCACTCTGGGTATGGTCTCCTGCAATTGACACACGCAATATAAAACACCTTTATTGCTCGCAGGGTAAGAGAGAGGTGGGAGCGATGAAGTTTTATGCCACCACTCTGGGTATGGTCTCCTGCAATTGACACACGCAATATAAAACACCTTTATTGCTCGCAGGGTAAGAGAGAGGTGGGAGCGATGAAGTTTGATGCCACCACTCTGGGTATGGTCTCCTGCCGTATCCGATGACCTGTTGCGCGCTTCATTCAGCATGCAGGCACTCATGGGAGCTTCCCGGTATCCTTCAAGAAGCGGAGCCCAGGGTTGTGTGCTTACGCTGGATTTTCGGACCTGGGATTCAGAGCAGTGAAATTACGCCGGATGGCTAAATCTATTCCAGCGTCAATGAAAAAATAACACAAAACCGCCGTGGTTGCTTAGTGGCTATGGTGTTGGGCTGCTAAGCACGAGGTCGCTGGATCGAATCCCGGCTATGGCGGCCGCATTTCGATGGGGTTGAACGAGAAAATACCCATCTACTTAAATTTAGGTGCACGTTAAAGACCTCCAGGTGGTTCAAATTTCCGGAGTCGCCAACTACGGCGTGCCTCGTAATCAGATCGTGGTTTGGGCATGCAAAACCCCATAATTTAATTGTTTTAAACAAAGGGCACAAAGCCGGATGCCATGAACACTGAACTTCTGTATGCATGCGAAATTTACTGCATGTTTGTTCTGTATATGGTGTTCTAAGGAACTGCGATAAATCAATTGCAAGTGCAGCGCTCACAGTGTCCAGTCTTCTGTTCTTTGTGTTTGTTTTATTTGCGCTACAATGGCTTCACCAAGCATAAAATAACTTCCCCATGAACAAGTTATATTCAGTCATGCGCCTTCATTTCTGGCTTATACCATTTTGTCTATCATTCGCCGTGACTGCGTCAATGTAGGCTAAAACATAGAATGTGGCGCCTTATCTCATAACCGCAATAACTACTACAAGACTCGTCGAGATAGTTCACGCTAAACACTAAGAGAAAACACCACACGCACCAAAAAAGGGGGTGGGGAAGCTGAATCAAAAGAGCGGACGTAGAGCTGACAACAAAAAGTAGGTGTAGTCCCCCCCCCCCACAAAAAAACAGCAACAACACAATTACCAAAAAATTCCCACACCTGCATCACCATTGTCTCTTTTATATAGTACATAACAATATTTCTTACGCTATTGTTCTTCGTATTTCTTGTGAATTCTGTTCAGCTTTTCAATTTTCTTGAGAGTACGTATCACAATGACTCATTAAATGTTGGTAATTAGCTCTGTGTCCCATTCGTGCCTTCATATTCTTCTCGTTGCTTTTGCTCCGTCTTTGATCATACAGCCACACCAACAACCTCATAAGTTCAACCGCTGCTGTCCTTCAGTAATTGCGGTGCTCTGCTGCCGATGTCAAGGCCATGGCTTTTGGGACTGTGGTGTGGTGGCCATATGCTGATAAAAAAAGGGTGCAAAACACAGTCTGTGCGCTGGTATTTTTCTAGAAGTTCCCGAAGCTTTACAAATTTATCCCGATTTCTACATTCAAATGCCCTTTTAGGCTAAATGTGACTCTCATTGGCGTAGTGCCAGACTATGAACCTTTCTAAAGTTGAAGTTCACCTCCCTTTTCATTCTCGGCTCTTTTATTTGTGAACGATAGATAAAGTTTTTCAAAAATGCACAACCACGTTGGGCGCGACCAGTGTGTATTTTCCCATTTCTATAGTACGAGCAGTCACACAACTTTCCTCGAGTTATCACCAACAGTGCAGAAGCATTGTAATGTAGCGATAAATTATAGTAAAAGGCTGGTACGCACGAGTGCACA
Organism: Dermacentor variabilis; assembly: GCF_050947875.1. Taxonomy (NCBI): domain Eukaryota; kingdom Metazoa; phylum Arthropoda; class Arachnida; order Ixodida; family Ixodidae; genus Dermacentor; species Dermacentor variabilis. Next base: position 25,245,848 of record NC_134574.1, read on the forward strand.
TTCCGCAATAGTGTGTTATCTATATAATATTCTACTCTCGTGAGCTGCACGTTTTTTTAAAGAACGAAAGCCACTAGACGATGTTTTATCCCACCTCCGGGAAACAGGCCTTCGGCCTGGCCGCCCACCCGACCTTGAACGTTGGATTCATGGACCACACCATCGTTCACTCCTTGATTTTTTGCACGAGTCGAATCAGTTCGTGTATTTTTAACATCTTTTGTATTATGCCTAAGGGCATGCTTTCGAATTAAAAAAAAAGATGTTTTATCTGAGGGAACAAACTCGCTTCAAACCCTCAGAAAACTTCTTTTTCGAGTAATCTAGTGTAACATTTGTCTATTTTTCCCCGACTTCCTTTGATTTCTTTGTATTTTACGAGACCACTTCGTATCCTGATTGCGCTCATTCCTAGCCGCCAAATGTTACGCTCTTCTGTGCTAAATAATTTAATTATACGCGACGTGCAAGCGGCATTATTTGGGCATAATTTTACTTAATAAAACTTTGATGCGACTGAGCCTTTTTATTTGGTTCATATTTTTTTCCTAATTCAAATACCAACGCTATGCTTTATTGACTGCTTTCTTATTTCCTTGTTTCACGGATCTTGCTTGCCACAACGTGTGGGAAACACAATCTGTTGCAAATCAGTTCTGCGGAAATTTATAATATAATGGAAGTTCCACCCAAGGGAAAACTGTAACCCAACCAAATGCAGTATGCTGTTTCGAAGTACACCCTGACAGCTCTCTCAGAATAAAAGCTTCTCCATTGAAGTAAACTTCGTTCTGATCCTGGGACCTGGACTAAAAACCACCATCTTTCCTGGGAGGTCAACCTGCCTTCAGAACTAATCCGGAGGCTGCCAGATAAAAGGGCGAGGCTGATTCAATCAACTCGAAGACCGAGTACGGCATCCAGTTCTTATCTTTAGTTCTAGTGCGAGCCGTAAAACAGAGTGCTTTCAGATCTGCTTTAAATCCTAGTGTTGACACTGGGGCCTTAGTGTTAGCGAGAAAAAGTATTCTTGACTGATTGTTGCTGACTAAATAAGAACACGAAAAGTACATGAGGCTTCTTGGGATAGCTGCGAAGAAAATACATTTAGCTTTCATACAGAAGTCCTCGCTTTGTATTCCATTGCTGCATATTTGCTGGCAGTTTATGTAGAATTCTAGGGGTAGCGCAGAAAAATAAGTGCACCATTTTACCAATCGTCGCAAATTATATGTAAAGATGAGCGCGCTGATTGCGTGGTAAGAAGAAACATGCTCAGTAGGAAGGTTTTAGCGCGAAATGACGAATGGAAAGTGCCACGAAAGTAAATGTTTTGCGCAACCAAACATTACGTTACGTTAACTTCTGTCTAAAATTTTCATGCAAAAAAGTAAAATGGTAAGAAAGGGCGAAGCACTGCCACCTACTTTCAGCGGGCTTCCAAAACGGCAAATCCACTTTTTCAACGTTCTCCATAGCCTTCAGTCCTGTAAGTTAAGAGAGAGTGTTAGCATGGCTCGTACAGATATGCTGTTCACACTACCATGAAGGCAGGCCTCTAGTGCCGTACAATCCACTCAAATACACGTGCTGCAGCTTTCGTAAACAAACACATCAAGTGTAGGTTTAAGATACATGACAGGGAAAATTGACTTAACATATAAGCATTGACGTGTCTACCACGGGGGGGGGGGGGGGGTGTGCAGGCAGTGCACTTGCCCCCCTACACTTACAAGTAGGGGGGGGGGGCAAAGTAGGCCATTTCCCGTCCCCACTTGTGAGAGCCGGGAACCCGGCGCTTGGAGTCCCCGTGAAGATCGCTCGTGTCTACAGAAAGCCGCTAGAGGCAGTGATAATGAGGGTCTGGCCTCTGCACCAGCTGCACACAGAGTCTCGGTCACATTGCTTCTTCTGGGCACTCATCACCAGTATGTGTATAGCGCATACATTCTATTCGGTTCCAGATGGTAAATTTCCCCACCTCTACATGTCTGCAGTAGTCTCTGAAACTGGATGTAGGCATTGCTTCGGGCTACTTTCATTCTAGGAACCTCAACCGTGCCATTTTGGTTCACATCACTTTTCAGACTGCCTTCATTTATTTGGTTGTGAAAGGTGTTCTCGCTTTGAAGCTAGTGGCAGCACGAAGCGTTCACTTCTTTTTTTTCTGTTGGCGCTCTTCATCACGGCAGCGTTGCGACAGCGAGTGCTTGTGGTAATAGAGTGAGATTTGTTTGCATTTGCTTGCCCGTGTGTGGCACCATGCTTGTCACAGGCGTGCGTATATATAGGGGGGGGGGGAGGGAGGCGGCATGCACCTTTGCCCCTACACGTACACTCGCTTGTGAAAGCAGACACTGAACGGCTGAAGCAAAGTTTTTTATCGGAATGGCGCCTACATAGCTACGATTTCTTTACTACGCACCCCCTGCTTGGGAAGCTGAGATTGTCTTTCTGGCGTTGCCGCAACGTAGTGCAGCAGACGACGATCGACCGGCCGCACTACGCAGTTAAGGACCGATTTATGCTCGAGCCGCCCATGGCCGCACGCCGCAGCGCAAGCGAGCGGTCCGCCAGTAATGGCCGACGTGATGTCACGAGAGGCGGTCGTGAACTTTTGCCTCCGTGCGCCGACAGCACAAACATGGCGCTGGTTCGAAGCGAAGCGGAGCGCGAGGCCTAGGCCCCTAGCCTGCAGCGGCAGTTTGTTTTTGTGTGGTTTATTGTGATCATTGCAAGAGCTATTCAGCACCTGCAAAGCTATTTGTCGAACGCAGCAAGCAGCTATACTCTTCCTGGCCTCTTCAGTACGTGCGATCGCCAAAGGAAGCAGACGGATGTGTGTTGTGTTTACACGAGGGTCGGAAGGAATGAAGCAGCCGATTTCGTGTGTTTTAGGCCGTTTTTTGTGTGTAAATTACCAACGCGAAGGTCACCACATACACCGGCATTCTAAGCATGACACTAGTTCAGTACGCGCCAAAATGAAAAGCTCGCGATCGCCCACCTCAGCGCATGGTGTTCGTAGGTGTTGTCTGTGCGCGCTTCATCGATACGAAGATTGAAGTTTGTGCACTGTTCAGAAGTGATGACACGATGTGCACCGATGAGCTTCATTGTCGTGTCGCCGCAGTCATTCGTAATGTGCTGTTTGTGTCTTGCTTCGTGTGAGCTGTTTTGCGGGCTGCGATGCGCATTGGTGACGGTGAACACGTACAGAACGTTCGAGCGCTAGGGTTCTTCCTTTTACGGAGCGTAAGTGCATTGTGATGTGTAGGTGCAATGTGTAACAGTGGTGATCGGTGTATAAGTGCTCGTTTTATGCAATATGCATATGTTCTGAAGTGAACCGTACCTAAGCGCTGCGGGCAAATTTTAGCTCCGGCACTTTCTGCCTCCTTCATGTATCTTGTGTGTTTTTCAGAAGGTATTTCTGTGCTATGAAGATGTTTATAATCGGTGAGGGCAATATAAGGGATAGCCTAAAAGTTACATGAGTATATTGCGCGCTGTCGTGAAATGTGGACCGCTTCTGCACTGTTCTCATGAACACAAATTTCGGGCGCACTTTGTTTTTGTCATGTTGACATTGGTGTGAACAGCAGAAATCCTGAGGCGTATTGCTAGATTAAGCAAAGTATACAGTCTAATACTGAGGGATGTGAGCGCCTTGGATGTGCAAGAAATTCAGCTGCTTGTTCTTAGTGTCCGAGTACACACTGTTTGTGCAAACACCAGTGCCACGGCATGATGAGCACGTATTTCTGTGAAAACTATACACTTCCTTTTGATTCCTGACAAACTAGCATTTTTTGATAAATATCCATATGCACGTAACAAAGTATGACGACGACAAAACAACTGGTATGGTCAATATATGATTCGAGCATTGTAGCAGCAGAACTGAAGGAACACGGACACAAAATGGGCAACTAGACGAGGACGCAGGTGCACTGTTAACTGATTTCTTAATTGAAGTTCCCACTATTTAATATTTCGTCGCCATATCTCTTGTCTTATCTGTCTGAGGCGGTCTCAAAAATGGTGACTTCCTCTCTTGTCAAGGCGACTAACGGTGTGCTTACACATTGCGCTCCTGTTTTATTATTTCAAATACCTCTAGAATATCCAGAGTTAGCCTATTGTTGTTCCTTTTCAGGACTTGCGCTTCATTATATTTGGGGCTGCACGCCCTTGCTTAGCTATCTTGTCCCTTCTTGTTCATTTCGCATTGTTTACAGTGCAAGGCCAGATTGCTGCCAGGGGTCCCTGAAAGTGATGACGCGTGCTCTCTTGTTCGATCATTAAGGGGACAGGGTAAGTCCTATTCTTGTCATGCATTTTAGCCTATGTTCGTGACCCTTTTTCTCATGATCTGCTGGGGTCAGAACATTAACCTTGGTGGTATTGTAACCAGCAATGTTAGGTAGTGTTACTGAACTAGGATTATATTTTTAAAGGTTAGTGTTTTGTTTTCTTTTTTTTACTGGGCCCACCAAATTTTAGAGCCAAAATCGGCAGTAAATATCCTGTAAATAAAAATCCCCCATAATAATATTTATAATCCTAGTTCAGTAGACTGTCTGTAACGTTTGCTCAATGTCTGGAAAGTATTATCTCCCTAGCGCTTGTAGTTTATGAAAAAAATGGTCAAATGCAGCAAAATTTGTTGTTTTGAGATCATTGGTTTTGAAGTGGAAGAAAGAGCTTTATTGCAATATAGGACTATAAACTAAATTCTGACGCATTTTTTCAATAGCCACCAGCCTGGTAGTCCCCTCCATCATCAACACTTCTTTCTGTGCTTTCCGGGCCTCCTTAGTGACCAGTCGTGTAGCCCTCTCTGCAAAGTACAGTCGCCGCCGGTCAGCTTCGCGCAACCACTGGACTGTGAACCGTCCTGGAGAAGCTCCAAATGACCTCAAAATGTCGGCTCGAGCAATGCTGCCGTCATTAAAAATTAGCACAGCAACCATTGTCGCTATTTTCAGCGTCTTGAGGCCAAGAAAGACATTCCTTGGAGCGCGCTCCCATACAATGCTGTTGAACGCCTCATTCGCGTTCTGAGTTTTTCCATGGAGACATTTCTGGAGAAGCTCAGGCTTTGAGAGCTACTGAAACACCGGCTTCACTGCCTCAAGGACCGCTGCCAGGAGGGAATCGTTGTGGATATAAGGTTCGCCATTCATCTCTCTCTTATTGAATCGGCACCACGTGTCGGGACCCTTTGGACAGAGGCCATAGCAAGAATGGGCATTAGTGGACGCGATATGAAAATAAGTGGCCCATACGGCCTTCCGCATGTCGTCCAAGCTCCCAACATGTCTCCTAATGGCCAAGCCATAATATGTCTGAAGTTTGTTGATCACTGTATCAGTCAGGCGTCCCCGGCCAAAAATAACCTTTCCGTCGGGCAGCCTGTTTCCTTTGTTTTCTTTTTTGAGTCTTCGCAACCGGGTCCCCACCCTTTCTTGGACGTGGCCAATACACTCTAGCTTTGAAACGTCAACATGATCTCCATATGGCTTTGCTGCTTGCACAGCAAGGAAGCCTTTTCTGTCCCCATCTCCTAAATACTTAGCGTATCGAACACTGTATAGTTGTTTGCTCCTTTGAAATATACGCAAAGCTCCTTCGGTCTTCATTCCTCCGCTTGAACCTTCATAGTTCCGTTGGCAATGATGCTTGTCTAGGTCGGCACGAGAAATGGCTTTCGACACGCACATTGCGCAATGTATCATCATTACTTCCACATCAATGTCCTTGCCAGAGTCAACACTGGTTGTGGACATTATGCCATTATTTGAGGTGTGCCCTCGCTTCTGCCAGCTTCCGCCAGGAGCAATAGCGATATCTCCGTCGTCGAGGTCCGTTGTTTCTTCAGCTGCGATATCTCCGTCGTCGAGGTCCGTTGCTTCTTTAGCTGCGCATTCCATTGATCTGTCAGCGGCGGTGGTAACATGATTAAGTAGTTCATCATTGCACTGCGAAACTTTTGTGGGTGGTTTTGGCAAGCTGAGCATCGCACACAACGTAGTTCAGGTAGCTGCTCCTTTTCCTATGCATCGCAATGCATAAACACTCCTCACATTGACTTCGTAAAGGCCTGATGTTGTCCATCTCGATGTCTCGAACCGCTGCGCTGAAAAGCACTTTACACACTGCAGGGAAAACCCGCAAGGAACTCCTTTTCGTGCAGCGTCTTCAACAAGCTGAATGTCACCACCGCACGCTTTACACGCACAGCTTTCGGAAACGGGACTCTAGAGAAGGTCAATGTCAATCAGGCCATGACCGCGGTCACTATCACTTGCCTTAAGGTTCTTGAAGCCTTCCGCCGAGTGTGAAAGCTTCGATGCTGACGCGCACGTGGTGGCCGCAGCGCCCACTCCTCGATTGTGTTGCGGAGAATTGGCGTCATTGGAGGTGGAAATATGCCGGTTTCCCTGGAAGAGACGTTGTTTAAAGCACTTCTTTGGCTTCGTCATTGCATTACCGCTAAATAACCAGCACCAAAGTATAAACAAATTCGATTGTCCGCGATAACACGCCGAAGCATGAGCAAAACGCCGCGCGCTGCGAGTAATCCAGCTGCGTCTTAGAATTAGTTTGGCGAAGTGAAATATGCTAGCTAGGTTTTCACTGTTGCCAGATGAGTGACAGCCATTCCGCGAAACGTGACAAAAAATAGGCGCTGAAAAAAAAATTTTTTTCAGTGTAGAAGAGGCACAGGTCCCAAGCATGTGTCAAAGGGGGCGTGGCTGGATGCTGCCTAGGTTTCGAAAAATATTGATATTGAGGTAAATATATCGCATGTGCACAAATGAAACACTGGGCCATGTTAAGGAAATAATAGGGATTTTAAATTACACAAAAACAAAAAAATCGATTTTTTCGGAAATTTGTCTACCCTGTTTCCTTAAGGCATCTTCCTGTTCGCCCTATGTATTGTTTTCCACAGTACAAGGGTATGGCGTACACTACTCCTTTGATGAAATTGCAGTATCTGCTCTTGTGTGTGATCTGGCATTGTGGTTCTTTTCTTTCCTGGTTCACTCGTGCGCGCATACTTGTTCCCTTGTTTGGTGCTGAGCACACTACTAGGACGCCGTGTCTTTTACCAATCTTGATGAGATTGTGGGTCAGTCCATGCGCATATGGAATTTCGCAGAATTATTTTTGACATCCGCAACTTTAGGTCCGCTTTTGCTTTCTTGTTTTCTTTTAATCTTCTATACGAGGCCTTCAGCTATGCTGCATAGCATTGACACGGGGTACCCTGCATTTGTCAGCCTACTTAACTGTCGCTGAAAACTTTGTTCAGTTTCATGCTGGCATGCTTTCTTTAGTGCTGAACTAAACACTGCATTCGTTATTGCCCTTTTTTACAGTCTTGGAATGGCTTGACGTGAAGGGCAGAAATTGTTTCTGTGCTCTGGCCTCGTGCCCCCAGCACAGATGTCCCTGTTGGAATTCTAGTAAAATGTCGAGGAACTGCAGGGAACTGTGGTTTGGACACTCATAAGTTAAGTTCAGCTCTGGGCACGTTGATCGAAAGGACTCGAGTACGGTGTCGTTAAGTTGTTGGTAATCGGCTGCATTCTCTGTTTGGCAGAGTATCAAGAAATCGTCCACATATCGATAGATCTGTGTGACACGCCTTTCCTTGATGGATCCTGGAATTTTCTTGTGGCATGCTGCCAAGTAGAAGTCACTCTAGCTTGGTGTTATTCTTGATCCAATGCAGACCCCTCTTTTTTGGATAGACAAGGTGTCATCATGTACAGCTATTGTGGCAGCGAGATAGGCACTCAACAGCTACAAGAAGGTTTCCACAGACATTCCTGCCAAATTTTGGAATGAAATGGCTCCTTGCGCCTTGATGGTCTCTCCCACTACATTCTTCAACTCCGCTTGCAGTATTGAATAATACATGTCTTCGATGTCAATCGAGAACCCGTACCAATCATTCATTTCGTACATTCTTATTTCGGAGGTTAGTTTTTCAGAGTTCCTAATCATGAATGGATCTTCTACCCTAACTTAGGAAAGTTGCCTAAAAAGGTGTGGAGCCATTGCCACGTGTCTGCTTCCCATAAAATGGCGTGGAAGGAAATACCAATTTTATGGCTTTTTCCACTGAAGAACACCGACAGCGTAGTAGTCGATTTCGATTTGACTGCGATTGCGTCAAATGAGTAGTGTATGCCATCCCCTGTTCTGTGGAAAACAATACATAGGACAAACAGGAAGATGCCTTAATGATCGAACAAGAGAGCACACATCATTGCTTTTAGAGACCCCTGGCATCAATCTGGCCTTGCATTGCAAATGTTGCAAAATGAACAAGAAGGGACAAAATAGCCAAGTAAGCACGTGCACCCCCAAATGTCATGAGGTGCAAGTCTTGAAAAGCAACAACGATAGGCTAACTCGGGAGATTCTTGAGACATTTGAGATAAGTAAAACAGGAGTGCAATGTGTAAACACACCGTCATTCGCCTTGACAAGAAAGGAAGTCACCTTTTTGAGACAGCCTCGTATAGATAGGAGAAGAGACATGGCGACGAAATAAATGCTTGTGGGAATTGCAATAAATATATCAGTTGACAGCGCAGCTGCGTACCCGTATAGTCGTTCCTTCTGTGTCGATTTTCCTTAAGTTCTGCTGCTACAATCCTCTAGAATGAACCAACTAGCCCAGGTAAACACCCTTTTGTCAATATGTGATATTCTGTTGGCTGTAGCATGTAGTGTGTATGTAAGTGTCAAAACTATTATTTTAAGCTGTTGATATTGCATAGGGATATGCGAATGTTTGCAACTTTGTAATTATGCATCGAATAGTGCCTTCTCGAATCGGTGGTCACTTTTAGTGCCAGCGACATGACAACGCGTGTAGAGCTGCACTAAAATTTAGTATTAGGAAATATCGTAATTGCCTGTGATTTTTTTTCTGTCAGTTACATTTGCTCTGAAGTAATAAACATTGCAGAAGCATCACTGGTCGATTATGCTCTTATGCATCACAGTATGGGTATTGTATCAAAGCAGATTCATTGCTTTGTATATGTTTGTTTCCAGATCTGTCTCTGCAGATTTTACACCTTATGAAGAGGGAGGCTAGGGAACAGATTAGAAGTTATATTCCTCCTCCACGTATTGCAATTATTCATTTTGTGCTAGGTGTCATGTGCTGTAACGTAAGCTATGCAAATGCTCCTTATGCAATTTTTTGCACATGTGACGACACAGCAAAACACCTTCTCTGCCACTGCCCAACTGTCGCATATCTGTACACGTGTACATGTGTGATAGCGTTTCCCTTTCTGTCACGCAGGCCATATTGCGATCACATCACTCTCGCCCACTATGTGTATATAATCGCTGGCCGCCAAGCTGTGTTGTGCTTTTTGTCCTTATATTCCTTGGCTGTCATTCTGCCACTTTAAGTTGCTGCTATGCAACAAAACATGTTTCAAGTTCAGTCTGCCTCTTCGTTCACGGAAGCCCTGGAACACGACGCCAACCTTTCACGCTAACAATGTGTTCTGTGAGCTGTACTTCATCTCAGTAGTTCCTTGCCCCACTGGGGAAGCTGCAAGGCTCCTTAGTTACTAGGAAGGCTGAACGCCCCTCAAGGTGTGTTCATCGCGCCGCACCGTCTCCTCGGTGTCTGCTTTCCATCCTGTCAGTACATGATCTATGATTGGAGGATTGACGCAAAAATGTTTTGATGCCACAGCCAAAAGCTTTGTTTACGTGCGTGCGACAGCCAGGCTTCGCTTCACCTGTACACTTTCCCTTCATTTACCTTGCAGCCACCTTAATAAACAGCAACGATGAACGCCCTCATAAATGTTCGCTTGCGGTACAGCGTCTGCTCGGCGTCTACTTGCTGGAATGAAAGCAGTTTAGTAAATAATCTAAAGCTCTATTTTACTGACCGCAGCATTTATCATGGGTGCAAAGAGGGTGTTCCAACAAGAAGCCTGTGCGAAAATGCAATGAAATGTACTAGGATGCTGATCAAAATTTTTGTAGGTGTATTGTGTAAAACCACAATTACACACAGGAATGACATGACACTGGTCATAACTTAAAGCAACGGTTCATGGGGTACACATATATGGGCACATAAACGTGATGCTCAAAGCAAGTTTGACTTGAAATGACAGTCACTTTTCAGATAGAAGTGACATGATGACATAGTGGTAATCAATGCCTGTTATTTCTTTATTCCCAGAATGATCAGTTGTAGAATACTTGCACCCAGATACAATAACGCATCTCCGAATCAGAGATGTCACATCCCATCTGCCCTATGCAACTTTGCCCCACGAAATGGGAAACTCATTGACATAATCAGTTGCGGATAATGCCAAAGTGTTATGCTGTTTCTTGCAGTTTTGTCCTTCACGAGTATTTATGTAATGTGAAAAATATTGCCCTGATGTTCTAAATGTTATGTATACTATGTGACAATTCTATTCTTTTTCCGTGATCGGAGGAGGCTTTTGTGTCATTATAAAAATTGGAAGTTTTTTAACAACGAATATGTGAGAAGCCTCCCAAAGGCTAGCAGGCTAGCACGGTGACGAAATATCTTTTAGCCATAATGGCACAAAACTTTCTCATAGGCTTCTTTTTCAATAAAGCCAACCACACACCTCTTGGTCTAGCAGATTTATCTTTTATGCGACAAGTCTGTGCTGTTTTCCTTGCAACAAGTCCTTTCACATGTCTGCAAAACATTGGTCCTTCATTAGGTTTATTTCTTCTACAACTTTCACGTTTTTGGTAACAATTTACTGTGCATTTTTGCAAGCGCTTCATACAACAGCCATTATTTCTTTGAAAGCTTCTTTGTAACGAGGCTCTAAAGTTGTTGATAAACTATTCAAGTAGTCTTTTTAATGTAACAATCAGTATCCTTGCATTTAAAACTTATCCTTTGTCCCCAATAGTTAGCTCTCTTTTGCACTAGTTGATAAAAAGGTAGTACCTAAATATATGGAAATAAATATTGCTAATACAAGTACTTACGTGTTCGTGTCACTAATTAATATTTGGATACTTACTATCTTTGTTCGATTTGTGTTTGACAACAATTAACATTCGCCCACCTCTATTTCTTACACAATGCTCAAAGATGCGCCCAAGCCATATTCGTGCTTTCTGAAATCTTACTTTGCTGCATATAATAGTGTCAGAAAGCAGCTTTTCAGAGAGAAATTGATTTTGTTGTTTTTTGTATTCTGTTCAGCCATAATTGTAGTGAGTTGGTAACTATATCGCACACAAATCCACAGCCTCTGAATGGAACAGACATTTATTTGATGCACATGAATTTGCACCCTGTTCGTCTAGATTTCAAAATTATGCAGATTGTGGCCAGCCTCTAGTACCTATATAAGCATGTCTACGATGGGGTCTAAGGGTACATGTGCAGTGCTACTATGAAGCTAGTTGTAGTTCACACTGCAATGCACCAAGTAAGGTTGTATCTTAATTGTTATAAAGAAAGACAGCATCAGCTAGGCTGTAAGAGCGACAAAAGTGATTAGTGCGATTCACCAAACATACAAACAGAATATAATGACTGCATGCCATGTGCTAGTTAGTATTTCAAGTGATTAAGAGAATGATATAAGGGCTGTTTGGTTAATTTGGCTTATATGTCGTGCTAAAACATACTCTGTGTAGTTAACTTCAACGTGTATAAGTTGTCAACAAGTCTAAGTATTTACAAAATTGGGGAGGTGGCAGTGAGACTCCCTGAGGAAGCAATACCTCAGTTGTACTAATGGCATGGCTTGGCTTTATAATTTCATCATTGCTTGTTTGGAAATATGACGGTGGGTTAGAACCTATGAAATGTCACAACATCAAGGCTGAACATTATCCTTACTTCTCAGATGCTTAAAGAATGATAAACAGTTAGGCTTCAGAGAATGGTTTGGTAAGAAATATGTGCCATGTTCATTTCAGTGAAATGAAAAAAGGCGATTGGGCACAGCCATGCTATTGTAGCATGCATGAAGGAATGCAGGAGAGCCTGGGGGCTAATATATATGTTGATAGAAAAAGTAGCTGTGACTTGCAAGATTATTTTACCCCACAGAGGATGCTGCAGTAACGTTCCTGCAACTGTAAGCTATACGAGAATGGGTGAAAGATTGCTTGTGATATATAGATTTGTATGACACAGAAGAACGTGCACCCAATTTGCCACTACGCATTTTTTCTATATTAGGTTCCCCATAGAGTGTGAGTCACTATGGCTTCGTAACTGCAAATTTCTGCATTTCCTTTCACAGTTGTTAAGGGGCTATCTGCATTCATTTGACTACTTAAGTGATTCGATAATAGAACATGTCCGCATTTGCAGATTTACGCAGAACAAATTATGAATTCGTCACAAACCTCCACCCAAGAAACTCTCTGTTGTTTATGAAAATAAAAAGATGGCAATAAACATTACCTTACTTTCTTGTGCTGCCCCGCACATGGTGCTAATGAACTAATGACTGCAATGCAGACATTCTGTGCTTTCTTTAGAAGTAGGTGCAAGTTGCACTGACATAATGAACATGCATTCATTGCCTGCAAGCTACTGCTTGATGGAATAGGTGTTATAGCAGGCATGGCCAATGTTCTCCCCTACATGTGTCTTGTGCACCTTATGAGCCAGCATTTCATTTCGTTGTCGTGTACCTGTTTAAGCAGTTACTGATTAAAAAGGCAAATATAAAACGACTTACTACGTCAACAATTTCACATGCAAGATCACTGCACTCATTGCAAAGCTTATTAGAGAGTTTTACAACAGGGGGATGCAATCGTTGAAGCCCCAAGTACAAGGCAGCCTCAACGCTTGCGTTCCCTTAATCTAGATCTCTATAGTCGCTTGATAATCTTGGTTTGCTTTCAGATGAAGTACAGGTACTGTGCACCTGTTTGTTAGCCTATGCACTTCCCTTTCTTTTTAATGTGGCTGTGCATTAGCTAGCCAAGTTGTCACTACAAGAATGGGACATTTGGGCCATTCCAAACGCAATCAAATAACATTACTTTGCTAAGCTCACTGAGTGTACAAGCGTCTTCTTTATCTAGGGAAAAGAATGAAAAGAGAACGCATGCATAAATGATGTTGAAAGCAGCAAACGCTCTCAAGGCAATCATCCTTGGTTGTCGCCATTGCTGAGAGAGCATGCATGCCTGTATTCACTTTGACCACAGGCTGTATATTGTTTAAGTGCTGATAGAGGTATGAATAAATAGCGAAGGGGCAGCAGACCGGCCAGCCAGGTCTTTATGCATGGGCATTGCTGCTTTGTGAGCCCCCATAAACCATGATCATCTCTTAAGGCATGAACGACATAACGCTACTTCTATTTGCAGGGACATTTTTAGCACCAACAAGACATGAAAACATTACGTGAATTCACGCCTTTTGGGGTGTCCTTTCAGCAGTATGAATTATTATTTCTTTTCATGCAAACATTCTTCTCTTGGAAACATATCTGACAAGCACCTCTGCCTGAAGAAGTAACTGTGTTATGTACATATTACTTTCATGTCTGTCATAATTCTAATCAATTGCTTAAGACTTACTTGTAGGCTAGTTGGTTAGTCATGACTTAATATGGTAGTGCACTTTGAAACAATGACGTCACATAGAATGAACAAATACTAGCTATGTGTGTGTCGCACAGCGCTCCTGTACATTCGTTCGGTGTTACATCATTGTTCCAAAGTACGATGCCATATTACATCATTTAATCAACAGTAGGCTCACTATTGACAGCTACTAAAGAGACCTCAGCAACAAAGTGCAACTAAATCAACAAGCCATTGTTGATGATTCACACGCGGGCTCGGTGATGAAGTGACTTGTCAATCAAGACAGCTGTATTCCATGATAATAGAACCATCTGTATAGGAGTATGTTAATAGATAACGCTGCGGCACTTCAGCGTGCTACGCTGTTGCTACGACAGATCCCTTGCTCATTGGCTTAGATACAGCAGCGTGTTCGTGTATGCGCGTTCTTGCAAGCTGTTACCTACAGGGTCTGGCTCCATCCGTGAAAGGAATGCGTATTGGTTGGTGGCAGAAAACAGACCGAGTTTATTTTCTACAAGAGACGCAGACGAGAGCCGCATGTGTTCGAGGGGGCAAACTCTCGGTCCCTGTCCAGTGGCCGAGACGTTGGAGTTGATGGAGAATTCTTGGAACTCGACTCGGGGTGGGGTCGCTTCCTGTTTCGTGCGCACTGGTGCTTTGTCCAGCCGAGGAGTGGTGGTGCGTCGCTTGTACACAACACTTTCCTCCCTCCTCAGATGAAGTCGCCGTAGTGATCCGCAGTGCGTCGTTCCCGCTGCAGGCATGACTCTGCAGTTGTGTTTTGCACGGTCTCAGGGGCAGTGCCAATCTCTGGTTTGGTCATCAATGATTTCTAAGGCTCCAGCGTTCCTGAGCGAGTGGCCTCTGACAACGTGGAGTTATCTGCTTTTATCTCAAGCATAAATGGGAATGGGACACTGCTCGCGGTTAGCATACAGCCCTTATCCTGTGTCGCCGAATCTTCTGTGGGGTGCTTCAAAGCATCGAGCTTGGTCTGGTCACATTGTCATCGCACTAACCTGTTAGGGCCTTTAATGAGCCACGATCTGTGACCTAGCTTTTCCAAAACCATTCCCTCCGTCCAGATCGGATTCCCTTCGAAGTTTCGAAAGAAAACTGCTTGTCCGACAGCGAGAACTGTCGACTTTGCGTCCCTGTTGCAGTTGGTATGGATTTGTTCGCTTTTGATTGGGGCTTATGCACGTGAGAGCAGTATCCAGCTCACGCCCGAACACAAGTGCAGCTGGCATTTCACCCGTTAATGTGCAGATGACGGTGTGTTGCTTTAGCAAAAGCTGGGCTACCCACATGCGAATGTTCCGTCCTTGTTTTCGGCTAATGCTTCTTTTGTTTTAAAATTCATCCTTTCTGGTTGGCCATTCGTTGTAGGATGATAAGTTGCGCTTGTTACATAAGTCACCCCATTCTTCTTTAGGAAGCTCTCAACTTCTACTGAAACGAAGGATGGTCCGTTATCAGACACAAGCTTTTTGGGGTGCCCAAAAGCATCGAAAAGCTTGCGGAGTTTCTCAATCAATGTGGCAGACTGTGTATTGCACATGGAGCACACTTCCAACCCTTTGCTGTATGCGTCCACAACAATTAGCCAGCATTCTGCCTTCCACGGAACCAACAATGTTCGCGTGAACTGTGCCCCAAGGCATTCTTGTGCGTTACCATTTGGGCACTGGTGCCCTGGCTGGTGCCCATTGGTGTTGACAAGTTGCACAGTTTCTAGCGAGCCGTTCGAAACCTGCGTAAATGCCTGGCCACCAAAGGTACCTCCGTGTGCATGCCTTCATGGTCACAATTATGTGGTGCTTTGCAGGTGCGTATTGAAAAAGGTAATACCCGCCTTTGTTGAAGTTACCATACGAGAGCCTCCAGCAAGGCACCCTTCCTGCGCTGAAATCTCAGTCTCCAGTTCCTGGCACAGTGAAAACGGTTCTTTTGGCAGTTTATGAACTTCACCGTTTGAGACATTAGACAGCCTCCAGCACTTGGGACAAAACTGAGACCTCTCGAGTCATTCGTGCCAGTTGACGCGGTAAAAGCTCGAAGCTGGGCATGGTAGCCAACATGAGCACGTCTCCTGGGGGATAAGCCTCGTCAACTTGTGCCGGTGATGAAGTCAGCTTAGACTGTCCGCATTTTGGTGCAGCAGGCCAGGCCTGTACAGCAACTCGTAATCGTTCGTTGCTGGTTTAAGACACCATCGCATCATCCTTGATGAAAAGACCCAGGGTACTAGCTTTTTTTCACTCACAATTTCAATCAATGCTTGGCGATCTGTTATTATGGTCAGATGTCGGCCAGCTATGTACTTATGAAAACGACTGACGGTGTAGATTACTGCTGCACTTTCTTTGTTAAGCTGGATGTAGCTCTTTTCGGCACTTCCCAGCATTCATGAACCGAATGCAATGGTCGCCTCTCGGCAAATAGCATCTTCCCGAGCGAGGACGGCGTCAACGCCGTACGGCGATGCCTCCACGGACACAAGATGGGACTTCGTCTCGTCGTAATGAGCGAGCACTGTAGATGCACGGATCATCACCTTAAGCGCCTCAAAATTGGCTTGATGCTTTGCTCTCCCACTTCCAGGGCGTGTTTTTCTCTAGGAGCCTATACAATTCCACTACGACCATTGCTCTGTTCTCCAAAACGCAGTCGTCAAATAATATAAGGCCCAGAAAGGCCTTTAGGGATGTTTTGTCAGCTAGTTTGGGTGCTTGACGTATAGCCTCCACCTTTTTCTCGGTGTTGTGAACACCATTGCCGTCAATTCGATATCCCAGAAACTCACTGATGTAATTCTGAACCTGCACTTTTCTGTCTTGAGGCGTAAGCCTTTCTCCGTTAGCCTCGACAGAACCTGATTCAGACGCTGTGCGTGCTGATTTGTACTGTTCCCCTTGACAATGATGTCGTCAAGGTGAACACTCACACCTGGAATTCCAGGTATCTTTTTCTCCCTCAGGCACTGGAAGATAGCTGCTGCAGCGGAAATTGAGAACGGGAGGCATTCCAACCTGAATAGTCGTTTTGTGGTGTTCACTGTGAGCAGAGCTGCTGTTTCTTCATCAGCTTTCAGTTTTTGGAAAGATTAGGTGCGCTTTGTAGACGATCACAAGGAAGAAGACAGGACAGGCGCAAACTAACAACTGAGGTTTGTTCGAGGGAAACACTTAAATATCAGACCATGCCTGCGCAGGCACATCAGGGTGTCAGCAGCAGAAAAGAAGAGAAAAAACACAAAACCAGAAAAAACCAATGGCGTAGCTCAGCTAATCATATTATCTAGGAAACGTGCCTCCCTATTGTAAAGCATGACCGGCGTGCCACTGATGCATGCTTGTCCCTTCTTTTTTATATAATATGCCTCTAGAAGTTCCCGTGCTTTTTCGTTACTGCACTTGCGCAGGATCTTAACCTGGTTGAGCAGAGGCCTGCATTTATGATCTAGACAATGCATGGGTAAATGACGTTGCCCCGGTTTTTAATTGACCTTTCGTGTTATCGGATTGTCACGTTCAAACAACAGCCCGTCTGGCCTATGTAAGCTTTGCCGCATGTCAGGGGAATCTGACAAATCTGTCAGGACAATCTGATAAATAACGCCAAGTTGGCGTTATTTATCAGATTCCCCTGACATGCGGCAAAGCTTACATAGGCCAGACGGGCCTATGTAAGCTTTGCCCAATAAGCCTTGCCCAATAAGCCTTCAGTTGTTGATATGCTTGATAAAGATCCAACATTGAGAAGAGGGTTCCACCATGTAGGTTTGCGAACAAATCATCGGTAGTTGGTAGCAGTCAAGATGCCTTCTTCACTGCTGCATTAACAGTACTCGTGTAGTCACCAAAGACATAAAGTGTATCGTCGGTATTCCGAACAAGTACCAATGGGGTTGCCCATTTGGCATGCTGCGTTGGTTTTAGGATGCCATGGCGCTGTAGATGGTGAAGTGTGTGTTCCATAAGCTCCTGCAGCGCCACTGAAATCGGACGAGTCTTGCGAAACTTTGCTGTCGCATCGTCTTCGAGTTCCAGGTGAACTAAAGGACCTGTATAGTTTCCAATGTCTTCCTTGAAGACATCTGGGTGTCATCCCACGACCTCTGTAATTTCTAGTGCTGGCTCTCCAACGTGGTTAATCGCGTTCACCTGAATGTGAAATGCCAAAAACCAATCTCTTCCTAGGAGGTTGCATCCAGTGCCCTTTAATAGCAGCTTAACAGCAGATTTTTCTTTAATCTCAACATTACACGAACTTGTACGGAGCCCAGGACGTGTAATTCTTTACCTGACCATGTGCGCAAATCGAGCGGCTCGCATGAAAGCCACGGAGTGTTTTTCTTCCACATTCTGTTGTCCGTGTCCTCGCTTAATAGGGAGCATGCCGGACATGTGTCCACCTCAAACTGGACTGGCTTTCCCTCCACTCTCAAGTCCACGAGGAACTTGGGGCAGTGTTTACGTACACTCACTGGGTGCAGCTTGCAGCAGGATTTGCTGACAGGTGGTGGGTTGACACTGTGTGCCCGTAGCTGCTAGTTGTCGGAGCGTGGTTCCGTGTTTTTCTTTTTCTTTGAGATGCAGCCACGCTCGACGTGACCTTCTTTGGAGCAGAAGCGGCACTTGGCTGTCCCGAATTAGCATGTTTCAGGGTCGTGCAAGCCGCCACATCGATAGCAATGTCATGCGGACGTATGCTTACCTCCGGGCTTCATTTGCAACGACTTGTTAATTTCCCCCCGGTGCGACACTCCCTTTATATCTCGGTGATGCCTTGACGCACTTTCCGCTAACAGGGCTGAATACAAAGCGCGTTGAAATGTCAGGCTTTTTCTGTGAACAGTCTCTGCGGAAGATGTTCGTCCCAGACGCCGCGGACTAACCTGTCCCGGAGCATCACATCTTGGGGTGGCAAAGTAGGGTTCGCTGCAGAAGCGTTCGTTTGGGTGTCAGGTGACGCTGTCAATATTGTTGCCGAAGGCAGCGCTCCGAAGTTGCAGTCGGCTGTCAAGGTTCTGAGGGCCGCAGCGTAGCTGCTGATCGGATCGTCTGGCCGTTGGTCGGGTCTTTGAAGCACGTACCGGCTGTAAAGCTCGGATGTCCTGCTATCGAAGTGGCGCCTCAGAACTGTCACTAAATCATTTAAGTTGACTTCTCCCGGGTTCTTCGGCGCTATCAGCGCGCACACAGTGTTTGAAAGTGTCGGCTCCACAAAGCTTGAGGAGAAGTGCCCGCTTCTTCGCTTCGTCGCTGACGTCGCTCGCCACGAAGTAAAAGTTGAGGCGCTGGATCCACGATTCCCATGATTTGGCCGAGAAAGGCTCGACAGCGCCGTGCATTCGTCCGGTAGCCATGTCCTTAACTTCGAAAACTCATAGATCCGCTTCGCAATTCCTGCCTCATCGCCAGTGTTACGTACGCGGTCTGGCCGCATCCGTGAAAAGAGTGCGCATCGGTTGGTGGCAGAAAACAGACTGCGCTTATTTTCTACAAAATACGCAGGCGAGAGCTGCATATGTTCGAGGGGGCAAACTCTCGATCCCTGTCCGGTAGCCGAGACGCTGACGGCGACGGAGGATTATCAGAACTGCACTCGGGAAGGGGTCGCTTCCAGTTTCTCCGCGCTGGTGCTTCGTCCAGCCGAGGAGCGATGGTGCGTCGCTTCTCCACAACACAAGCTTTCGCTAGCACAGCTACAAAAGGTGCGCCATCGCGCCGTACACAACCGAGCACATAGTGACGTATGTTGTCGCAATATTATGCGGTAGCAATAAATAAATAATAAAAAAGTGGAACAGGTAAGACGACATGAATACTTTGTTTAGCGCAAAAAGACAGACACAAGAAAGACGACAGGACAAGGCGCCTTGTCCTGTCGTCTTTCTTGTGTCTGTCTTTTTGCGCTAAACAAATTATTCATGGATTCGCACCAACTAGCCCATTAACGCATTGTGCTGAGCTGAGGTAAGACGACTACACAGTGTTCCAAAGGTGGGTCACCACGTCAACGCCACACATGCAC
The DNA here is from genome assembly GCF_050947875.1 of Dermacentor variabilis. NCBI lineage: Eukaryota > Metazoa > Arthropoda > Arachnida > Ixodida > Ixodidae > Dermacentor > Dermacentor variabilis. The sequence goes on from NC_134574.1 coordinate 25,265,516, forward strand.
CACAGAATGTGACAGTGCAAGAGTGGCGTTTTCACCATGACGCGGAAGCTTCAACCTACATCGACAAAAATATGCCAGTGTCATATGTTGTTGGCGACAGTTGCCGACTTCGAACAACGTCGCTCTGCGCACTGCCGAATGTTTGCCAGCTTTCAACAGACGTCGCGTCCCCAAACCGAAGTGCGGATGCCGGCGCATGCGACCCACTCGAGCTAACTAACAAAAAATAACTAATAAGAAATCAAACGTAATAACAAAATCCTGGCACGGCGCGAAATATTGCTGGTCGCCAGCACACGAGGCTGCCAACTCGCTGATGCATGTTGCCAGTTGCTGGTTACCCATTTGGACAACCACAGGGCGCACGCGAACCGCACCGCATCGTGCGGCGTCAGCGTAAATGCAATTTTGTGACCGATCGAGACGACCGCCCGCTTTTCACGAACCGCCTGTGTGTGGTGCGGAGTGCGGCGATGGGTGGTTCATGCGTAAATCCGACCTAAGGGTTACCGTCCCTTGCGGTGGGAGACACCTGCGAGATGTGCCTTGCAAGCTTGCATTGCTGAAAAAGCAGTCGCTGGGTAGTCCAAAACAAGTCTAATATCCCATCACTTGCATCATCCCGTGTTTGTTGGAGCCGTCTAACCTAACCATCTTCGAAAACACAACACCAGATTTGCCTTCTATAATTTCCCGGTATTTAATAGGTGTTGCCATTGTAGCAATGTTGTCGCTAGATTTAGTGACGTTTTTGTCTGTTTACGGCAAAGTTCTTTATTTAGATATCAGCTAGTTTTTTTACTAATTGGAATGAACAAGTGTAGATATTTTAAATAACTATAAGTTACAATGGTTGCTTGAAGAATGGCTTTCTAAAACGCAGTTCAATATTCAAAGGGCACCGGTAAGAGGCCGAAGCTCCCTGTACAATGCATAGGCGCCGTGAGCCTGATGTACCAATGGTTGCCTTTACATTGGTAGCCTTCACATTGTGATTGTGCATCACAGCGTAGTGATTATCGAACCCTCTAAGGGCGTTCACAAATTCGAAGTTTCTTTGTTATTTGCAAAACGTATTTGAATGCGTTTCAACGCTGTGGGTTCAGTGGTGTCACTAAATCTATTCAATTGGTAGACGTGCGCAAGCGTGTCAGTGAGCTTGTTTACCAAAACTAAAGGGCATAAATTTTGTGCTCAGGTTTAGAACAGCGCAGGTGAATAAGACATATCGACTGCGTAAAAAAGGCATAAATAACGCAACTGTTGAAATAGTTCACGCGCGGCTGACCAAATTATTTCCGTTTGTCACGGCTTTCTAACCAATCCGCACTTCCCGGCCCCTTCAGGCAGATCAGGGGCGAAAAGTTGGTATTCTATCTGCACAAAGCTTGGGCCATCGGCATCGCACGTTAACGACACGTGGTCAAGCGCGTTCCGCATGACCTAGTTCTGCTACCACGAAACGTCAAGATGCGCAAGAAGTTTAGGAATAATATGCAGGCTAAGTGGGCTAAGTGCATTTCGTGCCAGGAAAACCACGTTGCTTGTGTTTTCTGAATTGTGCTGTATTTGTACCTTCCACTCCGAAGGTTTTGAAGAACTTATACTGTAATACTTCGTTATGTAAATATCTTTTCCGACCACGAATCGAATACAAATAATAAATATCGAATATGGCATAGGTTAACGCAGAAGCAGATATTTGCAGCAGGAATATTTATTTCAGTATAATTACGAACGCCCTTGTACTAAATAGAGAGTTAACTATCACGGACAGTTAGGATCACTTTAAACACAAGATCACTACAAGCGTTGTGATAAGAACTGCACGAATAGCGTGGCAAACAAACTTTCTAAAAATGGCAGGCTGCTGTATGACCAACTTTCCAGAAAACGAAAATAAATAGCTGTTGAAAATATCAAAAGCTATGCAAAAGAAAAGAAAAAGATGTCCGACGATTACGATACTCCCTAATGCGAATTTTGAGCGCAGCTTTATACGTGTTCTTTCGTTTTATGTTGACGCAAATCATTTGAAACCGAAATCGCCGCACCGACTGCCAGTGGGCCAGTGTAAAGCCACCAAGAGGCCAGTGCCGTCAGCGCCTCCGCAGAGGGAGGGGCAGTATGGGAACGCTGGCGTGATGAGCGGCATCGGAGCCAGCTGTGGACGAAGACGACGGTGAACGCGCGATTTAGTGGTACATGCGCGTTCGTGCGGTTACGCAGACGCTGACGCTTAACCCAGGAACTGGCACCTAAAAAAGCTGCGCTCTAAAGGCGATTATTGAGCTATTTGGTGGCCCTAGACACGATAAAGAGCCTGTTACAAGGAAAGCATCACAAGTTGTGACATAAAAAATAAAACCACTACCAGACTATACTGCAAGCAAGACTAATTAGCAGGCCAGAAGCAACACTAGGCAGTTGCCTGGGTTCTGTAAGGGGTTCTGTAAGGACACCGTTTTTTTAAGAGCGCTCACACATATTTGCTAGTCGGAACAATATGAAACCAACTGATAATGAAGAAAATGAAAACATACGGGGAATTAGTTGTAGTTTTTAATTCAATTGTCTAAATGATAAACTAAAGGGAAATAGGGGGGAAAACAACATGCTCAAGGGGAAAACCAAACCCACAATCTCTGCATTACGCACGCGTTGCACTACGAATTGGGTTACGGCGAAGGCAGTTCCCACGTCTATGGTTTCTTGGGTATTTATGTATGTGTACAAGATCTAACCCAAGGTGTGTTATCCAGCGCCACAGCTCCACTGCAAAACCGAAAGCAGAGCTTGTATTACCGATTTTGTTTATACATTGTTTCAAAAACATTGTCGCCGTTTTACTTCTGATAATCATAATTTGCGATGCTTTCCTCAGCAGCTGGAGAACAGTAACTGGATTTTAACTGTTGGTTGTTGTGAAATATTTCGTTGGCTTGGTATTAGAAAATACAGGATACTTCGATATCAAATACGAATGAAATATTGCGCACCAACTGTTCGTATTCGGAACTACAAATATTCGCCCACCCTATAGTAAATACATTAGCAAAGCAAAAGCCCGCTGCACCCTGCTGGTAAATTCACCATTTTCCTTCAGCTGCACGGAGATTGAACCACCACGAAAGGTCCGGGTGAATGATTTACGCTGCTTCACGTTAGCTTATTGACTGCCTCAAAACACCTAAGTCATAGCCAAAATTTTAGTGACTTTCTGTCACGCTTCAGAAAATATAGGCAGCACTGGACTTTCACGGTTCATAATGTTCGATTGTAAACCACATGTGTAGATGACAAAAATAACTTTCGTTGACACATTGTCAGCCTTATTTATTGCAATGGCAATCGGGTAACCCGAAAGGGATGCGATCTTTACAGTACCTGCCACCTGGGCTCGCTCTGAATATGCTCCGCCCAGTTATGAACATGAACGTATCTATAACTTCCAGTGAATACTCTGCAATAAATCAACTTGTTATTAACACATTAAACAAAAGAACGTATGATTGGCCTGCGGCGGCCAATTAAAGCGGCATCTGCCCAGCTCCTCTCCCGTCCGCGCTGCGCGCCGGCTCATTCCGCTCTCCTTGGCAGGGGCGCTCCGTTTTACACTTTGCGGTAAAGCTTGCGAAAAACAAACACGCGCTGCAGAAGTCAAAGGGGAAACTATATGCAGGTTTACAGTAGTGCGGATTCCGGAGTTGGCGTGACGTCAGTGCCTACATGGTATCGGCGGCAGAGCGGTTCCAGGCGGCTCGTACTGCTTCCAATGAGCAAACGCTCTCTCTCTCTCTCTCTCTCTCTCTCTTTATATATATATATATATATATATATATATATATATGTGTGTGTGTGTGTGTGTGTGTGTGGAGAGAGAGAGAGATGGTCTGCCCCCCCCCCTCCCCACCACTCACAAAATTTCCTACGCCACTGCATATAAGTTCACAGATAGAAAGCTTGGCAGTTTATCTGTCATCCATTTTCAATGCTCCGTAGTAGATGTGCCTGCCACGTTCAGTTAATTCCTTCCTCTTTCAAAAATTACCTAAAGGATCATTAAAGTTCGAGTAAACATTGGCTGTATATTTTGTGAGAATACCGCTCGAAGAAACCTTCGCACTGCACTCAACAAAATAGTGGCTGATGCTGATTATAGCACAGATCACAACGCTAGCGTTCTGCCCTACTCGACAATCCAGACCTCTAATTAGTTAAGAAAATGCTGACTGCATCAAATGACCCCTGCCTTTTCAAACGCCCGTGCAAAAAATGAAACTGTCCATTGTACTTCCGGTAAACAGCCAGAATAGCCAACTGAAATACAGGATGCAGACCTACAGTCCTTGCTATGGGCCATGGTCTGCAACCGGCTTGTCGACGTCGCCTGAGCCGTGTGGGTCTTCACCGTAATCGGCCGCTATACTTACACAAGTGGATCATTCACCCTCATCACCGCTCCTTCTTAGACTTTATGCAAGAGACAGAGCTTCACAATTATGTGTAACACTTCCTTTTGATGCCGTAAGACATCAAAAGGAACGGAACATCAAAAGGAATTAACGCAATAAAAAACTGATCGACATGCTCTAAACGTGTACAAAGTAAGCATAATTTTGCACACATGATGATTCATAGACTGTGCATCAAGTAATGTTATTTTGTATATGCCATCGCATAGGATCCAGGAGTTTTTAGCACCACTTCATGCGCATGTGAGGGCCAACAAGCCATTGAGCAAAAATTATCTTCTGCAGTGTCATATTTTCCATAAAATGTATTTTTACCCCAAAAACACAAGTGTAAAAATTTATATCGGAACATACGAGGTCAACCCCAGAAGTTCGTGAAGTCCATTTAAGAAAGTAAATTTCAAGAACTTGTATATACATCAATGTGGTCACCTCAAAAATGCTCCCCATTAGATGTAATACACTGGCTCGACGTCTCTTTCCATTCCTGGAAGCAGCCTTGGGAAGTCTTTTTGCGTTAAGCGGTTCTGAAACGATGTCGTTTCCATTTTAATTGTCGTCACATCCCAATAAAGTGGCTGCCAGAGCAACAGTTTGCATTTGGAAAGAAAAGACGAGCCGCATGGGCCTAAATCCGGCTAATAGGCGCAGTGTTGTGGCACACTAGCGGAAATGGATGCCGAAACCTCACCCACTTCATGGCACAGTGCAAAAGCGGATTACCTTGCTGCGGGAGCCAGCGCCCCTACTTCGACAAATTTGGTCACTCATGACGCATACCATCTTCCAGACGCTTTAGGGCCTCCGCGTAGAAAACTGCGTTGACAGTCTGGCTTTCAGGTGCAATGTCGTTGTACAGAATTCGATGGAAGTAAAAAAAATCACCGACGGTTACGTTACTCCGTAGGGCGAAATTTGAGCGCCGCTGTATACGTGTTTTCGTTTCGCCATTTATTGGTTGGCGCGGACAATCTGTCTCGTGCGGCACGTTGCAAAGGGAGCGAAATGTGGGGCGACTGCTGCATTAACCGCGAGAGGCGGCGCGTGGATGACGCGTGTTCGCGATTCGCCGCAACCGCCTCAGACAGACCTCCACTCACGCAGAGCTTTGTTCCCATACAGACGACGCGCGCTGCTTCGGCGCCATCTCGTAGCCGCAAAGCCCGCCTTGGGCGGCACTACGCTTTTCTTCTCACGCCCTTTCGCTGCACCCTCTTCATCCGCTTTCCGCCTCATGGTTCCGCTGCGCCGTCCTCCTCGGCTTTCGTCCTCGCGAACTATTCGCTATCGCTGTCTTACAACTCCTGCTGTGCTCCGAATTCGCTGTGTTCGTTCGCTCGGTTACGAGGGACAACGCCGACGTCATCGCTCAAAGCAGGAACAGGTGCCTGAGAGCTGCGCACTACAAAATACAGACAGCATGACCTCATTGTTTCTATTTCTTCTCCGATGCTTTTTGACCTTGGTTCATCGTTCTTTTTTCACTGTTTCTTGTGCGTTTTCAGCTCGATTTCATTATCGTAAATCCAATTTTCATAGCCGGTGATGACAACCCTTTGCAAAAGTTCATTTCTAAGGGCTGAAATCTTGCTATTGTTGCAGCATTCTCTTTATTTTACTTTACTTGAAGTGTCAAGTTTCGACATAATCCTGGCGCAGAGCGCTTTCATTTCCAAATGTCCATTCAAAGTCCGGTGAACGGACCACTTGCCCAAATCCAATGCTTCTGCTATCATTATTGCGTAAGCGTATGAGTGTATAGGAGAATTACACACACACACACACACACACACACACAAACACACACACACACACACACACACACACACACACACACACACACACACACACACACACACACACACACACACACACACACACACACACACACACACACACACACACACACACACACACACACACACACACACACACACACACACACACACACACACACACACACTTCCGTACTGGCTGCGAGTAACGACATGTCTCTGCGTGAAGTTGTCCGCGAAGTGGTGCGAGAAGAGCTTCGGCAGCTCGGCTTTGTGGTTGCGCCTACGGAACCGACGCCAGCGTTATCTTTTGTTGCTGATGTCGTCCGGGAGGAAGTCCGGCAAGCTTTTTCAGCGCCAGACCGTGGCAACGTTCCGCGGCGCCTCACTTATGCGAAAGCTGTTCGCCGTCCACTCAACGCAACTTCAACGCCGTTGACACCCATAACTACAACACCACCTACGCCACAAATAGAGCGGACATCGTCACCCTCGTCGACTCTACCGACCCCGCCGATCATGCCCGCACAAACAACGCCGTATTTTCGGCATGCGCACGCCACCCCTTGGCTCCATGGAGAGTTACCGCCGAACTACCAGCGTCGGAAAACCGATTTGTGGCACACCGTCGACCAGTGTGCTACCATTGTGGTGAAGCTGGACACGTCTATAGAGTTTGCCGCAAATGGAACAACTACCGCGCCGCTCAACAACCAAGCTTTCCTGCCAACTATGCTTATTCTCCGTACGACGGACGACGCGCTTACAACGACGCTCCTGTGAACAGTCAGCCACCAAATACGACGACGCCCCGACCACGTTCTCCTTCTCCATCTCTGGCGCGCTACAATTCGCCGACTCGTCGCAGCTTTGCCGACGTCACTAGGGGCAGATCGCCTAGCCCTCGACGGGGAAACTAGCCGCAGCGACCTCCGGGGGTGAGGTTGCCAATACTCTAACTGCTCCACATCCCCCGTTATCGATGAACGACGACGTGAAGACTACATTGACGAAAAAGACGCCCAGCACAACGACGAATACGACGAATAGAAGTACGAAAGACGTAACTGACATCGTCAGCGCCGAGCTCATCGTCTGCATTGACGGCCACGAAATAGCCGCTCTGGTTGACACTGGCTCCCATTTTTCAATATTTAGCTTACAGGTCGCTGACAAACTGAGGAAGGAGAAGACACCATGGCACGGGCCCATCATAAGAACCGCCGGAGGTCAGTTGATGACATCTGTCGGGAAATGCACGGCCCGACTCTTCATCGCCGGTTCAACCTTCGTCGTCACCGTCGTCATCCTGACTGAGTGTTGTAAAGAACTTATACTGGGCATGGATTTCCTACGGGAGTACGGCGCCGTGATTAACATCCGTGACGGAAGCGTCACATTTGCCACGAGTTCGCATAATGTCACCCATGAGAAGCCACAACCTGGCTTACGTATTGCCGCGGACGACGTCATACTTTTGCCGCGGAGTTGCTCCCTCGTACAGGTGCGCTGTGAAAGCCCGCAAAGTGGGACTGGAGTAGCTGAACACATCTGTGCGCTAGCACTGAATTGCGGTGTGTCCATTGCCAGAGCACTTATCAATGTAATCGACGGAAGCGCCGAACTCTTGCTGACAAATTTTAGTAGGGAGCGCCGACACATCGTTAGAGGCACTGCTGTCGCCTATTTCGACGAAGTGACAGAAATACAAGACTGCCACTTAGCGCAGGAGTCGGCCTCTACAATCCACACAGCTGCACCTATTGTAGACGTTAATCCGACGTTAACGGCCGTTGAGCGGAACCGTCTGCTTGAGCTCATCAAGCAGTACAAGGGCTGTTTCTCCTCTGCGTCAAGCGTTGGTCAAACGCCACTTACGAAACACCGCATCATTACTGATGTCGACGCCCGACCCATCCGACAAAACACTTATCGTGTGGCCCCAAAGGAACGCGAAGCAATACAAAAACAAGTAGGAACAAAAACAAGTAGGCACACCGTAGGAAAGGCCTGTTGCCTTTTCAGTCCGCTCATTCTAAGACGGTAAAACGCGCCATTGTTATGCTGTGCCTGAAGGAAGCCCTGCAGAAATCATGTGTTCACCTGGTAAAGGACAGCCTGAACAATCAGATTGGCAGGTTACAGAAGGCTGGTTTTCCCGTTTCCGTCGTGGCTGCTGAGGCAGACAAGCTTCTGCAAAGCTTGAAACCTAGAACACCTCAAGAAGATGGCGGTCAACCGAAGACCACACCGGCGGTTCTCCCCTATATTCATAGGGTCTCCCACAATCTAAATAATGTGGCCAATCGCTAAGGTGTGCCGGTGGTATTTTCTGCCCATCGCAAGTTGGCCTCTTTGTGCCCCCGGATTGTCTCCGGCGAGGAATGCGTGCGAGACTGCACGAAACGTCACGCCACCCAGTTTGTCAGGTGTTCGGTCGGGGCTGTGTATGAAATTCCCCTGACACGTGGAAAAGTTTACATTGGCCAGACGGGCCGTTGTATAAATGAACGACTAAGGGAACATAAGCTTTCTATGGTTAACGAAAAAAGGGTCAAATTTGCCCTTACATTGGGGCGCATGCCCTTTGGCTACGCCTGATAAAGCATGCCAGCCTTTGCTGGCTACAACCAAAATCTTAAGGCGCAGTCGTAACCAGGTAGCACGTGAACTCGCAGAGGCTTTTTACATTGAAAAGTCAGGTGATAAATGCGTAAGCGATTCTAGTATCAATTTGTCTAAGAAAGAGAAAACGTTCTTGGCATGTGCGCTTAGGCAACGATTGAATAAGAATTTAGGTATATATATATATATATATATATTTATGTTCTTTCTGAATAAAATCAGTCGCGAGTTTGCGCCCGTCCATGTCCTTACTCGTCCATGTCTTTTTTAGCGCAATTCCCTTCTTTAAGTATGTACGACCGACTCGCCGAACAACGTGCTCTCCTGAATTACGTTTCTTCTGCAGTGGGCCCTTTCTTTTGTGTTTCCCCGTCAAACTGTAATATACCTACTTTGATAAGCTCCATTGTGTCTGCGACCTGCCGTGCCCGTTTTTTCGGCTATTGCCTCAAAAAGAATTTAGTGCCGATAGAATTCACAGCTCTTTTTCGCCACGTGTTACCGTCTGTTGGTCATTTAAAGCGCCTCTGCAAAATTTAGAGATCAGAGCTATGGCGCCAAATCAGACTTTTAAATCACTGGCTGCGTTTGCTCGCCTTTAGCACAGACTCCGCGTGGATAGGTGAAGCCAGGTTACAGTCCTATCGGCGACAGACTTCCCAAGCGGTCGAATTTTGGTGGGGGTGCCTTTTACTGCGGCTTCCAAAAGGCAGGCCTAGGGAAAAAAGTCTTGGCTGTGCGATTTCTCTGCTGGCAGACACGGTACTACCACCCAAGATAACCGATGTGCTAAAGAAAGGACCTAAGTTCAGCATGGAGCCTAATGTGCCAGCGCACGAGTTGCTGTCGTTGAATCGACAAGTGGCGCGCAAAACTGGTGAAGAGGACCGTGAAAGGTGTCTTCTTGATGGGGTCGAGTGCCTGCTGCGTACGGCCACCAAGCCTCAAGTGTCTGCGTGCCTAAGACAGTCAACTGTGGAAAGGGACGCCGAAGAAGTCGCCTCTTCAAAGAACATCAGCTGATGCTTCTACAGGCGGACAAGGAGGGAGGATTTGCCGTGCTAATAAAGGGGATGATTCACGACAAAACCGTTGAGGCCGTCGGAAGGAACTTTGTCACCAAAAACGTGAAGACTTCCAAGGTAAAGGCTCAAGCCATAGAACTGTGCAAGGACTTGGCTTTAGATAGACTTTCAAGAGCTGTTAACAACTGTAAGCGCAATAGCCTAGAACTGTTTTTTACCGTGAAGACGCACAAAGATGACAAGCCGTTCCGGTGTATTGTGAGTGAAAGGGATACGTGGCAACGAGAGATTAGCTCTTTCCTCCAAAAATGTTTAAGGAAATTAGTTATACAAGACCCTTTTGTTGTGAAGAATTCAGGTGATGTGGTTTCTTTCCCACAGGGTTCCTCATCTTTAGGTTATGCTGTCTCTTTTGACATAGAAAACCTGTTCTTTTCTATACCGCATGATGACCTATTTTGTACAGTTAGGTCTTGCATCGACAAAAATGGTGAAGTAGATTTTCAGAATACTAGCGGCCTAACCGTGGACAATTTCATGAAGCTACTAGAATTTTATCTTGAGTCCACTTTTGTAACTTTTGACAACCATTTTCATGTTCAACGTCAGGGCATTTGCATCGGGTCTTGTGTGGCACCGGTACTGGCTAAAATGTTCCTGGCCAGCATTGATCGTGATCTGGTGTGTTATTTGGACGACAAGATAGTTCTGAGAGTTTTTAGATACGTGGACGATTATTTGGTAATTTTAAGAAGAAACCCGGTTTGACGCACACGGTTACCATGCAAGAGACCTTATCTGTCTTTAAACGACACGGGAGGCGGTCTAACCTTCACCTACGAATTACCTGAACAAGATAGATTGCAGTTTTTAGATATTAACATCACTTTAACGCCAGATCACACGTGTTCGATGTACTCACCACGAGCCCGGAAAGACCTGTTACCTTTTGAGTCCGCTCATTCTAAGACGGTAAAACGAGCCATTGTTATGCTGTGCCTGAAGGAAGCCCTGCAGAAATCATGTGTTCACCTGGTAAAGGACAGCCTCAACAATCAGATTGGCAGGTTACAGAAGGCTGGTTTTCCCGTTTCCGTCGTGGCTGCTATGGCAGAGAAGCTTCTGCAAAGCTTGAAACCTAGAACACCTCAAGAAGGTGGCGGTAAACCGAAGACCACACCGGCGGTTCTCCCTATATTCATAGGGTCTCCCACAATCTAAAGAATGTGGGCAATCGCTACGGTGTGCCGGTGGTATTTTCTGCCCCGCGCAAGTTGGCCTCTTTGTGCCCCCGGATTGTCTCCGGCGAGGAATGCGTGCGAGACTGCACGAAACGTCACGCCACCCAGTTTGTCAGGTGTTCGGTCGGGGCTGTGTATGAAATTCCCCTGACACGTGGAAAAGTTTACATTGGCCAGACGGGCCGTTGCATAAATGAACGACTAAGGGAACATAAGCTTTCTATGGTTAACGAAAAAGGGTCAAATTTGCCCTTACATTGCGGCGCATGCCCTTTGGCTACGCCTGATAAAGCATGCCAGCCTTTGCTGGCTAGAACCAAAATCGTAAGGCGCAGTCGTAACCAGGTAGCACGTGAACTCGCAGAGGCTTTTTACATTGAAAAGTCAGGTGATAAATGCGTAAGCGATTCTAGTATCAATTTGTCTAAGAAAGAGAAAACGTTCTTGGCATGTGCGCTTAGGCAACGATTGAATAAGAATTTAGGTGTATATATATATATATATATATATATATATATATATATATATATATGTGTGTTCTTTCTGAATAAAATTAGTCGCGAGTTTGCGCCCGTCCATGTCCTTACTCGTCCGTGCCTTTTTTAGCGCAATTCCCTTCTTTAAAACAATCTGAACCTGGCAATGTTTAACACTAAAACGTTATCTAGTGAGGCGAGTCTAGCAGCGGTACTAGAGGAATTAGAGGGCAGTAAATGGGATGTAATACGGCTCAGTGAAGTTAGGAGGACAAATAAAGCATATACAGTGCTCAAAAGCGGGCACGTCCAGTGCTACCATGGCTTAGCGGAGAGACGAGAACTAAGAGTCGGATTCCTGGTTAATTAGACTATAGCTGGTAACATACAGGAATTCTATAGCATTAACGAAAGGGTGCCAAGTCTTGTGAAATTTGACAAGAGGTACAAATCGAAGGTCGTACAGGTCTACGCCCCTACATCCTGTCATGATGACCACGAAGTCGACAGCTTCTATGACGACGTGGAATCGGCGATGGGTAAAGTCAAAACAAAATACACTATACTGATGGGCGACTTCAATGCCAAGGTAGGCAAGAAGCAGGCTCTAGATAGGTCAGTAGAGGAATATGGCATAGGCACTAGGAATAGCAGGGGAGAGTTAAGAGTAGACTTTGCAGAACAGAATGATATGCGGATAATGAATACATTCTTCAGCAAGCGGGATAGCTGAAAGTGGACTTGGAGGAGCTCGAATGACGAGACTAGAAAGAAGTGAAATAGACTTTATACTCTGCGCTAACCCTGGCATCATACAAGATATGGACGTTCTCGGCAAGGTGCGCTACAGTGGCCATAGGATGTTAAGAACTCGAATTAGCCTAGACTTGAGGAGGGAACGGAAGAAACTGGTACATAAGAAGTCGATCAATGAGTTAGCGGTAAGAGGGAAAATAGAGCAATTCCGAACCAAGCTGCAGAACAGGTATTCGGCTTTAACTCAGGAAGAGGACCTTAATGTTGAAACAGTGAACGCCAATCTTACGGGCATCATTAAGAAGTGTGCAATAGAAGTCGGTGGTAACTCCGTAAGACAGGATACCAGTAAGCTATCGCAGGAGACGAAAGATCTCATCAAGAAACGCCAATGTATGAAAGCCTCTAACCATACAGCTAGGATAGAACTGGCAGAACTTTCAAAGTTAATCAACAAGCGTAAGACAGCTCACACAAGGAAGTATAATATGGAAAGAATTGAACATGCTCTCAGGAACGGAGGAAGCCTAAAAGCAGTGAAGAAGAAACTAGGAATTGACAGGAATCAGGTGTACGCATTAAGAGACAAATCCGGCAATATCATTACTAATATGGATGAAATAGTTCAAGTGGCAGAGGAGTTCTATAGAGATTTATACATTACCAATGGCGCCCAAGATGATAATGGACTAGAGAATAGTCTAGACGAATTTGAAATCCTACAAGTAACGCCTGAAGAAGTAAAGAAAGCCTTGGGAGCTATGCAAATGGGGAAGGCAGCTGGGGAAGATCAGGTAACAGCAGATTTGTTAAACGATGGCGGGCAGATTGTTCTTGAAAAACTGGCCACCCTGTATACGCAATGCCTCATGACCTCGAGCGTACCGGAATCTTGGAGGAACCCTAACATAATCCGTAAAAAAGGGGACGCGAAAGACTTGAAAAATTATAGACCGATCAGCTTACTGTCCGTTGCCTGCAAAGTATTTACTACGGTAATCACAAATAGAATCAGGAACACCTTAGACTTCTGTCAACGAAAGGATCAGGCAGGATTCCGGAAAGGCTACTCAACAAGAGACCATATCCACACTATCAATCAGGTGATAGAGAAATGGGCGGAATATAACCAACCGTTATATATAGCTTTCATTGATTACGAGAAAGCGTTCGATTCAGTCGAAACCTTAGCAGTCACGGACGCATTATGCAATCAGGGTGTAGACGAGCCGTACGTAAATACACTAAATAATATCAGAGCGGCTCCACAGACACCGTAATCCTCCATAAAGAAAGCAACAAAATCCCAATAAAGAAAAGAGTCAGGCAGGGAGATAAGATCTCTCCAATGCTTTTGACAGCGTGTTTGCAGGAGGTATTCAGAGATCTGGACTGGGAAGAATTGGGGATAAGAGTTAATGGAGAATGCCTCAGTAACTTGCGATTCGCTGATGATATTGCCTTGCTTAGTGACTCAGGGGACCAATTGCAATGCATGCTAATTGATGTGGAAAGGCTAAGCAGAACGGTGGGTCTAAAAATTACCCTGCAGAAAACTAAAGTAATGTTTAACAGTCTCGGAAGAGAACACCAGATTACGATAGGTAGCGAAGCAATAGAAATGGTAAGGAATACATCTACTTAGGACAGGTAGTGACCGCGGATCTGGATCACGAGACTGAAATAATCAGAAGAATAAGAATGGGTTGGGGTTTGTTTGGCAGGCATTCTGAGATTATGAACAGCCGGTTGCCATTATCCTTCAAGAAAAAAGTGTATAACAGCTGTGTATTACCAGTACTCACGTACGGGGCAGAAACCAGGAGGCTCACGAAAAGGGTTCTACTTAAATTTAGGACGACGCAACGAGCTATGGAAAGAAGAATGATGTGTGTAAGGTTAAGGGATAAGAAAAGAGCTGATTGGGTGAGGGAACAAACGCGAGTTAATGACATCTTAGTTGAAATCAAGAAAAAGAAATGGGCATGGGCAGGACATGTAATGAGGAGGGAAGATAAGCGATGGTCTTTAAGGGTTACGGACTGGATTCCAAGGGAAGGAAAGCCTAGCAGGGCGCGGCAGAAAGTTAGGTGGGCGGATGAGATTAAGAAGTTCGCAGGGACGACATGGCCACAATTAGTACATGGCCGGGGTAGTTGGAGAAGTATGGGAGAGGCCTTTGCCCTGGAGTGGGCGTAACCAAGCTGATGATGATGATGATGATGAGGATGAAGAAGCCAAGGGGCATACTTACGAAAATTGCATGTTTATTGGTTTAACGTTTCGGCAGTGGCTTGGCCTTCATCATAATAAGAGCAGATACAAGCTCGCATGTGCACGTGGGTACAGTCAGCAGTAGATGCACTTGTACAATTGCAAATAATAATATAAGTGCAGCAGCAAGTATAAATTAGCCCGCTAGATGATATGTATGAAATATAATGGTGTCACGATTATTGTACATGAAGTTACAGAATGATATCAATTCCGACATGGCAAAACTAGGGACAAATATATTTGCCATGCTTTATGAATTCTGTACAAGAACGTACGAATCAGGATTTGATAGAAAGGCACGAAATTTTTGCAACACTCTCGCTGATGCGGGATGACACAGTGTTAGATTTATGAATGAGGAAGGATTCTCGTACTTCTCGATCACGGTGCGATTGGAAACCTTATTATGTTACTGTTACAATGATGTTGTCAAACGTATGACCTCGCCATCAAACATGTTTAGTTAATGACAGGTGCGGCAAGCTGTTAACGTGTGCTTTATGGTTGTTGAATCGGATACGAAAAGATGTTTTGGTCTGACAGATATACTGAATATGACACACTGAACATTCAAGCAGACAGATGATGTTAGTACTGTCGCAAGTGAAGTCGTCGCTAAATTTAGTAGAAAAATTGGATGCTGTGGTTCTAGCAGTCTTTGATGAGGTCATATGTGTACAAACTTTACAACGGGATTCATTGTGGGGATGACAACCAGCAGGAGCAGTGGCTATAGTTTTGGAAGTGGTTACTGTGTTACTAGGTCGCGCAGATTCTTAGAGGGACGATAGGCCACTCTTGGCGATACCATGTTATGTGTTAAGATGGCCGCTCTATGTTAGTAAGTTATAATGCTTCCTCACGGTGTTCGACACGTCCGAAATTGATGCAGAGTATGTTAGGATAAGGCCGCCATTGGAATATGAACCTGGCAACGTTTAACGCTAGAGCGTTATCTAGTGAGGCGAGTCTAGCAGTGCTATTGGAGGAATTAGAGGGCAGTAAATGGGATATAATAGGGCTCAGTGAAGTTAGGAGGCCAAAAGAGGCATATACAGTGCTAAAAAGCGGGCACGTCCTGTGCTACCGGGGCTTAGCGGAGAGAAGAGAACTAGGCGTCGGATTCCTGATTAATAAGAATATAGCTGGTAACATACAGGAATTCTATAGCATTAACGAGAGGGTGGCAGGTCTTGTTGTGACACTTAATAAGAGGTACAAAATGAAGATTGTACAGGTCTACGCCCCTACATTCAGTCATGATGACCAGGAAGTCGAAAGATTCTATGAAGACGTGGAATCGGCGAAGGGTAGAGTGAAAACTAAATACACTATACTAATGGGCGATTTTAATGCCAAGGTAGGCAAGAAGCAGGCTGGAGACAAGGCAGTGGGGGAATATGGCATAGGCACTAGGAATATCAGGGGACAGTTATTAGTAGAGTTTGCGGAACAGAAAAATATGAGGATAATGAATACCTTCTTCCGCAAGCGGGATAGCCGAAAGTGGACGTGGAGGAGCCCGAACGGCGAGACTAGAAATGAAATAGTCTTCATACTCTGCGCTAACCCTGGCATCATACAAGATGTGGACGTGCTCGGTAAGGTGTGCTGCAGTGACCACAGGATGGTAAGAACTCGAATTAGCCTAGACCTGAGAAGGGAACGGAAGAAACTGGTACATAAGAAGCCGATCAATGAGTTAGCGGTAAGAGGGAAAATAGAGGAATTCCAGATCAAGCTACAGAACAGGTATTCGGCTTTAACTCAGGAAGAGGACCTTAGTGTTGAAGCAATGAATGACAATCTTGTGGGCATCATTAAGGAGTGTGCAATGGAAGTCGGTGGTAACTCCGTTAGGCAGGATACCAGTAAACTATCGCAGGAGACGAAAGATCTGATCAAGAAACGCCAATGTATGAAAGCCTCTAACCCTACAGCTAGAATAGAACTGGCAGAACTTTCGAAGTTAATCAACAAGCGTAAGACAGCAGACATAAGGAAGTATAATATGGATAGAATTGAACATGCTCTCAGGAACGGAGGAAGCCTAAAAACAGTGAAGAAGAAACTAGGAATTGGCAAGAGTCAGATGTATGCGTTAAGAGACAAAACCGGCAATATCATTACTAATATGGATGAGATAGTTCAAGTAGCTGAGGAGTTCTATAGAGATTTATACAGTACGAGTGGCACCCACGACGATAATGGAAGAGAAAATAGTCTAGAGGAACTCGAAATCCCACAGGTAACGCCGGAAGAAGTAAAGAAAGCCTTGGGAGATATGCAAAGGGGGAAGGCAGCTGGGGAGGATCAGGTAACAGCAGATTTGTTGAAGGATGGTGGGCAGATTGTTCCAGAGAAACTGGCCACCCTGTATACGCAATGCCTCATGACGTCGAGCGTACCGGAATCTTGGAAAAACGGTAACATAATCCTAATTCATAAGAAAGGGGATGCCAATGACTTGAAAAATTATAGACCGATCAGCTTACTGTCCGTTGCCTACAAACTATTTACTAAGGTAATCGCAAATAGAATCAGGAACACCTTAGACTTCTGCCAAGGAAAGGACCAGGCAGGATTCCGTAAAGGCTACTCAACAATAGATCATATTCACACTATCACTCAGGTGATAGAGAAATGTGCGGAATATAACCAACCCTTATATATAGCTTTCATTGATTACGAGAAAGCATTTGATTCTGTCGAAACCTCAGCAGTCATGCAGGCATTACGGAATCAGGGTGTAGACGAGCCGCATGTAAAAATACTGAAAGATATCTATAGCGGCTCCACAGCCACCATAGTCCGCCATAAAGGAAGCAACAAAATCCCAATAAAGAAAGGCGTCAGGCAGGGAGATACGATCTCTCCAATGCTATTCACAGCATGTTTACAGGAGGTATTCAGAGACCTGGATTGGGAAGAAGCGGGGATAAAAGTTAATGGAGAATACCTTAGTAACTTGCGATTCGCTGATGATATTGCCTTACTTAGTAACTCAGGGGACCAACTGCAATGCATGCTCACTGACCTGGAGAGGCAAAGCAGAAGAGTGGGTCTAAAAATTAATCTGCAGAAAACTAAAGTAATGTTTAACAGTCTCGGAAGAGAACAGCAATTTACAATAGGCAGCGAGGCACTGGAAGTCGTAAGGGAATACATCTACTTAGGGCAGGTAGTGACTGCGGATCCGGATCATGAGACGGAAATAATCAGAAGAATAAGAATGGGCTGGGCTGCGTTTGGCAGGCATTCTCAGATCATGAACAGCAAGTTGCCATTATCCCTCAAGAGAAAAGTGTATAATAGCTGTGTCTTACCAGTACTCACCTACGGGGCAGAAACATGGAGGCTTACGAAAAGGGTTCTACTCAAATTGAGGACGACGCAACGAGCTATAGAAAGAAGAATGATAGGTGTAACGTTAAGGGATAAGAAAAGAGCAGATTGGGTGAGGGAACAAACGCGAGTTAATGACATCTTAGTTGAAATCAAGAAAAAGAAATGGGCATGGGCAGGATATGTAATGAGGAGGGAAGATAACCGATGGTCATTAAGGGTTACGGACTGGATTCCAAGGGAAGGGAAGCGTAGCAGGGGGCGGCAGAAAGTTAGGTGGGCGGATGAGATAAAGAAGTTTGCAGGGACGGCATGGCCACAATTAGTACATGACCGGGGCTGTTGGAGAAATATGGGAGAGGCCTTTGCCCTGCAGTGGGCGTAACGAGGCTGATGATGATGATGTTAGGATAAGGTTAGTTCATGAATTTGGCGCCAATTGCTTGTCCGTGCAGATGAAATCTTTCCGGCCCGTTTAAGGGCACCGTCAATTATTTGTGAAGGGTATTTCTCTGCGGTTGGTGCGTTACGAAGCTGGTTAAAGTTGCGAGTGAATTCACTGTCGTCCGAACAAATTTTTTTGAACCGGATAGCTTGTCTGTAGGGAATGCTTGTTTTGCAGTGTTTGACATGGCTGCTTTTGAAATGCAGATATCGCTGTCGGTCAGTGGGCTTTCTGTAAAGATTGGTCGTTAAGTTACCATTGCACAGAGATACCGAGACGTCAAGGACGCTTATGCTGAGTGACGAATAGGAATGGGAAATGGAAATTGACCGTTCGGCGTTGTTCAAGTCAGTAATGATTGGAAGCAATCCCGCTTCACTTTGGTGCCTAATTAGGAAAAGTAAGAATGTTAGCGTAATTGCGAGATATCTTTGTGCCCATGGAGGTACCACTAGTTTGAACGTAATGTTCGCTATCTAATTCAAAGTTTTTAATTTCAAGGATTGATGCTAGAATTATGCCAAGGGTAGAATCATCGATGGGTTTGTCGTCTACAGAGTCATTATATGCACAGACTGCACATTGAATCCAATCTATTGGGGGTGTTCGTTTACAGCGACGCCACGTCTAGTGTGACTAGAAGGGCATCGCTTAAAACATGCAAGTCAGCGATATCAGACAGGAAGCGGTTAGTATCTTTGATAGATGAAGAATACTCAGAAGGAATTTATCTGATAAGGTTATCTACATAGCGGGACAAATTCTCTGTGACGGTACCTATTCCTGAAACTATTCGTCGGCCTGTGTTGTTTTCTTTATGGATTTTAGGAAACAGGTAAAATCTACCAGCTACCGGGCTTAGAGGAACTGACGACATAACTGCAGATTTTTCAAATTTGTTTTCTTTCGCGAGATCTAAAGTTTCCTTTCCCGTGGTTTTTAACTGTTCGGTCGGGTCGTATATCAGGTACCTGCACAATGACTGATCATTAAGTTGTCTGTGAGCCTCACTTACGTAACTAGCTTTGTCCACAATGACGGCAGCTCTACCTTTATCAACGAGCTTCATGATAATGTCATCACGGTTAGCGAATGTTGCAACTGCGTCCTTTTCTTTAGGGGTAAGGTTCCGACGGAATGGCAATTTCATTTTGTATGCTTCAAGTACATCTCGCTGCACAGCTCTGATGTATAGATCGAGGCATTTATCGCTTTGAGAAGGCGGAGTCCAGTGCTTAGTCGAAAACGAAGATGTCTGGTTAGAGGTGCACCGATCATCGAAGTACTCGCGTAACCTCATGTTTCTTTTAAAACTGTGCACATCATTAATTAGTTGAAATTCGTTGCATCACGCGGGTTGCGGGACACAAGTTGGAACCCCGTGACAGGACACTGCATTTTTCCCTCGATAACGTACTACAAGAAATATTCGCTATATTTCCCGCTTCTGCGGAGCTCGAATGTGTCGAAGTCGTTGCATCTGCAAGGGTGCTGACACTAGTGCAGACATTGTCACGTCTCAACTTCTTGCATTTCTTCTCGTTAAGTTCGCGTGTTTTATCTGGACTGTCAGCGCTAAACCATTAAACATGCAATTGTCGTAAGTGCGCCCCTTCGTTGCTTCAACAGCACACACGCACACACACACACACACACACACACACACACACACACACACACACACACACACACACACACACACACACACACACACACACACACACACACACACACACACACACATATATATATATATATATATATATATATATATATATATATATATATATATATATATATATATATTGCCGCCAGCATTGCGAGAAGAAAAAGACGACCGACATATCCCAACTGCGTAGCCGCCACACCGCGAGCGTCAAGCAAAGCACCGCAAGGCGACAGGCCGGCGGCTCGTGCGCGAGCATCGGACGATTGGCAAGCGACAGGAGGCGGCAAAGAGGAGGACGACGTTCGCAGGAGCGAAGCTCGAGGGACGCTTTTGTTGTTGTAGTTGAGTGCTCAGTGGATCTTTGTTGACGGGCACAGGTTCGCCCAGCATAAATCAGTTTTCGTAGAAACGGCTGTTGTAACTGTTGGTTGCATAACTGGTGGAGGTGCGGGGTATGATTCCAAGCCCCACACAGGCCAGGGAAGGTAGCCCGGATCCCCGAAGTTTGGAGCCAACAGAATTAACGCCTGTCCACCAACGCACGAGTCGCCGCATACGAGGTGAGGCCCCCGAGTTTGGTCCCCTCGCCGATTCACCAAGGGCAGCAGCGGCAGCCAGCCGAGGTGCCAGCGCGATGGCTACTCAAATAACCCCTTCTCACGTCGTCGTTGACTCACCCCGGACGCCAGAATCCTTCCACGGAGACACATTTGAGCATGCCGAGGACTGCCTCGAAAACTTCGAGCGCGTCGCCAGGTGTAACGGTTGGGCCGAGACAAAGAAACTCCGGTATGAGTACTTCGCGCTGGAGGAATCTGCATGCACATGGTTTCAAAACCGCGAAGAGTTGTTATCATCGTGGAACGACTTCCGACGAGAGCTGCTAGCTACGTACCCGAGCACGCACCGCAGAGAGGGGGCAGAAGCCGCTCTTCAGGCGAGGAACCAGCGGAACAACGAAAGTGTGACCATGTACATTGAAGACATGACCCACCTCTCCCGCCGAGCCGACCCAAACATGGCTGAGGACAAGAAATTGCGGCACCTAATGCGCGGTGTGAAACAGGAACGCTTTGCCGGCCTGGTTCGTAATCCGCCCCGCTCTGTAGCCGAATTTCGATCAGAGGCGACGACGATGGAAAAGACGCTGCAGCAGCGTGCACGGCAGTACAACAGACATGTATGCGTCGCATCATTTGACGTTGGATCAGGAGCCCTCTCCAACAACATGGACATCCTACGCGAAATGGTGAGGTCCGTCGTAAGGGAAGAGCTGCACAAACTGCAGCTGGCCCAAAGCCCTCCTACGGTGTCCTCACTTGCTGATGTCATACGTGAAGAAGTCCGGCAAGTAATTTGTGAGCCAGAGCCTCAAGTACGGCCCCACGCACAGCCAGAGCGTCAGCCGCAGATATCGTACGCCCAAGCTTTACGTCAGGACCTAGGACGCGCCGACTTTGGACGAACGGCCACAATACACCAAGTACTCCCTCGCAATGTGCGGCCCATGCCAGAAGGAAGTCCACGTAAAAGCGATGTATGGCGCACTGCAGACCGGCGTCCCCTATGCTACCACTGTGGAGAGGCTGGTCACCTTTACCGGGAATGCCAGTATCGCCGAGTAGGACTGCGTGGCTTCTCTGTGAATGCGCCTTGCCCTCGGAACGGTGAACGCCCTTATGAGATTGAGGCATTTTTATCTACGCGCCAAACTGTTCGGGATCCCCAGCAACATGAACCTCGATCAGCAGCGCCTATGCGTTATAGGTCGCCCAGTCCGCGTCCCGCTTCCATTTCACCGAGGCGTCGCTCCCAAAGTCCGCGACGGGAAAACTAGAGCCAGCGACCTGTGGAGGCAAGGCCGCTGACGCCCGGAACACCGAAGGCCCTCCATTGCCAATCCGACAAGACGACGGCAGTGACAAAACGACGGACAAGTGCAGTGATGACACCGTTACTTCCGAGTTGCGCGTCATAATCGACGACTTCGAAGTGACTGCGTTGATAGACACTGGTGCGGACTATTCAGTTATTAGCAGTGTACTCGCCAGAAAATTGAAAAAGGTATTGACCCATTAGACCGGATCTCCAATACGTACAGCGGGGAGACACTTAGTCGACCCCGTAAGAATGTGCACAGCAAGAATCGGAATTAGAGGCTTTACATACGTCAGCAGCTTTATTATTCTCCCTGAGTGTTCCCGTGATCTGATACTGGGCATGGACTTTTTGCGAACGAATGGCGCAATTATCGACTTGCAAGAATCATGCGTGTTGTTTTCCACAGGAAATGCTGTTACCATTTCTGATAAAGAACAGCCACACATTTCCTCTCTCCGTATTGTGGATGAAGACGTGACGGTGCCGGCACGGTGCAGTATGACTGTCGTTGTAAGGAGCGACATATTTCGTGACTATGAGGGACTTGCAGACGGAAATATCGGGCTGCTACTGGAAAAGCGAATATGCGTGGCAAGAGGCCTAGTTCACCTGCATAACGGATATGCGGACGTCCTTTTGACTAACTTTGGCAATGAGGCACAACAAGTGGCGAAGGGAACAGCCATAGCGTCTCTTCATGACTATGCACAATTTGCGGATGTGTCAACCCTCGAAGCAGCATCGCCAGCTTCTGCCACCTTAGACAGTGTCCTTACCTCTATCGACATTGACCGAAAGCTGTCATCACTACAAAGAGATGAGATTGTAAACTTGGTCACAGAGTTTGCAGAATGCTTTTCTACTTCATCGAAAGTCCGTCGTACTCCCGTTGCAAAACATCGCATTGTGGTCGAAGAACCTGCAAGACCAGTTCGCCAACACCCGTACCGCGTAGCTCCAAAGGAAAGAGAAGCGATAAGAAGTCAAGTACAGGAAATTCTCAAGGACGATGTAATACAGCCATCCAATAGTCCATGGGCATCTCCGGTAGTCCTAGTCAAAAAGAAGGATAACACCCTACAATCTTGTGTTGACTACAGGAAACTCAACCTCGTCACGAAGCGGGATGTTTGTCCACTCCCCCGCATCGACGACACCTTGGACAAACTACGCAATGCCTACTTCTTCTCTTCTCTGGATCTCAAAAGCGGATACTGGCAGATAGAAGTGGGCGAGCGAGATCGCGAAAAAACGGCATTTGTGACACCGGATGGTTTATACGTGTTTAAGGTGCTTCCATTTGGTCCGTGTTCTGCGCCAGCCACATGCCAACGGATGATGGACACTGTTCTGTCCGGACTGAAATGGCAGTCGTGCGTTGTCTACCTTGATGATGTGGTGGTCTTCTCCACTACATTCGAGCAGCACGTGCAGCGACTGAGAGCAGTTCTGGATGCTATTCGCACGGCGGGATTGACCCTAAAACCCGAAAAATACCACTTCGGCTTTCGCGAGCTCCGCTTTCTTGGACACATTGTCAGTGCTGAAGGCGTCCGCCCCGATCCTGAGAAGATTACTGCAGTAGAAGTGTTTCCGAAGCCAAGAGACAAAAAAGCTATTAGACGTTTCCTGGGACTATGTGCCTACTACAGGCGTTTCGTAGAAAATTTTTCTAAAATTTCCGAACCACTCACGCGACTGGCAAAAGAAGATGTCCCTTTTGTGTGGGAGAAAGAACAAGAAGACGCCTTCTCTGAACAACGACGGCGTTTGCAGTGTCCTCCGATACTTGGCCATTTTGATGAAAATGCCGAAATGGACATCCACACCGACGCGAGTAACGTTGGTCTCGGTGCCATACATATTCAGTGGCAGAATGGAGAAGAAAAAGTCATTGCGTACGCAAGCCGTACCTTATCGAAAGCCGAGACAAATTACTCAGCTACAGAAAAAGAATGTCTGGCGGTTATATGGGCCATCAGTAAGTTCCGGCCATACTTATATGGCAGACCGTTTCGAGCCATAAGCGACCATCAATCATTGTGCTGGCTGGCGAACCTCAAGGACCCTTCTGGAAAACTCGCTAGATGGAGTTTGCGTCTACAGGAGTATGACATCACGGTCATTTACAAGTCCGGTCTCAAGCACAATGATGCTGACTGCTTATCACACGCACCAATCGAAGCTACGTCACCTGAATACGAGCAAGATTTCCCATTTGTTGGGGCTGTGAACACGACGGAAATGGCTCATCATCAGCGTACTGATCCGGAATTACTCCTGCTCATCGAGTACCTGGAGGGTCGACAAGTGAAAGTGCCTCGAGTTTTCGTGCGCGGATTGTGTTCGTATGTCCTCCGGAACAACGCCCTCTACAAACGAAACTTCGAGCACAGTGGTCAGACGTTTCTACTTCTCGTACCATCATCGCTGCGAGCGAAAATCTTAGGAGCTTGCCATGATGACCCGGCAGGTGGCCACTTAGGCGTTAGTAGGACTTTGGCGAAAATCCGCCATAAATATTATTGGCCGAAGTTAATGAATTCAGTGCAGCACTATGTCAAATCGTGCCGAGATTGTCAAAGACGCAAAACACCGCCACTCAAACCAGCAGGTTTTCCGCAACCGATACAGCCACCAACAGCGCTATTTGAACAAATAGGAGTGGATTTACTTGGACCATTTTCCGTTTCCACTTCAGGAAAGCGGTGGATTGTGGTAGCAACCGATTATCTGACCCGATATGCTGAGACCTCTTCTCTTACAAAAGGAACCGCCATTGAAATGGCTCAGGTTTTTTGTCACACACATAGTATTACGACATGGCGCACCTAAGGTACTCATAAAAGACAAAGGAACAGCTTTTGTGGCCCCTTTGATGCAGTCTGTTATGAAACTAACACATGCTGCTCATAGAAAAACCACAGCGTACCATCCACAAACAAACGGCCTGACTGAATGGCTCAATAGAACGCTCGCTGACATGATCTCAATGTACGTGGACGTCGAGCATCGGACATGGGACTGTATTCTACCATATGCCACCTTTGCGTATAATACTGCAGTACAAGAAACGACACATTTCACGCCATTTGAACTTGTTTACTGTCGCGCAGTAACAACGACACTAGACGCGACGTTACCTGTAGACAACAGCACCGACGACGACCCTGACCTTAGCGAGTACGTAGAAAGGGAAGAAGAAGCACGGCAGTTGGCAAGGCACCGTATCATACAACAGCAATACGTGGACGCAAACCGGTACAACCTAGGGCGAAGAGAGGTACAGTACAACCCCAGAGACAAAGTGTGGGTATGGACGTCTATACGTAAGCCCGGTCTTTCGGAGAAGTTACTGCGCCGTTGCTCTGGCCCCTACAAAGTACTTCGCCGGTTAAGTCCCTTAAACTACGAGGTAACTCCTGAAGGCCAAGTCTGCTCCACACGACGCAGGACTCGCCCAGAGGTCGTACACGTAGTACGAATAAAGCCATACTATGAAAGACATTGATTAACAAAAGCTGCACATACGATCAAGCCTAGCACCGGCCATCCTCTGACCACTGTCCTTCTAAAGCAGTTGGCCTCTCTAGGCCTTTCCTACGCATCGGGACGATGCTTCTTCGGATGGGGCTAATGCCGCCAGCATTGCGAGAAGAAAAAATTGGAGGACGCTTAAGCTGCGCCTTCAAGAGTGGAACGCGACAGCGTTCCCGTCGACCCGCCAAGGGGTGTAAGACAATGGGCTACGGCGCAGCGACTACGCGCCCCGCATCGGACGCGGTGAGCGTCCAGCAACGCAGCGTTCGGCGCGACAACGAAATGTGCGCCTGAGCAAGCGACGCACGCCTGAGCCTTAGAAACAGCTCGTTTCTAAGGCAACACCGCGTTCACTAGAGGCGCTTTTGTACCGCTTTGAAGCATCGAACTCGTGGCTCAGTGGTAACGTCTCCGTCTCACACTCCGGAGACCCTGGTTCGATTCCCACCCAGCCCATCTTGGAAGTTGCTTTTTATTTATGAAGTGCCTGCCGTGATTTATCGCTCACGGCCAACGCCGCGGACGCCGACGCCGACACCGACACCGACGCCGACGACACCGGCTTTTCTGCGACACGAGCTCCTTAACGCTATCGCGTTAAAAGATGACCGACATATCCCAACTGCGTAGCCGCCACACCACGAGCGTCAAGCAAAGCACCGCAAGGCACAGGCCGGCGGCTCGTGCGCGAGCTTCGGACGATTGGCACGCGACAGGAGGCGGCAAAGAGTAGAATGACGTTCGCAGGAGCGAAGCTCGAGGGACGCTTTTGTTGTTGTAGTTGAGTGCTCAGTCGGTCCTTGTTGACGGGCACAGGTTCGCCCAGCATAAATCAGTTTTCGTAGAAACGGCTGTTGTAACTGTTGGTTAATATATATATATATATACATATTTCCCAGAATTTAGCGGGATGTACATGGGCGTTCCAGATTATTTTGTGATTCGACGCATAAACGAATTTTGTAAAAAAGTAAATGGAATACGGGCAGTTTTACGGCAAGTTTCATGGCGCGTATCTCCAGACTGGTGTGATTCTGGAGTGGCAGTGATATGGCAGTGATATGGCAGTGATAAAGTACGGCAGGGATATGTAGGGCGTAAAGTGATTCCTACAATGAACATAGAAGATATGCTAGGAAGGAGTGATAGACTAAAATGTCTCCATGGCAGTAGTGCTCCTCTCTCCCCAACACCTTGGAACCTAATGCTTCCAGGCATGCGTTATAGAAAATGCTACGAACGCAGCAATGGACTCTCAAGAGAGACCGTGTTAATTTCTTGGGATGATGACATGTAATGTGGCGACATTATTTTAAAAATCTAAAACTGAGTTGGTGGTTAATAGTGTTTGTTTGCTGAGAAACATTGCTGGATGAAGAGGGATACGCTGTCCCTAAGTAGGGCAAAGTGCTTTTTTCCTTTCATGATCTTTGCGACATTCCAGTAACGCGTGGAGGGCGGTCAGCCTTTCGCCCCGTCTTCCTCAGACGGGAGGCTCAGCGCAAGCTAAATCGCACCAATGGCTACCATGCGTGTGCCCTATTCTCAGTCGACACAAGAGGACATCACATCGTCATTTCCGAGGCCCCATTCCTCATGTGTTTCCTAATTACGTGGAGCTTATTTGGTCTTTCCGCTTCCCATAAGTGTTTCCAATAACTCTTCAGATTTTATTACGTAATAATGGTTTAACGTCCGTGGCTGTAACAGGAATTGGCAAATTGCTAGATTTTGTTGTTATGGAAACAGCTATTTCATCTGCGAGGACGTTGCCCTTGACGATTCTCTGACCAGGCACTCAGCGTATTACAACATTTTTCTTAGATGCATAACTTGCGCATAGCAGGGAATAGAGATCGTTGATTACATAATTTATATGGTATTGAAGTGATCTTAAAGCTTTCACGACGCTTGGGTAGTCTATGAATACAGCGGCTTTGTCTGGCTTCGTTTCTTAATATGTTTCACAGCCGATGTCAATGCATAGGCTACCGCTGTGAAGATGCAGGTTTCCGGACGCAGGACGTCGTATTATGAAAACACGGGATCTATCGCTGCATAACAGACGTCGGCATGCGGCTTCTATGCATCTGTGCAAAATTCTGTGCAATTATGCTTTAATTTTAGTTCTAAAAAGTGCGTTTTTATATGAAGCTCTGCAGCGTGTTCAGTGACTTCAACAAACGACGTGCCACTCTCTATACTTACTCTACGAGTTGCCATTGCCACTATGGTGGCAGCTTTGCGGGAGCAATTACATGAAAATGGCGGAGTTGTACTCCCACTTCTTTTTCCCGAGATCTCTCACAGGAAGTGAGAACGGCTTCTTGCTGGAGATCGGAAAAAGCACGGCATATGACGTGTAATTTATCCTAGGTTACGAAGGATGTTCACAATTTCAATGTACTTTTAGAAAATATGCAAGACTTTAATATGTCCTCTGCAGATGCAGATACCACTATGGGCAATGAAGGTTAGTTTTGAGTCAGTTAAACTGCCTAAAAGATTGACTTCTTTGTTAGCGGATAATTGTTGTATGTGCGGTTCGATAAGTGGCTCTGGCACGAGCCTTCTATTTCTTGAAAAAAACAAGACAAGTTGTGTTGGGGTTGAGTTTAAAGCCATTGTGTTCTGGCCAAATTGACGATTGGTTGAGTCAAAGCTGCACTTGTAGCTCGCATACTTTGAGGTTACAATATTTGTAAGCACTCTGTAGATCGTGCATGTACACGGTATAAAATACGGTTGGAGGTAATGATTTTCAAAATGAGTTCCTCTTCAATATAAGAAGGGTGCAATTCAGCATGCCTCTACGAGGTACCAAAGTTTCCTGTCTGAATGCACGTGACAGTGGATTACCTATTTTCCCTCGTTATGTGCGGTCGTGTGAGTAGCTTTCTATGTCATCTGCATATTGCCGTGGATGCCTATTGCTGACAGATATCGCAGGATTCCGTAACGCCAAGTTGTATCGTACGCCTTTTCGATATCGAGAAATAGGGATGAGAACATTGTTATCTACGAACGCATCACGAATGTTTGCTTCGATGCGCACGAGATGGTCGGCTTTACTTGCCTTACTTTTTATTTGCCAATGTTCCAAAAGTGGAACATACGAAATCTGATATTTTATTTTCTTCCCCATCTATCGCAGTGTTTTCTTTTTGTTTTCCCATACTTAGTGATACTTGTAGAAAACATAGGAACTTAAATTTATATTATCGACCTATTTAGAAGTTTTGGATAAACGCTCACAAACAGGCATATTTTTCGTTCCTTCAGCGCCATACGTTTGTTGCATTATTTCCCAGGGAGAATGTAATGTTGCAATGAGCAAAGCAGAACTAAAATATCGGCATTTATTTAGGTATTACTGCGCAAAAAAATTTAAAAATAATAATGACACTCTAGTTTTCAGTTCTTAGAGTTTGATGCGAATGTTCCATTTTTGGAACACTGGCGTTTTACAGTGTCAAAAGCAGCGTAGACTCGCGCAAGCATTTCGCCGTTTTCTTGTTCTCTTGCGCCATGTTTATGGCGCCCCCTAGGTGTCGTTTGGCACAAACTTGAACACATCTTTCCTTGTCATTATTTTGACATTGCTTTTTTGCGTGGCACGTGGAAGGAGCTGCATTCAACTTCAGTGCATAGCCGCATAAATCCATGTGAATGTAAGTGGAAAACGACTTCGTGGATAGTTTTATATTGTAGTGCTATACTTCTCAACGCAATTATTCTCGTTGTAGGTCATGGCACAACGCTTCCTCACACTGAAGGCTGCAATTGACCTTTTCTTCGGCCTGCCCTATGACGAACGCGAAGGTGCGTCTACATGCCAATTGCCGCCTGATGAAGATGGTAATATTACTGACGAGGAGCACGTGAACGAAAATGACTTTTCTGAAGTTGTTCCCGATGATGTTTCAGGCACGCTGAAGTTTGCAGTGCTGCAATGAAGACGTTGATTCGCCTACTGCATGTTCGAGTCCTGAGCCACGACGAAAGAAACCAGCGCGGAGGCAGTCGGCTGCTGGAAAAGGGCGCAAGTCTTCAAACAAGGCTGGAAACCCAATAACCCCAAAGCGCTGCCTTAGCGCAGTACGGGTTGCCGGTGCTACATTCGACAAAACACTTCCCAGAGAGAACCCTCCGTTGTTGCTAGAGGCATTTCCTGAGCTAGCGGACATGAGCCCACTTATGCTGTTCACCAAAATTATTTCTCCAGAATATCTTGGTTCAGTGGCTGAACTGGGGGGGGGGGGGAGGGGACTGCAAGGTACGTACTCCAAAAGGGAGAGGAGGTGGACGTCACAGGATCGGACATAGGCCAGTTTAGCGGTCCTTTACTTTTGAGTGGATATCAGTCCGTTCCATCTGAGGACTCGTATTGGAGCACCGTAGAAGACCTTCGTGTGCCTTTAGTCGCAACAGTGATGGCCCGCAATAGGTTCCGGCAGCTGAAAAGGTTTTTTCATGCAGTGGACAACACTCAGTTAAAAGCAGGCGAGAAGATGGGCAAGATTCAACCGTTTTACAATGAAATCTTCAAATGTTTCCGCCAGCTTGGGGTGTTCCACGAAAGCCTCAGCATCGACGAGTCAGTGGTGTCCTATTATGGCCACTACTCGTGCAAAATGTTCATTCTCGGTAAGCCTATTCGATTTGGGTATAAGATATGGATGATGTGCTCTTCGAATGCGTACCCCTATGCAATAGAAATATATTGCGGGAGAAACGAGAAGCACGAGAAGGCACCTCTCGGGCTGAGAGTTGTTAGCAATTGGCATCTGTCCTGCCCGCCCCTGAACAGCACGAAGTCTACTTTGACAACTTTTTCACTTCGTACGATCTCCTGACGAAACTGCCTGACCAGGGGACTCGAGCGACGGGGACTGTGCGAGATACAAGAATACAAGAACTGGTGGTTGTCCACCGACGAGCTTGAAACACGTCGGAAGAGTGGAAAGAGGTTCTTTCCATTACAAGTGTGACGGAGTGGTCTACAGATGCAGGTAGAACGACAATGCAGTCGTCACAGTTTCTTCAAACCACCTCGGCGATAAGCCTCTTGGAACTGCAAAACGCTTCTCACGACGCGCGAACGAAAAGGTAGACATTCCCCAACCATATTTGATCAAAAAAAAATGGCTGTGGCTTAGCTAAAGTTAAGCCCAGGATGCGAAGCATACTAGCCTTTATTTTAGTTGTTGAACCACTGTTTAGCCTGGTGAACTGCTGTTGCTTGGCTATATTTGGTTCGGCTAGACGAAGAAACAACTCATGCGTTACTCTGGTTCGCCTTCAAGAGTGGAACGCGACAGCGTTCCCGTCGACCCGCCATTGGGTGTAAGACAATGGGCTACGGCGCAGCGACTACGCGCCCCGCATTGGACGCGGTGAGCGTCGAGCAACGCAGCGTTCGGCGCGGCAACGAAATGTGCGCCTGAGCAAGCGACGCACGCCTGAGCCTTAGAAACAGCTCGTTTCTAAGGCAACACCGCATTCACTAGAGGCGCTTTTGTAACGCTTTGAAGCATCGTACTCGTGGCTCAGTGGTAGCGTCTCCGTCTCACACTCCGGAGACCCTGGTTCGATTCCCACCCATCCCGTCTTGCAAGAGTTGAGCCAAAGCCACCTAGAAACAAGCGCAGCTGTTATATACCGCCGCGACGCCGCGAGCGACGCCGCGAGTTGGAGCCCCGTTTCTCCTCTGTCGTGACGTCACGGTGTCACGTGGTCAGCCTTGAAGGCGACACCGCCGCGCCTGAGGAGCTGGGTTGAGCTCTAGTAATATGCTTCGCATAATACAACTAGGGCATGGGGGGAGTAGATGTTCTCGACCGCCTCCACGGAAGTTATTGCCCATGATTTTGAAGCAAAAAGGGGGTGTAACCAATTCAGCAACGGCCTGAACATGGCTGTCATCGCAGGACGACTCCTTCACTACGACTCCTTCACTGCGAGCTTCACGAAGGAACTGATGCCGCCAAGACGCACATAGCACTTCGGCGGGATGTCGTCATGTCCTTGTTGCACCTCAAGCAGAGAATCACTGTGCAGTCTGGACCTCGGGTTCATCCGAGACGGGAGGATAGGAAAACTGATGGCCGCTACATCACCTCAGCAACTCAGGGGAGGTGTGCAGAGTGCAATAAAAACACCACGAACCAGTGTCAGCCGTACAAAAAGCGCCTGCACACGAAATGCTTTTGCGGCATACCATGGCTTGTGAAATTTTCACTGACCTACAGCAAGTAGGATGAAAAGGGAAATTTTCGCGAGCATTGTTATAAACATTTATACTGTTGAAAGGCCTTGTATGACGCTAATAGTTATTCTTCTGTTAACATGAGTAAGCAATCCCGATTTAACAGTCAATAAATGTTGTTCCAGACAAAATCTGTGTTTTTATATGGAAAACGCCAATGTTCCAAAAATGGAACATGCTAAAATACCTACTAAGTCCTTGTGAATGCGGCTGTATTATTTATCATAGTTAATTTAGAAGACCAATGCAAATTATCAATATCAATTTCAGTTTTTTACTGCTGCTTCATAGTGCGGCGCTTAAAAGGTTAAACAGAGCCATTGGGAATAAGCATTCCTGCAGGACGGGTTGCGCCTCACCTCACAAGTAACAAGCTTTATCTTCTCGCTTCATACAAGGAAGGTTGGTTTATTTTACACGTCATGAGTCATTTCTAAGTAAAGCTCAAGCTGCTGTTCATGGGGTTTTAAGACGCAGCTCCTAAGCTGTAACCGCATCACGTGATTTTTGGCGCAATTGACGCGCGGCGGAGAGGCCCGGGCGTCATTTCAACGAACGCGGCCCCAAAGATCGCGTAGCCGCGTTAGGCTGTTGGGAGTTGAACAGAGCGCGTCGCGTCGCGTCGCGTTGCCCGTATCCACCATAGAGTTTCTAATAATACCCTAGAGGGAAATGTGGCGCTAGCGTCTACGGGGGCTCTCATGAGCGTTGCCTCAACCTACATGGGAATGATGGGAAGTACAGGCTTCGGATTCACTTCGATCTTTAGACTAGTGAAGTTTGCTTGCGGCGCAATAAACGAAGCTATACTCAAATATTATCGCGTAAAAAACTAATTTTATTTCTGCAGTATGTCATATAATGTACAACACGCTACATAAACTTTGTATGACTGTGAGATGGAAGCACGGTTTACTATGGTTTATCACCATGACACACCAGGGTATGCATTCTTGTGCGATTCTGTTCCCCATTTAACGCCAGAGAATAATTATTTATTTATTTTTGCAACAGCTATAACAACCGTGCATTTACTTATATAAAAATACTCATCAAGTATTTATGGAAATAAAAATGTTGTATTGTGAGAAAGTTTTGCGCCCTTGAGCAGAATGCTGCAAGTGTCGTCTGCTACGACACCTGCTCGTTGCAAACGGGAGACATCTCTCGCAGACGACAGGCACTTGCGAACTCTGTCGCTCTTTCGAAAGGCTACGTCAGCTGTCACGATTGCTGAACGGCTTCAAGTACTTTTAAGCACATCTGCAGCAGTGCTAGCTAGGACGCTAGTGGCCTCCTACGAGTATATGCTTCATCATACTTTATATTGACGTACCGCTTCCGAAGCGTTATGGCGTGGCTTTGAAATTACCCATTTTGCGACCCTAGACTACAGCCAGGAAGCAGCAACCTGTCCTACCACAAGTAAGTTTGTGTTTTCAAAGTCCTAAAACACGCATTTCAATGAGCCCATAAAGGAGCAATGCATGATGAAGCCCTCAATAAAATTTTATTGTCAAGCCACTAGAAGTACAACTGTATATGTCTTGTATCAGTAGTGCCTTCTTTTCCCTATTCTGAAGTTTCATAAAGCACGTAACGCTACAGCGCCAACCTAACACACTTAACAAACCAAAGTCCAAACGCTCAAAACATGCTCTTTCAACGTTTACGATGCCGTCGCTTTCTCGTCAGGACTTCGACACCACACCGCGACAGAAACATCGTCTCAGTCGCTGGCCCAGCGCGCTATCGCCACTTCGAGCAACATAACAAAGGCAGAGGGCTTTGCGTTGCACTGTCCCACTGCAGGTTATAGCAACTGAGCTTGAAGCGAAACCAAAACTGAAAAAGAAATACTTGTAGACTGGTTCGCCAGTCAATAGAACGCCAATCCGAAGCCTGCACTTCCCATCATTCCCATGATGGTTGAACGATCGCAGCGCCAGATTTCCCTCTAGGTATACTAATATGAAACTCTATAATATCCGCCAATGACAGTGCAGCGCGAGTCCATGTCACGCTATGCCTCACGCATTAGTTCCCTGAATGCCGCCAGGTGGTGTTGCCCTCCGCGGATCTTGGCGGAGCAGCTCAGTGGAATATCCGGCAAACGCGGCACGATCGGTGCACACCTGCCTTTCTCACGCGGGTGCCCACACGTCAGCGGTGGCGCGGGCGTTCGCCGAGCGTCGCGTTCTCGCGAGCGAAAAACGCGCCATGGGGTTCCAGCTTTAGGCGCCTGCTCCTGCGGCGATCGTCGGCGTAACCGAGTGAACGAGCGCCGCGAAGACTGAAAGCGAACGTGGAGAGCAGCAGAAGATAAAAGTAGATAACAGAAAGGTGATAGCGCAGGAGGAAGGTGCAGCGCCACCATGAGGCGGAAAGTGGAGGAGGAGAGGAGGGGAGATGGCCTGCGCTAAGGCCCTAAAGGTGGCCGCGACCACATAATTCCAACAGACAATGAAGCCAAGCAAAGCATGGGGGAAATTAGCAGTAGTTGAAATTGTAATGTAGAAAATAATATGGAAATTGGACGAAAAGATAACGCATAGCCGGTTCGAGCCGAACCCACAACCTCCGCATCACGCGTGCACGTGACTACCAGCTGTGCTACGGTGACGACTATCAAACTCTCCACCAACTTGGGCATGTACGTTTACTAGAAATAGCCCTTCGAGCTTAGCCAGCGCCACTCAGAGCCAAGGTGGGCGGATGTGGAACATGCATTTCTGCCCGATGGCTTCAAGCAACACGTGATCTTTGGGAGAGCGGGCACGTGGCGCATTAACTATCGCATGCTACCTAATGGCATCACGGCTGTCAGATTGGAGACCCTCGCATTGAATAAGCGAGCTAATAAGGGGAAGCGAGGGGCTCGACTTTGTTAATCACGACCATATAAAGCCAACAGACAATGAAGCCAAGGAGAGCACCGAGGAAATTAGCGGAAGTTGAAGTTGTAATGCAGAGAAGAATAAGTAGGCGACATTAAAAATGTAACGACATTCCTCCTCGCTCTGCCTTTCCTTCTCCTGGTCTCCTCGCCGCACGCGCCTTCGCTCGTCGCTCGCAGTTTGGTCGTACGCTCGGGGCGATCCCATAGAGTTACGCCAGGTCAGGCTATAAAAATTGTTGTTAGTGTTTGCGCATGCATTTTTACCGTTTATTGTGTCTGGTTCTAGAAGCGATGATGGAACGCTAGGAAACTGGGAGATGCAGATGGTTTTTGAGCTTTTTCGGCACAGTAACTGTGCACTTGTTTTGCCGCCTCGGGCTGGCTGCCTGCATCCAGTCGCACAGCCTTTTGAGGTTAGTTTCGTGGACAATTTCGTTTTATTGTCGAGTTGTAGCACAAAAAGCTGAGCTATTGGCCTCGCCAATAACGTATACGCAATGTACGTGATGTTCATATGACTGCCAGAGCTTTATTTGAGTAATATGTCGCCCACGACCAGTGTACCTGCAGGCAAACACACTGTGGCGGCTTGCACAGATCAAACCGCTTCGCGAGTTATTTCTGCTGTACTGATCATATTCTTTATTTGGCTTTCCAAAAACACTCGCTCGGTGTGAAAGCGCTGCGTTGAAGTCAAGGTTTTGCCGGTACTCGCAAAAGGCGATGCGTTTGCGCGCGTGAATCACTATGTAGCTGCTCATCCAACAACTCGGATGTGTTTGCGCGCCTGAAATTGTATACGTGTGTACTTGCGCGAACCTAATCGACTGCCCTGTGCTCAGCTTGCGCATCTTCATAATTTAATCACCTTAACACCACGATGAGTGACCATAAGGCGCGTGACATATTCGCCTGAATAATGCGAGCGTCCAGTAGAAATGTGTGTGATCAACACGAAGCATCTGAACTATTCTCGTCGTTTCGTCATGACACTGGCATCTCTGTATGCAGCGAAATTGGTCCTACCTAACAGGACAGATTGCCTTTAAGACAGATTGCTGATGTCTCTCAAGCGCAAACATCATAGTAGAACCTTTGCTTCATTTTTCAACAAAGCGTATGCAAGCATGAAAGTTACACATAGAAACGGTTTCCATCATTTAGCACCTTCCCCCTTTTCGGTGCACATATTCCAAGTCACTATGCGTCAACAAGCTCTTGCAACACTTTATTCTGCCGAGACAGGGAATGGCAGAAAACCTACTCACAATAGTCAAAATCATATACACTTGGCAACGAACAGCTTGTCCTCACATAAACATTCGCAGCACCTAACAAAAGCGTGGACTGATAAAGCTACGCACTCTCACTAGTACAACAATAACGCATGTTAGGTATTTAGCATCATATACGGCAGCACACAGCCTACGCACTCCATAGCGTCATGCACTATTGACTATAGCGCAATTAGGTATGAGCGCCCAGACTAGCACCCCTGCATAATATGTGTTCCTGAGCACCATAACCCGTAAATAAAGAAAAAGCTCCGTTCGTACACGTTTGCACCTTCAGTACCGTTAATATGAATCGCTAACATAACACAAAACAAAAAATTTTGCGGACGCTTAAGCTTCGTTTTTGAAAGTGGAACGCGAATGCTTTCAAAGATCCCTGACTGCTTCTCACGCTCCCCGGCAACAGCACCGTATGCAACCGTAATATTTATCAAGAAACGCTGGCGACAAACACTATGCACGAAGGCCAGTTTTCTGATAGAAACGCGGCCTCTTGCGTCGGCCAAGGATGTGCGGAGGCGAGCGCCATCAGGAGGTGTTGCAAGTAACCCGGCGCGCCGCTCTATGAATGATAGAAACGCTGGAAAAGGGGGTGTGTTTGAGTTTCCACGTAACAGAATTATGTTTTCTCGTATGTTCAAATTGCAGTCCGACGCTATGACCTCTGTAGGTTATGTGCAAGTTGTACTTTACAATTTTTCTGGTTCGTTTTACTTCAAGAAATTCAATTAATTCAGTAACGTCTCTGCGCTACACGGAGGTCCGGCATCGTTGGGTATGCGTGGTTCGGAATGATTTTTCGCTTAAAAACGGTCGATGCTGGATGCAGGACGCGGTATGCCGACACCGGATGTTCTGCCACACGGGGTTGGCCAAAACGTGTGAAATCCCTTGCGAATTCCTCGCCGCGGCAACTCGATTAGCAATTGTCATGGTGGCGAGTGTGCCGAGACCCGCAAAAGAAAAATAGACAAAAGGGCGCGTAGACCTTTTCCGCTGACTACACCCATGCTCATCGCCACCACTGCGGCGGCAAAATAAAAGTATGTAGCTACCGTTATCTTTATTCAGGGGGCTTAGCTTGAGCATGCGCTGAGTTGCCGGCGGTCTAGGTAACCGCAGCCGTGTGGGCGATGTGAACTTCTCTTCCGAGAT
Organism: Dermacentor variabilis; assembly: GCF_050947875.1. Taxonomy (NCBI): domain Eukaryota; kingdom Metazoa; phylum Arthropoda; class Arachnida; order Ixodida; family Ixodidae; genus Dermacentor; species Dermacentor variabilis. Next base: position 25,302,663 of record NC_134574.1, read on the forward strand.
GGGGGGGGGTGGGAAGGGGAGGGCAGGGTGCCATAAAATGAGGAGGGCTACGCTCGTCCGCAGCGTAACTGCTGAGGTCTGTCGGCGGTACCAGCGTGTGTCACGGGGATCACTGCTCCTGCAAGGGGCGATGGCGAGCTGCTTCGCGTAAGGCTCGATGTGACGCTCCTTTGGTGGTTGTCGCCGCTGACACTGGTGGCACGACTTTCCTGTGATGAAGGACCGCTCTCAGCGTGGGTTGAACGAAAGCGTGAGAAGAAAAGCGTATTGCCGCGCAAGACGCGCTGTGCGGTGACGATGGCTACGATATGACGCCAGAGTAGCGCGCGTCGTCTGCATGGAAACAAAGCGCTGCATGAGCGGAGGTCTGTCTACGGCGGCTGCTGTGAATCGCACCCACACGTCGCCCATGCGCTGCCCTTCGCGATCTCCCGATTATCCAGGCAGATGTGCCCCACTTTACTCCATTTGGAACGCGCCGCACAAGACAGATTGTCCGCGCCAACCAGTGCATCGCGAAATCAAAACACATATAGAGCTGCGGTCAAATTTAGCTTTAAGAAGTGTCGTAATCGTCGGTGAATTTTTTTTAACCTGCGGTAATTTCAATTTGAAGATCGCCAAATCAAAGGCAAATTGCATGTTAACCCAGCTAAATCGAAGGGCCCCTGATCAGTTCGTAGAAAAGAAAGAAAAAATTGGCCCGGCAAATATTCTTCTCCACGAAAACCCACAAAAGCGGAAAACTTTTCCGCGTTACAGTTTCCGAAAACGGAACGTGGAAAAAGGCGATTGCCTGCTGGCTCCAGTGTTACTTGAAATTCTTACAAGTTAATGACCCTTTTTAGTCAGTAACTCATCCCACATCATACACCATCTTTTGAGCACGCGAGTGTTCCGTAGATGGGTTTCTCTATTGATATTAACGATTTATATTATGTCATTCCGCACCATGCGCTCCTGGGTGTCATTGAACACAGCACTTGTCCTTGTCGTTTCTTCTTGCGTTCTCTGTCTGCTTTTGTCAAAGAGTCAAAGAGTTTATTCAGACAACGTATGGTACAGCTGCTTAGGGCGCAGACCAAAAGGCAAATGGTTGCCTGACAAGGAGTCTGCGCCCTTCTTGCTCCCATTCAAGAGCACAAGACATTCAGCGCATAAAATAAACACAAACGAGATGGAAGTACAGAGTGGTGGGTAATATTGAAACGGGAGTTATTTCATATTGAACATTTATGTACAATTGGGAAAAATGCTGTAAGAAACAACATAAAAAACAAAATAAAAAGTGGTCATGCCTGCAGTGACAATAGATACATAGTGATGTTATTTTTGAAAGCTTTGAATGATTTACTTTACTAGATAATGTTTACAGCAGGATGGTGATCGTTTAAAAAACTGGAAATTCTGTAGCTAAATTTCTGGGAGCCGTAGTTCGCACGTACTTTTTCCTTACTGTAACATATGTGCCGGGTGTTGCACGTGTGTGTTTTCGTTAGATACTGTTGAAAAAAAGCCGCAGGATCGGCATGCATTTGTAGGTAACTAGCTAACGCTATCTTTTTGTTTATAACATTCCACAGTGTAAGCAGTTGATATTTTCTAAACAGTGGGGCAGTGTGGCTAAGGTATGGTACATTATCAATTAGACGCAAAAGTTTATTTTGTAATAAATATATGTTTGCTATACTTGTTTCAGATGCTGTGCCCCAGACAAGAAGACAATAGTGGAAACGCGAATGTACCAGTGTGTAGTATAGTTGTTTCTTTAGCCAGATAGGCAAAAGGTTCTTTATTTTATACATGATACCAATACACCTAGATATACCAGTGCGAACTTTTTCAATGTGAGGTGACCAGTCAAGATGCGCGTGAAATATGACACCAATAAATTTATGTGTTGCTACACGTTTGATAGATTCATCGCGAAATTGGATAAGCATTTCTTGTTTTATACACTTGTTACGAGCACGGAATATAATGTACTTAGTTTTTTAGTGTTTAACTCTAGTTCAATACCGTGGAGCCACATGGACAAGTTTTCCAGCCATACATTGGTTTCTACTTGCAGGACTTTTAGGTCTTGTCCGCAGAAGAATACATTGGTATCATCGGCGTACATTATAATTTCTGGTCTAGAGGGCAGGTTAATTATATCATTTATATAAAGCAGAAATAACAGCGGCCGAAGGATTGATCCTTGTGGAACTCCATAATGTATCTGACCTAAGCTACATTTTGCATTCGTAATATTCGTGTACTGGTGACGATTTAGGAAGTAATTCTTTATTAATGTGAGAGCCGTTCCTCTAATGCCCCTATTTATATAACTTGAATAATAAAACAGGGTGCTTAATGGAGTCGAATGCCTTTTAATGTCTATCAAAACACCTATTGTATATATTTTCTGCTCATTCTTGTCTATTATCTTGTCCCTAATTTTTATTAGCGCCATTTCAGTAGATTTCACTTTCTGGAATCCGTATTGCTGCTCGGCGATGATATCGTTTCGCTTGCAGCAGCTTAGTAGCCTCATGTTTACAACTTTTTCAACTACTTTCGAGAGGATTGGTAGGACTGAAATTGGCCTATATTATTTATGTCATTTCTATCACCTCCCTTGTGTATGACAGAGATTTTTGCAATTTTTAATTTATCTGGAAATATTTCAGTACTCAAAATCAGGTTGCATATATGCGTAAGTGGCTGACTAATCATGTGACTGATGGGTTTTATACGTTGAACTTTAATGTCGTCAGCACCACATGCACTGTTATTCTTCAGGTTTTTGATTACTGCACAGATTTCTAATTCAATAGTTGGAAACATGAAGATTGAGTTTTCGATGTTGAACGTGATATACGTTGTAAAATCACAATTACTTGCCTGAGGTTTACTTGAAGTCCCTGGTATAAGAAAGTGCTCATTAAGTTTGTCGGCAAGCGACGCCCCTGTGTAAGGCACTCAATTTATAACCAGTTCAGAGATGCCGTCTCTTTTGTTGTTGGACATTCGCTTGTTTACTGTAGTTCATACTTGTTTAGGGTTGTTGCAGATATCAGTAAACTTATGTTCGTAATAACTAGTCCTGGCTTTTTTATTATCAGAGCTTAATTTATTACGAATTTGTTTGTATTCAGTCAAACAGTCCATATTTTTTGTTCTGGTGAAAGGGGCAAATAGTCTGTCACGGTCTCTAATTCTTTTTGGAAGGTCGGCGTTTATCCATGGCTTTCTGGCATTTTTACACTTTTTGATTTCTATGGTAGGGAAGGCTTGATTGTAGAGCTCAGTAATTGTTTTAATAAAGACGTCATATGCTGAGACGGGGTCAGATACTTGAAGAACCTCTGCCCAGCTTGTTTCTGCTACTAAGTTTCTCAATATTGTGGTCTTAGCTTCATTAATGATTCTCTATGTAAAGGGTGCACATGTTTTGGAAAATTGACCCGGTAATTATTCTTCTCCACGAAAACTCACAAGAGCGGAAAATTTTCCGCGCTACAGTTTCCGAAAACGGAACGTGGCAAAAGGCGATTGCTTGCTGGCTCCAGTGTTACTTGAAATTGTTACAAGTTAATGACCCTTTTTACTCATTAACTCATCCCACATCATTCACCATCTTATGAGCACACGAGTGTACCGTAGATGAGTTTCTCTATCGATATTAACGATTTATATTGTGTCATTCCGCACCATGCGCTCATGGGTGTCATTCAACACAGCACTTGTCCTTGTCGCTTCTTCTTGCGTTTTCTGTTTGCTTTTGTGCTGCTTATAACAATACCGAACACAGACTAGCCTCGTCTCAATCCTTACCTCTCTAAAGCCGCACTCACATGGATCAAGAATTTTTTTTCACTCAAGCAAATGTAAAAGGCGACGGCTTGTCACTTTTTCAAAGAGTTTGCAAATACGACTCGTGAGGTCAATTGGGCGGTAACTTCTTACTAATGTGGGGTCTTTACCTTGTTTAAAAATTGGAATGACAACGGATTCTTTCCATGTAGATGGAAGGTATCCGACACTCCCTATTTCATTGACAAGTGCGAGTAGCGTTATTGAAGTATCACTGTTTACACTATGTGTGTTTACAGGAGGTATTCAGAGACGTGGATCGGAAAGAATTGGGGATAAGAGTTGATGGAGAATACCTCAGTAACTTGCGATTTGCTGATGATATAGCCTTGCTTAGTAACTCAGGGGACCAAGTGAAATGCATGCTCACTGACCTGGAGAGGCAAAGCAGAAGGCTCGGTCTAAAAATTAATCTGCAGAAAGCTAAAGTAACGTTTAACAGTCTCAGAAGAGAACAGCAGTTTACGATAGGTAGCGAGGCACTGGAAGCGGTAAGGGAATACATCTACTTAGGGCAGGTAGTGACCGCGGATCCGCATCATGAGACTGAAATAATCAGAAGAATTAGAATGGGCTGGGGTGCGTTGGCAGGCATTCTCAGATCATCAACAGCATGTTGCCACTATCCCTCAAGAGAAAAGTGTATATCAGCTGTGTCTTACCAGTACTCACCTACGGGCCAGAAACCTGGAGGCTTACGAAATGGGTTCTACTTAAATTGAGAACGACGCAACGAGCTATGGAAAGAAGAATGATGAGTGTAACGTTAAGGGATAAGAAAAAAGCATATTGGGTGAGGGAACAAACGCGAGTTAATGACATCTTAGTTGAAACCAAGAAAAAGAAATGGGCATGGGTAGGACCTGTTGTGAGGAGGGAAGATAACCGATGGTTATTAAGGGTTACGGACTGGATTCCTAGAGAAAGGAAGCGTGCCAGGGGGCGGCAGAAAGCTAGTGGGCGGATGAGATTAAAAAGTTTGCAGGGACACCATGGCCAGAATTAGTATATGACCGCGGTAGTTGGAGAAGTATGGGAGAGGCAGTTGCCTTGCAGTGGGCGTAGCCAGGCTGATGATCATGATGAAGGTGGTGCAGATGTGTAACCATATCATATATAAATCTAACAGGTCAGGTGCAGCGCTCTGATATGCAGTCCAGGAAGATCTCAACTCGGTAATGTTAAAAAGCTGTGTGTAGGATTCTGTCTGTCTGCATTTACGATCAATGGCCTTGCGTTCTGCTATTTATTTGGGTCTTAGAAAAGCCACAGCATAATTATTCAAACTGAATACGTGCCAGACGTGTTCGCCAAGAGTGTCAGCTTGGTCTCCCAAGTTATTGGCTTCGTCATTCACTAGGGGCAACGAATGAATTTCTTGGTCGTCTTGGCCCTCTTAGCTCATCCCATACTTTCGCCTCCTGAGAATACGAATATATAGTATAGAAAACCACTCCCAGCTTCTCCTCCGTGTCTGTCATCGCGTCCATCTTTCGTGGGATTTAACCTGCTTAAATTCGACAAGACTTTCAGCACTAAGACATTGACGCAGTTTACGCCAGACTTTATTTTGTTTCCTGCACGCCTGTCCGCAGTCATCATTACACCACGAGACCTATCTTTTTTATCGGCTACCATTTGTTTAAGGAATAAATTTTTCAGCGGCGTCAGTGATAACGGCAGTAAAATATAACACGGAATAATCTATAATAAAACTGCTAACAAAATCTTGTGATAAATAAGTGGATTCTTTACAACGTTTCCAATCAGCCGAGACTAAATTCTAGCGAGGGATATACGCAGCAGAGTCACGTTGCGTTATTAAGTTTAGAGTTGCTAGGAAGCTCTCACTGACAAACGTATTTTTCATTCCATTCCCTTCTAGGTCACGGAAAAGAGAAGCGGAGCCTATCGCCACGTCTATTGATGAATATGAATTATGGTTAAGTATGTGATACGTTGGCGCCTTCTACTTCAAGAGGCCCGCACCGGAGTTTACCAGAAAGCTTTCAGTGAATCGACCTCTCGCGTCACATCCGGAGTTTCTCCACATCGTTTTTTGGGCGTTACAATCAACCACGAGTACGTAGAGGTCCGGAACCAGATCTATACGGTTACAGAAATCAGTTTTTCTGATATGATAATTTGAGCGTATGTAATAGATGATACGGTGGCCAATTTATTTTAAAAATTCGCAGTTTCACCTGAAAGGCGATGTATGGTTTGCGATAGTATATTAAACAAAAAGTAAAACAGCTATACGATGTAAGAATGGTAGTTTTATCGGACGTATAAACTTGTAAACATTCGCTTGCTTGCTAAATCTACAAGCACGGTATCACGCGTGCACAGGTAAACATTACATATCTCACTCAATAATCGGGGAAATTCACTGTCAAAACGCTGGAGTGAGGAAGCGCGGCAGCAGTAGCAAGCGAATTGATCTTCGCGTTGCCTTTGGCTTCAACGCTAACAAGCCATCGAAAGCACAGCGCATAGGAAACTACCAAGACTCGGTCTATATTGCGCAGAACCGCATTCGTGTCACAGCGCATAGGAAACTACCAAGACTTGGTCTATATTGCGCAGAACCGCATTCGTGTCAATGAAAAAAAATTCACGCAGAAACTCCACTGGATTTGTCTAAGTATGCGTAACCATTGTGTCAACAGCTCATCTACACGCAGCCCAGTGATCAAGCTTCATTTGACCACTATAAACACTTACTAACCCTTATCGGTCGTTATCAACCTTATCGGACTACATCCTACCCTCATGCACTCTTATCGGTTATGAAACTTATCTGACTGGATCCGACCCTCATAAACCTTTATCGATCGTTATCAAGCTTATCGCAGTCAATGCAATCCTTATCAACAATGATCTGTCCTTATCAATCTTACCGGACATGATCAGACCCTTATCAACTGCTATCTGTTCTTATCAACCTTATCTAACTTGACCTGACCATTGCCCGTCCTTATCAACCTTATCAGAATTGCTCCGACCTTTATATGCCCTTATCGCTCTTCGGCAAGTTATCCATCGGCGTCGGACCATTATCAACCGTGATTAGATGAGTCGGGGATGCGGCGTGCTTGACATTAAATTTTTGCAAAAGCAGATCTTTCCTGATGTGTACAATGCTCCAAGTCGGGTCTACATGGGCTCTTAGAGACGGCTTTTATTCCACCATCACGAAAACATTCCAGAAAGCCTTCATGAACACTGATCTCCTTTGAAATTTGTTTTGTACGAACTGTACAACACGTTCACATGAAACGACATATATTCCCCTTATGCAAGAACGAGAGCTTAGCACAGTTCGTAAGACACTCGGCTCCCGAGCGTCGGGTCGTAGTTTCGAAATATACCCCCGTGAACATTCTTTCAACTATATTGTTTTGTGCGTTAATTTCTGTGTACCGATTCGTTTTACGTGGCGGAAGGACACGTTTTCTCGCTGAGTTGCCATACAAGTGCTTACGCATTTAAAACAGCATCCGAGCCGTAGAATTCAGGGGTCCTGATAACAATGCCAAGCACGTAACGCTTCACGAATCTAATTCCCGGTAAATATTACTGTTGCGCAAGCTGCCGTGGTGACGCCAGCTTGCGACACGGACAGTGTCGTAACCACCCTTTCGCATATGAACGAGCCAGCCTAGCAAGCGTTTTTCACTGTTGTTGCAGCACCGCTATGGGTAGGCAACGCATAGATGGACTACGCCTGAATACGAGGAGAGGCAAAGGGAAAAGAAACGGCAATAGCACCAGCGGCGGCGGGCTGTCAAAATGGTCATTACTCCCATTACTCTAAATTAACATTACTCTAAAGCAGTAACGCCTTGCGCACCCGCCTCAGCAGTTGTAGTGATGCTTTTTAACAGCTTCGCTGAACATCCACTTTCGCAGGGCCGGAATGGCGAGTCAATTTTTTTATTTGTATTTTTGCTGACTCACTGCAGTATCATTCGGGACTGATCTCTCAGATACCGTCTTTCTTAAAATATGGTGTTTAATGTTTCGTAGTTAAATATCCGCATATGTTCAGTAGAGATACGTTACATATAATTACTATGTTCCCTAGAACTATCGACTGCACGTTAATGTTATTTGCCTTATCTGGTTACCTCTCTCGTTTGTGCGCTAGAACACCACATAAGATCAGAGATGTCAGCCTGAAGAGTCAGCCTCAATATTCATGCATCCCTAAAAGAGTCAGCCTCGATATTCCAGCAGTCCGATCTTGGCTGCAGTGCCACCCAGCATTTTGTTTTTCTTTCATCCTGTGTCCTCGACGTAAACACTTGCAAGATGCGATCTGACTCTTTTAGGGATGCTTGAGTCATAGTTTCTCTCGATTTTGAAGTCCTTCGCTTGTTCGACCCGTTTCACGATGATGAATGCATACCATAATGGCCAACGCTCCATTCTCCTCCTCCTGGGCTGCTCATGTTGCTGAGCCTGGGGTGGACTTCGCTGCACGTTGGCAAGTAGCATGGAGAGGGAGCTGCACCAGTCGTTCGCGAAGGCTGAGAAAAGGTCCTTCACAACGCACACAAAACTAAAAACGGCACAAGCAACCTAGCCGTGAGATATTTTTGCAGATTAACTGCTGAAATGCGCGAAAGCCAAGTGGAGCTTTAAGTGAGAAGCTATACCGCACCCAAGACAGAATGTTCTTTATAGATTGTCTGACAATAACAAATTTCACGCAATTCTGAGCAACGAAATATGACTATGTATATGGCCTATATGGCCAAGTCTGTCCAAATAGCGCCAAGCATTTCACCATGAATCATGAATATTCAATAAAGCAGTCGTTCACGAAAGGTAGGTGTAACGTGGCTATATAGTGCCCTAAAAACATTCGTTATAAAGTGCGCACTATATATATATATATATATATATATATATATATATATATATATATATATATATATATATATATATATATATATATATATATATATATATATATATATATAGTGCGCACTTTATAACGAATGTTTTAGGGCACTATATAGCCACGTTACATACATATATATATATATATATATATATATATATATATATATATATATATATAGGGCTCACTACATGCAATAGATCAACATCCTTTAAAAGCATAAAGCTGCCTTCGTGTCAAAGAATAGAAACAGCGAGATGGAGGAGAATGTGCTTTCGGTAAGCCAGAAGAAACTGCTTTTTCATTTCAGCTACTCTTTCCCAACACTCCAGCAGGATGTACAGGAAGTAAATGTATTGCCCCACTTGCCGCATATAGGAGGTTCACTAGCCGTCAACACGTAGGTGTGTGTACCGTATTTTCGAGCTATTCAATGGCCACAGAAAGTGACCTCAATTTCACGTATTTTGGCTGGCGCCAGCCGATTTCCTAAATGCGGCTAAATTAAAAAGTGGTTATTCGAGGTTTTAGTGTCACATATTTGCTGCCAATAGCTTCTATCTTCTTGCGCAAAGTTGGCTTGAAGTATATAGCAGAAAGAGATATGCATAAATTTCAGGCATTCGTTGCTACGGATATAGCGATTTGACCTGCAAGCATTTTACCTTCGATACCTCTGTGCACCGGCACCCAGCCCAATAAAACATGTTGGGTAGATGCATATTTAGTGCACAGCAGCGAATAAAGGGATTTCTGTCTTTGTAATAATTTTAATGCATATAGGGCACTTCAAGAAATTGTGAATATAATTGGTTTTCTTGATACCTTGATTTCACGGTATGTTTTACTGTCTACAATATTGCATAGGCCTCATCAGTAAAAATGCTTGTTTCTGGGTGCAAGCAGTCCAACTACGAGAAGGCTGGACTGATTGCAGAATAGGAAACGCCAGCATGCGACTTTGATGTGGCGGTGTAAAATTCAATACAAATGTATTTCGCCTGAAGCCCTAGAAAATGCGTACGATTTTTTATCTGTGGAACGTTCTTTGTGACTTCTACAAATGATGCATCGCATTCTGCCAGTTGCCACTGCCACGGTGGTGGTAGTTTCACTGGAGTCATTAGGTGGTGTTAAAGAATTGAGGCGCCCATTTCTTAACAGCGAAGCAGCAGGGCTGCTTCGCTATAGGTCGGTAATAGAAAAGTGTGGCACATATGGTATCATTTAGGAGGTAATAGGAAGAACATCCAGAGTTTGAATTTATTTTCAGGGAACACGCCAAACTGGATTATGACCTAAGAAGATGGAGTGACCGTGCATTTCATTCCACATAAAGCTTTGTGCAAGGCTTGGGCAAAAGGCTCCAGTCACTAGGTGGATGCATGGATGCAGAACATGATCTAACATCTCCAAAGCAATGGATGCAGCACGGAGATAAGATATCGCGCCGTAGTCAAGATATGAGCCGACAAGGCTCCTGCGCAACTTCAAAAAGCGTTTCCTGTCGCTGTCCCATGTTGTCTGTGGTAGTTCACAACATTCAGGCATTTAGCTTTGAAGTATTTTGTGTATGGAATGAATGTTAGTTTTGGGTCTTAAACAATGTCGACAACTTTGTACTGCGTGCGCACAGATTGTATACTTCCATAGAGTGCAATAGCCAGGCTCTGGTACGATGCCTCCCCTATTGTAAAAAGAATCAATTTACTTTTCTGCAGGCTCATCCCAAAATTGCTTTCATCAGTCCATTTAGCCACATAATTGAGCCCAAGTTGTACATGTCAATCGCAGGCAGATAGCGAAATTGCACGATTTAAAAGCTCATCTGCACGTCATCTAGGTATTCACAATAGAACATATTGGTTTGAATAGCTGTGTGGAAAGAATAAGTTTTAACAACAAAAAGCGTACAACTAACCAGACTACCTTGCGGAGCACTATTTTCTTGGCTGAAATACCTCAACAAGGTTTGGCCAACCCATACACCGAAAGAAAACTCCTACGAAGAGATTTCGATTTTATTAAGCATGTTGCTGCGAACGACTATGGCGTTAACATCTCGGAGAATTCCGAAGCAACATTCAAGAAACACGGAGACAAAGAAGTGCTTGTGTATGGACGCCTCCCTTGTGTAAGCCTCAATGCTGACAAAGTAATCTATTTTGAGCTCCCTTTTCTGAAGCCACATTGGAAAGAGTAGTATACTGTTGCTTTCCAGGCGACAGATTAGGCTCCGGTTTAGCATTGTTTCGATGAACTTGCAACGACAACTTCTCAAAGCTATAGGTCTGTAAACAGTGGCAAAGGACGGGTTCTTGCCTTATTTAAGTATAGGGACGATAACAGCTTCTTTTCATGAGGATGGAATGTAGCCAGTTCTCCACATCGCATTTAAATGAGAGAGCTGTGTTTTCAGAGCTTTTGATTGCAGGTAGTTCATCATTTCATGCTTAATGTGGTCGACATCTGGTGCGGACTTGCTGCAACAAATTAAATATGTTTGGAGTTCAGCTAAATGGGCAGTTCTATCTCTCATTTCCCGCAAATTTTGATTGAACGGGCTGTCATGCTGCGCGTTCTGTGAATAGCAGGAAAGTGTGCAGGTTGAGCGATGGAGGGGAGATTTCTTCAAAGTGTCCACCAAGAAAATGAGCCCGATCCTTCAGGCTGTCACATTCTGTATGTACTATAAGCACAAGGTATTAATGCCGACGTTTTCATTTATTTGCCCTGCTCCAAACTTTCGTTCTATCCTTGTAAGTGTTCACACTCGAGATGTACCTTTCCCAACTGTCTCTCTTCGCAGGTCAAAGTGTTCTGCCCTGCGACTTCGCTTGCTAGAAATTAACGTAGTTCTCAGCAGTACAGGAGTCCCAGAGCAGCCCCCAAGCTTTGTTTTGTTTTGAATTTTACGGGTTTATTGGCATCTCTCGTTGCACGACAAGATGCCGCTTTTATGAACCAGTCCGTTGGTTTGTTTGCATTTCTCAGCATGCCAATTATAAGACCTGTTAGATACGCCACAGCATCGTCTATATTGGAAGCAGCAATGTCATCTCAGCCTAAATATGTGAGCTCTCAAAGAACTCCCAGTTGGCTGAGTCGACATTCCATCGGGGAATAAATGGGGATCAACCACCTCGTTTTGGTAACCTGAAGACTATCGGAAATTGATGACTTCCATCGGAATTATTTAGAACGTTCCATTCAAGGCATGCCACAAGCGTGCTTGATGGAGAAGTATGTTTTGTATGGCAGGTTATATTGTCGTGACTAAAGAAGCTAACAGCCACAGAACACAATGAAGTGAGCGCACAAGAGCACGCACGGCTCTCTCCGAAGAAAATAAAGTTGGCGCCGCCGATTATTCCCCCGAATCTCGGAATATAGAGTTTTTATTTATTTTTCGCACCGTCGTCCTGTGCACTCTTCTTTGCGTCTTGCGACACTAGTGGAGATGATGGGTACTGCCTAATACCCGGAACTCCTGTACGAAGTGGAGTATCCAGTTCAAACCCGCAACCAGTTTCTACAATGGACACTCCTAACCACCGCTACTCTCGCCGGCTGCAGGGCTTCAGCCCGGAGGTGATTTTCTTGGAAAATCCCGCACCAACCTGCCCACCACCTAACGAGATGGCAACCGCATGACCTACCGCAGGACCTTCTCAGGTGACTCTACAGCATCCTCAGACTCCCAAAACATTCCACCTTGATTCTACGGTGTGGGAACATCGGCCTAGTTCCCCCGCCCGCAACTACAGTTTGGCCTCAGAGGACGCCACCTGTTCCACTTGTTCGCAGGTCGGACATTTGGCACACCGTCAACCGACATCTCATTATTTTATTGCGTAGAATTCGGCCACGCTTACCGTTTATACCGTGGCCCTGGATACCAGAGCTTTCCACCTATCTTTTTTCGAGTCCGTGTCTAAAACAGGCGCTACAATGACGTTCCTACGCAAGGGCATCCATTCACTCGTCGTCCTCGCTCTCCGTGACACGCAGCGAGCTCTTCGCTGTTACGCCGAAGTAAGGGCAGATCCCCTAGCCGTCGCCGGGAAAGGAAGAGAAGCGACGTTGGGAGGGGGAGGAGGGAGGTCGCCGACCGTCAAAATATTACAACACCACCAGCACCATTTGTGCCATCGGACGATATGCCGCTGCCAACCCCCAGGGAAGTCGTAAGTGCCGACTTCACTGTTTTGATAGACAAACACCTTGTAACCACGTTAGTAGATACTGGGGCAGATTTCTCAATAACCAGCCAGAAACTAGCCGATAACCTTAATGAAGTGAAGAAATCATAGAGAAGTCCCCACATAAGATCTGCCGCAGGTCAATTTATGACCGCAACAGGCAAATGCACTGCCAGAAATAATATCGGTAGCTCAAGATTTGTTGCAACTTTCGTTATTTTGCCGGAGGGCTGCAGACACGTGACATTGCGAATGAATTTCCTGCGTGGATACTGCGCTATTATGAACAGTCCGGACAGGTCTGTCACGTTTTGGATGGGCACTCATTCGGTCTTACCCTGGGAATATCAGTGACATGAACATTTACGTATCTTCAATGATGATGTGACCGTTCCTGTGCACTCAAGTGCTCTTGTGCCTGTAATATGTGGCACGCCATGCAGCTCCAACATAATCGCCGAACAAATTCCTGTTCTGATATTTAGTCATGGAATATCCATTGCAAGAGGCGCCGTTAAGATTACTCGTGGACACACGGACGTCCTACTAACAAACTTTAGTCCTGAACGCCGGCATCTTACAAGAGATGGGGCAGTCGCGTACGCGGAAGAGCGCAATTAGTTACGGAATGCATGACTGTGGAAGAACAGATTCCGCCGACCTATCGACCGTGCATCTGTCCATTGACGTCGGCTCAAGTTTGCTACCTACACAAAAAGAAAGACTGTTTGAGCTTATTGATGAGTTTCGGGACTGTTTCTCTTCGCCGAAACCAAAGTTCCACAGCGGGAAACAGAAAGTGAAACAGCTCAATTTTTTACAGAGAATGTACTGATACACTGTGTCCCAAGAGTAATAATACCTGACAGAGGAACTGCACACACAGCTGAGCTATTGGGCACTGTTTTAAAGACTTAGTGGCACATCTCACCGGCAGGCAACGGCGTGCGATGCCGATCCGCAAACAAATTGACTCACGGAGCGCGTCAATAAGACACTTGCAGTTATGCTTTGAATGTGCGTTGATGTAGAGCATAAAACCTAGGACGAGATAGTGGCGTATGCCACCTTTGCATACAATACCGCTCAGGAAGAGACAACGAGGATGACACCGCTCCACCTTCTCCACGGTCGTGATGTCACAACCATGCTGGACGCTATGTTGCCTCGTGAACTTGGATGCAATGGCGTCGAAACTAATGCTGACTACATTACTCTGTGTGCTGAAGAAGGCCACCGCCTTGCGCGCATATATACCCGCCGTGGTTGCTCAGTGGCTATGGTGTTAGGCTGCTGAGCACGAGGTCGCGGGATCGAATCCCGGCCACGGCGGCCGCATTTCGATGGGGGCGAAATGCGAAAACACCCGTGTACTTAGATTTAGGCGCACGTTAAAGAACCCCAGGTGGTCGAAATTTCCGGAGTCCTCCACTACGGCGTGCCTCATAATCAGAAAGTGGTTTTGGCACGTAAAACCCCAAATATTATTATTATTGCGCGCATACGTATTCGTTGACAGCAGGAGAACAATGCAGGCCGCTATAACCTTCGCCACCGAGAAGTCTCCTACGAGCTTGGAGAGGAAGTTTGGGTCTGGACTCCTGTTCGCCGTGGTGACCATTTAAAGAAATTTTTGAGGCGCTACTTCGACCCGTACCTTGTTGTCCGACGTGTCTCGGACGCCAACTGTGAAGTCGTTTCCGATAGTCTACATTTCTCAAGGCGTCGATGACTTACAGCGGAAATTGTGCACGAGGTCCGGATGAAGCCTCATTTGTCCGAATTAATTAATGGCAGCATAAGCATGGCCAGATCCTGGTGTCGTGAAATAAAGCATCGAGAAGATGCTTACATTGGAGGGAGGCTGTCACGACTAAAAAAATCTAACAGCCACAGAAGAGAACGAACTGAGGGACGCAATTACACGCAGGGCTCTCTCCGAAGAGGATAAAGTTGGCGTGGCCGATTATTCCCGAATCTCGGAATATAATGCTTTTCTTTATTTTTCGCACCGTCGTCGTGTGTATTGTTCGTCGCGTCTTGCGACAATGGCACGTTTGCTCGCTCTTGTTAAGAATGCATGCACCAGATGAAAAAAAGAAGCTTTCAAAGAAACGCCCTCTTCAATCGCCGCAAGAATCGCCTCGCAGAGTGCTGTGCGCGTTGATATCTTCTACAATATACCGTCGACGAAGTTTAACAATGAGGTTCCTAAAATTGGTTTTATGAAGCTGATAGCCAAGTGAAGTGCATATAGAGATAATGATAATAAGCTTATTGAAGAGGACCTCCTAACAGCTACTGTCTCAGGGGTCGTTGGGAGTTTAACTGGGACAAGCAACCACCTGATCGACTATTTAAGCTGCGCCACCCAACGAGGCGGTAGCCTCGTTGCGGTATTTGCGAAAAACGGCTTATCGGCTCAGAAAGATTGCATGCGCTGAATTGGGATGTGAGATGCATATACTGAACGCACAAAACCATGTAAGTTTACGAAGAAGCTCTTTAATGTAATCAAGATTATGGAAAAAGCCCCCGACGTCGCACTGCAATAATTGCTTCCCCGTGTGAGAAAAGAGGCCTGTTCTGTGTGTTTATGGAATCAAATACTGCTTACAGAGCTCTTGCCAGGCCCTATCATAGGGCCTTTTCTTTTTTAGGAGCCATCGAGGGACTCTCGCCGCTGCTTAGGCGCTTGCTGCGCCGTCTGACGGGGAGTTACGTTCATCGCCACTCGCAGGCCGCTGGAGATCCGCTCTTGCGAGCGGTTTGTTCGCAAAAATGGCTTCGCCTCGAGAGATGAAAGCCTGGAAGCCACAATTTCTAAGATTGATGGACTTCCTTAGATGGCGAAGCAGCGCTGGGGGCAGCAAGCGAGGGGGCGAATGGCGTTGGTCCCGGCTCACTGCGCGTGGACCGGGCACCCATCGGAAACCGTTGTGGCGCGTGTTCATGACGCGCCACTTCGTCAAAGCTATTCTTGGGCAGGTATGCAAACCGTCTACCGGCCTCCTTCACCGATATGAACTCGTTGACTTTGGTTGTCGCGATTTCTGTCTCCTTCTTCCATGATGGCTAGGACGGCGAATATGCGGCGTGCTGCCCGTCGCAGTTTACCTAGTGTGCAGTGTTTTCGTACGCTTCATATGTGTGTTTGTGGGCACTAAACTAAGCCCAAATCAATCGGCCTCTTTAGTTCTGGAAACTATGACCGAATCTTTGTGGTTTATAACATTGGAGTGGGTTTGGCATGTGCGGTCTGACATGGATCTTGTCATAACCGGGCTCAATGGTCTCGGGTAGCACACTTGAGCCAAAGTTACGAATTAAATGTTTGGTGTTGATCTCTTCTCCATAACGCCTCACCTTAGTTCGTTTTACATTAACCACATTTCTTCATTATCCTTCGAGAAGCCATTCCTTAGCCAGCTCTATCATGCCATCATCTGAGATGGCACCACGAATAGTGTTTGTAGCACGGTTCGGTGAGGCACTAACAGGAAAGTAGCCAAATGACACAAGGTTCTGTAGCTTTTCATGCTGTTTCTTATATGCAAGCACTTCCAAGAGATGTTCACCACTAGCTAGCTTTGTACCTTTGTAACCTTCACCTGTAGCATCACTCATACATTTAGCAACGAGGAAAAATGAGATGGCATTTACGCTAGTTTCTGGTTTTTTAGTATGAATCACATAATACCTCCGAAAGTTTTTTCTGTGGTCGCTAAAAAATTGAAACACTTCTTCGATGCGCCCTCTTTGCTGGGGGTGATTTGGGAGTGGTGGAAAAGAACTAGCCATAAAAAGTACCTTATATTTCGGTAGTAACGCTAGCCACCCATCAAGGAGCTGAACAAGGGGTTGCTGCTGGACCTCTAAAAGCAGGTCTTGCAGGCGCCAACTGTACGTTACTACTGTAACCGAATGTATTAGAGTCAGAGTGGCTTTATGAGATACGGCAAACCGTCGCTGCCTGAAAAAAACGGAAGAAATACGAAAGTGCACAGAACCCTAGAAAGATTGAAAGGGAGAGGGAAAGAGATAGCTTGAAGAACTGTAGCGTGCACTACGTACGTGCCACAGTAATCCAACCAAAAAAAATGACGACGACGACGCGCCTAGCCCAATGCGGTCCGCGACCAAGGAATCGATTGCACGATCGAAGGCCAGCGTCACTTTGTCCCACTCCCGCCTGATTGAGAGGGCCCTGTTAGAATATAATTTGTGGACACCAGGCACCAACGTATGTATGGTATGGTACGTACGTATTGGGCACTCCAGACTTCGCGTCATCGCTCTCAGCTCCTGCACTACACATGACTCAGCCGATTCGCTAGACCTACTGCAGCCAGGAACTGGAGCCCCGCTGTATTAGTAGTCCGCCTGGTGTTCAGGAAGCCATGGCCTCTGATTCTTCAGACCAATTATCGTCATCAGCGCCACCATCCCGCGAACCCGAGATGTCCACCCTAAGTTCCCAGACTTCGAGTTGTCCGCCTAGTAATTTTGGTTCATCACCACTGAATCCTTCTTCTGTCATCCCCGCCTCAGTTCGTAGTGGACCATGCTCGACCACGCCGTTAGAACGCTTCCGCCTAATGCCGCTAGGGCTGTTCGCGATGTTCTACGCTTCCCGCCTGTCAGCGGCACCTATCATCCAGCACACTACCAAAACGGAGCAGTGTCGATTACAGCAACAACTTACATTCGAGCAACTGGGCGATCACAATCCTACCGACATATTGCGTCGAATGCAAGCCTTCGCTGGAGACGTGACTCCTTCATCTGACAGCGCACTTCTACGGGTAATTTTCCTGCAGCGCCTTCCACCGCAGGTGCCCATTAACTTGACCGTGCCTTCATTCACGATACTGGAATCCCTGGCTCAGTTGACCGACAAGATTATGGATGTCGGTTTTCTCTCCGCGGCGACAGCTCATCGCCCTCCTGAAACTCCACCCACGGCGCAGCTGCTGGCGACAGCTATGGGCGTCCCCTCAAAACTAAGAAAGAGCTCACCCGGCAAGAAGCGCCGCTTACAGCTGAGGTCGCTGCCGTTCAAACACGCCGGCTGCTTTCTTCGGCACGACCTCGCCGCTCCTGCCCTAGTCACTCTGGCACCGTTCTCCACATCGCCCTACGCTTTGCTTCTACCACCGTCGCTACGGTTCTCGTACAAACCAGTGCCGCCGGCCCTTCTCCTGTGTGGAAAGCGGTCGGGCCGAACACTGACGGCGAGCGCTGTCTCCGGCCCGAGATTTAGCCGCTTCTTCCACGTCGCCGACCGTCTCACCTAAGTTCGCTGTCTCGTTAACACTGGCGCCGAGATCTGCGTCCTTCCTCCTACGTTGGCTGAGCGACGCTATCCTCCCGACTCGCCTTCTCTCACAACGGTCAACGGATTGACCATCCGGATTTACGGCCAAAAGCAGGTGACTCTTGACATTGGCCTGAGACGTACCTTCCGATGAATATTTGTCATCGCGGACGCGCGCCAGCCGATCATTGGAGTCAACTGCCTCTGGCACTACAACCGTCGTTCACGTGTGGCACAGACGCATCCTGGATTTCAAACTTAGTTCAGCTGTGCGAGGCGTTTCCTGTGTCGCTTGGGCACTCGAAATTCTCCAGGCGCACACGGTCGTTCATGACGCTTGGTCAGCGGTCCTTGCAGAGTTTACGGACGTCTTCCCATAACCCTGCTTTCAGTCCTCGGCCGCTCACAGCGTGACACAGCATATCGCCATGACTGGCCCTCTCATGTTTGTGCGGGCTCATCGCCTCGCACCGGATTGTCTGGCTGTTGCCCTAAAGCAGTTTTGAACACATGCTTGACCTTGGCTTCATTCGTCCTTCCTACAATCCTTGCGCCTTGTCGCTTCATATGGTGTCCACTAAGACCGGTGACTCGCACCCGCCGTGCTGTTAACACGGCAACTGTCCAGGACCGGTACCCAATTCCCCACATCCAAGATTTTACCTCGGCACTGCACGGCTGCACAGATTTCAGCAAGGTCGACCAGGTGAAAGCCCACCACTAGATTACTGCGGAGCCCTCAGATATTCCTAAGACCGGCATCGTATGACCGTTCGGCCTTTTCGAATATCTACGCATGCCTTTCGGTCTTCGTAATGCGATACATACCTTTCACGTTTGATTGAACAGGTATTACGTGGCTTGACGGACTGCTTTGCCTACCTTGACATCTTCGCCTTCAGCACCACCATCGAAGATCTCAAGCTCCTCTATGTCAAGTGCTCGCAAGACTCAGCAAGTTTGGTCTCGTCGTTAATGGTGCGACGATCGAGTTCGGTCTTACTGTTATATCGATGTTTCGGTTTCTAAACCAAGCTCATTCGTCCTCAGGGGGCGCTGTTGTAGTTCTGCAGAGCTTATTTAAGTGGCTGCTCGCCAAATAAAAAGATTCTTCACCTCGGTTCCCGCCTGCATCGGTTTCCTTTTTCCAGGCAGCCGTCCCGGAATCCTCAGCGTGCCAGGCGTGGTGTTTATAGCGGCCACGCTGTCAGCACATTTTGGCAACGAGGATAAACCCTTCCGTACGTACTATGATGCCTTCAAGATACCATAGAAATTGTTTTGCTGCCGTGGACGCCGGATTCTGCCTGGACGCTGCTAGCGTTGGCACATGTGCCATGTCTTGTTGAGCAGCGCGTTCCGTCGCCATTCCAATTACATTGTGGCGACGAGGAATCCCTTTGCGTCGTGCCCACATGCGAGTGAGGACGCCTGCCTTCCTCTTCACAGCAGCCCCTACTTTCGTTTCACTCCTCCTATGTATTATTTCTGACTTTCTGCCTGTTCCGCACTATCACGGCGTCATTTCTTTGCCTGCCTGCTTCGACGCTATTGCGGCGTTATCTCCTGCCTGCCTCTTCCTACGCTATTGCGTCGCCATCATCTATCCTCTCTGCAGTTCCTGGTTTCTGCCTTCTGATTCATTACCATGAATGCGGTGAGTCCACCACCCCCATTCTTATCATGTCGCAGTGTACCGACAATTCCTTGGGTTAAATAGCGACGTGTTCTAGAGGTCTATGTCGACGCCGCTGCCAACAACTCCATGCAAGAACATAAGGCGTTACTTTTAAACGCTTTGGGATGGAAGGCGTCAGTGCCTACTTTAACTGTATTGAGCGAGAGACGCAGGCGGACACTGACTAGGGAACAGGCGACTGCAAGGCAGTTGATGGATATGAAGCGGCGCTCAAAGTACTGGACTGATATTTTCTTTAGGATTTAGGATCACGACGAATTTTGCAGTCGCTTGCACTTCAAACGTAGAACACAGAGTTCTGCGGAATCGACTGCGTAATTCTTGCAAGATATCCAACGCTTCACCAAATTAGGTAATTGGAGTGGTGACTAACTTGATAGTTCAGGATCAAATCCTTTGTGGATTACAGTCACACCAACTCCGTCGCAGATGCATTCAACTATGCACGAATTCTAGCGTCGAGAAAGCAGTGGGAATTGCTAGAGAAGAGGAGCGCACAGATAAGGTAAAGCAGCACCTCGACGTTCTAAAAGTAGACGCCGTGTCACAGCGCCATCCCCGTCAGACTTCAGTCGAAGATCGCAGTCACCTTCACCGTCCGACTTCAATCCAAAATAGCGGTCACCTTCCTAATCCTGCTCGAGTTCAATATGGCGGCCAGCGGACCGGCCTTCCCCCCCGACCGGATCAGGATGGCGGACAGCGAGAGCGAGGAAGTGGGCCTCGTCGTCAAGCAAGAAGGCAATCGGCGCCTCCTCTCCCCTCGCGCCGTCAGCTCAACTTGGCCGCGGCTTCCGCTGTGCATCGCCGCATCATTGGGCGAGCTTGCATGGTTGTCCTGCCCACTACAAATTCTGCCCAACAAGGGGAATAGATGACATTTTTACGAAATTGGCCGTACACTTGAAGTTCCATCTCGACCCGCCAACCAACTGGAAACGCGAGACAGTACTGTTACAAATACAGTGACTGTCCTGAACGTCGAAGATGGTGGGAATGCCCTGTCACTTATGCGCTTTCCCATTCAAGTTAATAACGTAACCCTACAGCTGATGATTGACACCGGTGCGGTTGTGTCTCTCATAAATATTCAGGATTATTAGAGACACGTCTCACACATCCGCGTCCTTCAATCTCGCCTGGTCATTCAGAATTACTCGGATCAAGTTATGAAGAATCTATGATTTTTCTGCACAACTCTTAGATTTCAAGACAAGTCGGCATCGGTCAACTTTTACGTGACTGAACGCGGTTCGTGCAGCGCACTGACGATCGTAGAATGCGGCAACCCATCGAAGGCGCCCTGTACATCAAGCAGGACGAGGTAGCTGGCCTCGCGACGGCCCGCCGCCTGCTCTAGAGTAGCGACAACCTCGGCCAGGGCATCAGCCGTTGCGCGCAGCGGGCGGAAGCCGCTCTGCTCGGGAGCGAATGCGTCGAGTGCCGCCGCAATCCACTCCAGACGACGAAGTGCCATGGCTTCGAGTGTCTTACCGGAGACAGAGGTGAGTGAAACCGGGCGGTAGGAGCTCACGCTGCTTCGCGGTTTGCCACTCTTGAGGAGTGGTACCACGGTTGCTTCTTTCCACTCGGGAGGGACGACGCCGGTGCGGCAGACGCGGTTGTACATCTCCAACAGCGATGGGAGCTGCTCGTCGTCGATGTTTCGCAGCGTCTGGTAGGAGATCCCATCCGCGCCCGGCGCAGAACGTCGCCTACGAGCGTTGAGCACGATGCGAAGCTCGCTCAAGGTGAAGTCCTCCATGCACAGCGCCTTCACCTGCTGCAGAATTCCGTTAGTAGGGAAGTATCGCAGCGGCGCGAGGAGAGCGGCTTTGTTGTGCTCAGGACGCTCGGGAAGCTCGAAAGCTGGGCCGTCCGGCAGAAGCGACGGCGGCGGCGAACGCGTCCGCGAGCTGCTCCGCGCTCAAGCCCTGTGCGACCGCGATGAAAAGCGCAGGACAGCGAGGGACCTTTGGTCGAAGGAGAGCGCCGAGAATGCGCCACGGGCGCGATCTGTTGCGCGTATCGTCGAGCGACACACACAAACTGCTCCAGCTCTGATTGCGCCGCTGCCTGGCATGACGGCGGCACGCCGCATCAAGACGATTGTAGAGAGTCCAATCCTCTCCTGTTACTCTTGATGGCTCGATGTTCAGCGCGGCGCCGGACAGCTCGAAGGTTAAGCAGCTTGGTGTCGGGCACCGGCGTTCCCGCAGGCACAGAACAGCATATCGTGGCGGCGTCGACACAACGTGTCACGTGAGTCAGGAAATCCGTGTTCGCAGTAGCGGGCGTGGCACAGAGTTTCCGAAACTGTGTCCGGTCGTTAACACGGTACGAGCGCCGCGGTCTATGGGCTGCAGCGTGCGGCTCGAGGGAGATCGGGTAATGATCGGAGCCCTGAGTGTCGGGGCTGCGTCGCCACTCGTAGTGGCGACCCTCGCTCACAAACGACAAGTCGATGGCGCTCTTCCGCGCACCCCGGCGCACGAATGTGGGACTGCCGGTGTTTAGAAGTAGGAGGCCCGCAGAGAGGATGGAGTTCAGCAAGTCCCTACCTCGCGGCTCGGTGTGCGGGCACCCCCATGTTGTGTGGTGACTATTGAAGTCACCCAACACCACACAATTACCCCCGATGCGAGCGACAAGCGCAACCACGAACGAACTGTCCCACCGACGCACGGGCCGAACATAAACACTGGCGACACAGGTGTCGGCACCCCCAACACGCACAGTCACGGCCACGCACTCGATGCCACTGGTCACGATGTCGGTGACATTTACCTCGGCTTGCGCAAGACAAGCACGAACATACATAGATGCGCGGGACCGTCCAGGCGAATGCAGTGGGTCACAGCAATGAGTCTTGTTGCAGGTCTGCGACTGGCATTCGGTGGCACTGTGATAGGCCGCAAATCCGGGCGGGTTAAACTCGCCGGGACGCGCGTAAGTTTCTTGTAGCGCGAGCACGTCGTATTCGTGTAGTGAGAAGTGCTGGGCGAGTTCAGCGTGACAGCAGCGCATCGAGCGGACATTCCACTGGAGGATGCGCGGCCGACGTTTCGGAGATCGCCTATCCATGCTGGGCCAGGGCTTGCTGGGCTGCAAGGGCCGCGACGCACCTTTGCCGAGTGGTGTGGTCCATCGCTGCTGTCTCTATGAGGACGCGCAGTGCTGCTGCGAGGGCCGCAATAACTGCATCCTTTGGATCGGAGGTGGCGGAGGTAGTGGGCTGTTGCGTCTGCGCTTGCTCCGCCGGCTGGGTGCCGCGACCGCTGAGCGCGTCTCTGAATGACAACCCAGGTTGTACGACCGCGGAAGGACGGGTGGCTGCTCCTTGCTTCCGTCGGATGGCGTCTGATGAGGCGCGAGCTTTAGCGATTGCCTGCTGTTGCGTGAGAGGTTCTGGCGACAGTGACAGCAGTACGGCAGCCTTCCTCTCCATTTGCCAGTTGGGGCATCGCGGCTCCGAGGCTGCGTGATTCCCGCTGCAGTTAATGCAGCGCGGCCTCAGCGCGGTGCAGTCGGCAGTGGCGTGCGACTCTCCGCAACGGAGGCAGCGGACATCACGCGAACATGTTGCGCCGGCGTGACCAAACAAGCCGCATCGATCGCACTGGAGTGGCCGCGGGAGTCAGGAACGACCCATGCGACGCCGCTTCAAGAGGAGCACTTCGGTTGCAACGGCGTTGCCGGCGAATCGCACCGCTATGTTGTGGCCCCTGCGCTCACATGAGAGGACGGTCACGGAGGCTTCAAGGTGGTCTCTTATTGTGTCCGCGTCGAACGAGCGGTCGACACCGAAGATGGTGCCAGCACAGGTGTTTTTTGTGAGAGCTTTCGCCCTCACTGGCACATCGCCGACGGTGCGGACTTGTAGGAGATGTGACAGTTCTGCCCCCGGGAGCGCGTCGACGGCGACAACATCCGTCGACAGTTCACCCGCACGCGGTGTGCTCCCTGAATAGCCTAGAGCTGTGCGGCGATAGTTTCTTGCGTCAGACTCAGGAAGTTGCCTTTCTTCCCTTGGGGACGAAACAGGACGTGTCAGCGCGTGCTCCTGGAGCTGGGCCGTCGACCGAGGGTGTATGCGGGGTCTTCTCGAGAGGCCTGTAGCGCGGCCTGCTTTTCCCGGCCCTCTTGGGTAGTGAGGGGGGATTAGCGCTGTGTTGATGAGCCTGCTCGGTTGAATTCGAGGCGGAGATGAGTGCTGGGCGACGTTTAGGCTCGGTGTGGGGCTGTTGCTGCTGGCTGCTCTGCGGAGCGAGCGGCTGGAGCGGCCCGAGAACACAGCTGGGGCGCCGGTGCGCCGAGCTAGCTTGGTTGGTTCAGGAGTGCATTCCTTTTTCCCCCATTGCCTTTTTCACTTCGGCGCCGTCGTTGCTCGTACCTTGAGAGCTTGTCGCAGGTGCGGCCCCGGTGTGAGTCATTGGAGAGGGAGACTGAGCCTCTCTCTCTCGCTCTGTCGGGCGCGGACGAGTGAGTGGCTCGGCCAGTGGGGGTTTTTAGAGCGCAGCTCTTTGGCGTCCGTTCCTGGGTTTCGCGTCGTCGTCGGCGTTGTCGTCGGCCTCGTAACCAGCTCCGCCCCCCTTTCATCCCCCCAGCGCTAGCAGCGACCGACTGATACCGCTGGATGCCGCTGACGCCGCTAGAGAGTCAAGATAACGTGACTGCATAGAACACCGTCGCCGCCATGCAGAAAGAGGAGGAAAGGGTCCCCCCCCTGTTCTTGTGTGGCGGATAGGGTGCTCTTCAGTTGCCGACGCGCCGGTTATTTCACGTAGGCTCCGGCACGTCGACGAATACGTGACCACCTTCCCACGGCTAGACCTGGTTCTTAGCGCTGCGGAAGCGAGGGTATCATATTGTTTGTGTCGGCATCGGCGGCGTTGTCCCTGAAACCAACTCCGCAGGTGGAGTTGACTCACTATCGGCGTCAGCGGCATCAGTCAGTCGCTGCTATCTCTTCCCTCCTCCCTTTATCGTATTGTCCGCTTGCTGCGCGCGCTTCTGCCCCCATCGTTTGCCGCTAGGTGTACACGCCGCCCCCCTCCCCCCTCTTCCTGCGAGTCTCCGGTTCTCAAAGCGCCGGCTCGAACTTAGTTCCTTTCTTCGCTCCTCCTCCAATGCAACCCCTGTGCGGTGGCAATCAGAGAGCCAGATCGGTGGCGGCGGATCTGTATATGTGCACCGCCCGAGCCGAAATTGCCGCTGCCGTTCGCCCTGTGCGGTGGCAATCAGAGAGCCAGATCGGGGGCGGCGGATCTGTATATGTGCACCGTCCGAGCCGAAATTGCCGCTGCCGTTCGCCACTGCGAAATTATCTGCCAGTTCTTTCTGAGCCATGAGCGAGACGACCGATGGAAGTCCTCCGTCTGCTGCTGCTGCTGCTGCTGCTAAACGAGCTGCCAGAGCAGAGGCCCAGCGCCGTCGCCGTCAGAATCCAGAGGTGCGTGCCGCCGAAGCAGAAGCTTACCTAGTGGAGTCTTTGTTAAAGGAATACGTGTGAAAAATAAAAAAAAATTCTGTGATAGCGCATACATGTGTTGCTCGATTTCTTTGCCTCAATCTATCAAAAAGGTGAAACAGCTTATTTGCTGCGCTCAAATTTCGCATTAGGAAGTAACGTAATCGTCGGTAACTTTTGTTGTTCCTCGTTTGACTTGTCGGCGCTTGCTTGGGGAGCTGGCCCGTTCTGCGAATGCTCGGCAACGGCAACCGCTGCCACGTGGAGGGCTGGGGAAGGTGACGCCGGGTGGCTGTCATGGCGCCAACGCGGGTCCTTCACTTGTTCGCCATGTTGCGGAGCTTCGAGAAATGGCAGTGGGCTGCTTTCCGTCGCGGCCGCGGTCGTAGTTTCGTTGTCAACGCGAGTCAGCGGTGAGGCAGGCAATGATGCAGACGACGACGAGCAATCAGACCTCGTGGGT
The DNA here is from genome assembly GCF_050947875.1 of Dermacentor variabilis. Classification (NCBI taxonomy): domain Eukaryota; kingdom Metazoa; phylum Arthropoda; class Arachnida; order Ixodida; family Ixodidae; genus Dermacentor; species Dermacentor variabilis. Next base: position 25,328,584 of record NC_134574.1, read on the forward strand.
TTAGAGGTTGGTGACCCGCTACACGAGGCGCTGAGCGATGGCGACGACTCCGTGCTGTCAGAGCTGGTGGCCGGCGAGGAGGAGATCGTGCTGCTACTCGAAGACGTAGGCGCTGATGCATTGCTGTCGCTTTCCATCTCGGCGAGAGATGCTGCGGCGGCAGTGGTGTTGGCGGCCTCTCGGCGATGGCGGTTGCCACGCGCGTGGCGGTTGGCGTTCTTGCGGGTTGTCGGTGACAGGCGCTTTGGCATCCCTTCCGAACCTAGCATACGACGGGCCTCCAAAAGCAGCGAGTCCAGTGCTCGCGAGCGAGGCTGTGGCGTGCCGAGACGAAACCCGGGCACTGTGTCCTGGGTGTCATCCATGCCAGGGTCCAACCAAGGGCCGAAACGGCCGGCTACAGGTGCATACCTTCTCCCCTGGGAGCCTTAAAAAGGGCTACGCTCAAGAGCGCTGTCATGGGGGAAGGTTAACAAGTGGCTAGAGTTAGGGATAAAAAAAAAACTCTCAAAACGAGGGCTGTAGCGGGTGCCGTGGTCGCCGGAGCGAGGGGGAATGCGACCGCTCGCTACGAGTGTCCGGGAGCGTCTCTCCTGAAGCTAGCCTCTTATCTTGGTTGACTGAATTCAAGTGTTGCCTTGATTCTAGCGGAACTTATCTTGGTGAATATTGTATACAATACTGAAAGCAAGCCAATAGGTCTATCATTCTTCAATTCTTTGACGTCTCCCTTCTTATGGATTAGTATAATGTTGGTATTCCGATTCTCTGGTACACTTGAAGGTATGAGGCTTTGTGTATAAAGGGCCGCAAGCTTTTCTAGAGTGATGTCTTCTCCCTCTTTGATCAAATCGACTGTGATTCTGTCTTCTTCTGCCGCTTTTCACTGGGTCATGTCTTGCAAGGCAATTGTAACTTCATCGCTAGTTATAGAAGGAGCCTCTGCATCCTATGCATCACTACTTCGAATGAAAGTAGCGTGACTGCTCTGCCTACTGTACGGGTCAGTTTAAAATTCTTCCGCTACTTTTACACATACAAATTCATAATACAAATTGCTGATGACTTTACCCTGCTTATCTTTCAGTGCAGACATCTTGCCTGGTTTTGTGCCAAGCTTTGTACTCACTGATTTCATGCTGCATGAATTTTTTACTGCTTCCTCTATCTTTCCCACGTTATAATTCTGAATGTCCTTTACTTTGCTCTTGTTTCCGAGCTTTGACAGTGCAGCGAATTCTATCTGATCTTTTAATAAAAATTCGATATTTTTATGCTTTGTCGTTTCTTTATGAGGTCATTTGTTACTTTGGAGAGCTTAGTTACTGGTTGCCTTATACTTTGTCATGTATGCTTCCTCATGGTTACTTCATCAATGTAAACTGATTGAGTGTTTCTGTATGGCGTACCTTTGAAGCATATAATTGCAATGGGCCTATATGGCCGTAATGGGCAATGGCTATATATTTTGGCTATCCTTTCAACTACGGCGTAACGAGGTTTTAGTGAACATAACGTCCAGCCATATAAACACGAATTTTTTAATGTTGCGTCAGGTTCCTAAATCGGTTCACATATTACATGTGCTATCTTCATGTGCTATCTGCCGAATGTTTGATTTTGGCACCCTCCTTAGTATAACAATCTACGTGTTTTTTTTTTCATTTTTGCAACGACCAAACGATTCTCGAATGAATTCAATACGGGAAGCTTATGCAAGCACTGACAGTCCCTTGTTTTCAACGCAGTACTTATTTGTGAACTCGCTGTGGTGGCGTAGTGGTTATGCTGTTGCGCTATTAAAACCGAGGGCGTGAGCTCGAATCGCGGTTGCGACGCCCGCATTTCGATAGGCGTGAAATGCACGAGCGGCCGCGTATACCGTGCACTGGGTGCACGTTAAAGAACCCCTGGTGGTCAAAATAATCCGGAGTCACTCACTGCAGCGTGCCTCATAATGAAATGGTGGTTGGGCACGCAAAAGTCAAGAATTTATTTACCATTGATTTGTACGACATCTAAATGATTTTGTTAGGACTAGCTATCGCGCATTACCTATGTAGTTCTCATCTGTATACAATAAAAAAGTCGTTATATTTGCGTGCATGACGAATGAATGACGCTACAACAACATCAAACAATGCACATATATACACAGCGCCCCGACTATAGTACACTATTTTTTTTAACTGATACCTTCTATGTGGATGAAAGACATTGTATGTTATTAGAATGAGCAGGAGGAAGCGCCCAGTGTTTTGTTCTCTAAATTAAATATTTCGCGTTGATTATTAACTACCGTTCTGATTATTACAGTTACGGCTCATACAACACTATGCTTTAGAACTAATTCGAAATCACCAATTTGAAATATTTGTGGCGCGCTAATTCTTAGCTTTTTTGCATTCAAAAGAAAGCCCACTAAATATATTAAGAAAAGCGGATTTGGCTCCCCGCCTGCGCGCCGGAGTTCTACTGCCTTCTAACACGCGATGAAAGATTTAATTTACGCTCGTGCAATTATTTCGGACATCTATACAGGATCTTGTGTTTCTCTCTTAAGATCGCAGGAAAATGCTTTTTCGCGTACTCCTGCATTGTTCTTGCTCACATTTTGTTGCATGATCTCATTTTATATTCCAAGTTGTTCAATACAGCACTTAACATTTTTCCTTGCATGATTTGCCAAGAAATAACAACAAATTTGCCTTGGTCTGCGCCCTTCGCCACGGGTGATGTCAAAAACGTGGCGGATTTGTCAAATAGCCTTTTGCAGTATGGTAAACGTTAGCATTGGAGATTTGTTTTCGTTAATAGCTCGGGAGGTTCATCACTCAGGAGCCGACGTAGGCAAAATCACAGTTTTTCTGGACAAACGAGGCACGTAACAGTGCTATAGCTGTTATAGGAAGGGATTCGGACCAGCTATTGTCGTCTTTCTACCAAATTTGAGTAAGAAGAGAGCAGCGGTAAGCGCCAAAGTTGTTGTTTTTTACGATTTTGAGGGAAAAGCGCTGGTGCTTGTATAATTCCCGTTTCTTCCAGGTGGTGGCTGCGCAATCATCCCCATACTCGGGTGGGCCTTACTAAGTCAAAGTATTGACTGCACTGCCATTTTTTATTTTGTCTTTGGCAGCCTGCTTACCACTGTCACACAAGGTCGTGAGCTGAGACGCAACAATAATGGAGACCTTTGATTGAAATCAAATGCAACAAGGAAAATAGACTTGAGATGCATAATAAGACGTTATAGTATATGAGACAGCCATAAGTTGGGTTGCTGGGACAACCCAGCAACGCACGTTTTCGTAAGCGACAAGGTCTACTGCGCATTTTGGAGCTTCCCGCTAATCGCCCGGTTGTATCGCTCCCTCATTTCAGCCGTATTCACTCAAAATTCAATGCAGGGAATGTTATCGTACATGTGTGTATCGCAGATGCTGTTGCACGCATTTCTGTGCGCATAATAGTGGGGAAATATCTTTCCTTGGTAACCTGAAGTTATCGCAAGGGCAGAAGGAATAGCAGGTGAGGAGGTGTGACCATGGCCATACGGAATGACTATCAACCGTCAGATCCTTCCGTTAAAACGTCGTTCAAACTAGTGTGCGATAGGTTGTGACGTCAGGACATCAAGTATATCGTATGTTCATGATCCGGCCACCTCAGCAGTAAGCATTATTTCACTGGTTCTTTGCATAGATCATTAAAAAGCGGATTACGTGAGCATTTCCAGTGCACTAAGCTATTAGAAGGTGTCTGTAACCACTCCATATGTTGGACCAGGTCATCGGTAAATTTTTCAGCCAAATTGTTTTACCTGTTCTCATTCTCTAACACTCACAATAACCACGTCTAATGTACGTTTGTTGGTACAAGAGCCCTCAACTTGCCAACTAGGGCACTAACTCGCATCCCATCCCCATTCTACCCTTCTTTAATAATACAGGTCTATATATTAGCGAAAACATTTAAGACCCCCTCGTTCTACAGGACCGGAGAACTCAAGTCTAGTTCATTTCTAGGGTTTGTGCTGTCCCCATGCTTCGCGGTCGATTACGCGGGTTACGTTGGTTAGCAGAGAGCTTAATTGCGCTTGCTTCCCTGTGATTTGTTCAGCTACGTTCGCAAGTGTCGCTTAAATAACGACTACATCGTTTTTAAGGAACATCTTAAAACGAGATACTAGCAGGGCCGGTAGGGGAAACATGAAGATTAGAAGACAGATGCAAGCTGACACACATACACACAGGAAGGCAGACACGACAAGCACCGCTACCAGTCGCTAGCGATACTACAGTGGTAGCTGGTAAGTGGTAGGGTAAGGCAGTGCTAGTTGGTAGGGGTGCTCCTCTTGTCGGTATATCCATGCCTATCAATATGCGCTCCCCTTCCAATGGCTATGTATTAAAATGTATTTCCCTGTTGTGGCGGAATAAGGCTCGCAGGCCAATAAGAAGAGAGTACGTGATACCACGCTATACTGAGTGATCAACCAACGAAGGCTTCCTGCGCGCACCTGTGCTAGAAACTCGAGGCAGTTTTTACCTAAAGGTGCACTAAAGGTCGGTTGCGTTTTTGTTTGTCCTTCGTTACGCAGTCCTCGAGCTTTTGTTATCGAGAACCTAATCTGAAGTCACTTTATGCTTGTATTATTATGTTTACATAATTTCTTTTTCATTGTGGCACCCATCGCGAAATTATCGGGCATGGAGGATCCACGAAGCAAGCAGGAAACAAAAGCGCTTACTATCAGGTGCCAATAGTAAGCGCTTGTGTTTTGTGCTTGCTTCGGGGATCCTCTGTCCCCGATAATTTCGCGCTGCCTGCTCCCATGGATTCGTACCAATTAGCCCGACCAAATTGCCCGTTCCTTGGTTTTTCGCGAGTATTATTGACAAATGAAATGGTTTAGCTAGTATATCCGTATCCCTTTAATAAATGAATTTTTCACCGGAGTTCATGGCAATGTGAGGTTTGAACCTTTTCTCACTTTTTTATTTCTGAATTAGAGGGTAAAACGTGTCCCCAGTTTTTCAGACTCACTTCTGTAGCCTTCTACTCTGCACCCACTCCTGCGGGAGGCCTTTCTAGTCTGCAGTAAATTGAAATAAATAAATTAAATAGATGAAATATTTATTTGTTGGCCGGCAGAGACGCGTGTGCTCGTCTTCCTTTATTTCACTACTCTGGGTGGCTTCTGAGTGCACGCGTTGTTCTCCCGTGTTCGAAAGCGTCTATCAATGTAGCACTTTCGAGCTTGAGTGCGGGAAATGTATACTAATCGCAAACACCAGGAAATATCGCACTCCCTTTCCTTCATTTAGGGCTTCAAAGGTTCCGGATAACATTAGAGGACGTTGCCCAGACTCCACTGCCCAGAGTGCAGTGATATGCTCACCCCAGCAGATCGTTTTGTGGGCGATCGCCGTCAGGGCAATTATGGCGTACCATAAGAACACGTAAGCCAGGATGTGCCTCCAGTACTTGCGCAGGATCGGCTCCGGGTTCGGACCACGGCTGCGAGTAAGCGAAACGACGCTGCAGTTTCATCTTAGCTATCTATTGTATCATTTAAAATAACGCTTTTCATGAAGCCTGACGGCAATTTCATTTAGACACGTGTGGTATCCATACACATGTTCCACTCTAGGAAACCACTGCGACAATTTGGACCACATTTGTTGCAGTTACAAGGTTATAATCAAATTCTTGTAACTGATTGTCGCATACAAATCTAGAGGCTCCAATATTGTCCAAGGCATCGGAAGAATTACAGAGCTAAAGAAAACTGAAGCAGTAAGCTTTGATTGCGAAAAGTTTCGTGATTAAATTGGTTCTGCTTTTTTCTTAACTGTACGTGATGAAAGGAGTTAAAGCCCACAGTCTTCAAATACGACAAACAGGCCTCAAACTGCATGCGTGTTTCAAGAACGTCACTTTTAAAGCGCACGTGGCGGAGTTGTTGAAAGTATTTCAATCTAAATTTAAGAATTTGGTTTCGCTGTTTTCTAACATTTTAAATTTTCATAGCAGATTTTGTTATCTGCCTGTGCTGCAGAGTTATGTGGCGGTAAATTAGTAATTTCAAGTTATTTTGCTCCTTTCTGAAATCTTATCGAGCATTGGTAGAAACTACGCGGCTATAAATAAAGACCTTCTAACGCTAATGCTTCCCACATTGTTATAACTTTCGTTAAACAACTTTGACGATATTTGAGCACCTGTAGACTAAAATTCAAGCACACGCAATATCTAGAATGCGAATTTTTTTTAGCCAATTGTTTTAGTGGGTGCCTCATCACAGAATGTTGGCTCTTCGTAGTTAAGTTGTTGCGGAGTGTCAAGCGCTTAGTGTTAAAGAAATCTGAAGGGCGTAGAAAGTGCAGTTAGGTCACTTTGATATATTTGTTGTGCAGTCGTAAAATTTCACTTACCCGTACCAAGAAATTGGTGCGAAAGTATATCAACAATGAACAGCAGCGCCAGTAGAGCACACTCCAATGCGCCTGGTTGAGCACAACGAGGACTAATGCGTGACTATACGCGAGGGGGTAATTAATTAAAATAAAAAGAACTACCCAAAAATAAAATGCTCGTAAGGTCTTGATTTCAATAGCACTCAAACAGGGCAACAATTCATTTTACTAGGCTACTTGTTCGCATATAAGAAAGCACCTTACTCATTTTATCTGTCCGGCCGGCTTATCGCAGAGTTTAATTATAAACAAGTGACATACCTTCACGTGCACCCAAAGAATCGTGCGCGTGCGCTTATGCATTCCCGACGGCACACAAAGCGTCTGTCTGGTATCGAACCCGCAGCCTCCTCGCAGAGCAGCAGGACCTCACAGCCATTGTGCAACCACAGCGGGTGCAACTGTCACACTCAGTGAGGAGTACTCACATGGTGCAGGCGCGTCGTGGTCGTGGCTCTACAACTGCGAGGCACAAACGAGGCACTTTTACTGATACGCGTGCGCTGGCTATCTGTTTTCCGGTGATCGTTCTTCACCGGCTAACACGACTGTTGCAAGACTCGGTGCAAGATGCGCCTTCGTGTATCCGAACTTTCTAGAATGTTCTCGCCAATTTGTTATAGCCAATGAATCTTGTCTAATAAGACTTCGTGCGCAACGCGAATAGCGGCGCACATTCTGGAACGTAAGTGACCACCAACGATTACGGTAGAATATACGAAACGTCATCTATAGACAGCCGACGCACTTGATCCGTAGATCAGGTTCCGTAGACCGACAACTGGGCTCGCCGCTATCATTGTGCTTTGAATGTTACTTGTTTTCCAGATGGGGAGGCGCATATTGCAAAGCGAAAATTGAAAACAACCAGTTGATATACAACAATAAAAATCAGCCAATGAACAAGCTTCCAGACACAAGTAGAGCTTGAACAAAGTAGCTAAAAAACAAGGGCAGCAGTACAATTACAAAACAAATAAGAGAGAAATAATAAACAAAGCTATCCAGGAAAACGAAGAATGCAGAAATCAAGAACGCAAGCAAGGAATGTTTGGCATATTATTCAAAGAAATCTTAAAATACAGCGTGTCTGTGGCAGCAGTCTTTTCCGCAACTTGACAAACTGCAAATTTTACTCTCAGTAGTTGTTACCTATGCCCCTTCCGTTCAAGAAAGAGTTAATAATACGTGTCTGCTGCACAAATACCGCACAAAAACAGTATATTTCCTGGGTGAACAGAGCACTGGTGCTGGGAGGGCAAAACGAGCTCAGCAGAGCCACAGAATGGGTTGAGAATAGATGGCGCCGCCCTTGCTTTTGACGAGAGGAAGTAATCTTTTGATAGTATTAGTTGCAAGGGAACCTGGCAACACATCTTAATTCAATTTTCCTTCCTACAGATCCAATTCTTAGTAGAATAGAAAAATAAGAGCAAAATGGATTATGATAAATTACGCAAACGAACCCGATGTCCGTCGCAGCACCTTCAACATACAAGTGAAATGCGTTACTCTCAACTTAAATGTTCGTACTTGTGGACGTACACTTTTACTTTCACAAGAATTAGAATTGTGGCGCCCAACAGCAGCAGTGCATTGGGGCTATATAAGCAAAGTTCGTACGCCATGGTTGGTGAGCAATATCAGCTTACTGGTGGCGTCGTTTTCATGCTGACAACAGCTACCGCCAGGTGGTAGTTTGAGCGCCATGTGCTCGGCATGTTGACGGCGTCGTTTTCACTATTACAAGACCTTCCCCTCTGCCGCTGCGATAACTAGTCAATAATTAAACATATTCTAAAACGTGCTGCCGTAATTTCATCGCAGCACTTGCAATGTCATGCCAACGTGGATCGCGCGTTGCATTCCAACGAGTGGTCCTAATGCCGCAGGTCTGCGCCAGGTCCTTTGGACGAAGTGCACGAAACTGCCGCATCAAAATGATTTTATTGGTGCGACACAGCAAACTTTCTCGAGTTCGTCGCAGGCCCCTTTAGTGCGCTGTACAGAGACGTAGCACACATATTACCTGATGTATACTGTGCTGGTAAGAATGAAAATCACATTTACCATTTATTATGATAACTTTATATATATTTCTAAGAAACCGACAGACCAGCTCCAAAAGCCTGCACCTAGATGCTGTGACCAAACAGAGCCTTCAAAAGAACGTGACTATGATGGCGTTTGTGAAAATATAAAGCACCCAGAACACAAAAATATATGTGCTCCCCGTGCGCGATTGTCCTCCACGATAGGCTGGCGACTATACTAGAGTGTCACGGGAGTATAGCCATGGGACAGCGTCACCTCTGATTGTAATATCTCTCCCCGGTACTCGAAATTGACACTGATAACCGCGGCGTATGACATCAACGACCTCTTCACCACATACGTGCTCTGGAGAAGCTGCTGCGTCAGCAGACGAAGGCACGAATAGCAACCAGGCATTCATAAATCAGATGTAGCTTTTCATCGATTTATCATAAACCTATACCAAATTGCGAATATAGGTTGAGCACATTGTAGTACACCAAATAACCGTGTGCTTCACGAGAAAATTTTATGGAAAAATTATGAAGACCTGACGCACGTGTTGCGTTCTATCTGAATCGAAGTTTTCGCGAAGCAGTTCTTCACACACACACACTACCCGCCACCCCCCTCCCGCAGCACTATTCACGCTCCAATAGTTTCACAGATCGAGTAGGTATTGGGACTAGATAAGCATGTGTGGCGACAATCAGCTAACGATTAGAGAATCGGGCTGTATATTAGCAGTGTGAGGTTCTATACCACCATAGAATATTTGATTATTTTAATTTCTGCTTCCTGGTCTATTCGGCAATACAGCAGTACCAGCAGCACACATGGTGAGCAATGTCACGGAGGGTTCGCTAAGAAAGCTTCGCCTTAAAATCGTGCAGTACTCACTCCTGACTCTCGGAACTTTCCGGCCGTCCAGGAGACTGAGCTGTCGCCTTTGTTTCCGGCTTACCGGATATTTCGCCAGAATCTTCTTGGCTTGGTGGTCCCCTGTGCCGGGAACAGTTTTCGAAATGCTCTGGTATAGTGTCAAGAATTGGCCGAGTTGGTATTTTATTCTCAAACTGGCACAGTGCAGCAAGAAAATGAAGAAACAGCCGAGCTGGCCGAAAGAACAAGCAGAGCTGTGCCTTCCACATGATTTTATTAGAAGATTGCACAAAATATATGGCCACAAGGGAGCATCATACAAACGTTAAAACACGTCTTAAAGCATCAGACTCAGATAGAACAACACCATTAATAGTCGCAGAACAGGTGCGCTTCTTTCGTGCACAGTGGAACTAATGAAGGGCCCTATAACGGAAACTGTTCTGATATTTCTTTATTCCAATCTCCTGACGTCAAACTTACGTAACCACCGACGCGAGCATCGGGCGGTGACCCGCAGCGTTACCATCACCATCATCAGCAGCAGCAGCCTATTTTATTTCCACTGCTGGACTGAGGCCTCACCCTGTGATCTCCAATTACCCATGTCCTGCGCCAACCGATTCCACCTAGGGCCTCCGAATTTATTTCATCACCCCACCTAGTCTTCTGCCGTCCTCGACTGTTCTGTTGGCACCCATTCTGTAACTCTGTTGGTCCACCGGTTACCTAACCTACGCATTACATGACCTGCCCAGCTCCATTTCTTTCTCTTAATGTCCATTAGAATATGGGCTATGCCTGATTGCTCTGATCCACACCGCTCTCTTTCTGTCTCTTAATGTTATGCTTAACATTCTTCGTTCCATCGCTCCTTGCACAGTCATTGTTTTCGCGCTTCTTTCTCAGTGTCCAAGTATGTGCCCCATATGTCAGCACTGGTAGAACGCATTGATTGTACACCTTTATTTTTAATGATAATGGTAAGCTTCCAGCGAGGATCTGACAATGTCTGCCGAATGCGCTCCAGCCCATTTTTATTGTTCTGTAAATTTCTGCCTCATGATCAGGGTCCTCTGTGAGTAATTGAACTAGGTAAACATACTCCTTCACAGACTCTAGAGGTTGACTGGCGATCCTGAACTCTTCTTCCTTTGGCCGGCTGTTTATCATTATCTTTGTCTTCTGCATAATAATCTTCAACCGGAAGAACCCAAAAAAACGTTCGCGTTTAAAGGAGGTCATTTTTCTTTGCTTTCAAAAGGATGATGATGGATATTGTTTCTTGGCGCAAGGGCCAGAAAAAGCCAAAGAGCGCCATGACATTTGCTGATGAATGGCAACGAGTATCAATGAATATGGCGGGAATCGAGTGGCTGTGTATTGGCCTAAAATATTCGATGTAGATGGTGTAAAATATGTATCTATTAAAATAATGTCAATGAAAGGTGACTCTTATGGTTGTAAAAGTACGTTGTGAAGGATTAGATACCAAAACATGTGAATTTATAGCAGCACCAGTGCCTCTGTAGAGCCCTTCAGCGCAAGGGCTGCGAGGCATGGGCTCTGTAAGTGATTTCATTTCAGCTACAGTCTCTAAGCAGAGGCTGTGCTACAAATAGCCTGGCCAAATGATTTCTATGGTATTAGTTTCTTCTAAGAACTTGAGTACTGATTTATAATTAAATAGAGGGTCATTGCCTAAAAAGAATACTGGGTGCAGAGGTATATTATGAGGAAGGGAAGAACTTTTTTCTCTCCTCTTCTAATAATAGGCACTGAACGAGAACATGAAGGACTGTTAGTGTACTTCCACATCTAGTGCATGTCGGAGGGTTAGTTCCAGTTAGAACATACGAGTGAGTGCTATAGGTGTGCCCAATTCTTAACCTACAGAGCAGTACTTCCTGATGTCTTCTCGTTTTCTCGGAGATCCAGTTTCCTATTTTCGGTTTGATTAAGTGCAGTTTGTTGGATACCTGAGTGTCCCATTGTCGTTGCCAGTATTTCCGCAGTTTATGCTGTAAAAAATGGCTTAAGGTCTGTGTAGGGTACTGGTATATTATTGTTTGCATCACAAAAAGGTACGGATGTAGCCCTTTCGTCAGCAGTTACGTTGCCCTCTAGTCCTCTGTGGCCAGGCACCCAACAAAGAACAATCATTTGGTTCGACATGTATGCTGAACATAGAAGGTTGTAGACTTTATTAAGGATAGAGTTTTTGTGTTTTCGTAGATTTGATATGCAACTAACAACGCTTAATGAGTCTGTGAATATGACAGCCTTTGTTATACCTGTCTGTTTTATATGTTTCACAGCAGAGAGGATCGCGTATGCCTCCGCTGTGCAAATACTGGTGTTTGGATTCAATGCACCGGACGCTGAAATTGAAGGTCCGAGTGTAGCATAAGCTACACCATAAGTAGACTTTGAAGCGTCTGTATAAAACTCTGCGCAGGAGTACTTCGCCTGGAGTTCGAGAAAGTGTGAATGTATATGCACCTCAGGCGCATGTTTTGTTATTGTGACGAAAGACATATCACACTGGATAGTCTGCCATTCCCAAGGTGGTGCAAGGTTAGTGGTAGTCATTAGGACTGTTTCACAATGTTGAATACCGGTTTCATTAGCCACTTGTTCTAAGCGCACAGACAGATGAGCTCGAACAGATGGGCGGTTATGATGAAGTCTTGCAGAAGACAAGCCAAGGACAGTTGGGTAGCACGGATGTTCGTTATTCGATTTACATTTTAAAAAGTAACAAAAGCTTAGATATGTTCTGCGTAGGTGTAAAGACCATTCGTTCGCTTTGACATACAGACTTTCCACAGGGCTTGTCCTAAATGCGCCTGTTGCCAGCCGTATACCTAGATTGTGGACTGGGTCGAGAATTTTAAGAGCACTGTCCGATGCGGATTGGTACACCACGGCTCCGTAGTCGAGGCGTGATCGTACAAGGCTCTTATAAAGGCTAAGCAAACACCTCCTGTCACTGCCCCAGTTTGTTCGGGAAAGTAGCTTAAGCAGGTTCATAGTCTTCAGGCACTTCGCTTTAAGATGTTTCAAGTGGGTAATGAAATCAAGTTTTGTGTCCAAAATAATACCTAAAAATTTATGTTCAAGGCTGACCGATAGTCGTTCTCCATTAAGGTCAATGACGGGTTCCGGTGTCATGCCTCTCTTGTTTGAGAAGAGAAGACATGTGCTTTTTTGAGGGTTAAATTTAAAACGATTTTCTTTTGACCATTTTGAGAGTTTGTTTAGGCCAAGCTGCAGCTGTCTCTCGCAGATGCTGAGATTGCACGACCTAAAAGCTATCTGTAAATCGTCCACATAAACCGAGTAAAAGAGTGTGCGAGGTATGATGGTATGCAAGGAGTTCATTTTCACAATGAAGAGTGTACAGCTCAGCACTCCACCCTGCAGTACACCTGTCTCCTGTGAGATTGATCGAGACTGCACATTACCAACTCTAACGTGAAATGTTCTGTCAGACAGGTAGCTCTCAATAATGGTCAGCAAGTTGCCGCGTATACCCATTCCAGAAAGATCCCGAAGGATCCCGAAGCACCACGTAGTGTCGTATGCCTTTTCCATATCAAGGAATACAGATGCGACACGCTGTTTGTGGATTAAGACTTCACGGATGTACATTTCCATGCGGACAAGCTGGTCTGTCGTCGACCTACCTTCCCCGAAACCACATTGGTATAGGTCTAATATTTTGTTGGTTTCAAGATAGTGAAGCAAGCGATTATTCACCATCTTTTCAAAGAGTTTGCATAAGCAGCTTGCCAATGCTATCAGCCTATAACTGTTTGCCAAGGAAGGGTCCTTACCCTGTTTCAGAATGGGAAGTATAATAGCCTCTTTCCAGACAGAGGGAATCTGGCCGGAAGACCATATACCATTGTAAAGAAAAAGAAGGGTTTTTGTGTTTCAGATGGCAGCTGCTTTAACATTTCATATATTATGCGGTCAGAGCCTGGGGTAGATTTGTTGCAGCCGTTTAGTGCTGCTTGAAGCTCTGCTATACCAAATGGTCTATTGTATGCCTCACATTTTGCACTTTTTCCTACTAATGGCTGCCGTTCTATTCGTGTTTTATGTCTTTAAAATGTGTCAGAATGTTGTGACGAACTGGATATGCGTTCAATATGGGCGCCTAGATAGTTCGCCTGGTCTTCTATACTATCTCCCTGTGTATTTACTGAGGGTAGCGAGTAAGGTTGTCGGCCTTTTATTCTGTGCACTCTATTCCAGACCTTTGTCTCATCCGTGTAAGAGTTAATTCCTGATATATATTTTTGCCAACTCTCTCTTCTAGCTTGTCGGCGCGTTCTCCCTCCCTGAGATTTGACATGCTTGAAATTAACAAGGTTTTCTGCAGTCGGAGAATCGCGCAGCAACCCCCATGCTTTGTTCTGCTTTTTACGCGCGTTACGACACTCCTCGTTCCACCACGGAACACGGCGCTTGTTAGATGATCCCTTTGTTCCTGGGATACATTTGGCCGCGCCATCAATCAGAAAAAAGGTGAAGTATTCAACCGCAGCTTCCAGGCTTAGAGCAGAAACGTCAGCCCACGATATGAGAGTAATTTTTCGGAACTGTTCCCAGTCAGCTGACTCAGCATTCCACCGAGGACACTGTGGGGGACATTCATTCATCTTCGATGTAGACAAAACAATCGGGAAATGGTCGCACCCGTATGGATTTCTAATAACATTCCATTTAAGATCAGGTAAGGGTGGGAGATGCAATACTGAAGTCTATAGAGGAATAGGTCTTATGTGCAGTATTATAATATGTAGTTGCCTTACTATGCAAAAGGCATGCACCAGATGAGAAGAGAAACTGTTCAATCAGTCGACCTCGCACATCGTAATGAATGTCGCCCCATAGGTTGCTGTGTGCATTGAAATCTCCTAGAACCAAATAGGGTTGGGGTAATTGACCTATTAATGCATGGAATTCATGTTTATGGAGCTGATAATGCGGGGGTATGTATACAGAGAGCAGACGGTAATAAGTTTGTTTAGAAGTATAGCTCGAACAGCCACTGCCTCTAGGGGCGTTTGTAGTTGATGTTGACACGCTATACCTTTATCGAGTATAATGGCTACACCGCCAGATGATGCGATGGCATCATCCCGATCTTTACGAAAAATAACATAATGACGAAAAAAGTTAGTGTGTTTAGATTTAAGATGGGTTTCCTGTACACGCAGCACTTTTGGAGTGAGTTCGTAGGGAAGTTCTTGAACATCATCAGGGTTTCTGAGGAGACCTCTGACGTTCCACTGCATAATTAGCGTGTCCATAATGAAGTTAATTTGGTGCTGTGTGTACGGAAACGGAAGTTATGCCTTAGATTACAAAGCTCTTTCGAGGCCCTGTAATCGGGCTTTTGCCCTTTTAAAAGCGTTCGAGGGAGCCTCGCTGCTCTTTAGGCGTTTGGTGCGCCTTCAGGACAGGTGTAGTGTCCATTGCCTCTAGTGAGGAGCCGGACACGTGCTCTTGAGAGCGAGAAGCTTTCCGAGTGGGTCCTGCCTCGGAAGGCAAGACCCTTGCGCCCACCAGCCCGGAGGTCAATCGGGCTCCCTGAGGGATTTGGCTGCGCCGGCTGTTGCCAGCGCTGGAAGGGGCCGGGGAGGTTGGGGCAGCCTCGGCTGCGCCCACCTTCGGGCTCGATGGTCCCTTCTGCTGCGTTGACGGAGCAGCGCTTGCGGCAACCACCGCGGCGGCTGATGGCGTAACTGCCGACTCACTGCTTGTGGGTCGAACAGCCGCCGGAGGCGTTGTGACGCTGCCCCCTGACGCGCCACTTCGGCATAGCTGGTCTTAGGAAGGTATGCAACCCGCCTGCGTGTCTCTTTGAATGATATGTTTCCTTTACTTTGATTGTGACTATTTCTTTTTCTTTCTTCCAAGACGGGCATGACCGCGAGTATGCGGCATGCTCGCCATCACAGTTCACGCAGTGTGGAGCGTTTTCGCATGTTTCAGAGGCATGGTCACGGGAACTACATTTTGGACATGTCTGCCGGCCTCGGCAGTTCTGGGAACTGTGGCCGAAACGCTGGCATTTGGAGCAGCGGAGAGGATTTGGAACATACGGCCTGACCCGGAAGAATGCTTGAGAAGAAAGTCAGTACAAGGTGCTTGGTTTTTATCTCCTTCCCGTCGCGCCTTAGCATGGTTCTTTTAACATTGATCACGTTTTGCTCACTCCAGCCTTCCAACAGTTCGGCTTCTGTGAGCCCCACCAAATCGTCGTCAGAAACAACACCACGGCTGGTGTTCATATTTCGGTGTGGGGTTACTGTTACTGGGATTTCCCCAAATGACTCAACTTTAGGAAGATTTTCAAACTGTTTCGGATCGCGGAGTTCCAAAAGGAGATCGCCGCTAGCCATTTTGGATGCTTTATAGCTGTACCAAGAGTTTCAGTGAGATAATTAGACACGAGGAAAGGAGAAATCATTCTCATGGCCTTTTCAGATTTGTTTGAACGAATTACATGGGATCGCGGGAAGTTTTGCCGTTTGTTTCCAAGAAATTGGAAAATATCTTCGGTGCGCCCTCGTTTCTCAGGGCGATCAGGTAGTCGGGGAAAAGAAGTGGCCATTAGAAGTATGGTGTTTTCGGCAGGGATAGCCGCCGCCCACCATGGAGCCCAACCAGGGGACGACACAGGACGGGAATATTCAGTTCTGCGCACGCCAGCGGTACAACCCCGCTATAACCGAATACATATGCCGAAGAATGCATATAGTGCACAAGGTTAACCCTCGCTGCCTACGAAGCCGGAAGTAACACGAAAATGAAAAGAGGACAGGAAAGATTGAAAATGAGAGAAAGACGAAGGTTGGAGGGAGAGAGAGACAGGAAAAGGC
Source organism: Dermacentor variabilis (assembly GCF_050947875.1). Taxonomy (NCBI): domain Eukaryota; kingdom Metazoa; phylum Arthropoda; class Arachnida; order Ixodida; family Ixodidae; genus Dermacentor; species Dermacentor variabilis. Next base: position 25,344,878 of record NC_134574.1, read on the forward strand.
AACTACCGATTTCCCCCGGGTGGGTCAGTCCGGGGGTGTCGTCTACGTGAAGCAGAGGCCAAAGAGGTGTTTTGCCTCCGCCGGGTGGCCTTAAAGGTCCAAACACCCGGCATTGACTCAACCCCCAGGATCCCCCTTTCCCAGGACACGGCTAAGCCGCGCACGGCTACACGCGCGAGGGTCCAACCCTCGTGTGTTCGGGTAAGTGGTGTCGCAACGCACCAAACGCCTCCTTACGCAGACGCCCCTGCGGGGGCTTTCAAAAGGAATAACATTTTGCCTAGATTTAGCGCTTTTCCTTATCCAATTGGCTGTCAAGAGTGAAAAGCACGCTGAAATGGAGATGATTTCGATGGGACCAAGCCAGCTCACTTAAAAGTAGATAACCGGATGAAAAGGGTGGGGCCGACGTCTGCGTATGGTCCGCTTTCCTTTAGTTAGCTTGCGGTGGCTTGTCTAAAGTCGCGGTGGCGTGCAACGGACAGTTAAAAATGCCGCTAAAACGGTTCCTCAGCAAAGATGAATTGGCTGAGCGATGTCGTATACGTGTCAAAAGGACTCCATAACGTTAAACGGCCACGCAAAAAGTTTTGTGATACGTATATAAACCCTGCGCTCTGGCAGGTGTGAGTAGCCAGTGCCTGAGCGATCGGCTGCAGCCATCTTCTATTCCTTTCGGAACGGCGCAGTCTCCTGGTGTTCAGAAAAAAAATCCAGTTTTGTTCCACATATTAATGCATCTTTAACACGTACACGGAACTTTGACGCGATGAATTCTCGCGGTTTTGCGACGTCGACTGACAAACAGGTATAGTGGGTGCAGCCTGAACCTTTTGACCAATAGCAGAGGGTTATTGACAAAAAGGCATTGAATAAGAACTAATTATTTTTCTTTTGTTCAGTCGAGTCATGCACGTTCAGTCGAGTGTGCACGTCATGTCAAATTGGCAGCTATCGTGGTTTTCGTGACGTCGCATGACAGACAGGAGAAGTTGGGGTGGTCCAAAAAAGTTATGACTAATGGAGGAGAGCTAGTTGCGGAATTGGAATAGAAAACCCAGGAATAGCCTTACGTTATAGCGCCCCAAGAAATAATAGTTGCTGCGGATACAAGGACAAAGAACTCTCTCTTATATAACTTTCCGTACCTGATCATGGCGTGCGCAAAACCACCGTGCATTTGCGATGAGTTAAAGGGTAGACTTAAAGAAATATTTTTAAAGAGAAGCTACATTATACTTTACTGTTACACGACCTGCTTATTAGGACGAAAATGTTTTATGCCGGGTTTCACCATCAACTTCCTGTTACGGATGTGACGTCGGCACGAACGCGTAAAATATGCTCTCTCTTCACAGTGATGGCGCCGCCATCTAGGAGCGGTGAAGCTAAGTACTACATCATGACACCAACGATAGCCCACAGTGAACGCTTCGATAGTTTCAGCACAGCGATGGCTCCGACGCGGTGTAGCTTGGCGTAGGCGGTGTTGGCCTTCTGCTGAGGTGACGACGCAGTCTCCGCTCATGGTTTGTCTTTCGCGTCCAATTAGCCTGTGAGGCCTCGTCGCCTGCGGAGTACAGCTTCAACATGCACCAGCAGGGCTTACACGCCAACCTCCTGCTTCGCTTGCGATGACACAAGCTAACTGCTGCGTTAAGCGGTGCAGAAAGACAATGACGTCGAAGGACGAATCTCGCTTTGCTCCGGAGAGAGACACGCAAGCGTGAACCAGTACGCCTTCGTACGTTCGAGGCTCACGCTAGCAACTCTACTACTTGCATTACTAAATTAGCGCGCCGCAACTCAACTGGCTGCCCAGGACACTACGAAGCCTGGCCAAAATGCTCATACCTTCGCAGAAGCGGCTCTGCATCAGGTCGCCGCTCGCAAAGCAAGCCCGCAACGCTGTGGCCGACCTGCAAATCATGCCCCTTTCGCTGCAGCGGGCCGTGAGTTCACGAAGCGAACGTGCAGGAGCTTCGGTGAAGACACGTTTCGCTTTCGTCTTCTTCCGACTGCTATGAAAGGGGGATCAACCATGTTTTTCGTAATTATTTTCTCAGTGCGAACATTTTTTTAAACGCGTGTACTGCATCTTCAGGTGCATTTGTGGGAGAGACGCATGCTATTCAGGCCACAAATCGCAATGTCCAGGACGCTAACTGAAGACTCACTATTTCATTTTCCCATTATTCACTTGAATACTACTACTGGTAAAGTGGTGGTCACTTAGCAGGGATCACAAGTCTAACACCACTTTCGAGATATCTGCCCTTGAAGAGTGCTACGAAATACATTCGCTTTCGAGCTAACACTGTGCCAAAAATGTGCGTCAAGCATTTCGGTATTATGTTAACTGTACGGAATATTCAAATTATAACCCTTCTTTTGTAGAACACAACACAATTTATTTCCGCCAATCAGTAAGGTGGAAGAGGTTGGGAAAAAGTGGACGTGCTTGACGGGGTTCCCGACCCATTTAAAGCAGGCAGCGTCAGGACACTATTGACGTTCCCGCCCTGAATAATAACAGGAATGCAGTTGAGCTTGCTGAATATACAATAATAATGAACCAAAAAAACAACTTCATATTAGCCTACGCAGTTTACGAAAAGAAAAAAGAGGACGAAGAAGAAATATGGCTAGTTTCTAGTTGACAAACGTACAAACTAGCCATTCTGAAAGCCCATATCCTGAATGTGATGCTGGCCTTAAGGTCTATTCTAAGTAGACGTGACTTCACTACTGCTGAATTTGAATTTTTCATTTGGAACTAGTTGCCTATGGCGAATAATAAAAGAAATATTAGTGAATATTCTAGTTAACCTGCTGGATTCTGCGATTTATTGCGCAAGTAACGCCCACCTCAGCAAGTAATTCACCTCAGCCGCCCGCATTGTGCCATATACTCCATACGACATTTTTAAGAAACTGTTTTAAGAAATGTAAGAAATTTGAAGAGATTTGAAGAGCGCGATATGATACTTTCAGGTATTCGGCTATTTGAGCGTAACCCAGAGCACAAGCTTGATTGGTCACAATATAGAAAACACTCAAGTCCGATCTTTGCCACATGCTACCGAGAAAGTACAACAGAAGCTGTGGCGTCCCTTTTTGCCTGTTTGTCTGGCCCAGGAAAAGAGCACCCATTTAGACAGAAACAAAAGTTGAATATCGAATACAGACATATTTGGCCATTCTTGCATGCTGTTATTACGAAAAAGAAAACTCGAATCCCCCCCCCCCCCCGCCCCAGAATGCACAACCTAAAATATTTTTATTGTACCATTAGCATAAACTGAAACACCAACAGGAAATAAGCGATCAGAACGCCTGTCGCGTGTAACTCCATTTAACTGCGAGGTCTGAACGTTCTGTAGCCTGTTTCTAAGCTTAGAGCACTCTGAAGTATCATTTTGGTAGTTTCAATTCGGCAACTAATACAGATAAAGGTGAACCTGGAAACGAAACAGTGCATTGAAGTAGTTTCCTAATCGTTCAATTTTGACGTTGTGCTGATAGCTCTGACAGCAAAACACGGAGTAACTCATAATGACCATCGGTTATCTTCCCTCCTCATTACATGTCCTGCCTATGCCCATTTCTTTTTCTTGATTTCAACTAAGATGTCATTAACTCGCGTTTGTTCCCTCCCCCAATCTGCTCTTTTCTTATGCCCTAACGTCACACCCATCATTCTTCCTTCCATAGCTCGTTGCGTCTTCCTCAATTTAAGTGGAACCCTTTTCGTAAGCCTCCAGGTTTCTGCCCCGTAGGTGATCACTGGTAAGACACAGCTATTATACACTTTTCTCTTTAGGGATAATGGCGACCTGATGTTCATTATCTAAGAATGCCTTCCATATGCACCCCAGCCCATTCTTATTCTTCTGATTATGTCCGTCTAATGATTCGGATCCGCGGTCACTGCCTGCCCTAAGTAGATGGATTCACTTACCGCTTACAGTGCCTCGCTACCTATCGTAAACTGCTGTTCTCTTCCGAGACTGTTAAACGTTACTTTAGTTTTCTGCGGATTAATTTTTAGACCCACCCTTCCGCTTTGCCTCTCCAGGTCAGTGAGCATGCATTGCAATTGGTCCGCTGAGTTACTAAGTAAGGAAATATCATCAGCGAATCGCAACTTACTAAGGTATTCTCCATTAACTCATATCCCCAGTTCTTCCCAATCCAGATCTCTGAATGCCGCCTGTAATCACGCTGTCAATAGCAGTGGAGAGATCGTATCTGCCTGCCTGACGTTTTTCTTTATTGGCATTTTGTTGCTTTTTTTATGGAGGACTACGGTGGCTGTGGAGCCGCTATAGATCTTTCAGTGTTTTTACATACGGCTCTGCTAACCAGACACTCACACCATCCACTGTGAACACTTCCAAGCACCAACCTTGACTGTGCTTTTTCTAAAGCTATTGCATGTCACGCAAACATTGTACCTGCAAGATTCCAGGCCACCGACATCCCCGCGACACCTCCATGGACATTGCCAAGACCACTAGTGAGGCTTCAGATACCCGGAATTAGGAAGAAATCTCACGTTTCCTCCATTGGCTTGAAGCAGCTCACCCTGTCCTATATATTTGCATTATATAGTGGGACTGTACAAGTATATACCAATGGTTCGGTCACGCCATCTGCCACAATGGCCGCATTTATAATCCCACAACTTGGAATTCCTCAACGATTTCGATTAGACCACAAATCGGCATCTACGGCTGCGGAACTTGCGGGAATACGGGAGGCTGTCCGTTTTAAGAGAACGCAGACACCCCATAAATGGACGATATTGTGCGATGCCAAATCAGCGCTACAGGCGCTAAAATACTTTTTAAAGAAAGGACCATACTATCTGCTCGTGTTGGAAATGGCCGAAGTTTATCACAGTGCCGAGTTAAGTGGCCCCGTGATCACCTTTCAATGGGTGCCTAGCCATTGTGGTGTTTTTGGTAATGAACTCGCTGACAGTGAGGCAGCATCAGCCTCCTCTTCCTCTGTTGAAGTACGGATTGCCTACTCGCGACCTGACACCAACTCCATGATCAAGGCACTCATGCAGGCCCTTACAAAGGCTTACAGAGCCCACTCTGATGACATTCACAGACGTCTACGTACGATTGACCCAGACGGTAAATTCTGCTTGCCCCCGAAGCTTACATGGAGCAAAACATCATTGCTACACAGGATTCGGCTCGGCGTTGCTTTCACCCGTCGCTACGCACACATCATTGGCCAATCGAACAGCCCTGATTGTGTACACTGCCAGATGCCCGAAACACTGCAACACGTACTGTGCGACTGCCCAGCATATATGCTGGAGTGAAGGACACTAGACAGTTTCCTAGCCAGCGTTGGCAGACAACTACTGTCGGAGGAAGCTATCCTCGGCGCAAGGCCTGACACTGCAATTTCAATGCGTGCAACAAAACTATTGTTGAAGTTCCTGCAGGACACCAAGCTCGACGAGCGGCTCTAGCGAGGCAACTGTCTCATGTGCATAAGCACTCACCACTTCTCTTATCATCATCATCCATCCCAATACTTTCACTCCCCTTCCCCCTTCCCCAGTGCAGAGTAGCAGACTAGAGCGCACTAGCTCAGGTCGACCTCTCTGTCTTTCCTATCAATAAATTCTACTTCTTTTACATACGGCTCGTCTACACCCTGATTCTGTAATGTGTCCATGACTGTTGAGGTTTCGACAGAATCAAACGCTTTCTCGCAATCAACGAAAGCTATATATAAGGGTTGGTTATATTCCACACATTTCTCTATCACCTGATTGATAGTGTGAATGTGGTCTATTGTTGAGTAGCCTTAACGGAATCCTGCCTGGTCCTTTGCTTGACACAAGTCTAAGGTATTCCTGATTCTATTTGCGATTACCTTAGTAAATAGTTTGTAGGCAAGTGACAGTAAGCTGATCGGTCTATAATTTTTGAAGTCTTTGGCGTCCCCTTTCTTATGGATTAGGATTATGTTAGCGTTCTTCCAAGATTCCGGTACGCTAGAGGTCAAGAGGCATTGCGTATACAGGGTGGCCAGTTTCTCTAGAACAATCTGCCCACCATCCTTCAACAAATCTGCTGTTACCTGATCCTCCCCAGCTGCCTTCCCCCTTTGCATAGCTCCTAAGGCTTTCTTTACTTCTTCTGGCGTTACCTGTGGGATTTCGAATTCCTCTAGGCTATTCTCTCTTCCACTATCGTCGTGGGTACCACTGGTACTGTATAAATCTCTATAGAACTCCTCAGCCACTTGAACTATCTCATCCATATTGGTAACGATATTGCCGGCTTTGTCTCTTAACGCACACGTCTGATTCTTGCCTATTCCTAGTTTCTTCTTCACTGTTTTTAGGCTTCCTCCGTTCCTGAGAGCCTGTTCAATTCTATCCATATTATAGTTTCTGATGTCCGCTGTCTTACGCTTGTTGATTAACTTAGAAAGTTCTGCCAGTTCTATTCTAGCTGTAGGGTTAGAGGCTTCCGTACATTGGCGTTTCTTGATCAGATCTTTCATCTCCTGCGATAGCTTACTGGTATCCTGTCTAACGAAGGTACCACCGACTTCTATTGCACACTCCTTAATGATGCCCACAAGATTTTCGTTCATTGCTTGAACACTAAGGTCCTCTTCCTGAGTTAAAGCCGAATACAGGTTCTGTAGCTTGATCCGGAATTCCTCTATTTTCCCTATTACGGCTAACTCTTTCATCGGCGTCTTATGTACCAGTTTCTTCCGTTTCTTCCGTTCCCTCCTCACGTCTAGGCTAATTCGAGTTCTTACCACCCTATGGTCACTGCAGCGCACATTGCCGAGCACGTCCACATCTTGTGTGATGCCAGGGTTAGCGCTGACATTTATTTGAGCACAAAGTTGTGCTGTCTAGTTGCTTAGTGCTGAGTAGTCAAGGAAGTGGGACCAGTAAACTATCTCCAATAGCAGCTTTTAACACGATTAGCCTGCTTAGAATCCTACGGTATGGACCAGTGGAGCATGCTTAGGATACTTCATGCCCTCTTCGGTGCCTAACATCTTTCTAATAATGTGTATGCTTTATTCAGGCACAAATTCTTTTCGGATCAGCACTGCTGTCTTATGGCTATCATACATCATACGTATGGGCTATCATAGACACCATACCGGATTAACTAAGGGCTAATTCCTGCCACCTGGAGTTCATAATGCGATTAGCAATTGTAGAATAATAATAATAATAATAATAATAATAATAATAATAATAATAATAATAATAATAATAATAATAATAATAATAATATTTATTGAGCTTTAAAATAGGCCTATTACTTTGGCGCGTCGGCCGAAATCACTAAGGGGAATCAGATCCACGCTGATCGGATCGCATACCAGCAAAAGGTCATCAGGAAAAGTTGCATGTGCAGTTTCCCTCAAAAAATGAAAGCGTATTTACATGAAATGTATACTTGTACGTGCAGAGTTATACAAGTAGTTGGGGTACATCAGAACCCTTTTCACGAAGGTAATTAACTAATCCATGCTCTGAAGACAGGAAAAATATATTCATGAAGCAAATTAAAAATTATATGTACGTAGCAACTCCTTGTATAATGATCCTACCTCGCGTTAGATTTTAGGGGAGAAAATCTCACATTCGACCGAAACAGTCTAAGCAGTACATGCGGAATGAAAATGACGTAGACACACAAATGATACGCACACCAGTTTGAAAGAACAAAGCATCAAGTGACGGCAAGTTTACACTGAACAGGCTTGACCTCGGGGAAAAGTGAACACTATACGTGACACCTTGAAGTATAGTTCTCAGGAGATAAATAATTTTATTGCGCCACCATGAAGGACAATGAAGTAATGTAGTGAAGTCGCGTTGGGACGACGCCGGCCGCCGGGGAAGCCTAAGGAGCGGGCTCAACCACCGGGGTGCAGAGCGCCGCTGAAGCAGGAGGATTTCCGGTACAGGGCAACTCCGGCGATTTTTTATGTCCACCGATCTCAATAAAATCTTGAATATATGTTCCCTTCGGCACTCTAATTATCTGTGCCAAAACGAAGCGACTACATGTCACTTAGTTTTCCTGAAATTGAATTTTAAAGATTGATTGTGAGTTCCCAACTCCTGCCCGCGAATGTACACCATTTTACTGGCTACCCTGTTCCTGTGACGTGCGAACATGCAGCGCCGCTCGCCCAGCAGACGACGAAGCGCGTTCCTTCTTCTGCGGCAAGGCGGCCGACAATCATCGTCTTGAAAGATGCTTGTCGCTGCAAGCATTGTTCTTCGGCCTGTGGGCATCGTAGGCGGCAAAGCGATGGGTGGCAGCTAGTGTTGCGCTGACGGTTGCTAGTACACAGCAGCGGCCACAGAAGCAGGTTCCATCTTCGGCGGCCACTTGCATGCAATGATGGGTTTTAATCTTGGCTTCTTATCGCTACGACTTGGGATACAGAAGGGGATCTCAAATAGACCTTGCAGATGCACTGTCCAGACCGCCTGTTTTAAGTGGAACCGGTATAGAGGAGACCTTCGCTGTTTATGAAACTACGCCACTGACGGCTATGGATGTTGCTAAAGCGACTAAGTATGACAGCACAGTTAGCAAGGTTTAGCGATATACACTGAAAGGATGGCCAGCACAAGTCAAAGACGCTGAACTGGTACCATACTATAACAGACGCACAGAGCTATCGTTGAAAGCAGGATGTGTTACGTGGGAAAATCGTGTTATTGTGCCAACAACGTTGCAACCCTCTGCACGCCGAGCCCGCAGGGGCGTCACGTGCGAAGATGCTCGCACGTAGCCTGCTATGGTGGCCAGGGCTAGATGCAGACATAGAAGAAGCGGCAAAGAGGTGCAACATCTACCAAGCGATGCAATACAGTGCTACTCGTTCACCACTCGATCCATGGCCATTTCCCGCCCGATCCTGGCAGCGAGTGCATTTGGATTTTTTTAGAGCGCAGCTCTTTGGCGTCCGTTCCTGGGTTTCGCGTCGTCGTCGTCGTCGGCGTCGTCGTCGGCCTCGTAACCAGCTCCGCCCCCCTTTCATCCCCCCAGCGCTAGCAGCGACCGACTGATACCGCTGGATGCCGCTGACGCCGCTAGAGAGTCAAGATAACGTGACTGCATAGAACACCGTCGCCGCCATGCAGAAAGAGTATCAGTCAAAGGCATCAGTCAGTCGCTGCTATCTCTTCCCTCCTCCCTTTATCGTGTTGTCCGCTTGCTGCGCGCGCTTCTGCCCCCATCGTTTGCCGCTGGGTGTACAAGCCGCCCCCCTCCGCTTCCGCTTACTGCTGGTTGCTCTCGACGGCGGCGATGAGCCTCCGCTTCGGCGGCGCGAACTGCAGGGTCTTCTCGGCGGCGGCGATGAGCTTCTGCTTCAGCCTCGCTTACTGCTGGTTGCTCTCGACGGCGGCAATGAGCCTCCGCTTCGGCGGCGCGAACGGCAGGGTCTTCTCGGCGGCGGCGCTTAGCCTCTGCTTCCCCCACGGCTGTGACAACCTCGCGAGGCACTTGTATAGATCTCGTCTTTGAGAATCAAGCATTGGTGTACCAAGTCGAACATATATCAGTCTATTTCTCCGACCACAAAGCTTCCTTCATGACTGTCAAGAACTGTTAGTGGAGTCTTTGTTAAAGGAATACGTGTGAAAAATAAAAAAAAAATTCTGTGATAGCGCATACATGTGTTGCTCGATTTCTTTGCCTCAATCTATCCAAAAGGTGAAACAGCTTATTTGCTGCGCTCAAATTTCGCATTAGGAAGTAACGTAATCGTCGGTAATTTTTTTACTTTGAAAAGATGGCATTCCTTTTCTGCGTTGACTCGTTTTCAAAACGCATTGAGGGGTTTCCTATGAGCTCAACCACAGCCGTGAAGACTATCGATCGGTTGCGGAGTTTATTTGCTTCTTACGGATTCCCCGAACAAATAATTTCTGATAATGGACCACAGTTTTCATCGCAGGAGTTCCAGGACTTCCTCTATGCCTTTTGTATCCGGCGCTGGTACAGCCCATCATACACTCCGGAATCCAATGTAGCTGCCAAAAGGTCAGTGCAAACCGTTAAGAGGTGCCTCCGCAAGCAGCTGTTGCACGGCAACAAGGGAGTAAACAGTAGACCGCTGTAGGAGAGGCTGGGCGACTTCTAGCTGACATATCGGACACCTAGCACAGTAATAGGCGAGTGTCCAGTCGAACTGTTTCTGAAACAAACGCCGCCCACGAGACTGTCCTTGCTAAGGTCATCATTTCGAGACAACATGCAGAGCAAGCAGCAAGCGGTAAAATGGCAGCATGACCAATGAAGAACATTTTTCTTTCATTCAGGACAGGAGACTGCGTATATGTGAGGACTGCCAGGCAAGAGAAGGTGTCATGGACCGAAAGGTGTGTGGTGCGGCTAGTTAGGCCAGTGGCATATCTAGTAAAGACGCAGAACACAGTTTGGCACGTTCATGTTGACCATTTGCGCTCATGCCATTTCCAGCACGCAGGATCACACGTTGGTGCGGAGGCCCCAAGAAGACCCGGGACCGAGGACGTTGTGGGTCATCAGGAGGCCCCAACCGCGGCCCAGCAGGCGTATCATGAAGCGGACACGGCAGCACCTCTCCGCTAGGATGCAATAACGCTGGACACGCCACCACCAGATTCCAGGAATTGCCACTGCCTCTTGCCCGCAATCAACATCCTCAGAAGCAAGCCGAAGCGCCTTCCGATCCTCCGCCAGCGCTGCGCAGAAGTCAGCGTGCCCGGAAAACACCAGACCGATATGGGTCTCACGATTTCCGTCACTGAAAATGGTTAATGAAGACGATGATCTTGGGTGAAGGAATGCGATGACGTAACGTCAAGTGTATGCCGTGCCAGTTCGTCAACACGTGCGCTTATATGATCAGAGGATAAGAAACCGCTGCCTATAAAAAGTGCCCTAAAAGAATAAACGCTGATTCCTCGTTCTGCAACGGCCACTGTTGTTTCTGGAGTACGGCTTGTCGGTTGCCGCACGCTACAACAGTCTGGGCTGTCGCTAAATTCTGTCCGTACCTATACCGACGGCCGTTAGTGGTCATCACAGATCACCATGCGCTCTGCTGGCTCTCAATACTTAAAGACCCCACAGGGAGGCTCGGCCGTTGGGCATTGCGATTACAGGAGTACACGTTCTCAGTTGTGTACAAATCTTGCAAGTTCCACACTGACGCCGACTTCCTGTCTCGTCACCTCGTTGAACCATCCAACATCACTGAAACAGACCCCGACAGCTACGTCTTACCTATCACAGACTTCATCCATGTGGGCGAAGAACAACGTAGAAACCGAAAGTTTCTCTCTCATACTGACCGTCTGCAATCTGGCACCCTCGACTCCTCACTCAACATGTTCGTGATTCAGGATCGCGTTCTTTACCGCCGCCACACAATTTGACCACGAGGATATTTTGAATGTGCCCCCAATGCACGGAAAGCGGGCGTTTTTGTAGTTCGGCCCAATCGAAAGGTGGCCGCCGCGGCTGGGATTTGGTCCCGCGACCTCGTGCTCAGAAGAGCAACACCACAGCCGCTAGGCCACCGCGGCGGGTATGATACATAAATTTGAACCAGCTAGCTTTGTTAACGATAAAAATAGTTTCCGAGGTGCATCTCTTGTTAATCTAGTGCGTTACTAAAGGAATGGAAGTGACGGAGAACGAATAGAAATACGAACTGAGAATCCTGCTGGTAACAGCGCAAAATGTAGACAAGAGACGAGACAAGAAGACACCACAAGCGCTTGTGGTGTTTTCTTGTCTCGTCTCTTGTCTACATTTCGCGCTGTTACTATCAGGATGGAAAACCAACAAGCCCAAGCTGCTATTCTAGCGAACTGAGAATGGTGTCAGAAAGGAAGGCACGATTTCTCCAAGCTATTCACTTCGAGCTTGCAAATATATTCAAGCTATCAGACTGAGAAGAATTAGTATGTAGGTGATATTTTCTTCAGCAGCAGCACTGCACACGACTTGCAACAAGAGCTTCCAAGACCATAACCGACAAATTCTGCAGGTAGCTTTGTCCATAGAAATGCTGGCTACTAAGAAAATATTCAGCAGGATTTGGCTTTGATAGGCGATTTGGTAAATACCTATTCACAACGAACAGGTAAACCAGCGAACCGGAATGCTTACGCAAGGAAACCACACGGGACGGGTTTCTCTGCGGACGATCCTTGAAAACTAATGTTTATCGCTCTAGCGCGAAATCTCTGGAAAGGGACTTCCGTTACACACTAAAAAACGGCGAATGGCGCAGGAATAGAGTGAATACATTCGCTACCACTCAAAGCTACCATTGAAATGATTGAATTTACTAGCGAACAAGTCCACTAAGTGTCCTACGTTTATTATCTTCTTCCGTCTCCCCTACGGTCTCAACAGACTGCCCCGAAACCTTGTAGCTTGTAACGGCTGGGCCCCAAGGGGTGCGTGGGAAAATACAGCAGACGCTGAGGTAGCAAGCCAACCCCGCAGTCACTGCAATATTGAGCCGACCCGCTATGCTGTTTCCAGATTATTTACGATGCGTGGTAATGGTTTAAGGTGCTGTTGCTAAGCATAGAGTTTTGGAATGCACTATTTTCGTTTTAAATTTGGTGCCGAAAAAGCACGTGTGTTGCAAAGTGCATTACGTGAGATACAGCGCAAACGGGGCAAGTAATACCCCATTTGCGATGTACCACATATGCAATGCTGTACCAACTAGCCCATCAGTCGGTTCTCTTGCAAGGTGCATGTGCCAATCCAGCCGTTACTGCAATTCATGCTATAAACTCGCACAACGGTCCTCCTGCACGATTGCACATGAAGAACCTTAAAAAAATTGCTGGTCACCTAGGTATACTTGCATGATCCATATTCCAAAGCATTTTGACTTCTCTAATTAATTGGTTGCGTCCATGATACGTGACGCCATACGTTGTCACGTCTCCTTCACAACTGTACCTTAATCCACCTTGCTCTAATTTGTACCAACATTGATACGCCGTAATGTGCTTTTATCCACTTTAATAAACCTCTATCCACCTTAACTCGCCCTAATTCCCTTTATGCCACCTTAAGTCACCTTGCTGTAATTGTTTAGGCCACCTCACTCTAGCGTGGCCGCCAGCTGGTTGCGACGGGACGTGAGCAATCACGCACGCGCTACACGTGGAGCCGCTGTGGCGCCGAGATAGCGTGCTCGTCTCCCGCCCCGGAAGCCCGGTTCGATACCCATCCAAACGCACGTGCACCAAACGTTCTTTTCAAGGGAAATAATTTACTTTAGAGCAACTCTCCTGAGAAATGTAATCGAGCAATTAGTAAGAAAACTTGAGCAACTCACGAAAATGTGATAGAGCGTTTGCCAAAAGAATACAGCCGAGGAAGGCACATGTAGACAGCAGGCGTACAAGCACTCTGTTGCTCGTTACCACAGGAACCGCAAATTATCAGTAAAACTGAGATTGCGCTTTTCGCCATTTCTAATAAAATGAATGCGGGCAAAGTTCTCGTGCTGCGCTGCTTTCTTAAGGCTGTTGTTTCGGCTGACCGTTACTGAATGCGAAATTTGGACAAAGGCAAGATACTGTGCTTCGAACGAAAATGGCCGGCCCGTCCTCATAGCATATCGAGTCCTCAAGGTGAGTGAAGAATTCTACATGCTCGGTGAGTACTCTTGCCAACACTAAGACAGAGGCTGTAATGGTGTCCCTAAGGTGGCGAGGAGCCTCTCGAAAACGGACGCGCAATATGAAGCGAATGCTAAGCCACAAGCTCGACTCAGAGGCACAATCAGACGAAATTTGAGCTATAAAATTGGCTCTGGTCGAATTCTTTTTAGTTTTGTGGTAGTTTATTGGCATGTTTGGGAGCTTTATGGCCTTTAAGCACGAGCGGATGACCTAGTTGATGCAGCGTGTATAATTAGTGCTGGTTTAAGATTGCTCTTAGCAGCAGTTGTGTTAAGGAAATAAAATATATGGTCGTATGCTTGGGGTTTATTGCTTACCGACATGCGGAGTGAAGTAGCTTCTTAAATTTTGGCTGCTCTTAAGAATCGATCCTATGAGATCGACTGGATTAGATGTAGAAGCGCCATCGGGCATATCTCCAACAGGTAATTTCATGCACCGTAGTGCTGCCACGCAGCATTTTTGTTGTTCATTTTTGGAACAGAAATTAGCCGTGCTATGGTTATCCAACTCTTTTTGTACGAGAACTTAGTTTTTGTGTTTATTGGGAACCGCTTTTCGTGCATGTTTCGATCAAAAATTTCTGCCCACACAAACGAAGGTGGTTCCGAAGCCAAAGCTGGGAAGGTCTGTCTAGTGTTTCCGCATTTTCTCTTTAATGAATCAAGTTTCTTTGGCCAGCCGAAACAACGGAGGTCCCGATAGTCTTTGACTATAGGACCTCCTTATGTATAATACGCACATGTCATTTTCTGTATTTTTACCAATTACTAAAATTATTATTTAAGAAAGACTTTCCTCAAACCTATAGTTTACCGTCTAGCGTAAAATATTGCGGGGCATTGCAGAACATTTTGGTAACTGCTGCGTTGGCAAAACACAACAACGCGTGCACGAAGCCTCGGAGTTTGAAATCCGCAAGGCGGCAACTTCCGGGCAATGGTTAGTACTACCGAGTTAATGTAGTTACGAGCCCTAAGAGGCTCCGCGTTCAGCTCTACGGCGCTCGGAAATCAAGTGCCGCGCTTGTGCTACTCACCCCGCGGAAGCTTCCTGATTGGCGCGTCGCGGCTGTGCCGCTCACCGGTCTGCGCGCAGGCGTCCAGTCGTCCTTTCTCCTCTGAAGGCAATCGAGCAAACAGGTGCGTCACTACACTCGTTAAAGCAAAGGAAACCATGCCTACAAAGGGTGTGTCAGCGAAATTGTGCAACCGCTTAAACCTTATCCACATGTTAACTGTCCTCTTCAACAACTCAAATTATTTTTTGCAATAAGCTCAAGTCATTTATCACCAATATCATTTAATGAGCTTTCAAAGTACTTCTTTCAATTGGAAATCTTCGAAGTATTTGTGGTTAAGCCGGTTGGCTGCAAATTATATGGGGTGTTTTGTCATCCTTGAACTTGTTTACTAGATGACCGGGAAATCCTATGAGAAATCAAAATGCGCATTCGAATAATTGTCAAAATTTTACCAATCAAGTTTCTTACTAATTGCTTTACAGCACATAATGGAACATATGGATTGCAGCCGTTGAGTTAGCAAATCATATCCACTTGAAAGATTTCTGAAGATGGCAGGGGCTTCGAGATTTGGGCTTTAGAAGTGGATACGCCTAGCGTACTCACTGGCTATGGGATTCGTAAATGGCAACGTGCGTCCCAAATGAACTATTGTTAAATACTGACTGCAAGTGGGCCTCCTTGGAAAAACAGGGGGTGCGGGCTTCTGCTTCGAATGTCAGCTATTTCCATGCCATGCAGCCGTTTGATACTTCTCATACACCATTGCCACCGCGTGATATACACGCCGCTGTAGTTTACTGATAACAGCAGACTTGTCTGTTTCGGCAATGCCAAAACCTGGTGAGTAGCCCGTAACGGGCACCATATAATGTGTGTGGTCAGGTTAGCAGTCACGTAGTACTGCTTTACTGTGGTTTGCACATAGGGATGATGCAGTTCCTCTTTTGTGAATACCTGTGGAGAACAGGATGCCCGAACCGTTAACTCGCAAACGCAGCCTTGCTAGGCTGAGCAGTTGTCATAAGCGTAGTAGATCTGGGAACGAGCAGGGAGGTCGTTCACGTGCGGTTGCCGGTGTTTTCCATCTGACGCTCCTTCACGCACCAAAGAAGTGAACATTGAAACAAGTTTCGCCACATTTATTACATCTTCAGAATCACGAAACGCGCACAACTGCAGAAAAAAAGGAGTTTTTCCATTCTTGAGTGAGCTTTGTCGATTTTACAGAACATGCACTTCATGCTAGAATGGTATTTATTTATTTATTTATTTATTTATTTATTTATTTATTTATTTATTTATTTATTTATTTATTTATTTATTTATTTATTTATTTATGCAGTACTGCTAGCCTCTAGCTAAGGCTGTAGTAAGGCTGTAGCTAAGGCTGAAGCAGGAGTGGGTGACATAAAAAACAAAACGCAGTCTTCATGCATAAAAGAAAGCAAGACGTAACATGCGTGTTACACAAACCGGCAAGAGTAAGTCGGGAAACGCATTCACGGGAAGCACCTGCTACCACGTTGTGTGCAAGAAAAAGAACAAGTAAAGCACACGCACACCGTGTGGAGCACTGGCGGTTGCAACTGATTTCAAAAATGATTACAACTGAAGTACTCGTACAAAGGTATGAGTAGTTGGGCATTGCACAATGCTGGCTCATTGTCGGTTCCATTCCCGAATTGTCTTCGGAAAGAAAGAATTTGCGAATGTTTCAGTACGACGGGAATATTCCTTTCTTATGATCCGATCTGGTGGCTCGCCTGGACACTGGCTCTATGTATGTGTGTTTGTATGTACCAAGTCTATCGTGGAATAGCAAGTGCATGTACTTTTATTGGTCAGGCTGGAGCCACTTTTGTAAACAGTATGGACTTGCTGTTCTCTTTCTCTTTACAAGAACACTCGCAGAAGTACACCAACTATATGAATGGTATAGAAATGTAACCGCTTTCCCTTGGACAGATTCTAGCTTGTACATGTTGCCTCGAGGGCGCTGATCCCAAACAATTCACCCATGTTCTATCACAGGGTGAACAAAACTTTTATATGCTATAAATTTAACCTCGTGTGTGCACAGTCACAGGGTTCTTCTCAAGTAGCCAAGTTTCCGCACGCCCCTCTTCATATCTTCCGATATGTGCTCATTCTCCGATGGTATAATTACGCCCACATATGTATAGCTGTTTACCACTGCGAGAGGGTTGCCACCTGTGCAGTATGAGAAACTTAACGGCGGTCGCTTCTGTGTTACGGTCATCACAACTGATTGTATTATGTTTATCGTCATTTGGCAATCTTAGCACCATGTTGAAATCTTTTCTAAAGCAATATTAAGCGCAGCCTGGTCGCTGGAATTGTGAATGTCATGACAAATTATGTAGTCGCTAGCATATAGCCTAATTTTTACTGATAGGTTGTGAAGTATGTCGTTAATAAAGATTAAAAAGAACAGAAGCCCGAGAACAGGTCCTTGCGGAATGCCCGACTTAACAGGAGCAGGAGCATAGTGCGCTTTGTCAATTCTTACGCACTGGCTTCGACCACACAGATAAGCTTCGACCCATGCAAGGCGCGAGTTATTTTTAACAGTGGCTTTAGTTTTGAAAGAAGTTGAGGGTGTGAGACGCGATCGAAGACTTTTTCGAAATCTAGAAATATAATGTCGATTTGGTATGAATGTCAATGGCTGCCGAGAAGTCATGAATTAGCTCTGGAAGCACGGTCAGAGTGGAAAGTCCTTTTGTGAACCCATGTGGCCTCTTGTCGATTACGTTATTATTTTCAATAAATGTCGAAATGCAATATGATTGAAAATGATATGCTCAAGGAGCTTAGAACGGGTGCAGAACAATGATATTTGCCTATAAGTGGAAAGCAATGATGAGTTCTCTCCTTTAGGTATGGATGCAATTTTGCTGCACCCATACTTAAAGGGAACGTTTGGTTTGGATAACGAAACGTTGAACATAATATATAAATATTTACTGCACCATTCGGCATACCTGATGAGGAATGCATTAGATACACATCAGCATCTGCAGATCTTTTGGTGTCAATCTTGAGCAAAAGCGGCAGAAGGCCTTGTTCACATACAAAAAAACCTTATTTGGCAGACAGTCGACCACTAGGTTGAAATCTGGCGTTCTACTATCATCATTTATAAATACAGAACAAGAAAATTGGTTAAAGGCTGTCGCGACTTGTGGTGCATTCACATTAGAAATTAAAACATAAATATTTCATGTTTAGCACATATGGCCAATCACTTAATTCGCCACTCGATAAGCAAGTCTGATAAGAACTTTCTCAAATATAATAACAGAAGCGAACTCGCTACATGACAACATACTGATAACGTGAGCAGACACCCAGCCGTATACCTGGCAGCTTGCTTTACTTGAAGTACTTATTCAACTTGTAGTACACTGCAGGTCAAATGAATTTTTTTTAACATGCATACGGCGCGTTTTAAGTTTGTCAGTGCGTTTTTCTCTCTACATTGCCATGCACAATAGCACACACCACCTTCGGAAGCTATACCATGCTCTCATTAAGGTGACCAGTCTATCTAAGAAATGGTCGATTAAAAAATATTTTGTGTGCACTTGGATCTGTGAATAGCTGATCCCCCGACTTTTCGTAAACAGTCTGGAAACAACATCAGCGCTCTAACCGAAGCCTACATATAGTTTATTGAGAGCATTGACGTAGGTGATATTTAATCATCGGCATCGTTCTGTTCTCACGGGGACAAAGAGAGAGTAAATCGGTATTTCTCTAGGCTATTTACGCTCGATCCAACGGTCATACAAGAGTATGGTAGTCGGCGGTTGTGCCGTTTACTAAATAATGCAACATTAGACTTTGCCATTACACTTTTAAATGACTATCTTCTCCCGCTGTGGTGCGCAAGCATCTACTTGCCAGAGTGGCGCTTCCTTGACGCCTTGTTCTCTCGGGGCCCGGCCCTGCGGCAGCCGTCGGGCACATTTTGTCCGGAAATGGCCTCCGTGCAGGTGCCGTCCTTGTGGTCTAGCGCCACATTGGCATCTGAAGAGAAAGGATCAGCAGTCGCGGGTTTATCCTTGAACGACGGACGCGTGCTGCGCCAGAGCGGCTGTATTTTCCCCACTGAAGTAACGTCACAATTTCCCAAAATACGACGTGACTATACACAAGGGAAATGAAATTTCAGCTCCAGAAACAGGCAACCGTAAGTACTGCGATGAGAAAGAACTGTCAGATGAGTGATTTTCAGCGTTCACCTAGCCACGATAGCGGCGATCAGACGCAAGCTAGCTGGACGAGCTGGACATGGTATGATCAACGTCACCTCTATACTTTGATCCTCGCGCAAAGACGGAGTCGCCGACGCACACAAGGGAAGCGAAGACTCGCGGTAATGTTCACGCATCGGGCACCATCACAAAGATTCAGCCTACCTGCATGGTAGCTCGTCATCAGTCAAAAGCACGCATTGGGGATATTCAGAATGCACAGTGACCTGGCAAAACCAGCAGCAATGTTCGCCAAGGCACACTTGTGAAGTGCCTGTGTGGCGGCCGTGGCCGTGTGTCTATTCAAGACTCTAAAATGACACAATCACCTTCATCGTCCAGACATTACAACGAGCCAACTTCAACGTTCCTTCTCTATTAACCAAGTCACATCTTCTGGTTTTTAACACCCTCGGATATGCGCCCGGATAGCATTCTCAAAAGGCATACTGCTTTCAAACCGAAACTATCGCACAGCATCTTACAGCGGTTATGTGCGCTTGAAACCTGAACCACTTACCCTAAACAATCACTCATACTCTTTTGAATTTTCGACTGGAGCCTCTCAGGTGGTGGTGGTAAACATTTATTACTTGAGCCTTTTTACAAGATTACTTGTGAGTGGGCTCAGGAGTGCGTATGGTGGTAGGGAGTTTGTGGCCCTCGGCGACCCTCAGAGCCCAGTCCACCAGCCATGTTTGGTCGGCTATGTTGGAGCTAGACACCGCGGTTTCCCGTCGCTCGACGTCGGTGAGTTGCCATTCAGAGGGTGGCTGGAGCTCAAGGCATACGAACATTATGCAATTGAAGTTGGCTCTAGGCGCGCCGCAGAGCATACCTTCCTGTCTGTGTAGGCCTGCATGAACCAAGGCGAGAAAAGCTGGTCAGAGGAAGCGTTTGCGCCTGAAGCTGCCGCTAGCTTGCTGGAATTTTGTTAAGGATTTATGTGGGGGAGGATATCTCAACCGCATTTCGCGGTAGTGGAAGGTGATCTCACGATATTCTACCAATTGGTCTCTGGCATTATTCAGGTCATCGGATGGCGGGGCTTGGTTGACGGTTACTCGAACGACAGAATGTGCCATCTTGTTGCCTGGCCCGCGTGCGCGGGCACCCAGATGAGCTTATAATTGGTCTGAGAGGGGTCTGACGATTGAGAATTTTCCGTGCCGGTTCATGAACGCGGCTTTTGGAGTAGTTGCGGACTCCAGTTTTGGGGCCGCTAAAGATAACCTAATAATAATAATATTTGGGGTTTTACGTGCCAAAACCACTTTCTGATTATGAGGCACGCCGTAGTGGAGGACTCCGGAAATTTTGACCACCTGGGGTTCTTTAACGTGCACCTAAATCTAAGCACACGGGTGTTTTCGCATTTCGCCCCCATCGAAATGCGGCCGCCGTGGCCGGGATTCGATCCCGCGACCTCGTGCTCAGCAGCCCAACACCATAGCCACTGAGCAACCACGGCGGGTAAAGATAACCTAGGCAGCGGTGGTTGAGAAAGCCAAGGCTATGGCAGCCTCCTCCACCTCTAGGGACGTGGCGCCTGTACTGTGGCAGCTGTGGTGTAAGCAAATTTATGTGACACTACACTTACGCATAGACCGGTTTTTGGCGGTAGCATAGGCCGGTTTGACGGTAACAAGAGGCGCTCCTTAGCCGTACCAAATATCGAGAAAAAAGGCGAGGCGAGTGAGTTAGTGCAAGAGAAAATTAAATGCTCAAGTGAACGGTGAGTGCATAAGATTTGCAAAACAGACAAAGACGCCCCGAAAGCTTCTGGAGCCGTATAAGAGCACTTGGAGTTCCAACTGAAAATTCGAAAGCAGCTATTGGTGATGAAAATGGTAACATCTGCGGAGGAGACAATGCGCTGTGGTACATCACACACGTTATTAGGGATAACTTCAGCACGAAAGAAAGCGTATTTCAGACACAAACAGATCCAGCAACAGCAAAGAAGACTGAGAGATCAAAATTTACTATAGAAAGTGTTTATTGGAAAAAAATCTGAAAAAAAAATATCTATAATAACGCGGCAGAAGGACCCAATGAAATCCCGATGCGACTATTCAAGAACCTCGGTCTAAAGAGCTAGGCACCGGTGACGAATGCCGTAGAGCAAGTGATTAGAACCAAGAAAATTCCGGTCGGATGGTGTGAAAGCAAGATGAGCCTTATCTATAAAGGCAAAAGTGATAAGGAAAGGAGGAGCTCGTACAGGCCAGTTTCAGTAACGTCGGTGATATATATTAGGGCAATTCAAGCCAGAAAATTGCAACTGTCGAAGTGGGTGGGAAAATATGATGTACAGGGGAAACTGCATAATTGGTTGAGGCCGGGCAGGCGCTTACAGGATGATATGTGTGTAGTAATTCACTGCACAGATATTTCAGTAGCTCAGAATATATCTTAATCGGTAGCATTTCTAGATGTTAAAGGAGCCTATGACAACGTAGACATGGAATTGTTATAGGATATTCTTAAGCACGAAGGCACAGCGGATGATTTAGCGGAGCTGCTGAGAGAAACATGCAGCGACAGCTGAGTGCAAGTTGTACGGTAAGGTCGAAACGGTAATGAAGTGGTCTGAATTCACGAAAAACGGAAGCAAGGTGGTTATCTGTCTCCATTGTTTTTCACGCTTTAAGGGCATAGAACGGTGACTGTAAAACAGTTAATTAGGGCTTAACTTATAATACTTGCGTAATTGGGAAATGGTGCAACAGAAGGACCCTGGACTGAAGCATGCAGAGGACATAGTGCTACTATCGGACAATGAAATATATTTACACGCGCTTGCAAATATTTGTGGCAACGCAGTGACAAATCCATACATTAAGTTTAGCCCAAAGAAATCGGGAATTATAATCTTTAATGAAGAGACGAGTAATGACGTCGTGTCAATTCAACAGCAAGTCAAGCAATATAAGTACCTCGGTGTATGCATAAACTCAGCGCATGCGCAGACCGTCTCCCCTACGTTCCTCCTCCGGTTTTTTCCTCGCGCGCTCTTCTTTCCACTCCCGCTTTCATCTCTCCCTGTGCCCGTTCGCCCGGTTACTAGATGCAACAACAACGCCGAGGCACGCCGACGCTCAACGCAGGAACTGGTGCCTAAGAGCTGCGCTCTGAAAACGTGTTTACAAAGCTAAACAGTTCGCAACATCGGCAAGCGCGCAGTGCTGGCCCCTGCAAAGACCAGAGCTGTGGTCGACCGAAAAAGGGCGTGTATGTAACGGCCACACAGACGCGTACTTCAGCGTTGGCCAAAGAGTTTGGCAAAACGAACAAGAAAAAGTGTGTATGTCCTTTAAAAGAAGACGCCAAGATCGTAATATGTAAAATATGTGTACTGTACATGTTTCCATTAACTTGCGGTCATGCTTACATAGGCCAGACCGGCCGGTGTATTAATACCGGTCTAAATGAGCATCGACTATCACTCGACAAAGATAACAACTCGTACTTAGCCAACCACCCCAGAAGTTGTCAGTGTAGCCCTCTCCTTTGAGATACTATGATTTTGTTTGCTCATAAAAACAAACAAGCGAAGTAACTGAAGCCTTCCATATCTAAAAGCGTGCAGATATGTGCGGAAGTGAGCCATCTGTAATGCTAACTGGCAAGGAATTCGCCGTTTTTGGGCACCCAGTGACCTTTATTTGTATGTGTAGAAGCTCTGCAGTGTGTTATTGATATTTTTATATCTTCTGTTTTGATTATAAATGGTCTATTGCACATGTTCACTTCAGTTAGTCTGAGAATATATTTATATATATATATATATATATATATATATATATATATATATATATAGGATGTCCCAGCTAACTTGCACCAAGATTTTGAAAACCCTATGCGTTCTTCAGAACAGAAATCGCGTGGATGTTAGCGTTTATCTAAACTTACAGCACCATTTTTTGCTCTTTCTTTTAGTAATTAGCCGAGATAAATTAATTCACTTTTTAAACCTAGCTTGAAACGTTCAGGGATCAATAGCAAAGTTGTGGAGCTTCACAAATATTGCCCAACCCAGGTACTTACAACGAGATAGACTTAGCGTGGCCGTTTTTATTCGGGAAAAACGAAAGCCCGCGGAGTTTTAAAAATTACCACGCGACAGCGCGCTTTGTGCGTTCGAATGCGCCGCGATCACAGCGGTCTCATGAAATATTTGTAAAAACATCGCCAGCGCTGCGCCTTCCCTTCACTCACGATAAAGGGCTTTAACCTTTGCTCGACTCTAACGTTACCGGCAGCGGCTGCTGATGGCGCTCCGAAAAAGCTCTTCGTCAGCAGCCGCTCGCGCCTGTCGCCGAAGCACGCGCCGTCATCAGCCGTTTATTCCGCTATGACGAGAAGAGCAATTTCCAGCGTTCAAGTCGATGTGGAATAGAAAAATACACACAAAAACATGCATGTGGAACATGTGCGAGAGAGAGCATCATTTGTTACAAGTAAGAAAGCAACATAAAGCATGACCTTCAAAGGCTAACGTCAAAAAGCTAACCAATCTGCGTCTACAGGTTGAAACTGGTATTTTGAAAGATAAAGACTATTATCAAAATGTTGTTTTAAAAAACTTTCTTCTGTCATCCCCGGATAAGTTCGGGCGGTACTTATCGCCGAAAAAAACCCACGTATCCTATATTTGTGTGGATGGTTTCATACTGACAGATAAACTGAGAATTGCCAATGCACTTAACAAGTACTTTTGCTCTGTGTTCACGATCGATGATGGAAAGACACCGCACATAGCTGTTTTAAATAATATTCCACCCATCACTGATCTCGGCGTAAACGAAGCAGGCGTACTGTCCTTGCTTCTTGATCTTGATATAAAGAAGTAGACGAAATACCAAGTGTGTTTTTTGGTGAGATACGCCGAATGGTGCGCCAAATATCTTTACGTCATTTATATTAAATCACTTTCATGTGCAGAAATCCCAAGTGATTCGAAACATGCAAAAATAATTCCCATCCCTAAATCAGGCGACCGTTCATTGCTCCAACCTTACCGTCCTATCTCCCTATTTTGTACTTCATCAAAAGTGATAGAACACATAATATTTAAGCACATCTCTGTCTTCATAGAAAGTAATGGCCTCTGACGCGCGACAACATGGCTTCCGCCTTGGTAAATCCACCGTAACACGACTATTAGAAACAGTGCATGAAATCGCAGCAGCACTAGACGGTGAAGGCCAAATTGACATGGTATTCTTAGATTTTGAGAAAGCCTTTGACCGTGAGTCCCACCCAAAGCTGTTATCAAAGTTAAAATCTATTCTCAAAAACTACGAACTACTTGACTGGATTGAGGCGTATCTTACGGGCAGGCGACACACAGTCGTTGTTCATGATGCGAAGTCAGACTTATCCGATGTGCAATCTGGAATCCCACAGGGATCAGTCTTGGGCCCTCTGTTCTTTCTAGTTTTTATCAATGATATAGTGAATAATATACCAGTTAATATTCGGCTGTTTACAGATGACTGCGTACTTTATCATTAAATTCACAGCGAGGCAGATCAGACGATCCTAAATTAATCTTTATCAGCAATAGCCACATGGTGCTTAGAGTGGCAAATGAGCATTAACCTAAGAAAAACAGTCTCAATGATAATTACACGCAAAAAGAAACCGCTACCCTTTGTATACAGCATTAATGGCCATAACTTATCCTCTGTTACGGAATACAAATAGCTTGGTTTAGTAATTACGTCGGGCCTTAGGTGGAATAGCAATGTAGCTCACATTAAAAAAAGCCATGAAGAAGCTCGGATACCTGAGGAGGACCTTGGCTAAATCTACAAGTAGTATAAAACTATTAGCATACAAGATTTTCATCAGATCATTGTGAGAGTATGCTACCACTATCTGGGACCCTTACACCCAAGCAAGCATAAATATTACTGAAATGATATAGAGCAAATCAGCCAGGTTTATTTTTAACTCCTACCGCCGTCATACATCAGTTAGCGCTCTTTTACAGGAGGCGAACTTGGAAACCCTAGAGGCAAGACGGTATCGAGAGAGGCTCAAAATGCTATATTTAATTCATCTGGAGCATGTAAAGCTAGATAAAGAATTGTATATTACCCCTTGTAGCCAGCGCCCAACGCGTTCATCACATTCATTCCGGTTAGACGAGTATTCGCACCAGACCACTTTATTTAAGCAGTCGTTTTTCCCCCGGACCATCCATGACTGGAACGCGCTGCCTGAAAACGTTCTTTAAAGCTCAACCCTATCGTCCGTTGTGCACGCTCTCATTAATCTATGACCCAAAACGTTTCCCACGATCTCTGTCTTATTCCATATACTTTGTGATAATGATCATGTCATGTTAAGGGCACCCTTATTTTTGTTTGTGTGTGTGTATAAGCCATTGTGCAAACATGTTCTGTATTGCAGAACTCTTTGATATTGTTGTTTATTGTTGTTTCTTCTTTTTTGCATTGTAACAAGATGACGCTTTGCTTGTTTCCATCGCTTTTTCTTCTTTCTTTTCTTTCTTGTGTTTCACATGCTACCAGGTTGTTAACCCTTTATGTATTTCCCACTCCTGCCTAGGGCCTCTAAAACGGGCTGGCAGTATGAAATAAATAAATAAATAAAACAATGCCGCTTTTCTTCCAAGCTGTGCAAGCAGCTAGATGCATGTAAGCTCCACTGTCTATTACTGTCGTGCCGCGCAACCGTTCCGCAGAATTTGTTTGCAGTGCCTAAAGCATGCCGTACTCAAGCGAACAGAAGGCGAACATGGTCTTAGCCTTCGTAGCGGCACAGAGCGACAAGAGGAAAGCCGCAGAGGTATACCGAAATTGGCAATGTGGGGGAAGACCTGGCGAGAACACAATTATGAGGACTGACTTGACGCTGAAAGAAATAGGTAGCTTCGTGAAGGCGCGGCACAGAAAGGGGACCATCAGTGAAGAGGCGGAAGGAGACATTTTGACTTCCATTCCATTTCATTTATTATACCCTCAAGGCCTGTGAAGGCTTTACAGAGGGGAGTGGGTTACAAGTAAATTCAAACAGTAAGTCTTGCAAAAGAAAAAATATACAACATAAAAGTGCAATTTGACAAATAATTTAGTAGGAATACAATGAGCAGTTACAAAGTGTGTTACAAAAAAGGACAAGATATACAAGCACATTAAACAGCATTCTAGCAAGTAACGTTGGTTAAGGCATCATGAAACAAAAGATTATCATTGATGGACACAACGGTTGCGGGAAAGTGGTTCCATTCTAGTGATGTCCGAGGTACGAATGACTGGGAAAATGTATTTGTGCTGCAAGAGGGGACGTGAACCTTGCAATAATGATCGATGCGACGAGATACGTAGTGTGGAGTATGGATGAATACATCACGTAGTGTTGTGTGGTGAAAAAATTTGGGAAATAATAATAAACGGGAGGCTTTACGTCGAGCTGCAAGAGATGGAAGACAAAGGCTACTTTTCATGGCTGTTACACTGGCAGTTCTCTTATAATTCGAAAGAATAAAACGAGCAGCGTTATTCTGAGCTAATTCTAATGCGTTACTTAGGTTTAGGTTATTAGAGTCCCAGACTGATGTAGCATATTCTAATTTCGGGCGTATTAGTGTATTATAAAGAATAATTTCAAGGAGTGTGGAGCCTTAAAAAAGTTTTGCCTTAAGTAACCAAGAGCGTGGTTAGCATGGCTCACAGTATTACTAATGTGAATTGCCCAGGTAAGGTTGTATGTAATATGAATTCCTAAGTACATGTAAGAAGTTACTTGTTCTAAAGGAAGACAATTTAAATAGCACACCTGAGAGACGTTATGTGTCCTAGATACATGCATAGCTTTACACTGGTTAACATTTAATTCCATTAGCCATAAACTGCACCAGTTAGATATTATATCAAGGTCCGATTGAAGACGGTTAGTATCACAATCTGTAGTTATTTCTGTAAAGATAACACAATCATCCGGGAAGAGATGAATGTTGGAAGTTACTTGTGAAGGAAGGTCGTTAATATATATTAAGAACAACAAAGGACTGAGAATCGATCCTTGGGGCACTCCGGAAGCAACAGGTGAATTGCAGCCGTTAGCACTAACGTACTGTGAGCGATGAACCAGAAAACATTCGATCCATTTTAAGAGATTAGAATCAATATTCAAATCGGTTAGTTTGTGGACTAGAAGTTTGTGACAGACTTTATCGAATGCTTTTGAGAAGTCTAGAAATATGCAATCGGCGCATGATGAACGATCAAGAATTCGATGCAATTGATGAGTGAAAGATACGAGTTGAGTCTTGCATGAGTATGATTTCCTAAAGCCATGTTGTGCAGGTGAAAAAAATGTGTTATCTTCAAGAAAGTCGATGAGGTTTGTGCATATAATGTGTTCTAGCAGTTTGCAGCACCTGCTGGTGAGATGGTGCGATAGTTGGTTGCTATGTTTTTGTTACCAGATTTGTGAAGCGGAGCCACCTTCCCCACCTTCCCCTGATAAGGTAAAGTGCTGGTGTTGAGCGATTGCTGAAAAAATTTGGTTAGTATAATAGAACTGTATGCGGAAGTGTTTTTCAGGAACTTAGTGTTAATTGAGTAAAAGCCAGGAGAAGAATTGTAGTCGAGTTTGTCAATAAGTTTAGCAAGACCAGATATATGAACTATGATGTATGAGATGTATTACTGGAAACATGACTGGATAATCATAGCGACGTAACTCGGGAAGTTGTTTATTCAAAGCTCCCGAAAAATTCTTGAGAAAGGCTTCGTTAAGGCGAGTTGCAGCACCATTTTTAGGAACAGGCTGCCCAGTAGAATCGTTTAATAAGATTAGGTTATCAGAAACAGGTTTAATTATTTTCCAAAATTTTACTGGTAGTTTTAAGAATAGATTTAAGAGTAACAGCAAGAAAAGTACGTTTCGCAAGTTCTCATGCTTGAATATATTCATTAGAAGCCGCCTTGTATGCCGTCCAACGAGAAGCACTCGAGGACAACCTAGCTGAGCGGTGGATACGCTTTTTACGGTTAGAAAGTCGTTTAATGCGAGTGTTATACCAGGCGGCTTGTGGGTTAGAAGTTAAGATACGGCTGGGAACGTACTTGTTCATTAGTTCATTTACTTTATGAGAAAACAGATCCCAATTAGTTTGCACGGAACGATCATAAAAGTTAATTAGGAATGTGTCAAGAAACGTACGTAACTCGTTATTGATGGCCCCGAAGTTTGCTTTACTATAGTCGAGTATTGTTTTCTTCTTTTTTTACTGCATGACTGCAAACCCTCATTCCATCGTGCATAATATCAGTGGTGAGGTCGGCATTTCAAAGTCTTCAGTGTCAAGAGTTCTTAGGGAGGCTGAAATGCATTCGTATAACCTCCAACTGCAAGAAGGAGCTGCAAGAAGGAGACTTTCAATGGCGGTTTGATTTCTCAAATTGTATCCGTGTGAACAGTGACGAATAATCAGAAGAATAAGAATGGGCTGGGCTGCGTTTGGCAGGCATTCTCAGATCATGAACAGCAAGTTGCCATTATCCCTCAAGAGAAAAGTGTATAATAGCTGTGTCTTACCAGTACTCACCTACGGGGCAGAAACATGGAGGCTTACGAAAAGGGTTCTACTCAAATTGAGGACGACGCAACGAGCTATGGAAAGAAGAATGATAGGTGTAACGTTAAGGGATAAGAAAAGAGCAGATTGGGTGAGGGAACAAACGAGAGTTAATGACATCTTAGTTGAAATCAAGAAAAAGAAATGGGCATGGGCAGGACATGTAATGAGGAGGGAAGATAACCGATGGTCATTAAGGGTTACGGACTGGATTCCAAGGGAAGGGAAGCGTAGCAGGGGGCGGCAGAAAGTTAGGTGGGCGGATGAGATTAAGAAGTTTGCAGGGACGGCATGGCCACAATTAGTACATGACCGGGGCTGTTGGAGAAATATGGGCGAGGCCTTTGCCCTGCAGTGGGCGTAACCAGGCTGATGATGATGATGATGATGATGATGATGATGATGATGATGATGATGATGATGATGATGAACAGTGACGAAATACCTGATTTTGTTGACAAAGTGCTCTGGACAGATGAGGCAACTTCCTCCAGAAATGTTCAAGTCAACATACATAATGCGCATTACTGGAGCGATACGAAGCCGATTTAAGTGACGCAAACCAGACACCAGTACCAATGGTCATTGAGTGTGTGGTGCGGTATCTTCGACGGGAGAATAATTGGCCCTGTATATTTTGACCCCGTGCTCACTGCTCAGCGGTACGTGAATGACACCTTGGAAGGCCCAGTCGAAGATTTTCGCTGTGATCTCCCTCTTGAGTTTTTAAAGCGAACTTGGTATAAGCACGATGGTGCACCAACTCACAGCAGCAGCCTTGCCCGAGCCTGGCTTGACAAAGGCTTCAAACGCCAGTGGGTCGGGCGGCATGGACCAGTGTCATGGCATGCATTGTCATCGGACTTCACACCTCTTGACTTCTTCTTGTGCGGACATGTGAAAGACCGAGTGTACCGCAAACCTAGAACTACACCAAAGGCGCTAAAGGCAGAGATTGCTGAGGCCTGCAGCAAGATATTGTCTTGCGTCATCCAAAAAGCTACATCGAACGTTCTGAAAAGGTGCCAATACTGCATTGTGGCAGAGGGCGACTTGTTTGAACAAATTCTTTAGACAGACATCACAGTGAATAAATCTCTACAACCGTTATCAATGAAAAGAGCCATCTGTGTGAAACTTTTGTTCGACGTGGAAAAGACGCGTAAGTAATATGAAATTACAAATTCTCTGCCGACAAGGAATGGACAGGAAGCCAAAAAGCAATCTTCCGTGTCAGCTTACAATTCTTCCTTTTGTGCAACCAGCGGAATTCACATGACGTTATCAAGCTTGTTATAATGCGTGTTTGCTTGTTGGGGTCTTGCTCCCAAATTCGAACTGATGAGCTTGTCATTTTTCCTTCACATGCAATCTGCCTGCGTGAGAGTGCAATTATCGCCGCAGAAACCGAAGCCGCGCTGTATTTCAAGTGTCCCCCGAACCCACTGGCGTTTATCACGAAACCAAGCACAACGCAAAGCTCTGTCGTGGGCAGCACGAAAGGCGCGAAGCGAGCGATGTCTTTTACAAAACGCGGTTGAGAGCGATGTAATAGTGGCGCATTCGGTCGCACAGAGCGCGCTGTCACGTGGTATATTTTAAACTCCACGGGCTTTCGTTTTTCCCGAAAAAGAGCTGCCACGCTAAGTCTATCTCGTTGGATGTGACTGGCTTAATTAATTAATCTCGGCTAATTGCTCAAAAAAAGACGCGCAAGAAACGGTACTAGAAGTTTAGATAAACGCTGACAACATCTACGCGATTTTCGTTCTGAATACCGCATAGGCTTTTTCACAATCTTGGTCCAAGTTAGCTGGGACACCCTGTATATATAGTGAGCATTTATATTATAGACGTCATCTTCATCTGTACGTAACCATCAGCATCGCTTGGCATCTTCAATGTCGGCGCCCTGCTTTTGGAATAAAAGCATCGATTAAGACCATTGTTTCTCAAGTGATGGAGCTGCTTTAAGATCACTTTGACCTCTCCACATTCCTCTCCTGGAGCTGCGTTCGGGTCGCCGCTTACACCAGGTACCCGCGGGCACATCCGAGGACGAGCCACCAGTATCCACCGGCCCCGTTCAGATGCCAGCCACCCCACCCTCCTGGTCTGTAGGCAGCCGTCAGCGCGATCCTGAGGTGTTCGCTGGCTTGCCTGGCAATGACGTCTAAGACTGGCTGGGCACATACGATCGAGTAAGCTCCTTTAACCACTGGGACGCTGCTTCTAAATTACGGAACGTTGCCTTCTACGTCACTGAGGTCGCCAAGACTTGGTCTAAGAATCACTAGCGTGACTTGCGTGATTGATCCCTTTTTAAAGAGCAGCTTCAGCGTATTTTTGGCACGCCTACGGTCCACTCTGAAGTTTCGAAGAAGCTCTCAGCGCGTCCAGCATTACGGCGAGTCCTACACGTCACACATTGAGGATGTTCGCGCGCTTTGCCGTCGCTTCGACAACGCCATGGTAGAAACTGACCATGTCCGCCACCTTATCGAAGGCATCGAATGTATTGCCTTCCACGCCCTTGCAGCGCAAAATCCCACGAGTGTAGACAACGTCATTCCTGTGTGTCAGCATTCGATTCCTTGCAATCAATCCATTCGTATCTCGATTCGTCCGACAACCCCCTGACTAGCAGTGTTCAAATGCGAGCTCTTATTCAAGCTCTCATCGGCGAATGACGGCAAGCTCACGATTTGTCACCTTCCTCCAGCGCTCACATTCATCCTGCTGCTACCGGCCTAAGCGGCATCATTAAAGAGGAGTTGGCCTCCCCGAACAGCGCCAATCATGCAGCCACTTCTCGTTTCCTGCCACCGCCTTGGTACGCGCACATTGCTGCAATGCCACCCGTATATCCTTGTGTCCCGTCACCTGTCGCGGTTCAAGGTCAGCTAGCACCTTTGCTTACGCAAGCGCTTAATCCCCTGACTTCCCTGCCTGGCGTAAGTCGTGCCCGACATGCAACTACTGCGGCATGCGTGGGCACATCTCCCGGTTTTACAGACACCGCGGAAAAGACGGACAACGGACGCGCAGCCTTTGAGCGCGATGCGTATTCTCCTCCTAGATCATACAACTGACTTTTTGATAATCCGTTCTCTCACCGCTCTCGATCTCTGGCCGGCTTCTACAACATGGGCCCTAGTTCACGTACCTCGAGACGCCACTCCCTATCGCCGTTCCTACTCTCCGTTTCTCCGCTTCGCCTGGCTTCTCAACTCGCTGTCCAGCACACGGAAAGCTAACCAGTGAAGTATTTTGGAAGAAAAACTAGCAGGTTCACAAACTGTTCTAATTCCTCCCGAGCGCCCGTCAAATGTGTTATCGGTATCTTTGGAAGGTGTGTGGTTATTGGCTTTGGTGGACACGGGAGCTACTATTTCTGTTATGCGTGCGGACTTGTGCTCTCGCGTGAAAAAAGTGAAAACGCCTTACATTAGACCATCTCTGCGTGGAGGTGATTGCGCAATTATTCGACTCTCCTCACAATGTACTGCACTCTTCATCATTGATGATATTATTCACCATATTGAGTTTGTGATTTTATTCCCGTGCGCTTACGTACTCATTTTAGGGTGGGACTTTCTCTCATCGGCGAGGGCTTTAATTTCCTGCCGTCAACGCATCGCACAAAAGACCGAGACCGACCATTCTATTGATGTCGACGAGGCACGATCGCCTTTCTTCATAGCTGCCAATTCCGGGGTCATTCCCCACCATGAGCAACTATATTACGCTCTCTTCTGCCGCCATCACACGTTTCACACTCCATACGGCCGTTGTCTTTTCCGTGGGGTTGTCTTCGCTTCAAGTCTGCTGTGTTTCAAAGATCGTTGTACATCGATCACCGCTCTGAATACAACCCAAGAGACTATTCTCCTACCTCAGTGGATGGGAAAACGGCACCGCGGTAGTCCGATTGGTAGTGCAT
The DNA here is from genome assembly GCF_050947875.1 of Dermacentor variabilis. NCBI lineage: Eukaryota > Metazoa > Arthropoda > Arachnida > Ixodida > Ixodidae > Dermacentor > Dermacentor variabilis. The sequence goes on from NC_134574.1 coordinate 25,377,485, forward strand.
CGCACTCGAAATGCGAAGGTTGTGGGATCGTTCCTCACCTGAGGCAAGTAGTTTTTTTATCCACTTTCATTTCCATTAATTTATCGCTTCTTTATTTCGTTTACTAAGCACACGTAATTTCCCCTAAGTTGTCCTTGGCGTCAGTGTTCGTTGGCTTCTTATGGTATGAATAATAAAAATCGGGTCCCACGGTTAACCCACTTTCTTCTCGTCAATTACATAACGAGGGTCTCGAATCTGGCAACACTGATGCATTCAGGTAGCATGTGTGGGTTTATTGAGCGGTTGTCTTCACCCAAAAAGATCACGTTCTCTTGACGCCTGCGGCAGAAAGGATGTTCCGCATCCACCGCCAAGATTTCTGAGTGGTGGCGCTGCCTAACAATCCCAGGATTCTACAAGGAAACATAAATGCACAAAAAAGCAGATGGGGAAACAGCGCCGCTGTAGCTCAATCGGCAGAGCATCGTACGCGAAATGCGAAGGTTGTAGAATCGTTCCCCACCAGCGGCAAGTTGTTTTTCATCCACTTTCATTTCCATTAATTTATCGCTTGTTTATTTCATTTATAAAGCACAAGTAATTTCCTCTCTGACGTCCTTGGCGCCGGTGTTCGTTGGCTTCTTATGATATTCTTCTACCTCGAGGGACCGCTGTCACTTGCTACGTGGACACTCAACCACTCTCCGTTTTTCCCCTCGATGCTTCTCAACCTCCCCTCGGTCGGACAGATCTGCTACTCCATCCGCCCTTGCTTCCGCAATAAGCCCTGAACTTACCTCTTGACAGACTCGGGCATTGCTAGATTTGCTAACGAAGCACCAGGCATCCTTTGACGCCAATTCCTCGTTAGTCGTACAGACTTCCATCGCGTCCCCCCGCATAGACACCGATAGAAAAACTATTATGTGCCTTCGTCGCTAACGCGTCTCCTTAGCCAAGCGCGAAATCATCGAGAAGAACAACGCCGACAGGCTAGAAAAGCACATCATACGCGCCTCTGCAAGTTCTTGGTCTTCACCCGTCTTTATATTACAAATGAAAGACGGAGCGGTACTTTATTGTGCGCATTACAGCGCTCTCAGTAGGATAACGAGCAAGGACTTCTATCCAACGCCGCGTATTGATGGCGCACTTGATTCTTTCCAAGGGGCGCAATACTTCTCCAGCCTAGATCTTCGTTCGGGCTATTGGCAAATTCCAATGCATGAAGCTGACAAAGAAAAGACCCCTTTTCTACTCCTGATGGTCTTTACTAGTTCAACATAATGCCTTTTGGCGGCTCATGCAATGCTCCCGCCACGTTTCAAAGACTGACACTGTTCTACGTGGACTAAAGTGGAAAACCTGCATATGTTATCTCGACGACATTGCCGTCTTTCGTGTCGACCTTCCGTGAGCATTTGCAGCGTCTTGACGAAGTGCTCACATACCTTGCAAAATCTGGTCTTCAACTAAACACCAAGAATTGCTGCCTCGCTAGGACAGAGATTAAAGTCCTGGGTCATCTTGTAAACAAATACGGCGTTCAACATGATCCTGATAAAATTTCCGCAGTGATCAACTTTCTACGCCCACTTCGTGCGAAAGAAAATGCGTAGCTTCCTTGGTTCTCGCCTCGTACTTCCGATGTTTCATCCAGGACTTCGCAACTATTGCTGCACCCCTTCATGGACTTCTTGCCAATGCTAGTTCCTTCCAGTGATGCGACCGGTGCGAAACCCCTTTTCAGGAACTTAAGCGCGCCTTAACCTCTCCACCCGTCCTTTCTCATTTTGATGGAAAGGCATCCACTCTACTGCAAACTTACGCTAGCGGCCAATGAATTGGCGCCGTGCTGCTCCAGCGTGACCGCGCTTCTCGCGAGAAATTCGACTCATACGCAAGCCGCGTTTCGACTTCTGCGGAAAAGAAGTACAAAAACACCGAACAGGAGTGCCTGGCTGTTCTATTGTCCGTGGAGAAATTTCGCCCACACATCCACGATATGCATTACGGGCACTCCGACATCGGAGCCAGCAGTTAAGAATTGGAGGACAAAGTGACTGAGGAGCACGAGCGGTGGTTCGAGGCTCAGCTGGGCACTCTTGGGCGCGGCCGACCAGAACTGGGCCCTGCTGGCGTGGGCAGTGGCGCGTCGTCCTCGTTCGAGCCCGAGAAGGGCGAAGTCTCGGACTCGACAAAGCGGTTCCTCGGCGCCGGCCTACGGCAGCGGCAGCGAAGACGACGATGACGACGATTCCTAAAAAATGGAGCTCAACGACGGCTACGATCAGAACTTCGTGGGCGCTAGAGGCCAGTTGGCAACAGTACTGGAAGCGGCACCGTTCGAGCAACGATCATCATTATCTGCGATCTTCCTCTCCTGTTAACTGCGTGGTGCGGTGCCGTGTGGTCTTTGTGTGGTGAAATGGCAACGAGCGGGCGGCTCCTACTTCCGGCGACCTGCTGCATGCACTTGTCAGAACGGTGTCGAGGAGGAACACCGGATCAGGTGTGACTCGGGTAATGGGTTAGGGCCTTCTGGTTCCTGCAAGACCTCGACAACTTGGAGGCTCCACCATCTGGTTTGCCGCATCTTCACGACGCGTGCGTCCGGGAAGCCAGCCAGGTTTAGGGCTTCGGGTTCCTGGAAGACCTTGGTGACTCGGACATTGCCTGCATTGCCTGCTCCGCCGATCCTCGTTGGGTGCAGCAGTCTGCAAGGTTTGCCCGCCGCTAGGGGGCGATGTGCCGTCGCGGCAAGCCGCCGTGGGCGAGTGTCTTCATCACCTTTTCAGATGGAGGGGCAGTATTGGAACTCCAGCATTTGAGCCAGCAGTCAAAAAGGGGAAGACAATGTGACTCGGGAGCGCGAGCGGTGGTTCGATGCTCGGCTAGGCGCTTTTGGGCACGGCCGACCAGGGCTGGACCCTGCTGGCGTGAACTGAGGGTCCGCGCCTTTCCCACAGTGTGTAGATATGTATGTGTATGTGTGTACATATGGAATCTCCTTTCCAACAATAAACTGAGTTGTGATTCAGGTGTGCTACATTAGCCTTGTGTCCTCGTTTCTTCTGTGTGCGCTGCAGTATCATAATGAATAGCTATCAACTCACGCAACATACAGTACCTTTACGATAAAAATGGCTCGGAGAGCATGCGGGCGGCACTACTAAATCATGACTGGGAGCTCGACGCTGTCGTTGGAAATAAAGAATACAATCACTGCATTCTACCAGTACTAACATATGGGGCATAAACGTGGAGCTTAACAAAGAAGATTGAGAACAACTTAAGGAGCGCGCCAACAAGCGGTGCAACAAAAAAATTTACGTGTAGCGTTAAGAGCCAGGCAGGCACGTAATTCATAGGGCACATGATGAATGGTTCATTACATATACAGAGTGTGTTCTAGAGAAAAGGAAGCGCTTTCGAGCATGCCAAAAACTTAGTTGGGGTGATGTTATTAGGAAATTCGGAGGCACAACTTGTAATCAGCTAGCGCAGGTCAGGGGTAACTAGAGATCGATGGGAGAGGTATTCGTCCTGCAGTGGAGTTAAAATAACGGCTAATGACGTTTCACGGCATCCAAAATTTATCCGGAATTTTAACAAACTCTTCCTCTTGCGCCGCAGTTTCCTTCGTACCGCCTTTACAGAACGTTTTTTTTTTTTGCAGAACGTTGTGCGTCTCCGCTTGCATACCAACACCCCCACCTTGTCCTCCTAATTTATGTACAGTGACGGCTTCGAACATTGTGCGTCAGTGTAGCGAGATCGACAATCTGAACCGATTTGATCCGAAACGAGCTAGAATGTCGAACCGTTATCTGCTTCGAATATGGTGCTGCGCAGTATTCTGACGTGCCCTAGAACGTCTGTTCTAATGAAAGTGATAAATTTATGGAAACCTTGGCGCTGGTCTTCATGGTGACGTTGACTGATATCTTTGACCTGTATGAGGTGCCCCTTGGGCTATGACAGACACCGTAGTTAGGGGCTAGGGGCGTTGGTTCCACCAGCTCATTATATTCTACCGCGCTCCAAAATTAATGTGTACGCGCCTTTGTCCATTTCGCATCTGTTAGAATGCCAGCCGCCTAAACCGGCCAAACAGACTCTTCGCTTGGTGCGAGGCATCATCGTGTTTTTCAGCTAAGGAGAAGTCAAGCAGACGCTATGAACGCTCATATGACGTGAAAGTGTCATAGGTGGTGTAACTTGCATGTGAGGATGTTACGTAATTAAGTTTTCTGTCATAATTATGCGAGTGCCGGTAGCAATGAGGTCTTTCTACATTTCTGTTTTAGGACTGCTTTCATAGATGTAGTTGCCCTCGACAGGGATCCTATGCAAAGGGAGTGTGCGTTTGGTCGTCGATTAGCGTTCGACGACATCGTCGACCACCGCCTTATAGACGGCATGGGCTGACAAGGTTGCTGATATTTAGCATATGTGCGGCATTTGAAGGGCACCTGCAACCGTGTGCACCGCGATCACGTATCATACCCAAGAACGTACGCGTGCTGGCGGCCTTGCCCTGGAGGCCATGTGTACTATTTATTATGCAGCCTTGTTTTTCTTCCTGTCCCTTTCCGTAATTAGAATAGAAATGAAGACATTTATTGCTTTTGTAATATGGTGGTGGGTGATGATGATGTCATTACAGGCGGGATCAGTCTGGCAGACATGACCGGCTATTGCTCCACCTGAGCGTCTTTTTCTGCACCAAATATGTCACCAAGCGCCCATTACTCCTTTCTCGCACAGAAAGGTGAAGAATGCGTGACCCTTCCACTGCAATTATTTTGACGGCGATGTGGTGAACAGGCGAGCGTGGCTGGACTTGTCGGCGCTGCATCAGACGCCGAGAAGCTGTCGAAAAGTGGTGTGCATGGATTTGCTGTAAAAATACAGCCTCGACTACAGATACATAATGCATAGAGTTTACTGCAATAATTACCAAACGGAACTGTTGCGCTGCGATCATTAAGCCACCGTGGTAACGATAGGTAGTACATGGATTTGTCTGATCTTCGTACTTGCGGCTTCAGAAATTCTTGTAGCTCCGTTTATTACGCTTTATCTGCCTTCATTATCCTAAATTTGAGAGCAATCTATACTTTTTTTAAGTACAGAAGACCCTGCGAACACACACAATCACTACTAATTGCAAAAGTTCAGCCTGTCGAGGTGGCCAAATCGAAACACGCCAAGCGTCTCCACGCGCTGGTTTGCACGAGAGAAATTCATTAGTGTGATTACAACGAAGGCGCCAAATAAAACAACGGACGAAGGAAGGAGACACGAGACAACCACGTAGGCGCACTAAAAACTGAGCGTTTCATTTCTTGACACAGGAATAAATACCTGCAGTTAAGGATATAAACAAAGACAAGCACGGTTGCACACGGAGTACCTTCGGGCAACTATTCTGCTTGCCGCGAATCCGCACAGTGGTCGACGACTGTGGTGGGAATGAAACTGGATCATCAACGCCACCACTGAGTACACGTGGCAGCTGATGCTTTTGAGCCTCCGAGCACAGGTACCGATGAAATCACCAGCTGCAGAAAGTCATGTGATCATCCTGGGTGACGCTGCCGTCCCGGACTCCGCACGCCGCGTGCTTGGCTAAGGACCCAGGTTCGCCGAACAACCGGAGAAGGTTCCTGCGGAGCTACTTGCAATGGTCATGCAAGTTTCCAGGCGAGCCACAGCGGAAGAAACGCAAAGGTGCACTTCGGAAGGCGTGAATTTGGCCTCACGTTGTAACACATCTGTTCGAAAGATTTCTGTAAGTAAAACAGTTAGTTAATTGAAAGGACAATCCCTGTCTCTTTTAAGCTCCGATAAGGAAGGTGGCTTTGTTCTAATGCCGAAAGGATTCTTTGAATCAAAACCTTCAGAAGCACTTTCAGGGGTTTTTAAGAAGTGCGAAAAAGTGTCTCTTGCAAAAGTGAAAAGCAACGCTGAAAAGCTGTGTAAGAACCTGAATTTAGCGAAACTGATGACCGCAATAGAATCGGAGAAAAAGTTGAGCCTTGGTGTATTCTTCACGACAAAAACTTATAAATCTAATTGCCCCTTCCGGGTCATAATCTCAGAAAATGGGTCATCGCAAAAACAGGTCTGCTTGTTTCTCCAGCCAAATTTTAGTAGACTACCCATTGACGACCCGTTTCGCGTGAAAAATTCTGAAAGCATCGTAAAATATATCGCACAGAATAAAAACAAAATGCTATCCGCCTTCTCTGTCGACATAAAAGACTTGTATTACTCGATACCACAAAATGAATTGATGGAATGCGTCACTGACTGTATCGATAAATTTGGAGCAATTGCTTTCCAGAAGGCCTCTGGAATAGCAGTAGGTTCCTTTTTGGAACTGTTGTGCGTGTACCTGAAGTCCACGCACCTAAAATGGAATGACAACGTCCGTCTTCTGAAAGAGGCTGTGTGTATAGGTTCGTGTATAGCCCCTGTTTTAAGCGACATCTTTTTAGCTTCAAATGACAACCTGTTAAAGCAGTGCTTATCGGGGACAAATGTGATGCAGATTTTTAGATTTGTGGAGGATTTTTTAGTGTTCTTAGAGTGTGACAGTCCAGAATTGGAGACCCAGTCATTATTAGTATTGTCAGAGTATCAAACAGCCTTACACCCTCTAGCCCTGACTCACCAGCTTCCGGCCGATAACTGTTTAAGATTTTTAGATTTGGAGATTACTTTTCATCGTCTCTTGTGTGCTGGCAGTTCAAGTCAAGGGCTAACAAACCCATCCTCTCCTACCATTCAGCTCACTCAAAAGAAATAAAAAGGGGCATCATTCAATCATGTCTAACCAACGCTCTTAACAAGTCATATGTGCATCGGCTGCAAAGCAGTTTTGATTGTCAGGTCAGCCGCCTCAAAGGGGCAAGTTATCCTCACCACGTGATCACATCTGTTGCAGAAAAAATGGTCAGGCAGCTCAAGAAGCCTAACGTTATAAACCAGGGTCAAACAGGTCCTTCTGAAACCAGGTGTGCTATCATTCCATATGTTGACGGCATATCTCACAATCTGGAAAAAGTAGGAAAACGAGCTGGTGTTCGGGTTTTATTTTCCACTCCGGAACGTCTTGGTTTGATGTATGCCAAGGTGAACGCAGGTCATCGGGAAAATAAACAGGTGTGCGCAAAAAAACATGGGCAGAAGCACGTCGGATGTGTAAAGAAAGTAGTTTATTCGGTTGCCTTGTCGTGTGGTTCGTCATATGTAGGCCAAACGGGCAGATGTCTAAATGATATATTGCATGAGCATCGATATAAGATGGAAAACCAGCTCTCCGGTCTCATAAGTGCGCATTGTAAGGCTCACAAGTGCATTCCCGATTTTGATAGAACCTGTGTTTTGAACAGAGCTGATGATCAACTGACAAGGGAGATATTGGAAGCGCTTGAGATCAAAAAGCGTGGCGATGATTGCATCAATGAAGCCTCAGTTTCCCTTTCGACAAAGGAACTGGCGTATCTTGGGAGCGGCACTTAGAAGTCATTCTGTATCGTGGCTTCCTTGTGCGATGCAGATGACGGCCCTGTTTCTTCTTGTTGTTTTGATCCTTGACAGCAGGTATTTATTCCTCTGTCAAGAAATAAAACACTCAGTTGTTAGTGCGCCTACGTGGTTGTCTTGTGTCTCCTTCCTTCGCCCGTTTTTTTTTTTTGGCGCCTTCGTTGTAATCATGCATAACCAACTCGCCCACCAGCACGTGCTCAGTGAGTTCATTAGTGTGTTCCATGGCCGCTTGTCGATTTGTGTGTCTGTGGCGTAATGCTTTCATTATCCGGCTACTGGGCTTGCGGTCCTGTGTTCGAATCCTCCCGCCAATCAATCAATCACTCAATCAATCAATCAATTCTTCTAATCATATCAATTCTCGTACACAAAAATCAGGCCTACCAAAGCCTTACCAAGGGCTTGAGTGGCAGCGCCTCGCAGACAGCGAACATTAGTAAAACAAAGGAAAATAAAGATGTTGCAACAAACTCGACAAACAAAACAATAAGCCAAAAAAATTAACAACACGGAGAGACAAATATAGAGACATAATTATTACAACATCAAAAGAGATGACAGTAATGCGAAATTAAGAGAGTAACACTAGGTGAAATAATTATGGGGCAGAAAGCAACGCGGAGACATGCCGCAATTTTTCTTTGTCGGGCAGCTTCATTATTGTTTCTCGAATTATTTATTACACAGTACGTTGTTGAATGTGACGCGTTCATAAAGTCATGAAGCCGTTTGAAGCCACAAAAACGAAGTTCAGGCAGATCCATGTACTACCCATCGTTTCCATGGTAGCCGAACAACCCCACTTGCAGCTTCCATAGATGCTAGCGTCAGAGTTTTCTGTAGTAATTGTTGTATTAAAATCTATGGCATGATGTACAATCATGCCATCACTTGACCGCGCTTCTTTGATTCATTGTCATTTAGTTCGAGCTTTGCGCCCTCGTCGCTCTCATACGACGTCGTATGTTAAATGCGCTGCCACTTCGGTTGCACCCTTACGTTATCGTAAGAACGTCTTTGGCTAGGAAATTAATAAAAAAATTTGTGAGCGACTGAGAGACCACGTTTCTCGCGGGGTACCACTTTGCGCATGTTCCTGACTGATCAAACTTCACGTTTGTGCTCTTACGAGTTCCGTAACGGGTTCTGACGAGACGTCAGAACTACGTGCCAAAACACGGTGTTAAGAAGTTACGAAGTTTTATGGCTTATTCTTACTGGGACAGTCGGAGTCAACAGTGGTGTGGAATCTTTCGCCACCGAAATTCCGCATCGTTCCCACTGCCCGCCATGTATATCACCAGAGCTACTGCCAGCTTGCCAGCTACCACGAAAACAAGGAGCGAGGGCAATATTTTGCTATGCTAGCGCAATCTTCCGAGTATACTGTGACACACTCGCCTGGAGACCTTGCCTTCCTACTGCTATTTTTTGTTTGCTCATTTGTTTCTCTTTTCGATTTAGTGCGCTGTTATTTTTCGCGTCAGTTAAACTGGCGTTGACGCCTTTCGCATCACTGTATACTTCTGCTTGGAGTGGTGCTTTCTTACAGAACGGGGTAATTTTTCATAGCCTCTAATAACAGCTCCATCGTCGAGGCACTCGACTCTTGAGATGACCGCGAGTAGATGCGACATGCCGAGTCCGAACGCAGTAGGCGCCACTCGCAGAGTTCCGCGAAGGAGGACTCAGCATCTGCCTCGCGCTCTTATTGGTCCGCAGCGAAGTATTCCGGTGGTGGCCGCGCAAATCAAATTTATCTAGAACCAATCAGCACGGAGATATTAAGTGCAATTCGCTGCCGCTTAACTGAATTCCGCGCCGTCCTCAGGGTGAACGAACCCCTAAAGGAGTTTGAAGATTTTTCTAGGAGTCACCCGTGCTTTTCTTTCCTCAACGCGGTCCATTTGCTGATAAAGCGAAGCTTTCTTTGCCTACTTTCGCGGTTTTCGCGTGGCTGCGTGACTGATGGGGGCTCATGGGTCGACCGCCAGGTCGGAGAACTCATTTGTAGAAATATACACAAATGTTATGTGTGCACGAAATGAAAGTGCCAGCGAAACGGCTGATATAGCCGATGAAATGTGACCAACAGCGCACGCCTCTGTTTTGCAGTACAAACACAAATAACTTCGTGCAGAAATACTGTAGTCTCACAGGCGTCTCTAGAGCACACCGATCGGGAAAGTTAATGGTGATTGTATTTGTTAGACTCTTCGATTGACTGTATTTTCTCTGATTTCGCCACTCAGTTTGCGCCACTTGGCGTGTGCCCATTTTTTTTTCTTTGAATATACTGCAGGCCCTTCACGGCCCGTGCAGGAGTGGTACAGAGATGCAATAAAGAAAATCATGATGACAAGTCAATACACTGAATGCAGTTAATTAAAGAGTCGATGTTATTGCAACACACAATATCGTTACTTAACTTGTTCCACTGGGAAATGGCCGACGGAAAAAGAGAATGCTTGTGAACATTAACACGACTTGGGGGAAGATAGATTGTTTTGGAGTGATTAAATCTGGTTGAACGTTTTGGAGGATCTTGCAGGTAATGAGAACGTGTTATTTGGAAATGACCATGGTATAATTCATAGATGAATTTTAGTCGCGAAATTGCTCTTCTCTGTGAGAGGGGTTTTAGGTTTGCCCTTGCTGCAGACCCGAGACACTGGACTGCCTTTTGTAGTCCGAATATACAAACCTAATTGCTAATTTTTGTATGCGTTCTATATTATTTATAAGGCATTTTTGATAAGGGCCCCAGATTAGATCAGCGTATTCTAGGCATGGTCTTATTAGTGTTTTGTGCGCATTTAGTTTGAGGTGTGGTGGTGCTGCGCGCAGTCTCCTTCTTAAAAAGGACAGTTTGCCTATGGCTTTTTGACACATGGTCGAAATATGAGGCTCCCAGTTAAGGTTAGGCGTGAGTTTAATGCCTAAGTATTTTACCTGGTTGCTTTTGTTGATTGTTGACCTTCCTATCGAATATGAAAAGTTAAGCGGGAGTTTCTTATTTGTGAAAGACATGTAATGTGTTTTTGATGTGTTCAGTTTCATGCCCCAAGCGTTGCACCAAGAGTAAATTGTTTGAAGTGAATTATGAAGTTCTATCTGGTCTTCTTGGTTGTGTACGACTGTGGACACGACACAGTCATCAGCAAACAGGCGCATCTGAATTGAGGTTTTAGCGCAAAACTGGATGTCCTTTATGTACATCAAGAACAAAAGTGGTGCCAGAACTGATCCTTGAGGTACTCCGGAGTAGACATCGAGTGGTTGTGAAAGATTATTATCGATTGAAACGCTCTGTTTACGATTGGTTAGAAAACTGTTGATCCAGGATATTATTTTATTACTAATACCGAAAGCCGATAATTTTGTGATTAAATCCTGGTGCGGAACTACGTCAAACGCTTTGGAAAAGACTAAAAAACTACATCTAATTGGCCATCATTATTAAGTACGTTAGCTATGTCATGAGTTAACTCTGCTAGTTGGGTTATGGTTGACAGGCTTGATCTGAAACCATGTTGTTGTTTATATAGGAGTTCGTTTGTTTCTAGGTGAGTTATTATGGCCTTAAATATTACGTGTTCCATTATTTTCCAGCATGACCTTGTTAATGACACTGGGCAGTAGTTATTTAAATCTAATTTTGAGCCCGATTTATGCATTGGAATTATTGCAGCCTTGCGCCAATCGTCTGGAAGCACTGATGTTTGAAGAGAAAGAGTGAATATTTTAAATAGATACTTTGATGTCCAACTTGCGTATCGACTTAAGAATGAGTTGGAAATTTGATCGGGGCCGGTAGATTTTTTAAGATCGAGCTTATGCAATAGAGACAGTATGCCCTCTTCACTTACAGTTAATTCTTCCATCGGTATTTTGACATCGTAAGGTGTTAAAGCTGCATTTCTAGCATGTTTCGTAAAAACTGTCTGAAAGAAGTTATTCATCTCTTTAGCAATGCGTTCAGGGTCCTGAATAACATGATCCGAGATTTTGATTTGCGTTATTTTTTCTTGTTCATCTGAGAAATATCGCCAGAATTTGTGAGGGTCATGCGCCATAAACGAAGGTAATGTAGTGTCAAAGAAACGGGCTTTTGCTTCCGATATTTTTGGTTTGAATGCACCGATAAGATCGTCTAACGTGCACGTGGTTCCCTTTTTCCGCCGTCGTTTTATTTTTAGTTGGATGATTTCACGTGTTATCCACGGGTATTCTTGGTTAACGCGTTTCTTTTTATTAGGAATGAAGGTGTTTTCGGAATACTTAACAATATTTCTAAAACGCGCCGAGAGTTCTTGTACATTGGTTAGTTCACTGAATGAATGAAACTGGAATTCTAGGAAACCTAGTACAGCAGAATCATTTGCGCGTGTGTAATCCTTAAAGTATGTAGGTTGTTGTTTTTTGTGTTTTCGCGTCGTTGAAATGGGACAAGTTAGAATAAGCGCTTTGCGGTCTGAAATGCCATTCTCGATGGACACGGAAGATCCTTCTAATGTATCACTTATAAGAACCAAGTCAAGTAAAGATGACGATGTTGAAATGATGCGGCTCTTATCAGTTACCATTTGGCTCAGTGAAAACGTAAATGCCAACTCTAGTAGTGATTCTGAACTTGAGACATCACGGCCGTCATGCGAGCGGTTGTTCCAGTCTATTCCGGGAAGGTTAAAATCCCCGGCAATAATAAGTTTTGATCTAGAATTAGTAAGTTTTGAGAGGTAATCATCATGATGATGATGTTTGGTGTTTAATGGCGCAAGGGCCAGGTGTGGCCAAAGAGCGCCATGCTAGTGTTAATGAGCTCGAAGTGGACAGATGGGTTCTGTGATCTTAATATGCCTTTGCTGTAAAGGGGCCTAAAAGAGTTGATCCAAATTCCATAAAATGTAGGAGTAATAAAATAATGGGAATGACTATGGGCGTGTACTATGAACATTAGAAGGCACTGAGATAGAATGATGTAATATATAAAATATGTGATTATCTAGATGTATAAAATAGTCTAGAGCACTACTGCCTCCCCGGGACCCTTGAAACCCAAGGGCCTAGAGGCATGTGCTATACAGAGAATCTATCCTAGCGATATCCTCTGGAAAGAGGATGCGCTACGAAATGAATGGGCTCGTAACATGTAGTACAACATCTTTTAAGAAAGCGAGGACTGCTTTGGTCTTAAAAAGCGGTTCTTCACCAAGAAACATAGCCGGATGCAGGGGAATACAATGGCGGTATGCAAACGGGAAATGTTTCCACCTTTCTTTCGGCTTCCCGGCACTCCAGGAAGACATGGGGGACGGTCAGCCGGTCGCCACATCTGCCACAGGTTGGAGGCTCGTTGCCGGACAAGAGAAAGTTGTGAGTGCCAAATGTGGGTCCTATTCTCAGTCTAGTGAATAGGACATCTGTTTTTTTGTATTTTCGTAGTTGGGTGCCAGGGACCTAGCTTCAGCTTAATTAGGTGAAACTTATTACTTGTTTCTGTATTCCACAAGCGTTGCCAGTGGCTTCGGAGTTTCTGTCTCAGAAAAGGCTTCATGTCTGTGGCAGGGACAGCAGCAGAACGAATACCTTGCGATGCTATTGATTTGGCGATCTCGTCGGCAAGCACATTTCCCTCGATTCCTCTATGGCCAGGAACCCAGCATATTACTACATGCCTATGTGATAAGTAGATGTTACATAAGAGTGAGTAGAGTTCATTGAAGACAGGATTCGTATGCTTTTGAGAAGAAATGAGTGCTTTTACAAGACTTAAGGAGTCTGTGAATATGATGGCTTTGTCCAGTTTCAGTTTCTTTATATGTTTTACTGCACACTGTACTGCGTAGACTTCTGCAGAGAAGATACTTGTTATGGGGTTCAACACGTCAGATTCTGTAAAAGAGGGACCAAGAGCAGCGTAAGATACGCCAGCATGGGATTTCGACGCGTCTGTGTAAAATTCGTAGCAGGAGTACTTCGATTGAAGCTCTCGGAAATGCATAGCAATTTCAAGCTCAGGAGCGTGCTTCGAGACCTCTGCAAAGGATGTGTCACATTCTATCTCCTGCCACTGCCAGGGCGGTAATAGATTAGCAGGAGCCATTAGGCGATGTTCGAGTATGGGGACATCCATTTCCTCACTAAGTTCTCTTACACGCAGTGACAAAGGAAGCCTCACGGAGGGTCTGTTAGGGAAAAGTGTTTCACACGTCAAGTCGTTTACTGTCCTGAAACACGGATGTTCGTTATTAGAGTGCACTTTCAGAAGGTAGTTAAAGCTCATGTATGTTCTCCGAAAATGGAGTGACCACTCATCGGACTCGACATACCGACTTTCAACAGGGCTTGTTCTAAATGCGCCAGTGGCCAGGCGGATTCCCAGATGATGAGCGGGGTCTAACACCTTTAGTGCACTCGGGGAGGCAGAGTGATATACTACGGCACCATAGTCTATTCGTGATCGAACTATGCTCCTGTAAAGATTCAACAGGCACTTCCTATCGCTACCCCATATTGTGTGGGATAGGATTTTAAGTAGGTTCATTGTTTTTAGACATTTTAGGTGTGGAATGAAAGTAAGCTTGGAGTCAAGTATAACACCTAGAAATTTGTGCTCTTTGTTAAAAGGAATTTGTTGCCCGCCCAGTTCTAGAAAAGGATCTGGGACCAGGCCTCTCTTTCTTGTGAAGAGAACGCAGGAACTTTTGTGGGGGTTGATTTCAAATCCATTTTGGTCCGCCCACATGGACACCTTGCTTAGGGCCTGCTGTACCTGTCTCTCGCAGACTGTGAGGTTGCAGGATTTGAAGCCTATCTGTATATCGTCTACATAGACGGAATAGAAAATAGCTGGTGGTAATGATGCACGAAGCGTGTTCATCTTTAAGACAAAGAGCGTGCAGCTGAGTACGCCACCCTGGGGTACTCCAGTTTCCTGTATGAATGTACGCGACAGTGCACGCCCTATTTTCACCCGAAATGTACGGTTCTCTAGGTAGCTCTCTATGATAGTTAACATATTACCGCGGATGCCCAGCGCCGAAAGGTCGCGCAGGATGCCGTACCGCCAGGCTGTGTCGTACGCTTTTTCCAAATCCAGAAACACAGATAGAAAAGATTGCTTGTGCACGAAGGCATCGCGAATGCTCGCTTCGATGCGCACGAGATGGTCGGTTGTAGATCACCCTTCCCTAAAACCGCATTGAAATGGGTCAAGCATTTTACTAGATTCTAGGAGATGTATCAGACGGCGATTGATCATTTTTTCTAAAAGCTTACAGAGGCAGCTTGTAAGCGCTATGGGACGGTAGCTAGTGAGCAATGAAGTGTCTTTACGATGCTTCAAAATAAGGATCACAATAGCCTCCTTCCACTTCGATGGGAGATAACCAGCAGCCCAGATAGCATTGAGAAGTGTAAGTAGTGTGATTTGTGTGTCGGAGTGCAGGTGTTTAAGCATATCATACATGATTCTATCGGGGCCCGGTGCAGAGCTCCGACATACTGACAAGGAGGCTTTAAGTTCAGCAATGGTAAAAGGGCGATTATAAGGATCGTTTGGCGTGCATTTTCGATTCAGAGGCTTGAGTTCTTCTATTTCTTTATATTTAAGGAAGTTCTCTGAATAGTGAGTGGAACTAGACACTCGCTCGAAGTGTTCACCCAGAGCATCAGACTGGTCTTGCAGGGTATCGCCTTGTGTGTTTACCAAAGGGAGGGAGTATGTTTGTCGCCCCCTTATGCTATTTACCTTGTTCCAGACTTTGGCCTCATCTGAATCATGAATCTGATCGATGAAATCTGGAGCTGCATTTGGGGGCCGATAAACGCCCCCTACAGTTATGTTTTTGTTACAATATGTTATTTTGCCCCATAAACTTTCATAGTCCGGAATACCATCAAGTTCTAAGGACTTTATAGTATTTTTAGTTGCTATCGCGACACCGCCGCCTCTTGATCCTCTGTCCTTACGAAACAGTTTGTATGAAGGAGGAATAATTTCAGAGTCACGTACACCAGGGTTAAGCCACGTTTCTGTTATTACTAAAATGTGAAGTTGATAAGACAGGATTAGGTTTTCTAATTGATCAAATTTATTTACCACACTTCGGGCATTTAGGGAAAGAATTCGTAGAGTTTTGGTACTGGACTGTCATTTGGAAACTTTCTTGTTTTTAGAGGATTTCAGCGAAGTCGAAGTGTGAAGGGACTGTTTTGAAAGACTTGCTTTCTGCGGTAATTCAGTCCTAATATTCTTCACTGGGTTTGTCGAATGTTAGCCTAACTTTTGCTCCGTTTGCCCTTTCATTTACCGCTGAATGCCACAAGTGCGTGTGCATTTCCCTTACTCTCTTAGAGAAATCTTCGGAAACAGTTAATAATGTGCCTTTCAGTTTGTAGCAGCGAGATAAGATTTTGGTTTTTTCGACATAATCAAACAATCTAAGGATGATCGGGCGGTCTCGGTTACTTGTGCGGGTACCTATCCTGTGAGTCCTTTCAAGGGTTTTCACTTCAATGCCTAGCGTTTCCTTAAAAAACTTTTTCTCTCACTATTTTTCGAGTGAAGCTATATCTTCGTTAGGTTTTTCCGTTACGCCGTAAATAATCAAGTTGTTCCGTCGACTTCTATTTTCTAAATCGTCTAATTTCAATGCCAGATCTTGGATTTGATTTTTCGTGGTGTCATAATTATTTTCACATTCGGCCAACTTCGCTTCGCAATACTTCAGTCGTTCCATGTCGTTTTCAATTGCGGCAAGCCTAGTTTCCATGTTATCAACTGTTCGCTCAACCTTTTTCAAGTTAGTTACTAGTTCTTTTAACGTTTTGTTGGTTTTAGATTGTTCTTTCAGAATTTGTTTCAGAAGGTCGTTATTAGAACAAGTATCCGATTCTGAGTCTGACGTCGGACCGGGGTTAAGCTCGACATCGCCCGATGTTAGTAGCAATAGCTTAAATACATCATAGCACTCAACAATCAGTACAACAAGAAAGTGTGACTTGGAAGCACCGTCAGCGTTACATCATTGTCCCGTAAAGAGGGTACAGAGTAGTTACTGACCTGCACACCGAAAAGAGCAGGAATAAGCATGGTCGTCTGGTCGGTGCCACCCAGTCCACTGAAGCGGATGGGGTCATGGGTCGGGTTTATATACTGCCGAGTGCCTGATAAGGTTGACGTGACCGCATCCGTGACGTGGTTGTTGCGTAGTTGAAGGGCGTCGATCGTGATCGGAGTCTGCGCAGATTTGTTGTCCCGTGCTCTGTCATCCGAAGCCACTGGCATTGTTCGGTTTGCGTGCATATGTGTGGCCTGCCCGGTGGTGAGGCCGCTTGGCCACCAGCGCAATCTGCACAACGAAAAGAGCAGGAATAAGCATAGTCGTCTGGTCAGTGCCACCAAGTCCACTGAAGCGGATGGGGTCATGGGTCGGGTTTATATACTGCCGAGTGCCTGAAAAGGTTGACGTGACCGCATCCGTGACGTGGTCGCTGCGTAGTTGAAGGGCGTCGATCGTGATCGGAGTCTGCGCAGATTTGTTGTCCCGTGCTCTGTCATCCGAAGCCACTGGCATTGTTCGGTTTGCGTGCATATGTGTGGCCTGCCCGGTGGTGAGGCCGCTTGGCCACCAGCGCAATCTGCACAACGAAAAGAGCAGGAATAAGCATAGTCGTCTGGTCAGTGCCACCAAGTCCGCTGAAGCGGATGGGGTCATGGGTCGGGTTTATATACTGCCGAGTGCCTGATAAGGTTGACGTGACCGCATCCGTGACGTGGTCGCTGCGTAGTTGAAGGGCGTCGATCGTGATCGGAGTCTGCGCAGATTTGTTGTCCCGTGCTCTGTCATCCGAAGCCACTGGCATTGTTCCGTTTGCGTGCATATGTGTGGCCTGCCCGGTGGTGAGGCCGCTTGGCCATCAGCGCAATCTGCACAACGAAAAGAGCAGGAATAAGCATGGTCGTCTGGTCGGCGCCACCAAGTCCACTCAATACGATTCTGGAGGATTAGGGCTAATCCTCCAGAATCGGTGTGTCCCATTGTGACAGAAGACACTGAATCCCTAAATGTTGCTTTACGCGTGTCGCACATTTCTGTGCATAAACCTGCCATCACCGTTCTTACCTCGACAAGAATCATGCATCGCCTTCGTCCCTGGGACATTGCTACGTATACATCTCAGACTGTGCATCGACTTGATTTTTGGTTTGTATTTCGGCATGCGCTGTGAGCGACGCAGTCGATAATATAAACAAAGGGGGGAAGGAAGACCACAATTGTAGCCTGTTCATGTAGTTGGTAATATTACCTAACTAAACAGGACACAATATAAGAACAGCTATATGTCTCCATCACTTCTTGAATGAAACACGGGAACTGATGGGCCTGTTGCTCACCACAATGCGAAGCTACAACGAAACCAAGAAAGCATAGCATAAATTACGTTTGGTTTAAAATGTACAAATGATGAAGCAGATGCTCCTAAATAGTTAGAACATCACATCGAACATGGAAGAAAAGAAGAAATCCATTAACGGCGAACAAGCAATTCCGGCCAAGGGACGCGACGTGTGCTGCTGCGGAGTGATGTCGATGGTGCACTAAAGGGCCGCGCGGCTCATCCACCCCAAATCATTTGCACGGTTATGATGTAAAGCCGTTCAAACCTCTGGCTCGGCCGCGAAAGCGCGCAGTTTTGCGTCCTTTGGTGACGGAGAAAATTCGCGAGGCCGTCGATGTTAAGCAGCTGCTTTGTGGGCAAGAGCTTAACAACCCCCCTCGCACAAATTCTCTTTCCGTCGTAAGGCACCTGTGACTCAGAAAAATCCACCAGTGCGCGCCGCAGCTAAATATCTTGCAGGCTGTACAGAAAAGTTGTTTCTGCGCAAGGTGTACACTGTTTAGATTTTTGCTGGGTCGACTATAAGTGTGCGCCCTCTATGAAATAAAGGCCAGTTGGACGTCAGCACTGTGTATGTCTCTTCTATGCGTTCTTTACACGCGCTGGTATTTCACGATCAGCCGTTCTTGTATTAGGCGAATTTAATTACCGCAGTCCAGGACGATGCTACGCTTTGCAAAACGTTTCATTAACACGTAGGCGCAGTTCTTATCCTCGCCGGCCTCAAAAATCAAATGGCTGTTCGCACGCCACAACGACGTAGCGCCTCATCAAATTGTTCATGGCCAGATGCAACAATTTTTCACGCGTTTGTGGCGGAATAAATTGCAAGAATTATTCATGTGTGCCTGTTCGCTTCCGCTTTGGTGTGCAACTCTGTTTCTAATGTTCTCAAAAGTGTTACCTAAATAAGCTGTGGCGCGTGGACCATTCACTCCTAGTTAATCCTCCAAGAAATTATGAACATCAGGGCGCATGCAAACACTCAAGTTAAATGGCTGTCGCAGTACATGCGTGCGCTTAGTGGTTGCGGTCACTGGGAGGTCAAAGCAAATCTCTTATTACTAGCATATACGAAGGCCTGGCGTTCACGTTCGCTAGGCGCATCAAGGACAACAGATGAGCGAGTTACCGTCTTGAAGCGGCTCTTGAGGTCCACGATGATGATGTTCCTGCGGTCGCTCCGGTGTTACGACAGATGCCATGGCGCAATGTTCCCCGGAAGTTCTGCTAGCACAGTCGAGGTAGTGAGCCCTGGGTGGTCAGAAATATTCCGGAGCTCTTCACTACAGCGCATCGCATTCAATGGCGTTACCTTAAGACGTTAAAGACGTGCAATCAATCAAGGAACATGGCTCAATGGTTTAGTTGAGCAGCAATAGGCCTTCGCCTAGTGCTGCCCTATACTAGACCTCGAGTATAATTCCCGACCGCAGTAGGCTTCACAGCTTCGAGGTGGCATTTGCAGTTGCGCATATGTAACAGCGATAAGGAAGTGTTTTCAGTATTTGGAGCCTGATCTCACAGGGTGAATTCGGAGTCGTGTTACAGCATTTCGAAGTGGTATACGTTTCCTGCTATCGTACATGCCTTTTCACTCTTGTTTTCTATTTATTCTGACATTTAACATCAATGGCTTGATCGCTGTATAAGGTCTCAATATGTCAAGCACATAACAATACGTAAATGGGGATTTTAGTCACCCACTTCATAACGGGACTTTGGGCCAACTGTCGCACAACTGCAGTAGGAGAGATGATATACGTGGCGCTGCGAACCATCTGATGCGAGCGCCAGGTGCAGTGGGCGCGAGAAACGCCATGTCTTTTCTGCCGTGCGCTGAAGGCGCATTCGGCACGTGGTATGAGGCGCCAGAGTGAAGGTCTACACTACTCGACAGAAGCGCGGGATGCTCCGACCGACGTTGGAATGAGAACTGTTGAAGGGGCACGCGCCTATGATCTTGGCTATGACAGATCTGGCGGCAATAACGGCTGCATGGTTTCTTCTAGCAAAGTGTGATCGGAAGCCTTTGTACCATGCTGGCCAGCACATGCGTGACCACTCAGGGCTACACTATGCAGCTACCTGCGATCGGCGCACGGACATGTCCGGCAAGAAGCCAAGACGTATTTCCCACACGTTTTGAGCTGGTGCATCTATAAGGACGCATAGGCACATAACAGAGAATAGTTACTTAAAATTAACAAGTAAGACTTGAAATTGCGAGTACATTTGTGATATACTCAAGGCTGCACATCATATTCACCGCAAATAAAGACGGGGGCAGCGGAAGAGAGTGTTCTCTTCCGCGGTCCCCGTCTTTACTTGGGGTCGATATGATATGTAGTGAACACCAACTAGGCCAAACTGAAGCTTTTCTCAAGGCAGCACATCCCCACTCTCCCGCATCAAGCCTCTTTCTCCTGCGGCTTCAGGGCAATGAAGGTAAATGGTCTCTAGGATACAGCAGAGCCATTTTCGAGCCCAGCTCTTGAGCTGCGACAGTATTTGGTGTCACATTTCACGCCATAGATGCGAAGGGCTGGTGATGCGCATGCACACCTTGACCTTTCTGTGTATATACGAGTTCGTCACGCAATAAACAGATGCACTCTGTCGAGCACCCCGTGCGTCATGTCACGAATTCGTCGCGACACGATACACGAATGGCCCGACTTCTGGCGCGATTGAGGCACGGCGATGGGGCACGGCCGTCATTTCGGCAAAAGAGCCTACGGAAATGGCGTAGCCGCGTCTTCCTCAACGGGCTCGAAACATCGCCGGGATCATCTTAGGGACCCTGGACTGAGGGTTCCTCCCACACTGCTCTCCCCATTCAGATATTATTAATAAAGATGTTTTACTCTCTCTCTCTCTCTCTTGGATGGAGAGAGGAACACGCCTCGTCGTGTTGTCATGCCCACGTCCACCAGAGTGTGCAGCGCGAGTGACAAGTCACCATACGTCACGCATTAGTTCCCTCAACGCCATCAGCAAGTTCTGCGCTCCGCGCATCTTGGCATGAACAGGGGCTCTATTCTCGACACGCATGGCGGCTGCATGGCTGCATTTATTGGCCATCTTGAGTCCCCCATTGCCTTTTGAAAGCACAGAGTTTCACACAATAATTACGAAAGAGAACTATGGCCTTAGTGTCTACGGGAGCTACAATCGGGACGGTTCTGCCAGCACGGCGGTTATGGGAAGTAGATGAATTTGCCCAAACTTCGTCTTTGTCTTATGACGGCTCCACGAGTTTGTAAATTTGTCGTATTGATCAAGTTAATGTGTGATAAATCACTAAATAAACATAATTATAATTGTCGGACGGCAAGATTAGAGCATACCACCTCTAGTACAGAAGCACAACGTAGAAACCATTACTCCTCGGATGCATGCTTCGACAAGCGGCACAGAACACCTTTATAAATTTCTTGCGGCCAAGCCGCGTGTTCAGACGCTTGGTGCGTTTCAATTGTACAACCTCGACAGGTTGAGCCGCTGCAATTAGTGTCGATTGCGCGTGTTCGCAGAGTATTGCCCTCAGAAGAGCATAGCTTGCTTTCAAATTTAGGAAAAAGAAGGTAGATAAAGCGTTATAACGAAAGTCACAACAACGTCTGAATTTCCATGTACGAAGATGAGACAAATCCAAATACTTCCCATCATTTCCATGGTAGCTGCACATGGATGGATGGATGGATGGATGGATGTTATGAGCGTCCCCTTTGGAACGGGGCGGTGGGTTGCGCCACCAAGCTCTTTCTATTATACTGCACAATGTCCTACCTAGGTTAATCAAAGAAAAAAGAAAAAAACACTATGAACTACCACCCCGAAATTTTCTGATCCCCTATTGCGAACTGTGCTTTTGTACGTCTCCGTCTTTTGTCGTTTCCCTACTTTTCTTCCACGAATCCTCCAATCGCCTCTTACTAATGCCTTTTACGGATATGTTTGCTTTACTGCTGCTCCCGCGGAACCCAAGGGCTTCAACGAGGCCAGTGGTGCCTAAATCGACCGCTCGGTAGATGTCTGCACATTCTAATAAAACATGCTCCGTCGTTTCCCTAGCTTTACCGCAGCAAGCACATGATTTCAAGCAAACAACCGCATTAGCAAAAGTAAGTCCTGGAACCATCACACGTTTCCACATACCACGCATAACCTTGTACCTATTCTATCCCCACAGCGCTCCGTGCTTTATTATGGCTGCATTTCTCTTCCCTTTCGCTGTTATTGTTTTTCCCTGTGTGTCCATATATCTATTGCCTTCGTTTATCCATATACCAAGGTATTTATATTCCATTACCCGAGGTATTTCCTGGCCCTGTATTGCCACTGTCTCTTCACTGTTTTCATTGAATACCATAACAACTGATTTTCTAACACTAAATGTCATGCCTAAATTGTTGCCGTCGTGTCCACAGATATCAGCCAGACGTTGCAAATCACTTTGCTTGTTAGCTAGCAACACAATCTCGTCCGCATAAAATAAACCTGGAAGCTGCTGCTCTAATACTTTACCCACCTGTCCGCAACAGAGATTAAAGCCGATATTACATTTCTCTAGCGCCCTCTCCATCCTCACCATGGACATCATACACAGCAGTGGGGACAAAGGGCACCCCTGCCTCAGTCCCTTGTTCATATAAACTTTCTCCTCGCTCCTCGTCCCTTCCCATTCAACGCAAACCGGATTTTTCTAGGTATATCGCTCTCAAAAGCTTTAGATAATCGTCGCCTAAGCCTCTGCCTTCCAGAATATCCCACAATATGTTGCGGTCTACGTTGTCGTATGCTCCTGTAATGTCTAAAAAGGCCACATATTACGGTCTGCGTTCTGCTTTTGATATTTCAATACACTGAGTTAGAACAAACAAGTTATCATCCAAACGCCTACCTATCCTGAGGCCATTCTGAAGCTTTCCCAAAATGCCATTATTCTCTGCCCATGCTTGAAGCTTTAATTTGATTGCCTGCATTGCTAGCATGTATATTACCGTTGTAATGGTCAACGGTCCATACGAGTGAATTCTGTCTTTCTCCCCCTTACCTTTATAAATTAAATTAATTCTACTTTGTCGCCAACTGTCTGGTATTCGTCTATCTTTTAAAGATTTTTGCACTGCTTTCATCAGAGCTTCCTTACTTTTTGGTCTTAGTTCATTTATCAGCCTAACGGGAACCTCGTCTAGACCTATGGCTGTGCGCTCAGGGATTTCCTTTTCCGCTTTCTTCCAGTTTAAATTGCTCAGCACCAGCTCCTTTTCCACTTGGGTCTCTTTCATGCTCTTTTTTTTTTAAAGTACAACCTCGTCATTGCCTTGGAAAGATTCGGCTGTTACTTTTCAGATGTAATTTATTGCCGCGTCTCCTTCCAGTCTGTTTTCATCTTCGTCTGGGATATGTTGTTGTATGGTTGCTGACTTCCTGCCTAATAATTTTATGTGGTTCCAAAATATTCTAGGTGCGGCATTCCTTTTCTCACGTATTTCTAGCAACCAACGTTCCCTTTGACCTTTTAATTTTGCTTGCACCAGTGTTTGAACCATAGACTTTTTCTGTCGGTATATTTCCCATTTACTGGTTACTTCATCCTGCGGCAACTGCGCCTTCTTTCCCTGCCTGTGCTCTCGAGATGCTTTCTGTCGTTCGGTGATCGCTTCTCGTATCTCCTTGCTCCACCAGCTTTGCAGTTTTTTTTCCTTTCCAACGGCTATGTTGTTTCTCTCTCCGTATTTCTGTCGTTATTACACTTAGAAGCTCACTATATTCCCACTCTTTACTTGGCCATTTGCCAAGTTCTTCCTCAACTCTAGTGACTGTATTTGCTATTTGTTCCGCGTTCAAATTTGGACTGGCCATTTTGCTCTACTTGCTCTCTTTCCCAACTACATAGCCCATTTTTAAAATAATGCGTTCAAAGTCACTCCCTGTGCTGTTAAACCCTTCCTCATCAATAACCATTTCTCTCAACTTCTGAATTCCTTGTATCATCAGACAGTAATCAATGGTTGATTGCCGGTTTCCCACTTCCTACGTGATCTGCCCTTCACACTTAGGCCCTGTGTTCACGATAACGATGTTATGTTGCTCACAAAGGTCTAGCATTGACTTTCTGTTATTTCCGCTATAGCCATCTCAATCCTGTATGTGGGCATTCATGTCACCTAATAGGACAATTTCAGCACCATTCCCGAAACCCTTAATATCAGCGCTTATGCATTCCACTAACTATTTATTCTTCTCTGTGCAATTTTTCCGGTCCACAAATACGTAACGCCCAGCCAAGTTTCTTTCCGACTCATTGTACCTGATAACCAAAAATGCTCTTGACATTTTGAATTTACTATTTTGTATTTGGCTCCTTGATGTATGAGCAATCCGACTCCCCCTCCCTTCCTATTCGACTTGGTTCTGTTGCACCCTTCCCAAATATAATTCTCAATAACTGGCGGCTCTTGTGAGTCTCTAAGGTGCGTTTCTGTAACCGCAAACACCCCTATTTGTTCTCTATGTAACTGCTCCTCAATCTCTGCCCACTTTTCCTTTCTTCTACCGCCCTGCATGTTTATGTAGCCTATCGCACGGCGAGCTCTTTTTCTTGCTTTCCTCCTTTTTCTGTTTTCGACGGCGATGCTCTTCTGATGTTCGCCTAGGGGACCTTCTTCATTACTATCTACTCTGACCTCCTGAGCGCCCGCGGGCCCCCTAAAAAAGCAATAGCGCGACCACCAAGTCGCCAGCCCACTTCTCGTGCCAGCCTTTAATTGAAGTGGATCCTGTCTCGTTTAAAACCACCACAACTTCTCACTTCCCTGTTTACTTCGACAACCTCGAAGCCTTTCTCTCGGCTCATTTTCCACATTGCCTCATTAGCAGCCACTACGGCTCTTTGTTCGTGACTGTCATGTACGGGCACCTCCGGCACCATGCACGCCACGATCTGCACCTGAGGGGATAGCTCGCGCAAGTCGCCCACCCCCTTCGCCAAGCGCTGAGCTAGTCCTGGCCCTTTCCGGTTTAGGACGTCATTTAGCCCACCTGCTACTATGACAAGGTTGCCCACGTGGCCATTTTTCTCGAGCTTTTCTTTTGCTCGCTCCATGACAGAACCCAGTGTCCGCCCTGGAAATGTCCCTACCGCCACTTTTTTGTCGCCTTTCACCCTCTCCACAATTGCTTTTGAGCACCCAGCCAGGTTTCAGTCGCCAGCGATAATCACCCTTTCACTCTCTCCTACCTCGCTCTGCTTCCCTTTGTCCTTTTCCGTGTGATTCGGGCTCGACAAGGGGCATTGTCCCCTGGGCTCCTGCTTTTTCCGCGTGGCGGCCTCAAGGTAGGTTTCGCTCTTTCCAGTGAACCATTCATCACCCTGCATGCATTCCACGTATTTCACTGACCCCCCTCGCCTGTCGCGTTGGGGGTGTGCGTTCCATTGTCACGCACATTCTCGTTCACAAAGGCGGCCCTGCTCAGCTTTTCCTCGGCTGCTTCAAGTCTCTTTTCAACTACCTTCCATGCATCACGCTCCCTGTTTAGCTCATTTTTGAGCTCTTGCACTGTTTGAGAAGCTCTTCCTGGAAAGCTTCCATTTTCTGCAGCTTAGTATCGACATCACATTGTGTGCTCGTTGCTTCGATGCCCTCTCTATTCTCATCCGTCTCCTCATCTGCCTTGAGGGACCCCCCGCGCACTGCTTGCTTTACCGTCTTTGTCGCCATGTATTGCACGGCTTTTTGCACATACTGCAATACTATAATAATGCTACTACTGACGCAAATACTACAATACTATATCAATGCAGAGCGCGTGCCTTTTAGCAAAGACCGATACGCACAGGATCCAAATCCTCAATATGTCGCAAAGCAACCCTCACCACTGTTTCCAAAACAATTCATGCCGCAAAGACCGAAGGTATCGCACGCTCTAGCACACGTTCAACCGCGCGGCCACGCTCTCACTTTCCTACCAAAACACGCACAGTAAAACCCCTAATAGCTATTTGCCTTGCCACTTCCAAGCTACCATTTAAAGACTACAAACACTCAACCAATTTCACTCCGCATTATACAGATCCGTGAGTCGTCACCTTGGCACTAAGCACTCCCACACCACGGCTTATCCATCAGCGAACGGCACGGTCGTGCGGCTTAATCACCAGCTGAAGGTTTCTCTCACCACTCATCTCTGCTATGAACACTGGGTCGATCATTTTCCCATGGTGTTATCAGTCTGTAACGCGCTCGGTCGGCAGACTAAAGGTGCGTTTCCCGCAGCCAAAGTGGGACTGCACTCTTCGCTCCGCAATGCGTACGGAGAGTCCTGTTCTGCCGTCCCGTGGCGTGCGCATGAGCATTGCACGGCCGTCAGAACGCTTTCGGGCGACGAGATGGGTTGACGTCTTCTCCTGATGCGCCGTCCGTATACAACATAAAAAGGCACACACAGCGCCACATAACGTTCCTAAAAGCAGCGCTGTGAGGGTGTCATTGAAAGTCGTTTGTCCCGTTTTCTGATGCGTTATTTCTCTAGTGAAGCCATGAGAGACTGACTTTACTATTTTCTTACTGCATGGGGGGTAGGAGAAACGCCCCAGCAGAAGACAGAAAATTTTTTTTAACTAAGGCTTAGTGCAGGAGCGTTTTCTCTCGATTTCACACCTATCGTTATGCTTGCAGTGTGGCTTGGAAACAAGATATCAAGACTCTGAGCTATATCGAACTGTATGTGAGCAACTCGGCGCATTTATATAGGCAAATGTCCTAGTATCCTGACCTTCCTGTTAGCAGCGCGACTAGATCCAGCTTTAGCTCTTTGGTGCGTTCTGTGCAGCATGATACTCTTCAAGCACTTGTACCTACAGACCCGTCGTTCATTGATGCCCGGATCCATAACGCCTTACATAGAATGCTTCCACTATGTATCTCTTTCAGCAAAAAGCTTTCACTTTTACGCCAACTGAACGCTTCGAGTGGTAAATAGCGGTAAACATACCTGCGCGGTAGCAAGATTGAAGTGTCAGCGATGGCCACGCGTCTTACAAAAAGGTGATGCTTGTCCTCTAATATGCCAAGTACCCACTACGAGCGCATAAGCAAGGAATTGGAGGGCCAGGGCATAACATATGATGAACGAACTCCGAAAATCTGCAGCATTGCAGGTAGAATTGCCTAAAGTTTTGCATGCAATACGTTGGGATAATGGGCCGAAATTCGAAAGAGATTCCGTTAATTCCTCAGGCCTCAGGCATCTGTTCGTGCTCTACTGCGGTTCTTGGTTTATAAAGCGACATAGGGGCAGATATTACATGCTTAAAATCCGGCATGAACCAACCTTGAATGACTGTCGACGTTAATGCGGTTCGCATCGAAGGGATATGTAGCGTAGAACGCATATGCAGAAAACAAGCAGCGTGTAGCGACACACTTCATTGTCAGCCGTTGGTGATGCCCTTCGTGGTTCAGGCGTGTGGTGCAGCGGGGATCCTCTCTCGCTCTGCCCTATGAACAGGCTGCGCCATCTAGCGGCGCCGCTACGAAGTCCGCGTGTGGCGCGTGCATGAATAGGTATTGATGCGTTTTCGATTCCGTTCAGAAATGTAGAAGTCCTCAAGAATTATTTTTACTGAGTAGCGGCACATATTCAATTACTCAATATGGTGTAAAAGAGGTTGATTGAAAAACGGTGCCTATCCATGAGCAAATACCCATCACCCAAATTTGTGCAACCGACATAGATAGATGTATAGATATGGAAAAGTTCGGCAAGTGTCCTGAGAATGCTAATCCGCTTGAGAATGCGAATATAAAACAAGACATAGGACTCATCCCATTGCAGACTCATCACCCAAATATCTTCTCTCAGGCACACATTTTACCAGCCAAAAGGAAATTCCCACGAATTGATCACGAATTTCGGATCTAACAGCCATTTGCCCGTACTAAACTATTGCAGTTTTCATGTCTGCACTTAGTCATTTCGGAATGGAATCATCTCCCAAGTAATATGGCCGGAATATCTGACCATATTATATTCAAACAAGCACTTATTGAAACATTCGGTAATGAGAAACAATACCATTTCTTCCTGCATTTCTTCAGATGTGAAAGGACGTCATATTATTGCTTGTATAATGTAAGAATTATTTGCGTATGATGTTGTCGAATGAGAAGTGGTGTAAAGGTTGCATAGGAAATACGACTTCATATAAGGATATACGACTTACATGCACGTTGCCTTATACCTTTGTATATCAGTTGTAATTCTCCCCCCCCCCCCTATGTTATGCCCAAGCCGGGCCTTTAGGGTAGATAAATGAAAGAAATAAGGTGATATTGCGTTTTCTGACGAGAAGTACAATGCATATGAAGCTAACATTTTACGATACCTTGATCATATGCAGGGTGGATGGATGGATGGATGGCATGGCATGGCAAGAACTTTATTTTAGTCCACAGAAACTAGGGTCCGAGGGCACAAGCCCCCAGGCTAAGTCGGTGGCTCCGCCCACGTAGGCACCGGTAAGCCAAAGGCTTTCCCGATGTCGTGAGCTCTCCGGACGGCCAGGAGTTGATCTTGGAGGACTTCGCTAGATATGCGCCGACTCCAGACGTCCTCACTGTTGAGATCCGAAGCCCTTTGGTTGGGGCACAGCCAGAACATATGATCAAATAGACACGGAGTGTGTCCACAACTTTTACATTCCGCGGGGAAAATCGTGGTCAATTTCGTTAAGCACAAGAGGTGTGGGATAAGATTTAGTTTGAATCATTCTTAATGTGACTGCCTGGGCTCGGTTGAGCTTCTGATGGGGGGAGGAAAAAACCTGCTGCCGTCCCTATAGTGTGAGGTGATCTCGTGAAAAGTAGTAAGTGGGTCTTTGTAGGAGCCGCAGTCATCCTGGAGCAGTTCCTGATCTGATGCGCGGCATGTGAGATCTCGCACAGCAGAGTGAGCTTGCTCGTCAGGATTGCAGCCATTGGGGCTGACCGAGTGGCCCTGATGAGCCGGAAACCAGACTAGGTGTGAGCTATCCAGTTGGTCGTAATTATGAGTATTAATACTGTGTATAAGTAACTTGTATGCTTCCACTGAGACGAAGCCGGCTGAGTAATTCCTAATAGCTGTACGGGAATCGGAGAAAATCGTGGAGCCTCTCCTTATTGTAATTGCAAGTGCTATGCTTGCTTCTTCGGCGGCATGAATAGAGCTCGTTCTTAGTGACGCCGCGCTTATTAATTTACCGCTCTCATCGACCACGGCAATAGCGTAGCGGTTGCCCGAACCATAACTATTTGCATCGAAAAAAAGATCTGAGCTGTGTTGTTGGTGCTGTTTACCCAGAATGCATTTGGCCCTGGCGTCACTTCTGCCCTTGTTGTGGACAGGATGAATATTTCTTGGTATGGGGTCTACAACGAATTGTGTCTCCACCTCCTTGGGTATTTTGAACTTAGAGACGTCTCCTCCTCGAGGCAGCATTCCGACTTCATCTGGAATTTTACACCCTGGCTTAGTGTTGGAGAGTCTTGCAATTTGTGACATCGAATGTGCCTCAATGAGCTCATCTATAGTGTTATGAAGTCCTAACTTGAGGAGTTCGGTACTCGTTCCGTGCGGGAGTCCCAGAGCCTTTTTGAGTCCGGTGCGTATAAGTGCATTTAGCTTAGCTTTCTCTCCTTTCCCCCAGTTCAGGTATGATGCAATGTACGTCACATAACTGATGAAAAATGCATGATATGCTCTGATGAGATTGTCCTCCTTGAGGCCTGCATTTCGATTTGAGACCCTGCCCAGGAGCTTTAAAGTACTGTTGGGCTGACCTGTGAGACGGTTCAGGTCCGTAGCGGTACAGCTCCTTGCGTCAATGAGAAGATTCAGAATTTTAATTTTCTCTACTCTGGGTATAACCCGTCCTGTGTTGTCTGTGATTTTAATTGGCAGAGTTTCTAAAGGCGCAAGGTTTCTAACACCTTGTCTCCCCTGTCTAAAGAGCAGCAGCTCAGATTTACTAGGTGATAGCCTGAGTCCGGTGCCCTTAAGCAAGGATTCTGTGTTGTCTACCGCTGCCTGTAGTGTCTGCTCTAGTGCTGTGAGTGACGCCCTTGGGACCCACACTGTGATATCGTCAGCGTATATGACATGCCCCAAGCTAGGGATTTTGGACCATTCCTCCGAGAGCCTGTGCATGGCAATGTTAAAGAGGAGTGAGGGCAATACTGAACCTTTTGGTGTGCCATTGTTGCCTAAATTGTACGGAGCGCCTGTGACTATGCCGAGTTTGACCCGAGCTGTCCGATTAGCTAGAAAGAACCTCACATAATTGTAAAAATTGCTTCCCAGGTTCAAGGTTGACATTTCATGTAGGATATGTTTATGTGCAACAGTAACAAATGCTTTCATAAGATCCAGACCCAGGAGGCCCTTTACGTCCCTGCTAGGGTCGTCAATAATAGCCCGTTTGATCATGAGCATGGCGTCCTGTGTGGATAATGCCTTCCGAAGGCCTATGAGATTGTGCCTCAAAACTCCTGGTTTTTCATGTGTTCTATTATCCTGTTATGAATAGCATTTTCGGCTACTTTGCCAATACAGGATGTAAGTGATATGGGCCTGAGGTTCTCCTTTGTTAGTGGTTGGCCGGGTTTCGGTATAAACGTCACCTTGGCCTCCCTCCATTCCGGTGGTACAGTGTCGGATCTCTAGTGACTATTAATTTCGACCGTGATTATGTCTATGGCATGATCGTCCAGGTTTCGCAAAAGTTTACTTGTGATGCCATCCGGACACGGGGCAGATCTCCCATTTAAATTAAAAAGTACATGCCTTATCTCAGCTACAGTGAAGTCACTGTCCAAGTCCGGTTGCGATATACCGGAGTAAGGTTCGCTTATTTCTTCTTCGTTTCCATATTCATTTTTAAGTGGCAGGTACATGTGTGCGAGGTCGTTTGCGACCTCTCTTGCTCTCCGCCCTATAGTTATCTGTTTATGGCGAGGTCTGTAGTACCTCTGAAGAGCTTGTCATTAAGTAGGCTCTTCAATAGATTCCATTTGCCTCCTCTGCGCAATCTGCCATCTGTTTCTGAGCAAGTTTCGTCCCATTGTTGACATGAAAGTTGAGCCACGTATGTTTCGATATCACGATTAAGTTGGGCGATCTTGGCTCTAAGTCTTCTGTTGAGTCTGTGACTCTTCCATCTGGTTAGAAGGGAATTTTTCGCTTCCAGCATGTGAGCTAGCTTGGAGTCTATTTTTGGGACTTCGATTTCTGTTGAGACTGCTTTAGTAGCTTTCTTAATCGTTCCCTTTAGTTTATCTAAAAACTTCTCATAAGATTCGTCATCTATGCTGGTTTCCTTACGCAACTTACAAAAGAGATCCCAGTCCACGTACTCATATTTCCTTAGTGATGGTGGTTGCGTCTGTAAGATGACTTCAATTATGTAATGACCACTTCCTAAATTTTCCTGCAGATTGTCCCATGAGCCTTCAATTCCCCGGAGGAATGTTAAGCAAATTTTAATTCACTTGCCGTGGTTGCTAAATTAGTACCCTTGACGCTCTGATGACCATAGCCCCATTCTTTGTTGGGAACGTTGAAGTCCCCAGCCACTACAAGTGGGGCTGTATCTGCCTTGTTGGAAATGCGGCCCAAGAGGGTCTTAAAATGACTTTTCCTATCTTGCGGAGAGCTATAAACGTTAGCTATATACACGTTAGCTGCTTTTTTGTTCTTCAGGATGAGTTCGATCATATGTGCTTCTAGACCAACCTTGTGCTTGGGAAGCTCGTGAGTTTCATAGGAGGCACCCTTTCGAACCAAAGTCGCTATTCCCCGACCCCCTGGAATGGTCAAGGTTTCGGAGTTGTAACCCGGTAGAGAGATATCCTCCTTAGCTAGTGTTTCCTGTAAGACAATAACGTGTGGCTTAACTTTGGCCGTTCTGATGAGCTGCTGCAGGAGAGCCTTGCGCCTTCGGAAACTCGCACAATTCCACTGCCATATTTTAATGTTATTGTTGTCGTTTGAATCCATTATGATACCATTGGTTGACTACCCGAACCCCTAGAGTCCGCTCCCGCGCTACCGTTTGTGCCTCCGTGGACTGCCGATGCAGTCGCTGCGCTTGCCTTTGCCTTAACTTTGGGCCTTTCTAGTTGACCCGCTCGGGCATCTAGATTAGTGGTGAGCTCCATGATTTTCGCCAGAGTCCTGTCTATTGTGGCTAACCTTGCGGCTATTTTGACTTATTTTGTGTTTGTGGGGTGCCTCACTCTCTCCCATCTCCTCTGCCTCAGAGGTTTCTAAATCTTCCTCCTCTGTTTCGCTAATGGGAACAGAGTGGGGGGCTTTAGGATTGCGTTTAGGTTTGCCGGCCAGGGGTTTTGGAGCCGTTGTCTCCATCTGACTACGGGGTGTTTCGGACCTTTCCTTAAAGGATTTGAAAGCCTCCCTGAGATCAGACAGTTCTTGCCTTAATTTCCGATTTTCTGATTCTAATGCCAATATTCGGGAATTTGAATCACGTTCCGGCTGTGCCCTACCATTAGTACTCCTAGACCTTGCCCTTGTCGGTTGTCCTGGTTTCCCAAGGCCTCCGTTCTTGACTAGATCGGCCCAGGTTGCTTGATGGCCGCACATGAGATTCTAGACGTTGCAGATAGTTTCTTTTAATATTACAAACGTCATCTAATTCAATGCACTCGAAGCCGACCAAAACGATTTCACTAACTACATGTGTTTATATAAGCGCTCACAGGTAAACCTACCTCTTACGACCGCACTTGAGATAGAAAAGCATCTGCCATTGTCAATCACCTGACCCAAATCTTGAGTTCACACCAAATATTCACATTCCCACTATCTGCAACCGAGCATCGAAGGCATTAGGTTTCATACGGCGAAACCTACGAAACTCTCCTGGTTCCGTTCGAAAACTAGCACATTTATTCCTCCGTAGTTGGAATTCGTCTCTTCTATTTGGTCTTCCCATAAAGAATACATCATTGAAGTGGTTGAGTCCATTCGAAACAGACCTGCCCGGCTTCTTTCTAACAATTATACTCCCCTCGCCAGTGTCTCCCATCTTAAAAACCCTACTGATATGCAGATACATGAAAATCGTCGTTCTATTTCAGTTTTGTGTTTACTTTGTAATCATGTTCACACCCGCACTTAATTTTTCCTCTGGAATCGCCTCCACGATCTTCACGGCACTTACATAATCATCTCTCCTTTAACAGCATATATGGAAAAGCGCAATCATTCAATTCATCTGGATTGCCTAAAGCAGTCAAGCTCTGGAATGACCTTCCTGACAACTTAATCTCTTTTCTCACCTGTAGAGTTCAGAAACCACTTCTGCCTGCATTTATCGCTTTAGTATTGTACTAAATGTCGTTTCATTTTGTACTACTCTTTCACTAGCTCTAATGTTGTTTCATACTACTGTTTCACTTGTACTTCCTTGTCACTTTTTGCCATATTCGCGTTTATATTGCTCTTTTATTCTTCGTGTTAATACGTTCTTTTTACGCCCTTCACCAAAGAGCATTGTATGCCTTTTGTGTATTTTCCTTGCACCGCATCTGTTGTACCGTTAATCTGGTTTATTATTTCTGTACTGTATTTTTATTGATATACACCCCCTCACCCGATGCTCTTCGGGGCCTGTGAGGTATAAATAAATATATAAGTAATACAAGCTGAACAGAAGAGCCATTGGATTTTATATAAACAGTATTGTTCCGTCCCACAATACAACTGTGTATAGCAGACGCTTGAAAAGTGCCTTCGACGCAGCAATCACTTTCGCTGCTCACTCTCAAATACAAGTGCATGCAGCAAGTTGCTGCACCAGTCTGTGCGACAGAGTAAATGCTGATCGCAATTTTTTCCCAACTGTGGTTTTAGCGACTCTAAAATGAGCCAGTGGTGTGCAGATTGATGTCATATGAATAATTGCGACGGCGCCATTTGCTCGCCACAACAAGAATTAGCCTCCGCGGTGCCACTATTGTACCACTACAACCTTCACGAACCTGGCAATCAACCCACGACTGTCAGTCCTCTGTATGCAGCTGTAGAACGCCTGAAAAAGACGGCGGTCAGACCTGCTACTCATTAGAAGGCTCGGAGAGCATACGAATACAAACAGACCGCTCGTGGAAACTGGACCTCGCAACGTTCAACACCCGAACCTTCTAGAGTGAAAGTTGCTTAGCAAGAATGGGAGAGCTAATGAGGCATACACAGGGCTGGCTGATAGGCCCTTCCTGTACTAGAGATGCCTTTCACATAACAGGAGGATTGTGGATGACTGCTACAGCATAACAAATCTGTAGCAGTCATTAATAGACCTTAATAAGATCTCTAAATTAAGAGTTCTGCAAGACTACATGGCAATGCCCAGTGTTAATGAAGAATGGAGAGTTATGTGACGATTTTCAATTAGCAGTGGGAAAGCTTGAAAGCCAGTATATATAGACATCGACAGCTTTAGTGTGAAGGTGGAGAAAAAAACAGCCAGGGATACAGCCCTTTGGGAACTGTAGTAGTGACATAATAATAGAGTAAACATGTTTGCAGAGTTCGAGGAAATGCATCGATTGAAAAACACGAAATGAGCACGAAATAATTCGTTGAAAAACACAACCGAAAGTTTCTTTAAACCGCACTTTCGTTCTGTCGCCTAACATCACGTGGTTGCACGTTTTACAATTCATAGACATCTTAAAGCTAAGCTTTCTTTGCGAACTCCCCTGCGCCTCTCTTTCTGACCGTGGCTGCCGCCCACTTGCTGCTGCTCATGCGTTCTCACTGAAGACGTCACACTCCGTAATGACGATGATTTACTGGCATCCCCTTTGAAGCGCGGTGATAATCACCTAGCCTGCTTCTGTTACTCAGGTATGCCATGCATGCTTTTCATTCTACCATTTTCTTATACATATCTTTAATAATCTTTCTATTCCTCAAAACTTCTCCCTCTCTATCGTGTAGCGCTTCGTATGCGTGTAACGGATGCGGTCGTATCAATATCTTCCCGGCTGTTTTTTACACCAATACTCTAAATGTCTCTTGCTTGAAGGGAAGCTGAAACGGTTTTCAATTTCTATGAATTGCTAGAATTGGGAAGAACAGACCTAATAATTTACGGTTCCGAAATGTTTTTCTTCGTTTCGTTAATATAAGAGGCGGAAATCGCTTTCTAAATCACCGCCGCGGACACGCCCCCATCGCTTCCCGGAGCGCCGGGTGAGGTGGTTGCCAGAGGAGAGAACCGGCGAGAGTGACGTCACACGCGGGAATCGAGCTGCCGGACCGGCGTGCTGGCATCTGTTGGCATGCCTCTTTCCGTCCTGCGCTTTACTGAACGACGCTACGAGGGATTTGCCGCCGCCACCG
Organism: Dermacentor variabilis; assembly: GCF_050947875.1. NCBI lineage: Eukaryota > Metazoa > Arthropoda > Arachnida > Ixodida > Ixodidae > Dermacentor > Dermacentor variabilis. The sequence goes on from NC_134574.1 coordinate 25,412,852, forward strand.
CTCACTTTTGTTTTCTTTTGCGATTTTCGTAAACTGTTCTTTCCTTCTGTGCTGCGTGAGTGCCTACAGCCAAGGGCGCCCAACATGCCCTCGTTCTGTGCAGCATTCGGCTGCGCGAACACAGGCGCGCGAGACGATGTGGTGTTTCATCGGTTCCCGAAGGACAAGAAGCTTGCAGCGCAGTGCGGTGATGAGAGATAAGTTCGTGCCGACGAAATCAACTGTGCTGTGCTCGGACCATTTCCGCGATAGCCGGATAGCCTTACGACAAATGCGGAAACGCGTTGTTGCTAGCGTTGCTATACTCCGTTTCATATTTCAGGTGCAACGCTGTGGAGGCTTGAGATACTTCTTGCAGTGGCTGCGCTCGTACTTAGAAAAAGTTCGGTGTTTCTTGACCCGATTTTTGAGAAAATTTTTCATATATAAGCTCAGTTCTGAGTGAAAAAAAGTATTTACCCATAGAAACAATACGGCTGCTAACACGTTCTTTTAAATCAATTTTCTTTTCGGCATTTTTTAATCGCAGCCCGTCGCGGCAGATTCACGTGCATGCTAACGCCGCTGGTAACCTGCGAAGCATAGACGGAAACGCGCGCAGTAATAAATTTTGGTGACCGGACTTCGTGCGTAGCTTCCACAGCGTTGCACCTGAGGTATGAAATGGAGTATAGGCTTGCCTAGTGACATTCGACGTACGCTTGCAGTTATCGTGTTTACCACACGGCGGTGCTAAAACTGCCTAATATCTTTATGTCAACACTAGCATGGAGCACGCATACGGATTCTTGATTGAGCCACAATCGCAAAATCATCGAACCATAGTATGAATATTGCAACATATAATACCTCTGGCCATCTCTGGATGTGTATGATAAGCAACTTCCATGACTGTACCTCGCAGCACTTCATGTGCGCGCTTTAAAACGCGGCACCTATGTTCGCGATCGTGTATCAACACTAAAAAAACCACGGGACTTTAGACAAGCAGCGGCAAGGTGCTTTACATCGCGGAATTGCACCCGTGTTTACAATCTAATGAGAAGTTAGTGCTTCGGCATTCTTACAGCAGCAAGTTTCCAGTGACACATTAGCGCATTTTTTCTCCCGTCACTGGAACGTGCAGCTACATGAAAAAAATTGGAGGACGCTTAAGCTTCGCCTTCAAGAGTGGAACGCGACAGCGTTCCCGTCGACTCGCCAAGGGGTGTAAGACAATGGGCTACGGCGCAGCGACTACGCGCCCCGCATCGGACGCAGTGAGCGTCGAGCAACGCAGTGTTTGGCGCGACAACGAAATGTGCGCCTGAGCTAGCGACGCACGCCTGAGCCTTAGAAACAGCTCGTTTCTAAGGCAACACCGCGTTCACTAAAGGCGCTTTTGTACCGCTTTGAAGCATCGAACTCGTGGCTCAGTGGTAACGTCTCCGTCTCATACTCCTGAGACCCTGGTTCGATTCCCACCCAGCCCATCTTGGAAGTTGCTTTTTATTTATGAAGTGCCTGCCGTGATTTATCACTCACGGCCAACGCCGCGGACGCCGACGACACCGGCTTTTCTGCGACACGAGCTCCTTAACGCTATCGCGTTAAAAATGGCTGTGGCTTAGCTAAGGTTAAGCCCAGGATGCGAAGCATACTAGCCTTTATTTTAGTTGTTGAACCACTGTTTAGCCTGGTGAACTGCTGTTGCTTGGCTATATTTGGTTCGGCTAGACGAAGAAACAACTCATGCGTTACTCTGCTTCGCCTTCAAGAGTGGAACGCGACAGCGTTCCCGTCGACCCGCCAAGGGGTGTAAGACAATGGGCTACGGCGCAGCGACTACGCGCCCCGCATTGGACGCGGTGAGCGTCGAGCAACGCAGCGTTCGGCGCGGCAACGAAATGTGCGCCTGAGCAAGCGACGCACGCCTGAGCCTTAGAAACAGCTCGTTTCTAAGGCAACACCGCATTCACTAGAGGCGCTTTTGTACCGCTTTGAAGCATCGTACTCGTGGCTCAGTAGTAGCGTCTCCGTCTCACACTCCGGAGACCCTGGTTCGATTCCCACCCAGCCCATCTTGCAAGAGTTGAGCCAAAGCCACCTAGAAACAAGCGCAGCTGCTTATATACCGCCGCGACGCCGCCAGCGACGGCGCGAGTTGGAGCCCCGTTTCTCCTCTGTCGTGACGTCACGGTGTCACGTGGTCAGCCTTGAAGGCGACGCCGCGAGCGACGGCGCGAGTTGGAGCCCCGTTTCTCCTCTGTCGTGACGTCACGGTGTCACGTGGTATGGCATGGGGTCACTAAAGGTCATTGAAGGCGACACCGCCGCGCCTGAGGAGCTGGGTTGAGCTCTAGTAATATGCTTCGCATAAAAAACATACGTACCAGCTAAGATTTCGAACTCGCGAGAAGGTGCACACATCGCTCTCGCTTTTGGCACACTCAACATCGTCGTTGCCGCCATCGTTTTCCGTATCGGCTGTCGGTTCGAACACGTACGGCGAAAATACAAGCTGTCTGAGACAGCGAGAACGTTCCATAATGCTTACAACTCAGCTATGAAGCCAGAACAGAACAGCGTGCTTACGCTCTGAAACGGAGGCGCCGACCGGCGACTGCCGCGAGTGACGTCACAGCGGCCCCGACCAATCACGGGCAACAGCGGCGTTCGCGCGATACCCTGAGGCGCTGGTGCGCGTTTTCATGAAAAAACAGCCGCTTGTGCTTGTTTCCGCCCTTTCTGAACCAGATATTCGTGTTCAGGGGACTCAAAACTAGAATTCCGTAGAGAACTCATTTTTTTTCGAAAAGTGTTTCAGCTTCCCTTTAACTCGGCTGCTGACCGGTTGATGCTTCAGTCCAATTTAAATCCAAGCGCTTCTGGTTGCTGTGTGTTATCTATTGGTCTCACTGGGAGAATGCGTTCACATTCCATTACGATGCGCTCCGCGGCCTCCGGTTTTTTACTGCAGCGTACACATACCTCACCTTCTTGCGAATATTTCCTCCGGTATTCTTTCGTTCTTACGCAAGCAGCACGAGCGTGAAGTAGCAAGTCACTGCCCTTTGTGTTATCCCACATATTATCCCTTCTAATTTCTTTCTTTCGATTCTTGTAAATCTACAGGGTCTTTTTGTTTCCATTCTGTGCATCCAATTCGCTGTCTCTGTTTCTTTCACTTTCTTTCTGATGACTACTGGTTATATTTTACACTCTCAGTTACCCTGTAGACTGCTTGCCAACTTTCTTGACCTCTTCCTCTATTCTGTGTCCACGTTTTTCAGGTGCAGGTACTTATGTACTTTAACCGCCCTCTTACTTGATCCTTGCTCCTAAATCGTTCTTAAAAACTACTTGTGCTGTGAGCTTCTCTGACTTCACGAGATGCCCAACGCATGTCACCTTGCATCGCGTCATTTGTGGTTTTACGTGGGCTGCCACAGCCAACAGGCCTACCAATCTTCGGTTAAATTCTATCCCCGACAAGATATGCGATTTTAAGTACAGAATGACATTTGCGAGCATTAGCACTGGCACCGTTACTGCTCTCCAGATTATACCCCCCACCTCATAGTCACTGGTGTCCCAAAGTGTTCTATGTTTCATTATTGCTGCGTTTCACTTCCCCTTTATTTTTATGCGAAGCATATTAACGTAGGTTTCGGGCCTTCGCGCGACGCCCGGCGGTGGCCACCATTGACCCTGAAGTGGGGTCCACGTGATGACGTCACACAGGCTGCAGATGGGGCCTCATATCGCGCCGCCGGTCGCCTCCCGGCGGTGGCCACCATTGACCTTCAAGTAGGTCACGTCATATGACGTCACGTGATGACGTCACACCGGCTACAGATGGGGCCTCATATCGCGCCGTCGGTCGCCTCCCGGCGGTGGCCACCATTGACCCTGAAGTGAGATCACATGATGTGACGTCACGTGATGACGTCACACCGGCTGCAGATGGGGCCTCATATCGCGCCGTCGGACGTCGCCCGGCGGAGGCCTCCACGCTTCGGTTCGCGCCGTCGCGCGCGACGCGGCGGCGGCGCCACCATCGCTGCATCACGTGATATGTGACGTCACGCCAGGGATGAAGCGGCGCGCGCCCGCCGTCGCGTCAGTCTCTGTGCCCGCAACCGCGCCAGCGTCTTTGCGCCGGGCGTGTATGCGGTCAAGATGCCTCCAAACGCTAAGGATACGCTAAGGTTAAGCCCAGTGGATGCTTCGCATCCACTGGGCTTAACGTTGATAAGCTTCCAATTTTTATATTACCTTCGTGGGTGCTCGAGTAAGTCTGCCCATCGTTTATGCGTAGGCCGAGGTAAGTATATTGCTTGACTACCTAGACCTAGATTTGTCGCTGCGTTGCCACAGATATTCGTAAGTGTCTGTAAACCTCTTGCTTTGTCTGCTAGTAGCGCCATGTAGTCCGCATACATCAATCCTGAGAGTTTCTGTTGCACCATTTGTCCATTACGAATGTATGATAAATCAAACCCTAATTCACTGTTTTCCAGACGTCTTTCTATGCCCCTAACACAAAGCGTGCACAAAGGAGACAGAGGGCATCCTTGCTTCAATCGGTGGTGAATTTCCGCCACTTAATTATTTTTTCGGCCTTTCCATACAGTGTGCGTGTCGCTCTCGCTTGTCCCTGTCTTTCTTGCGTTGTGGCCTTTTTTCGACTGAATAACCAACACGCCCAAGCTTCCATGGCAAGTTCCCAGAACTTGTACTCAGTTGTCTCGATATATCTCCCTCATCAGCTCCACGAAATCATCATCTGTGCCTGCATCCACTGAGTCAGCACAAACCAAGGAGTTAAAGAACTGCTGAAGTGGAGGGAGCGCTTGTCAAGTGAAGCCGCCGCGTCGCAATCTTGCGAGGGGCAAAAGCACGCCAGTCGCCACCTCTTATGTGTTGGGGGTCGTCTTGTCGTGCACGGTGCTTTGCGGATCCCAATGTGTGCGAGCGCACTCGGCTTTTTTTAGGAAAGTTGACGTACAAGCAGTTGGCATGTTAGCGCTCTCCTTCTCAATTAAAGGGACACTAAAGTGAAACAATAAATCAGTTTAGACTAATGAATCACTGTTTGAGAACCCTGCAGGCAGTCATTTAAAAAATTAGTTTGATTATTAGATGACAAAATGACGGTCCACGTATCAATATTTGAATTCCGCGCCGAAACCCCAGCGCCGGTACGTCAGCGTAACGTCAGGGATTCCAACGTATGTTTTCGCATTTGGGCAGCGTTGGCTAGATAAAGGTTCCCGAAACTTGCCATGTTTAATATTTGGTTCCTTTAGAACACAACGTAGTCATTCTGTACCGCTATATATAATGAGTTGGCCCTAGAAGATGCCATCAAAATGCAAGACGTCACAGCCCCCAGGTGCGGAAACTTAAGTAGGAGTCGCCACCCGTATTTCGTTCTTGCGCTTTTTCTGGCTTACCAAACGTCTTATCGTTGTAAGAGTGGTGCTTTTTAGTGTTGTAGAACGGTAATTTATTGATGCAGAAGAAATGATATTTCACTTTAATGTCCCTTAATATAACGTTGCAGATTAGCATTGGCTTGCTCTAGAATAAAGTAATATTTTATATTTCAGGCTCAAATAAAATTACCGCTACCATAGTTCCGAGACAATCGATGCAATTAGGATGCTAAAGCACCAGCAACACCTGATAATAATGAAGGTAATAATGAATACTTATGTTCATTGCAAGTACTGCTATTTCTCGTGCTACTATTTTAGGTTTTAACTGCTGTTTTGCTCCGACAGCCTTCTTGATTGGCCAATTTCTAAACTGCATTAAAGAACGTGAACAAACGCTAATTGCGGGAACATTTTCTACTTTGCGGCAACTGCATATTGATGCCCATAAATTGCGAAAATGCCCCAGTGCCCGGATATTCGCGACCCGTAGACCCCCAACATGGCTAGCCTCACAGCCCACAATATTGCATTAGAACGTGAAAATTCGTCAAGCAATTAAAAACTGCAGAGAAAGTCGGGGAACAGCGCTGCGAAGCTCTTGGCAGGCCGCTTCTTGCCCCTCGAAAGATAGCCGCCGCCGGCTTCACTCGAGCCCATATGCCGGTATGGGTGACTTCCACTACAGCAGTTTTAACGCGACAGCGTTAAGGAGCTCGTGTCGCAGAAAAGCCGGTGTCGTCGGCGTCGGCGGCTTTTGCCGTGAGCGATAAATCCCAGCAGGCACTTCATGAATAAAAAGCAACTTGCAAGATGGGCTGGGTGGGAATCGAACCAGGGTCTCCGGAGTGTGAGACGGAGACGTTACCACTGAGCCATGAGTTTTTTTTTTCTTTATTACTGACGTGGCAACAAGGCTACAAAACAAGACATTTTATCAATACACAACGGTCACGACAAAAACTCTGCCACTGGTTGGCAGTCACAGGGCTAAAAACGCTTGAAATTCGCTAGCTCAGTCATCACACTGAGCCATGTTGGTTTTTCTTTTTGCAAATTATACATTTCCTTAATATGACAAATGCTTTCAATGAAGTATTCTCTAACAGGCCGGGCATTTACTTCAGCATGTCTCACAGCCATTCTAGTTTTCCATAAACTATGTAAGGACACCAGCATGAACATGTCATAGGGTACATTGTCTTCATTTAGAGTAGGCAAGAAACGAATCCCATATGGAGTAATCGGCAAGTCCTTCTTTAGTGTTCTCTGTAAGATGTCCCAATGGAACACAGCATCCCAGCAGTCAAGAAAAATGTGTTCTACTGTTTCAGGTTTTTGGCATAGTAAACAGTTGACGCTCCAAGGCACGGAAAGGCCTTTTTCATCTAGCCATGGTTTCACAGGTAAAGTATTGGTGTGAAGCTGGAAAAAGAAGGACTTTACCGACGGGCGTACTGGCATTCGTTTTACTCTTTTTAGTACGTCCTTTTCAGGTCCAATGCAGAACATCGAGCGATACAATGGCACCGGCAACATTATGTCTACCAGGTCCTTATATAAGCGCTTTCGTGGTACCCTACTTAAGTATTCCATGGAAAACCGAACCTTTAACAGCTGAAAAGCCAAGACTACCTCTTTTAAGAAACCACGCGCTCTGCCTTGACTGCACCGATGTGACGATACAATAAACTCATGTATAGCTTCGCTCAGCCTTGTTTGAAACATAGTTAATAAAAATGGGTCATTTTAGTCCCGTAAGAAAACAAACCTCGACACAATCTGCTTAATGAACAAATGTGCCAGACCTAATCCTCCATTTTTAACCGAACGAAAGAGATTAGTGCGACTCGTGCGCTCCCAGCTTGAACCCCATACAAACACTGCGAGTACTCTGTGTAAACGTTGTATGTTAGCCCTTGACATGCACAACACTTGGAGCACGTAAGAAATTTTAGCGACGGCAAACAGGTTGCACACTGTCGCACGAGCAAACATGGAGAAATTGCGGCCTCCCCATTTAAGTGTACCTTCACGAACCCTTTCAGTTTCGGCATTCCAGTAATCAACGGCGTCACGGTAGTGCTCAAGCGGCACCCCTAGGTACTTTGCCGGCGTGACTGACCAGCGGATATTTGCAAACGTACTCGGATGGTCTTCCCAGTTGCCGATCCATACCCCTAGGGATTTATCAAAGTTTATAGCACTGCCTGTCATTCTGCAGTATGATAAAGCCTCTGCGACCGCGATTTCGATGCTTTCTTTATCCCGACAAAACAGCGCGATGTCATCCGCGTATGCCAGCACTTTCACTTCCGCGGACTGCACTCTGAAACCCGATATTCTATTGTCATTCTTGATTTTCCTACAAAGCGGCTCTAGGTAAATCGCGAATAAAAGAGGCGACAAACCACACCCCTGGCGCACAGATGACCGGACGCTAAAGGTTTTGGTAACCTCCTTGTTTATAATGAGGCTGGCGGTACAGTCTTGATAGCACATCTTTACCCCATCTAAGATCAAATCCCCTACCTTTATGTGTTCTAGAATACTGAAAAGAATTTTATGGGCCACACGGTCGAAAGCCTTTTGCATATCTAACTGTAACATGGCACAGTGTTCACCTAGGTCGTTACAGTATTCTAAAATACTTCTGGCAATATGAATGTTTGTGTTGATAGACCTTCCTTTAATGCCGCATGTTTGATGCGACCCTACTATTCTGGTCACCACTCCCTGTAATCGCTTTCCGAGCACTCTTGTAAATATCTTATAGTCTACATTCATTAGTGATATCGGCCGGTAAGCATCGACAGCTAACAATTTTTCTGGGTCCTCGGATTTCGGTATCAGAACTACGTGCGATGTCCGAAAAGAAGGAGGAACCTGTTTTTGCTCGTAGGCCTCCTTAAACAACCGTAACAGGATCTCACTGACATCTCTTTTGAAGGCTTTATAAAAGGCCGCTCCGAGTCCATCGGGTCCCGGAGACTTGCCTACAACTAAATCATCTATGGCTCCTTCCACTTCGGTGTTGCTCAGAGGCCACTCCAGACGCTTTTGAATGTCTTCCTCTAATTGCGGCATGTTTGACAAAAAGTCCATCTTGAATTCTTCTGTGACGTCTTTAACAGTCCCGAATAATTTGCTATAATGATCAAGAAATGCCTCTTCAATTTTTTGAGGTTGGCTCGTGATCTCGTTCTCGTATTGAATCATTCTGATTTCATTTCGCCTCGCGTATGCCTTTTCGTCAGATAAGGCTCGTTTAGAAGGTGTCTCACCTAGCCAAACCCTTTCAGCTCGTGCCCTTATAACTGCTCCTTTGAACTTCTCTTCTTCGATAAGCTCAAGCTGGCTTTTCAGTTGTCTTATTTCTTTTGTTCGGCTCCCAGGTCTCTCGCTTTCCACGGTGTACAAAAAATCAAGCTCACGTTGCATTTCATTTTCTTTTTTCCTTTTAATAAATTTCTCTTTAGTGGCTTCTTCTATAGCACTCATCTTGACTCCTTGTTTAAAGTTCTCCCATAATTCTAGCACGTTGCCATCTTCGGCTTCGATCAAATTATCTAACTTTTGCTTCACGCTTTCACAAAAGGATTCGTTCATTAACAGCCCATCGTTGAACTTCCACAACTTCCAGTTAAACTTCGATTTTCTTTCTTTGGTACCTACACTAAAAGTTACAAGGCTGTGATCGCTGAATGAGACGAGTTTCACACTATAGCTGCCACACATCGGAACAAGCTCCAGTGCGACATACCCTCTATCTAGCCTTGCGTGACTTTGCCCTTGAAAATGTGTGAATGCAGGCGTGCCGGTAGAACACAGGAAATTACCGACGTCATCAAGATTAGATTCTTGCACTAGTGTGTTTAAAAGTAAAGCACTTTTGTCATGCACTGGAAGGTTTTTCACTCGATCGGCCGCGTAACATACACAATTAAAATCTCCTAGCAATACGACTTTCCTGTCACACTGTAAATGCTGATTTACTGTCTCAAAGAAAGGCACACGCTCACTTTCAGTGTTCGGGGCGTAGACACATATCACGCGCCAACCTACACCCAAAAAGGAAAAATCCACAAAAACCAGTCTTCCACTTTCACAAGAAAAGACCCCTTCTTCTCTAATTCCCAGGTTGTTTCTAATGAAGATAGCGCACCCCGCGGAAGTCCCAACAGCATGTGATACACAAACGTATCTATTGCGAAACTGCAGCACCATGCGATCCGTTTGTTCCTCACTTTCTATCTTTGTCTCCTGCACCGCTGCTATATCAACATCTGTTTCTAAGAAAAGCCGGCTAAGCTGGTATTGCCGCTTTTTGGCACAAAGACCGCGGACATTTAGAGTAGCAAAACGAAGTGCAGTGTTTTGAGCCATTGTTATGTTTTTTGAAGAACAAACGAACCGCATGGTACCCACCTCATGCGTCTTGGGCCAAAGCTGCCTTCGCCTTTTGCACAAGCCTTCCGCAGCTGCCATGGCAGCCTTAGGAAGGCACAGTTGATGTCCCTGTCATAGCGTTCCATCGTCCCTTGAGTTTGGCTTGATCACTAGGTGGCCTAGATGAGACGCCGCGAAGCACACGCTCTCGCGGCTACGTCGGCGGCGTCTCCGCCGCCCTCCGGTCCGGAGGTATGTTCGGACGCGGCCTCAGCGTTGACCGCCGAATGATCGCAGCCTTTGGCGGCGGTCCTTCCGAGATCCTTGCAGCCAGGGCCTCATGCTCGTCCAGCGTAGCGTCGTGGCCGCGCTTGGAGACTGAGGCTCCGCTTGTTCCCTCGCTTACTTCCATGACTGCTGGCTCCTCAGGTGACTTCGACGGCTTTGAGGCATCCTGCACTTTCACGACGCCGGTGGCGTCGCCAGCTGCTTCGCTCAGCTTTCGGCTTTCCTTGTTAACACTTGCGTCGCGGGGCATGTCGGGCGGGATTAACGTTGCCGCATCAAGTTCCTCGAGCTTCGGCGTTGCTTCACTCGCGGCTTCTTCAGCGTCAGCCTCGTCCATGACGAGTTCCGCAGTGTCTTCTCCTCCAACCGGCCCCGCAACACTTGCGTACGTCTTCACGCACTGAGATTCTTCGTGTCCAAAACGACGGCAGTGCGTGCAGCGAGGAACTCGGCATTCTCGTCTGATATGGCCCTTACTGTGACACCGCAGGCACAATGGCGCTCTTCCAGGCGCGACTAGGAGGGCCATGTCACCGGCTACGCGAAGCTGGTGTGGAAGGTCATCAACCTTGATGCCGTTATGGAGCTTGAGGCGCACCAGGCGTGTCGTCGACCCCTTGTCTTGGATCCCTTGAACTCTCCACTTTTCCTTCGAGACCTCGGTCACCTTTCCGAACGGAGCAAGCGCTACACGCACATCTTCGTCGGCCACATTGAAAAGAAGCCAGTGAAGCTTCAAACGCACGTCCTGGTTTGCCGGATCAATAACCAAACAACGTTGGCCCTTCACCTTCATTTCGCCGCATGCCAAAGCTTTCTTCATCCCTTCCGTGCTCTTGAAAGTCACAGCCCATACGTGGCTCATCTGGTATGCCCCCAACGCTACCACTTCAGGGAGCAAACCAAGACGCGCCAACGTGTCCCGGAAATGTTCGACTCGGTAAGGCCTCGACCGGACATCCGCGTGCAAAAATAAAGTATTCAAAACACTACGACCTGATGGCAGAGTAGGCAAAACCACTTCGTATCCCTCGGTATCCATTCCGTCGATCCTGTCACCGCGGCCGCTGTTAGCCGCAACCACCGCTCCTTGGGAGCCCATGAAACGCACGTCCTTCCACTTCGGTAGCCAAGACGCGTCGACTGAGCCACGAGTTCGATGCTTCAAAGCGGTACAAAAGCGCCTCTAGTGAACGCGGTGTTGCCTTAGAAACGAGCTGTTTCTAAGGCTCAGACGTGCGTCGCTTGCTCAGGCGCACATTTCGTTGTCGCGCCGAACGCTGCGTTGCTCGACGCTCACCGCGTCCGATGCGGGGCGCGTAGTCACTGCGCCGTAGCCCATTGTCTAACACCCCTTGGCGCGTCGACGGGAACGCTGTCGCGTTCCACTCTTGAAGGCGAAGTTTTTTTTAACCTCCTTGGTACACACTAATCGGATGGATTGATGGATGGATGGATGGATGGATGGACGGACTGATTGATTGATTGATTGATTGATTGATTGATTGATTGATTGATTGATTGATTGATTGATTGATTGATTGATTGATTGATTGATTGATTGATTGATTGATTGATTGATTGATTGATTGATACAGACGGACCCACCGCCCAGTCCCCTTCAGAACGGGCCGGTGGGTTGCGCCACAAAGATCTTGTTAACAGAGTGAATCTCTGCAGCACTTCATTTTTTACGTGCCGCCGTTTCATTATTCAACGAAAAAGATATTGAGAACACTTCCAAACGCGTGGCTTGAATTTGACTCTTCTTGTAATTTTTTCCTTTGGGGCTGCCATACTAGGTTGACGCCACAGGTACGTTTGCAAAGCCCTGTGCATCTTTCTGCTTGAGCGAAAACAATTGCATGGTAGAATTCGTCTTAGTACCTATTATGCTCACATAATTCTTTTTTATGAAATACTTAGATCATTAATTATTCATACATCTAACATTAGGGTCTTTAAATCTCATTTGCAAGACACTTATTTCGTTTCACCTGATTTATTTAAGAAATAACGGCTTTTTTTCACCACCAGACCCATGTTCACTCCGCCAGAGTGGGTTGCACCATTTTACTAGGAAACAAGAACGAGTGCGTGTTCTAAGGCATCATAATATCGCTTTGAAAAGTAATAAGCTTCCCTTTGAGTTATCATAAATTGTTTCATTCCTGATTTCGTTTTTTTTTCTCTTAAGTAGGTACGCATGGCAGGTGTCTCTTCCATTGCCGCCGCCCATGAGATTATTTCAGCCTCTCTGACTTTCCGCTTGACGTTCTTTGTTGCTGTGTTAACCACCCTGTAGGCCGCATACTTGCTGGTAGGCTTCCTAGTTCTTTTCCTCCACTGTGAATCAATGTTTTTTTTTTCTGTACAAATACCTAAATCCTCTACCCGCCCATTCACTTTCTTCCACATTCCTCAGTCGTTCTTCATAATCGATCTTACTGTGAGCGTCCCTCACTTCAAAACTAGTCGAGCCCATATCACCCTGCACAGATTCATTTGTAGTCTTGCCGTGAGTGAACAATGCGACCGTCCCACTGACCTTTTGGTTGCCATCGAATACTGATTGTACCCTTGATTTCAAGCAAACAACCGCATTTACAAAAGTGGGTCCTGGAACCATTACACCTGTCCACATACCCCGAGCACCTCGTACATATTGTATCCCCATAGCGCTCCGTGCTTTGTTGTGGCTGCATTTCTCTTCCCCTTTACTGTTATTGTTTTTTCGAGTGTTTGCATATATTGTCACGTGGTGGAGACGTTGAAGAACACAGTAGCAATACTGTAAAAGACAAAACTAACTTTTATTGGGCGAACCTGTGCCCACAAAAACAGGCTACACTTATAGCACAACGATAGCGGCGAACACGGTCGGCGATCGTCGGAAATTTGATCAGCGGGTCAAGCGCGTCGGCTTTTCTACATCAATCGTCGAAAGTTCCAGATAATTGTTGGGACCCGCGTGCCTTCCACAAAGTTCTACACCATTCGCGTCAGGTGATGAAATCAGATAACATAAGGTTCGGCGACAACAGACAGGATCGATAACTTTCCAGAAACTTCGGATACATACAGGCGCGTCCCGCGCTCTGCGATAACATTTGTTAGGCGGCGAAACGTGGTCGCCCGATGAAGATAAGTACACGTGTCTTTACCCCCCTTTTAAGAAGCATCGACCCGATGCTGCAAACAAACGAAATTAATAAAGAAAAGCACTCGTAGCAAAGAAAACAACAAAATAAGGAAGTTCGTCAGCGTCCGTAAAAGGGTTTAAGGCGAACCACGTGGACCACTTCAGATCGTGCGCGGCGGCGCTGTGAATGCGAAATGCCGCCTGGCACAACCTCATAGTCCAGTGCGCCAATACGTCGGATGAGCTTGTAGGGTCCGAAATAGCGTCGCAGTAGTTTCTCACTGAGTCCTCGTCGGCGTATCGGGGTCCAAACCTAAACACGGTCGCCGGGCTGCTACTCGACGAAGCGTCGTCGGAGGTTGTAGTATCGGCTGTCGGTCCTCTGCTGGTTCTTGATCCGTAGGCGGGCGAGCTGTCGGGCTTCTTCGGCGCGCTGGAGCGACATCAACATTCTCTTCGTCAGTGACGTGCGGCAGCATGGCGTCGAGCGTCGTCGTCGGGTTCCTGCCGTAAACCAGCTTAAACGCGTGATCTGTGTTGTTTCTTGCACCGACGTGTTGTAAGCGAGTGTTACGTACGGCAGGACCGCATCCCACGTCTTGTGCTCGACGTCGACGTACATTGCTAGCATGTCGGCGAGGGTCTTGTTCAGGCGCTCCGTGAGACCATTCGTCTGCGGATGGTAGGCAGTTGTCCTCCTGCGACTTGTCTGGCTGTATTGCCGAATGGCTTGCATGAGCTCTGCTGTAAAAGCGTTCCTCTGTCGGTGATGAGGACTTATGGATCCCCATGTCGCCGCAGGATGTTCTCGACGAAAAAATTCGCCACTTCGGCTGCGCTGCCTTTCGGCAGAGCTTTAGTTTCAGCGAAGCGGGTGAGATAGTCCGTCGCCACGACGATCCACTTATTTCCGGAAGTTGATGTCAGAAACGGTCCCAACAAGTCCATACCGATTTGCTGAAAAGGGCGGTAAGGAGGCTTCATCGGCTGTAGTAAACCCGCTGGCCTTGTCGGTGGTGTCTTGCGTCGCTGACAGTCTCGGCATGCCTTGACGTAACGGGCGACATCGGCGGTTAGGTGCGGCCAGTAATACCTTTCCGTATCCTCGATAGCGTCCGGGAGAAACCGAGGTGCCCAGCGGTCGGATCGTCATCTAGATTGCACCTGTCCACATACCCCGGAGCACCTCGTACATATTGTATTCCCATAGCGCTCCGTGCTTCGTTGTGGCTGCATTTCTCTTCCCCTTTACTGTTATTGTTTTTTTTCCTGTGTTTGCATATATCTATTGCCTTAGTTTATCCATATACCAAGGTATTTATATTCCATTACCCGAGGTATTTCCTGGCCCTGTATTACCACTGTCTGTTCACTGTTTTCATTGAATACTATAACAACTGATTTTCTAACACTAAATTTCAAGCCTAAATTCTTGCCTTCCTGTCCACAGATATTGGGCAGACGTTGCAAATCACTTTGGTTGTTAGCTAGCAACACAATGTCGTCCGCATAAAATAAACCTGGAAGCTCCTGCTCTACTACTGTACCTGCCTGTTGTCGTCATCATCATCATCATCATCATCATCATCATCATCATCAGCCTCCTTACGCCCACTGTAGGGCAAAGGCCTCTCCCATAGTTCTCCAACTACACCGGTCTTGTACTAAATGTGGCCATGTTGTCCCTGCAAACTTCTTAATCTCATCCGCCCACCTAACTTTCTGCCGCCCCTGCTACGCTTCCCTTCCCTTGGAATACATTCCGTAACCCTTAATGACCATCGGTTATCTTCCCTCCTCATTACAGGTCCGGCCCATGCCCCATTTCTTTTTCTTGATTTCAACTAAGATGTCATTTACCCGCGTTTGTTCCCTCACCCAATCTGCTCTTTTCTTATCTCTTAAAGTTACACCCATCATTCTTCTTTCCATAGCTCGTTGCATCGTCCTCAATTTCAGCAGAACCGTTTTCGTAAGCCTCCAGGTTTCTGCCCCATACGTTAGTACTGGTAAGACACAGCTGTTATACACTTTTCTCTTGAGGGATAGTGGCAACCTACTGTTCATGATCTGAGAATGCCTGCCAAACGCCCCCCAGCCCATTCTTATTCTTCTGGTTATTTCAGTCTAGACCTGCCCTAAGTAGATGTATTCCCTTATCACTTCCAGTGCCTCGCTACCTGTCGTAAACTGCTGTTCTCTTCCAAGACTGTTAAACATTACTTTAGTTTTCAGCAGATCAATTTTCAGACCCAACCTTCTGCTTTGCCTCTCCAGGTCAGTGAGCATGCATTGCAATTGATCTCCTGAGTTACTAAGCAAGGCAATATCATCAGCGAATCTCAAGTTGCTAAGGTATTCTCCATCTACTTTTATCCCCAATTCTTCCCACTGCAGGTCTCTGAATACCTCCTGTAAACATGCTGTGAATAACATCGGAGAGATCGTATCTCCCTGTCTGACGCCTTTCTTTATTGGGATTTTGTTGCTTTCTTTATGGAGGACTACGGTGGCTGTGGAGCCGCTATAGATATCGTCCAGTATTTTTACATGTGGCTGTATAAAAGATTAAACCCGATATTACTTCCTTCTGGCGCCCTCTATATCCTCACCATGTACATCATAAGCAGCAGTGGGAATAAAGGGCGCCCCTGCTCAATCCCTTGTTGATATCAACTTTCTCCTCGCTCCTCATCCCTTCACATTCAACGCAAACGGTATTTTCTACGTAAATATCTCTCCAAAGCTGCAGGCAATCGTCACCTAGGCCTTTCCCTTACAATATATCCCACAAAATGTTGCGGTCTCACCAGTCAGCACTTCAGCAATTCATCAGCACCAGCTCCTTTTCCCCTTGGGTCTCTTTCGTGCTTTTTTTTTCATCAAGTACAACCTCGTCATTGCCTTGGAAAAATTCGGCTGTTATTTTTCGGATGTAATTCATTGCCGCTTCTCCTTCATGTATGGATGGATGGATGGATATTATGAGCGTCCCCTTTGGAACGGGGCGGTGGGTTGCGCCACCAAGCTCTTGCTATTATACTGCCTAATGTCCTACCTAAGTTAAACAATAAAACAGAAAAAAATTAACACTATAAACTTCCACACCCAAATTTTCTGATCCCCTATTGCTAACTGTGCGTTTGTACGTCTCTGTTTTTTTGTCGTTTCCCTACTTTTCGTCCACCAATCCTCCAGTCGCCTCTTACTAATGCCTACTGCGGACATGTTTACTTTTCCACTGCTCCCGCTGAACCCAAGGACTTCAAGGAGGCCAGTGGTGCCTAAATCGCCCGCTGGGTAGACGTCTTCACATTCTAATAAAACATGCTCCATAGTTTCCCTAGCTTTACCGCAGCAAGCACATGCTTGTTCTTCCTTCTTATATCTCCCTTTATAGGTGCGTGTTCTAAGGCATCCCGATCTCACTTCGAAAAGTAATGAGCTTCCCTTTGAGTTATCATAAATTGTTCCCCGATTTGGTTTTTTCCTCTTAAGTAGTTATTCATGGCAGGTTTCTTTTCCATTGCCGCCACCCATGAGATTATTTCAGCCTCTCTGACTTTCCGCTTGACCTTCTTTGTTGCTGTGTTGTCCACCCTAAAGGCCACATACTTGCTGGTAAGCTTCCAAGTTCTTTTCCTCCACTGTGAATCAATGTTTTTCCTGTACAGATACCTGAACACTCTCCCAGCCCATTTACTTTCTTCCATATTGCTCAGGCGTTCTTCATACTCAATTTTACTGCGAGCTTCCCTCACTTCAAAACTAGTCCAGCCCATATCACCCTGCACAGCTTTATTTGTAGTCTTCCCGTGAGCGCCCCATGCGAGGCGACCCCCTGACCTTTGGTTCCCATCGAGTCCTGATAGTACCCCTGATTTAAAGCAAGCAACCGCAGTTCAAAGAGTAAGTCCTGGAATCATTACACCTTTCCACATACCTCAGAGGACCTCGTACATATTGTATCCCCATAGCGCTCTGTGCTTCATTATGGCTGCATTTCTCTTCCTCTTCACTATCATTGTTTTTTCCTGTGTTTGCATATATCTATTGCCCTCGTTTATCCATATACCAAGGTATTTATATACTGTTACCCGAGGTATTTCCCGGCCCTGTATCTCCACTGTCTGTTCGCTGTTTTCATTGAATACCATACCACCTGATTTTCTAACACTAAATTTTAAGCTTAAATTGTTGCCTTCCTGTCCACAGACATTAGCCAGACGTTGCAAATCACTTTGCTTGTTAGCTAGCAACACAATGTCATCCGCATATAATAAACCTGGGAGCAGCTGCTCATGGGCTGTACCCGCCTGTTTGTATGAGATATTAAAACCGATGTTACTCCCTTCTAGCACCCTCTCCATCCCCACCATGTACAGCATAAACAGCAGCAGGTATAAAGGACACCTCTGTCTCAGTCCCTTGTTGATATGAACTTTCTCCTCGCTTCTCATCCCTTCGCATTTAACGCAAACGGTATTTTCTACATAAATTTCTCTCCAAAGCTGCAGGCAATCGTCACCTAAGCCTTCCCCTTTCAAGATATCCCACAAAATGTTGGGTCTACGTTGTCGTAGGCTCCTGTAATGTCTAAAAAGGCCACATACAACGGTCTCCTTTCTGCTTTTGATATTTAAATACACCGAGTAAGAACTAACAAGTCATCATCCAAACGCCTACCTATTCTGAAGCCATTGTGAAGCTCTCCCAAAATGCCATTATTCTCTGCCCATGCTTGAAGCTTTAGTTTGATCGACTGCATCGCTAGCCTGTATATTACCGATGTAACGGTCAACGGTCTATACGAGTGAATTCTGTCTTTCTCCCCCTTGCTATATAAGTTAAATTCATTTTACTTTGTCGCCAACTGTCTGGTATTCGTCGATCTTTTAAAGCTTGTTCCACTGTTTTCACCAGAGCTTCCTTACTTTTTGGTCCTAGTTCATTAATCAGCCTAACGGGAACCTCGTCTAGCCCTGTAGCTGTGCGCCTAAGAATTCTCTCTTCCGCTTTCTTCCAGTTGAAATTTGTCAGCACGAGCTCCTTTCCCAATTGGGTCTCTTTCATGATCTTTTTTTTTCAAATACAACCTCGTCATTGCCTTGGAAAGATTCGGCTGTCATTTTTCGGATGTAATTTATTGCCGCTTCTCCTTCCAGTCTGTTTTCATCTTCGTCTAGGATATGTTGTATTGTTGTTGACTTCCTGCCTAATAATTTTATGTGGTTCCAAAATATTCTAGGTGCGCCTTCTTTTTCTCACGTATTTCTGACAACCAACGGTCACTTTCACCTTTGAATTTTGCTTGCACCGGTATTTGAACCATAGACTTTTTCTCCCGGTATGTTTCCCATTTACTGGTTACATCATCCTGCGGCAACTGCGCCTTCTTTGCTTGCCTGTGCTCTCGAGATGCTTTCTGCCATTCTGCGATCGCTTCTCGTATCTCGCTGTTCCACCAGCTTTTCGGTTTCTTTGTTCCTTTCCAACGAACATGTTGTTTCTATTTCAGTATTTCTGTCGTTATTACACTTAGAAGCTCACCACATTCCCACTCTTTACTTGGCCATTTGCCAATTTCTTCCTCGGCTCTAGTGACTATATTTGCTATTTGTTCAGCCCTCAAATTTGGACAGGCCATTTTGCGCTCCTCGCTCTCTTTCCCAACTGCATATCCCATTTTTTAAAATGATGCGTTTATGGTCACTCCCTATGCTGCTATACCCTTCCTCATCAATGACCATTTCTCTCAACTTATCATGAATTCCTTCTGTCATCATCATCATCATCATCATCATCATCATCAGCCTGGTTACGCCCACTGCAGGGCAAAGGCCTCTCCCATACTTCTCCAACAACCCCGGTCATGTACTAATTGTGGCCATGCCGTCCCTGCAAACTTCTTAATCTCATCCGCCCACCTAAATTTCTGCCGCCCCCTGCTACGCTTCCCTTCCCTTGGGATCCAGTCCGTGACCCTTAATGACCATCGGTTATCTTCCCTCCTCATTACATGTCCTGCCCATGCCCATTTCTTTTTCTTGATTTCAACTAAGATGTCATTAACTCGCGTTTGTTCCCTCACCCAATCTGCTCTTTTCTTATCCCTTAACGTTACACCTATCATTCTTCTTTCCATAGCTCGTTGTGTCGTCCTCAATTTGAGTAGAACCCTTTTCGTAAGCCTCCAGGTTTCTGCCCCGTAGGTGAGTACTGGTAAGACACAGCTATTATATACTTTTCTCTTGAGGGATAACGGCGACCTGCTGTTCATGATTTGGGAATGCCTGCCAAACGCACTCCAGCCCATTCTTATTCTTCTGATTATTTCCGTCTCATGATCCGGATCCGCCGTCACTACCTGCCCTAAGTAGATGTATTCCCTTACGACTTCTAGTGCATCGCTGCCTATTGTAAATTGCTGTTCTCTCCCGAGACTGTTAAGCATTACTTTAGTTTTCTGCATATTAATTTTTAGACCCACTCTTCTGCTTTGCCTCTCCAGGTCAGTGAGCATGCATTGCAATTGGTCCCCTGAGTTACTAAGCAAGGCAATATCATCAGCGAATCGCAAGTTACTAAGGTATTCTCCATTAACTTTTATCCCCAATTCTTCCCAATCCAGGTCTCTGAATACCTCCTGTAAACACGCTGTGAATAGCATTGGAGATATCGTATCTCCCTGCCTGACGCCTCTCTTTATTGAGATTTTGTTGCTTGCTTTATGGAGGACTACGGTGGCTGTGGAGCCGCTATAGATATCTTCCAGTATTTTTACATATGGCTCATCTACACCCTGATTCCGTAATGCCTCCATGACTGCTGAGGTTTCGACTGAATCAAACGCTTTCTCGTAATCAATGAAAGCTATATATAAGGGTTGGTTATATTCTGCACATTTCTCTATCACTTGATTGATAGTGTGAATATGGTCTATTGTTGAGTAGCCTTTACGGAATCCTGCCTGGTCCTTTGGTTGACAGAAGTCTAAGGTGTTCCTGATTCTATTTGCAATTACCTTAGTAAATACTTTGTAGGCAACGGACAGTAAGCTGATCGGTCTCTAATTTTTCAAGTCTTTGGCGTCCCCTTTCTTATGGATTAGGATTATGTTAGCGTTCTTCCAAGATTCCGGTACGCTCGAGGTCATGAGGCATTGCGTATACAGGGTGGCCAGTTTCTCTAGAACAATCTGTCCACCATCCTTCAACAAATCTGCTGTTACCTGATCCTCCCCCGCTGCCTTCCCCCTTTGCATGTCTCCTAAGGCTTTCTTTACTTCTTCCGGCGTTACCTTCGGGATTTCGAATTCCTCTAGACTATTTTCTCTTCCATTATCGTCGTGGGTGCCACTGGTACTGTATAAATCTCTATAGAACTCCTCAGCCACTTGAACTATCTCATCCATATTAGTAATGATATTGCCGGCTTTGTCTCTTAACGCATACATCTGATTCTTGCCAATTCCTAGTTTCTTCTTCACTGTTTTTAGGCTTCCTCCGCTCCTGAGAGCATGTTCAATTCTATCCATATTATACTTCCTTATGTCAGCTGTCTTACGCTTGTTGATTAACTTCGAAAGTTCTGCCAGTTCTATTCTAGCTGTAGGGTTAGGTGCTTTCATACATTGGCGTTTCTTGATTAGATCTTTCGTCTCCTGCGATAGTTTGCTGGTATCCTGGCTAACGGAGTTACCACCGACTTCCATTGCACACTCCTTAATGATGCCCACAAGATTGTCGTTCATTGCTTCAACACTAAGGTCCTCTTCCTGAGTTAAAGCTGAATACCTGTTCTGTAGCTTGATCTGGAATTCCTCTATTTTCCCTCTTACCGCTAACTCATTGATCGGCTTCTTATGTACCAGTTTCTTCCGTTCCCTCCTCAGGTCTAGGCTAATTCGAGTTCTTACCATCCTGTGGTCACTGCAGCGCACCTTGCCGAGCACGTCCACATCTTGTATGATGCCAGGGTTAGCGCAGAGTATGAGGTCTATTTCATTTCTAGTCTCGCCGTTCGGGCTCCTCCACGTCCACTTTCGGCTATCCCGCTTGCGGAAGAAGGTATTCATTATCCTCATATTATTCTGTTCCGCAAACTCTACTAATAACTCTCCCCTGCTATTCCTAGTGCCTATGCCATATTCCCCCACTGCCTTGTCTCCAGCCTGCTTCTTGCCTACCTTGGCATTAAAGTCGCCCATTAGTATAGTGTATTTGGTTTTCACTCTCCCCACCGCCGATTCCACGTCTTTCTGTCATCAAGCAGTAATCAATGGTCGATTGCCGGTTTCCCACTTCCCACGTGATCTGTCCTTCACACTTAGGCCCTATATTCACGATAACAAGGTTATGTTGCTCACAAAGGTCTAGCATTGACTTTCCGTTGTTGTCGGTATAGCCATGTAAATCCTGTATGTGGGCATTCATGTCTCCTAATAGGACAATTTCAGCACCATTCCCGAAACCCTTAATATCGGCGCTTATACATTCCACTAACTCTTTATTCTTCTCTCTGCAATTATTTCCGGTCCACAAATACGTAACCCCCAGCCAAGTTTTTCCCCAATCATTGTACCTGATAACCAAAGATACTCTTGACAATTTGAATTTACTCTTTTGTATTTGGCTCCTTGATGTATGAGCATTCCGACTCCCCCTCCCTTTCTGTCCGACTTGGTTCTGTTGCACCCTTCCCAAACATAATTCTCAATAACTGGCGGCTCTTGTGAGTCTCCAAGGTGCATTTCTGTAACCGCAAACACCCCTATTTGTTCTCTATGTAACTACTCCTCAATCTCTGCCCACTTTTCCTTTCTTCTGCCGCCCTGCATGTTTATGTAGCCTATCGCACGGCGAGCTCTTTTTCTTGCTTTCCTCCTTTTTCTGTTTTCGACGGCGATGCTCTTCTGATGTTCGCCTAGGGGACCTTCTTCATTACTATCTACTCTGACCTCCTGAGCGCCCGCGGGCCCCCTAAAAAAGCAATAGCGCGACCACCAAGTCGCCAGCCCACTTCTCGTGCCAGCCTTTAATTGAAGTGGATCCTGTCTCGTTTAAAACCACCACAACTTCTCACTTCCCTGTTTACTTCGACAACCTCGAAGCCTTTCTCTCGGCTCATTTTCCACATTGCCTCATTAGCAGCCACTACGGCTCTTTGTTCGTGATTGTAATGTACGGGCACCTCCGGCACCATGCACGCCACGATCTGCACCTGAGGGGATAGCTCACGCAAGTCTTCCACCCCCTTCGCCAAGCATCCACCCATAGAGTTACTATACTGACTCTAGAGGACAAGCTACCCATAGGGCCCATGCATTGAAATCGGGAACCGCAAGAGCGGCGCCATGTTGCTACGCGCCGAGGTTGCCAGCTCCTGAGACGCTTGCTAGACTTGGTGACAGTAGTCAGTTTTAATCCGGCAACCGTAGCAGCGTAGCAGCATGGCGTCTCGCTTGTAGTGTCGTGATGTGTGGGTGCAGCCGTGTGTTTGGGCTTTATAAGTTGGTTCTTTATTCTATGTTGCGGGACGGTGTGGGTGTGGTCCATGTTGACCGTACAGGTGGCAGTAATGCAACCGAGGGATGATCCTGTTGAAGTTTCCGGCGGTATGCGGTTTTCAGCGGTCACGCCTGTTGCAGGAGTGTCACTCGACGAGGTTACGAGCTCGAAGCTGTGGTCAGATTCCTCGTTGGCGTTCCGTAATTCTTTTCGCACGGGCGCGGTATGTTGCAAAAGCCGCTTTCGCGATCTATCGTCGCGACGATAGATCGGGTTTCCTTATTATTATAAGTACTGATCCAGCTGTAGGGCACATGTAACCGACAAACGGAAGTCTCAGGAGAGCACCTGATATTATAATAAAGCAGGCGGCGCAGGAACTCCAGGGCACCCAAGGGACAGTGGGGGGATCAAAGCTCGAAGCAGAACGGTACGTAGGTTGGGGCCGCCGAGTGAGGTGTGTGCCAGGGAGTGTTTGCACGGACAGCTCCCCTGGCACGCGCAGCAATGCCTCGCAAGGTCGAGATACTTTAAAGGCGCCTGCGCCCATGATCTTTCTTTTGCCTCGGTGCAGTGAGCACGATTAACGAGAATAATATGGAGGGCATCTGGTGCAGTCGCGAATGCCTCATGGCAAATGTAGCTCGCGTCGCCTGGCGTGTGTAGTAATATCAGAGTTGGTTGTATGAACTTTATGCATAATACGCTTTGTTACGGTACCTTAACGCAATGGGACTAGAGGACGGTGTTGGTACATTTTTTCGTACCGCCCTAATCCTATACCCCCCACTACAAACACACACACCCGTTTTTTTTTAAATGTACACATACAATTCCTTGCCATGACGGATCACAGCCTCCTTTATTTTTGAAGAATAGAGGAGGCTGTGGACGGATTGACCTGTTCAAGTTGTCAACTTGTCAATAACTGTCATGGGAATCACTGTAATAGATACAATTCCACGATCGGATTGTTTACTTTCATTTTTTGTTGTAACACTGAGGACTACATGGAACTTTATTTTGTATATGTGAGAGAAGTATGGATATCACGAGCTTAAGCAAATGTGCGATACACAGACAAAGCAGCTGCTACAACATGAACTGCATTGAGGGCCACACAACACATACGTAATTAAAGGTGCAAAATATAGGTGGAAGCTTCAAAATACGCTCTGTAGCACTGCAAAGTATAACATATATTGTATGTGTACAATAAATGTTCAAAAGAACAATGCATCAACGTCCCATTTGCCTTCAAGTTTATTATCAAGTTCAAGTTTACTGAAGTTTATTATGAGCATATGTACAACAGGAATCTACTGACACACCCGCAGTCAAGGTGGCTGTTCGAGGTGTGCTGGCCTACTCAGTGTAAGAAAAAGAAATTGGGTGAATGTCGACACCAGTACCACTGCTTCTTGCCTCTGACCTGCATGTGCCTCCGCGGCATCTTTGTGCACAAGTGTGCTGGCGTGGCGAGGCGTAGGAGTCATCCGAGAGAAAGAGTATCGTTTACATGGAGAAGTGGCTGATCACATTGCTTGTCGCTTTCCCTCAAATGTTTCCTTGGCGGCTAGGGTGACACATCCGCAGTCAAGGTGGCTGTTCGAGGTGTGCTGGCTGCCTAAACGAAAGAAAAAGAAATAAATTAGATGAATGTCGATACCAGTGCTATTGCTTCTTGCCTCTTACCTGCATTTGCCTCCATGGCCTCTTGGCTTGCGGAGTCTGTATGAGGGAGCTGCTGTGGCTAGGCGTAGGCATTATCTAAGCGAAAAGAAAAGGCCATTCAAATGGGGAATTATGGAAATAAATGCAGTTATGTATGCTTCTTGCACTCTTCTTGCCTAAAAGTCTTCAAACATAGTGTCCAGAACACACCAGCACTTTGACTGCTTCTGCTTTTTACCAGCAGGTGTTGCTGCGAGATCCTTAGTATGGCTGCGTGCAGCATTGTAATACTTGGTGGAGGCATTTGAAGTGGTAGCCAAAAATATAAAGAATCATCCTTGTCTGCATGAATGCTTTCAATTTCTAAATGCAGTGGTAACTATCACTATTAGTGCAAGGCCCCCCACATCTATGCGGCAAGTGCCATAGCTTGAAACTGAATTTTTCCTTTAGTGTTTCACAAGCGTATAATATGTCCACATTAGATTTGATGTGTTTGTTTTTATTTATCCCGGTGTGGATAGAGCATCATTAAATTGTTTTTTTATTTTTGCGTGTCTGTTTTTTGGTTTATTTCTGAATTTATCAAGCAGCAGTGTCATGATGCGAAAGTGACTCATGTAATGGCAATCAGCTTTTGTTTTGCAGAAAAACAATGCATTTCCTGACCCATTGTTTGACATCCCCTCACTCGCATAATTTTGCAGAGTATTCTACCTATAGTGACTTGCTTGACCTCCACTAAAGAGTTTTGCATTTTGAAATAGCATTCTTTCCTTAAAATCATTCAACACTTCTCATAATTTCTGTACCTTGGGCTTCTGATACTCTGCATTCACCATTTTTGCTTGTTTCTGACTAGAAATGTCTTCTTTAATTTAGGGCTTAAATTTTACCTTTGAACTTGCCATTGCATATCTGCATAAAGGGGAAACATGTTTCATTAAACATTTGCAAAATGCAATTGAAGATTGATGAATGCAGCTTGCAGCGTCATTTGACTGAATGAGCCATAAAAGCAACTCATCTCACTTGGTAAATTAAAGCACATATTAGTGTGATGTACAAGATATGTTACACTAACGTGGTGGGTTCTCTTACTTATACAGCAAAATAATCGGTGCGCGAGAAAAAAATTATTTTTGCAGACCCCTTGTACACACTGATTTAAGGAAAATGAGCTGGAGCTGTCCACATGATCTACTTATTTTACCTGCGAGTATGGTCAACAAAAATGTGTCCCAGCTGCTTAGTGGTATTTGAGAATATGTCAGTATTGCATATGTGCCTGTTGTCTAAAATAATTGAATTTTGAAAATGCTCGCAGGGATCTGATGTGAATATCTGCAGTTTATGGATACATGTAAAAGACTCAGCATCAAGTGCAAGTGAACGGTCCCACAGGCGCGGAGTCGATCATGCAAATAGATTCGCTGCACAAATTTGTGAGCAGAAAAGATATGCCACATGAAATGGCATGCAAGGAAGTGTTGAAAATATTGCACAGTTAATAAAACGCCTACGCTATTAATATGTGGGTTGCTGCACTCGTTATGCAAAACGGAGGTGAGGCGTGCAGACAGGACACAAGAGTAGAGAAGTGGACAACACGAGCGCCGCCCACTTCTCTACTCTTGTGTCCTGTCTGCACGCCTCACCTCTGTTTTGCATAATGAATCCTTACCAAGTAGCTGAGCTTTCTGCCGTTCTAAGTCTCGATGCACTCGATTTCGTTCGCATTAGGCACTCGCCTCTTGATTACTTCGTGGCACAGAAATACTCGGCATCACACTGTTTTTCTGCTGTGGCCTTTGTAGAAGCATGATTGTTCAAAGTGCAACAATTAAACAGATTCTATGAGTTGCTTGTGGCTTTGCCAGCACAATTCCGGTGCGCTGGTCCACCTGTCCAGCAATTTCCTACTGAAGGGAAACCTGCAAATAAAAACACCACTCCGCATGTAGAAAAATGCTCTACTGTGACGCTTCTCAAACAATTGTGATGCACCACAAGAGCTGCATACTCGCGTGATAGTCTCAACAAGAAGATACATTCGTTTACTTACATGTGACGGTATATGCCAGAGCACTTCGGGGCTTCGGTGGCACATAAGGCACGAGTGTGCCATAGCGTCCGCTGTCGACGCATAGAGAAAGGTCGACGCGCGATCGCATGTCAAACCTAAACTGTGCGAAACTACTACGCATCCAAAAAACAGATTCGAAACCGAAATTCGCGTCATCTTTTATTGCATGAATGCGTACATCGTGATTTACATAAGTCACGGACTTAGCGATCGCTTTCTGTAAACTTAATATTGACGTACCATCTTCATAAAGCCATCAGGTATGCGTTTTTAGACGAGAAAGCATAAGGTGACCTGTACTTGCTTTCAGCTATTTCAATAGTAATTGCGC
Source organism: Dermacentor variabilis (assembly GCF_050947875.1). Classification (NCBI taxonomy): domain Eukaryota; kingdom Metazoa; phylum Arthropoda; class Arachnida; order Ixodida; family Ixodidae; genus Dermacentor; species Dermacentor variabilis. The sequence goes on from NC_134574.1 coordinate 25,439,691, forward strand.
TGGCCACATTGACCAGTAGCAACAGGCATAGAGTTTCTCACTACATTACCTAGAGGGAAATCTGGCGCTGCTGCGCTGTGGTATGCATGGAAATGCCGGTATATTGTGACTTCGGATTGGCATCGCTCTCGTAGAGACAGGACACCTTGAAGACGCGCTTGGCAAGTACCGTACCGTCTGTCACAGTCATTAATTTTCTACTAAAACAGCACGTGAAAAGCTGTTTTAGCTTTATTATTACGCGAAAACATGTTTTGTTTAACTATGAGAACTTGTTATTGTGTGTACGACTACATGTTACGTAATAAGTATCAGCGGGCCGCTAAAGTTGGAGGACAGACGACAAGGTTCACGCTCGCTTTGAAACAGTTGGTCGTCTGTTCTTGCTTTTCTTCGCTTGGTCATGCATTGTGGGTGAGTAAAGATGTAATATGCGTGAATGGAAACATTTTATGAAGATTTTACTTTGAGAACGCGTTATTTGCGTAGCCATATCCACGTTTTAGACGAAGCCTCTTACAACACCAGCCAACACGAGCCTCGCAGACACATATACCGTCATTCCCATGACGGCACGGTGCCTCCTTAAGAAACTCCCATAGACGGTGGCGCCAGATTACCCTCTAGGTGTTATAGTGAGAAACTCTATGGCAACAGGGCGGCGCCCTAGAGGTATGGTGTTCTAGAAGGGGGTAGTGGGCTCAGGAGCCGCAGCGCCCTATGCATTGCAGCGAGGCGGCGAGTGTGGACGGGACGCGGATTTCGGTGGCGGCGCTGTAGTCGCGTGGGCTGGCTCCCTCCGCTGCTTCGCCATAGAATAAAGTGCTTCGCGCGCTTGTTCATGCGGGCTTGGTTCGCGACGTTGACTGTTTTTTTTTTGGTGTTTTAACCTACCGTTCGAGTCTGTTTCGCGCGCAGTCGGCCGAACACGTGAGCAGTAGGAAGGTCGAAACGTCAACGGCAGCGATCCTGCTTCGCTCCCGGCTGTGAAACAGGATGTAAGTGGAAAAAAGGAAAGCAGCCGTCGTTCACCGCGCCGAAAGATGAATAAACACAGCGAATTCGGGAAGGCAACTTGCACCGCCAAGACAAAAAACTCGACGAAACATGTGCGGTTTGTGTGCGAAACACGCTAAAAGAGTAGGTGGATTTTTAAGCGATTCAACTGCAGATGGCCTAAGGGTTACGATATCAATAGCACGCTATCACTGCTGGATTATCTTGTCAGCCAGGGATTTAGGTATGTTATGACATACAGGTTAAGCCAGGATTCGCTGGAATTCGGTATAGTCAGGCAATCATGTGGGTCTAATGTCCACCCAACACCAACGCAGTTTCTAATTGTCGTTAATTGCCTATCCTTTTATAACCTTGCGAAAATAGTACGCTCAGGCAATGCTGACCTTAATGGAGCTAGTGGAGAAATGAGCTCTCTCCTGAGTGCGCAAGATGCTCCAGCTCAATAAGCCAGGGCTGCTGCAATCGACCATCTCATTGAGGAAGGAAACCTTCAGCCGAGCGCATGCTTCGTAGTATTCCTGCTGAGCACAGAGAGTTGGTGGAGCAGAAGAGCGACGACCGTCTAATACATTACATGGCAGGATATGTTGCTCGAAAGTTTCTGAAGTGTTATGACTGTATGTCTTGCAAGGCCTTTCTTATGGAAACCCCCAATACGGAAAGCAGAAACTCTCAGTTCACTGTGACATGCGACAAGGGAGGGTTGTTATATCCTTCGCTGGAGCTTTTCAGGGCAGTGAAGAAGTTGGAGGACATCTTCACTGTGTTCTTCAGCCGAGAGAAACTCTGCAGTGACAGCATAGTGGATGTAATGTTGCTAGTGAAGGAGAACTTTGGCTATGCCTTAGGCTGCAGCCAGCACTAAGATACGCTCACAACAGAGTTGACGAAGTTCTATGTGCTGACCAGGCTGCACTTCTATGTAAAATGGATCAACCAATCGAGACAGGAACGGCGTAAAAAGAAATTGCACGCGAAGATAAGCCGTTCCTCATAGTGCCTCTCTCGTAGCAGCCATGCACTTTGAGAAAGGAGTAGCTGCCCATCTTTTGTACCAATAAAGAGTTGTTTGTGGCTACCACGAGTTCTCTTTATTTTGCTGTGTTACGAAATTTCGCTATCCCTGGTAACCACTACGACCGCATAATAGTGGCATCTCCATAGGATTAACTCCCTAGCTTTCAGTTGATATATGCTTTCGTAAACAAAATCGCAGTTAAAGGAATAAAATCTCATCATATCTGGCCTCTGTTCCGAATGTGTTAGTACACGCGCCGCAATTGTTTGGCTCACTTGAACTTGTGAATGCAATTGGGTCCTGACCTTATAAAAAGTGTTAATAGCAAATGAATTAAGCAAATTATCCATTCACATATTTGCCTCTTCTACGGTTTTCGCGAGCTTTTAGTTTAGAAATCAGTCGCATCGTTGTGCGGCCGTTAGTCTGCACTCCTTGGGTCGGCTTTATTTTCACGCAAGTTTGAAGAACGTCCGTCTTTCCACCTTTATCTGCGCCTTGTCTTAATTTCAGATTAAGTTTTCAGAAAACATGCTACGGAGCTGCGCGCTTTCTTTTTTCGGCATGACACGAAGCGCACACGGCTTTCTCTACGTTGAAAATACTCAGTTTCGTGTTCCGTACAGCCCATGCTATAGTGACGCCATCTGGCGGCGTCGACGTGAGATGCCACACCCGCGGGCTCTCCCTGACCCCACTACCCCCTTCTAGTTCACTATACTAGAGGTTCCCACTTTTCCGGCCCAGCTTTTCCTCTAGAGTTCTTCTACTAACTCTACGCATCCACCCCCTTCAGCTGCGGGACTGCGGCGCCATCTGGGAGCGATGCCTCGCACTACTTCGCCCGCACACTGGAAGGTAGAGGGGAGAAGCGGGCTTGTGAGTCGTTCGTCGTGGGTGGATTGGGCGAGGGGAGCCCGACGCGTAGAACCGCGATGAGAGGGGACGGAGCATTACCTGAGGAGGTGGGCTCACGTTGTGGATGCGTTGCGGCACCTGACAACTGCGTGGGCGGTCGCATCTGTGCCTCCAAGGGGAAATCGGGTACCCGAAACACATGGCAATGAAAGCCACCTTGCGCCTTTCAACGGCCATAACGCAGATTGCATTCAAAGGTGAAACGCATTGCAGAGTGCCTCCTCGTTCTGGGAATCCTTGAGCCAGATGAGAAACTGCGCGGGAAGACCACCTCGCAATCCTCGCTGTATGTAGATTCGAACAAGGCTCGTTCAATCTGCTGAATTTCTTAAAATAAAAAGTACGACAGATAGCCACTTGGGGCCTGACTATAAAGTTATGTTAAAAGAAATAATAAATAAAGGAAGCGAAAGAGAATTCTTCAATTTGGAGTTTCGGAGTTACTAACTACTCAACACGTAACCGCCGATGCAAACATCTGGCGGTGACTTGCACCGTTGTTTAAACACAACAATTAAACGCTGTCATCGTTTATAGGGGCCCACTTTTGTTTATAGGGGCTCTCACTTTTATAGGGATTCACAATGGCGGACAGGCGGCCATTGGAATATGAACCTGGCAACGTTTAACCCTAGAACGTTATCTAGTGAGGCGAGTCTAGCAGTGCTATTGGAGGAATTAGAGGGCAGTGAATGGGATATAATAGGGCTCAGTGAATTTAAGAGGCCAAAAGAAGCATATACAGTGCTAAAAAGCGGGCGCGTCCTGTGCTACAGGGGCTTAGCGGAGAGGCGAGAACTAGGAGTCGGATTCCTGATTAATAAGAATATAGCTGGTAACATACAGGAATTCTGTAACATTAACGAGAGGGTGGCAGGTCTTGTTGTAAAACTAAATAGGTCTTGTTGTGAAACTTAATAAAAGGTACAATATGAAGGTTGTACAGGTCTACGCCCCTACATCCAGTCATGATGACCAGGAAGTCGAAAGCTTTTATAAAGACGTGGAATCGGCGACGGGTAGAGTGAAAACAAAATACAGTATACTGATGGGCGACTTCAATGCCAAGGTAGGCAAGAAGCAGGCTGGAGACAAGGCAGTGGGGGAATATGGCATAGGCACTAGGAATAGCAGGGGAGAGTTATTAGTAGAGTTTGCGGAACAGAATAATATGCGGATAATGAATACCTTCTTCCGCAAGCGGGATAGCCGAAAGTGGACGTGTAGGAGCCCGAATGGCGAGACTAGAAATGAAATAGACTTCATACTCTGCGCTAACCCTGGCATCATACAAGATGTGGACGTGCTCGGCAAGGTGCGCTGCAGTGACCATAGGATAGTAAGAACTCGAATTAGCCTAGACCTGAGGAGGGAACGGAAGAAACTGGTACATAAGAAGCCGATCAATCAGTTAGTGGTAAGAGGGAAAATAGAGGAATTCCAGATCAAGCTACAGAACAGGTATTCGGCTTTAACTCAGGAAGAGGACCTTAGTGTTGAAGCACTGAAAGACAATCTTGTGGGCATCATTAAGGAGTGTGCAATAGAAGTCGGTGGTAACTCCGTTAGGCAGGATAACAGTAAACTATGGCAGGAGACGAAAGATCTGATCAAGAAACGCCAATGTATGAAAGCCTCTAACCCTACAGCTAGGATAGAACTGGCAGAACTTTCGAAGTTAATCAACAAGCGTAAGACAGCTGACATAAGGAAGTATAATATGTACAGAATTGAACATGCTCTCAAGAACGGAGGAAGCCTAAAAGCAGTGAAGAAGAAACTAGGAATTGGCAAGAATCAGATGTATGCGTTAAGAGACAAAGCCGGCAATATCATTACTAATATGGATGAGATAGTTCAAGTGGCTGAGGAGTTCTATGGAGATTTACACAGTACCAGTGGGACCCACGAAGATAATGGAAGAGGGAATAGTCTAGAGGAATTCGAAATCCCACAGTTAACGCCGGAAGAAGTAAAGAAAGCCTTGGGAGCTATGCAAAGGGGGAAGGCAGCTGGGGAGGATCAGGTAACAGCAGATTTATTGAAGAATGGTGGGCAGATTGTTCTAGAGAAACTGGCCACCCTGTATACGTAATGCCTCATGACCTCGAGCGTACCGGAATCTTGGAAGAACGCTAACATAATCCTAATCCATAAGAAAGGGGACGCCAAAGACTTGAAAAGTTATAGACCGATCAGCTTACTGTCACTTGCCTACAAACTATTTACTAAGGTAATCGCAAATAGACTCACAAACACCATAGACTTCAGTCAAGCAAAGAACCAGGCAGGATTCCGTAAAGGCTATACAACAATAGACCATATTCACACTATAAACCAGGTGATAGAGAAATGTGTGGAATATAAACAACCCTTATATATAGCTTTCACTGATTACGAGAAAGCGTTTGATTCTGCCGAAGCCTCAGCAGTCATGGAGGCATTACGTAATCAGGGTGTAGCCGAGCCGTATGTAAACATACTGAAAGATATCTATAGCGGCTCCACAGCCAGCGTAGTTCTCCATAAAGAAAGCAACAAAATCCCAATAAAGAAAGGCATCAGGCCGGGAGATACGATCTCTCCAATGCTATTCACAGCGTGTTTACAGGAGGTACTCAGAGACCTGGATGAGAACAATTGGGGATAAAAGTTAATGGAAAATACCTTAGTAACTTGCGATTCTCTGATGATATTGCCTTGCTTAGTAACTCAGGGGAACCAATTGCAATGCATGCTCACTCACCTGGAGAGGCAAAGCAGAAGGGTGGGTCTAAAAATTAATCTGCAGAAAACTAAAGTAATGTTTAACCGTCTCGGAAAAGAAGCGCAATTTGCAATAGGTAGCGAGACATTGGAAGTGGTAAGGGAATACATCTACTTAGGGCAGGTATTGACGGCGGATCCGGATCAATAAGAATGGGCTGGGGTGCGTTTGGCAGGCATTCTCAGATCAAGAATAGCAGGATGCCATTATCCCTCAAGAGAAAAGTGTATAATAGCTGTGTCTTACCAGTACTCACCTACGGGGCAGAAACCTGGAGGCTTACGAAAAGGGTTCTACTTAAATTGAGGACGACGCAACGAGCTATGGAAAGAAGAATGATGGGTGTAACGTTAAGGGATAAGAAAAGAGCAGATTGGGTGAGGCAACAAACGCGGGTAAACGACATCTTAGTTGAAATCAAGAAAAAGAAATGGGCATGGGCAGGACATGTAATGAGGAGGGAAGATAACCGATGGTCATTAAGGGTTACGGACTGGATTCCAAGGGAAGGGAAGCGTAGCAGGGGGCGGCAGAATGTTAGGTGGGCGGATGAAATTAAGACGTTTGCAGGGACAACATGGCCACAATTAGTACATGACTGGGGTTGTTGGAAAAGTATGGGAGAGGCCTTTGCCCTGCAGTGGGCGTAACTAGGCTGATGATGATGATGATGAAATATCCCGTGTGAGTGGAATATTGTACCATGTTAGAATATATTCTACCTAAAAGTCCTTGCTTCTCAGTCAAATTAACTATTGCCATATTGTTTCGGGTGCTACGACACTTTCTAATATCACCACATTACACAGAATACAAAAAAGGCCGTCCGTAGTATTCTGGATGTTCCCCACGACACGCATACCCGCCCACTTTTCAAAAAACTGAATTTACTTCCCATGCAGATATTTATGAGCAAACACTAATCCACCGGTATAGGACAGGCATTAACTAACACGTTAAGTACTATCTCGAACTTAAAACACAGAGATGGGAAGCTAAATACGGGCAGTTGCGAACTCTGGGAGGTGCCATGTGCAAGGACGAATTACGCCTACCAAACGTTACGCTTTACATTACCGTCTTGTCTAAATGAAATCTCCACTGCGTAACTTTCATTAGAGGGTTTTTTTTTCTGGTCTTTTTTTTTTGTTTCCGCAAAAAGGAGTAAATAGGGTTTTTTGTTACAGCGTATTTGCCGAATTGTGCATTGCAGTATGCATTGTGGGACACACTTTCCGATGTCATATATAGCGCGATGTATTGTTTTTAAAACATTGGTATGCTTGTAGAACACGCGCAACCTATTCAGTACATCATATGCAGACTGCGCACTAAATGGTAATCTGGTACAATTACGAACATTACAAGCGAACACACAGTAAAATAAGACGCTGACCCACTTTCTGATGGGACCATAAAGTAGTGAACTTAACATGTTGCACGAAAAATTGATGATTGCGCAGCGTACCTGCGTTACTACCATGCAACCCCGGCTGGCCCCATAGGCTGTTGCGGATTGGCAATATCAAACGTCAAAGAAAAACGTTGCCCCTTAGTAGAAGTAATATGACGTGAGCGAGGGCTGCTAGCGGAAGAAATAGCGGCGTGAATAACTGTAGACTTGCCGGCACTGTGGCGACGCTATAATGAGGAATTAACTGATGAATCGACATATCTTAATTTCCGATTGGCAAGTATTGTATCGGATGCAAATGATCTACCAGTATCTTGTATCGGTATCTCAAAATCTCACCGGCTCAGTGTCTCGTATCTGTGTCACGATACACTTGGAAAGCATCTTTTCCCAGCCCTGCCGGTGCCAGAGGAGGAGGCTGAGTAGACCAGAAATATGATCGCTTTGGCGCAAACAAGGAAGGACGGAAGGGAACAAGGGGAGCGCCAACTTTCGATTGCTTATTCTCTATTGTATAACATGCAATATATACACGCAGGCGAATGCGCAACATAAATACAGCTTCAACCGCGCAACACCCTAATCACAGCTGGCTATCAAAAAACCTTGTTTCTGCATGCAAAAGTAAAACAGATGTGTCGCTAATACAAGACGAACCTCGTTCTTTAATATGAAACGCCTATAGCAGTTCACGTGCCGTGGTGTTCCTGCTTCTTCCAAGAATCTGTATCTTGTCTAGTCGTGGCTCACACTGATGTGAATCGCAGTGCTTAGGCAAATGTGATGCGGCCATTCAGTGAGGAGGCTCTGTACTTGAGAAAACGGTCCCGCATCACCTCGCCGGCGCGTCGACGCCAGAGCATAGCTAAGTCTTCAGCGTTGAAAATGGACTGCGTTGTGTTCGAAAGGAGTCATAGACTGAATGTGGAGAGTTTAGGGAAGTCTTCACGAGTTAACGCGGCACAAATGCGAAGAGATAAAGTACTTTCAAATCGTGACGTCACACTGGCGTACCTGCGCTGTGGTTTTAGCGCTTAATAAAAAAAATGAGACTTGGACTTTCATTGTGTGTAGTAATAATCAAGTTATTATGACAAAATAAACGAAGACATATTTTTCAAATAATGCTTTATCAGTTTATCTTCTGAGGTTATATTGTTTATCTTTAGTGTCCCTTTCACACGGCTTGTTCCTGCGTGCGTGTTATTGATTGCGCTGCAACAACGCAACAAGGGCGAGTATTACCGAATTGGTAATTGGTGTATGGGTATAAGGTTCAGTAGCGATTAAGTTGCGCAATGTGCTGGCCTGCGACCTTTGTCAACCAACGCGCTCTACTCGCAGTGCACCAACAGGTCTGCAACCAGCGGCAGCGATGAACCAGGCACACTCAACCCGAATGGCATTGCTGCCTCGAAAGTGTGGCAAAGGCTTTCAGGCGTCGACGCACACGGAAGCGCTCTTAGAAAATATGGGAACGGTTCTCACCTACTGCTCTGGAAATGCAAATATAAGCAAACGCTAAAGGAAAAGAGTTGCAGAAGCAACAGCGTCAGCCTTCCATAGAGCCTAGTTTGCAACTTCTGAAGTTAAGCGAGCCCACCTTGGTTTTTCCCATTCACGGGGCACCCGCCCTCGCGTTCCCGGAAAGCGAGTCGGGGCGTCACGGGGTGGTGGGAGGACCGCCTGTCTAGTTCGCCCGCCGCTCGCTTCGCCAGCACGTGGGTGACGAACAACAATGACCCTAAGCCCACGCAGTGCTTTTGCGGTGCCCGTAACTATACTTTTCTTTTTCTGCGCTCGTTCCCGCTGTTCCATTCTAGGCTATTCAGTGCTGCCGCCGGCGCGGCCGGTGAGTGGCACGCGGACGGTCCGTTGTTCGACGACGGATGTCGCTTGCCACGTGCCATCTGCCACGCAGTACGCGCTGTCTCTTCGCAGTTGTGTTCGTCCATGTGAAATGTACGTTTTGACCACTGGGACAAAGAAGAGAAGGACTTGCGGGAGGTCTTCTCGGCGCCGGATGGATGACTCGTGCATGACTGTACACTCTCCTGCCCAGAAGGGGCCGGCAGCCAGTCCACTTTTGCCGTTTACATTATTTTCGTGTCCAAGACGCCGTAGGCGCCCCCGATGACAAGCGCCGAGAGGGTTGTCTCCCAACGTGCTTCTGGCGACGCGGTGTCGACACGGTTTGCATCGGCTATTGTGGGGTGCGAGGATTGCACTTGGCTTGCTGGAGAGCTTTTGAAACAAGAGAAAAGCCGGACCTCACAGAAGGTGACTGGGGTTCGACTCCCGCTGACATGGCGACGAAGAAGCAATGCGAGAGCGAAAGAGAAGCGTCGCGTATCCGAGCTTTGTTATGAGGGCGACTTTCGAGTGAATTCGAGGCTTCAAAACGCTCCCCACGAAGAACTGAAGGCTCGATCTGGTGCCACGTTCGTGTCGTGCCCAGCACCTCCTGTCACAGATAGCGATAGACCCGTTGACCAATGGGAGTCGTCGCATTGGGGTCACGTGCCTCGCCGCCGGTGAAACTGAAACTGACGGCGGCTGTGTTCTGCAGCCTCGCAACGACGGACACTCTGAAGGTTTCGCCAGTGCCTACTCGGAGCATCCTAAAGAAAGTCAGTCAAGTGAAGATTAAGCGCACCCTTGACAAAGCCACGCCTGTATTCCTTCTTCTTGGATTTCCGAACAAGGTGAGAAACCTTTTGTGGCTCGCCTTTTCTTTATTTATAGCGTTATTCTTTTTTATTGTATTAATGTTATTCATTATTCCTATGTATGCATTTTTTTCAGCATGGTTACGTTTAGTAATTTCTGTGTGCGCAGGGTTACATTGTTTCCCGAACTGCTGTATTTATTCCAATATCTACAATGGACATGTGAACTAGCCCGATACTTCAAATAACTCCGATTTCTTTTCACGGTCGTTCACTCCCCATCTGAAGAAAATGAAGAGAAACTACGATTTATTTTCCTGCACTGGTCCCGCACACGACTCGCGTGTTAGCATACATGTGCTACGTGACAAACGCGCTGTAATATGGCATGTTAGCTACGGTGGACACATATCAAATACGAGACCGCCTTTTTATGTCCACGCGGTCATGTGAAATCCACTGAATCCAAGTGTTATTTTCTATTGGGATTCTGAAAGACATTAGGGTTCTCTCGCTTAAAAATTGCAAAATTATTTGCAGAAATTATGCCATCGATTCGAGTGGCAGCGAGCGGGACGGACTACCCTGTAGCACAGCCACTAACGTTTCATATGCAGAAGAAGAGATAGTAACATTAGCGACGTTTGTGAAGGGTTGCCCAATAATGGTTAGCTTCGGTCTGGTCTTCCCACTAATAATACGATCAAAATTTTCAATAACGGAAGACATCGTATAACCCAGATGTTACACCCGTGGCTCCCGCTTCAGCGGGAGTTCTCGTGATGGCTACGTTCTCACTCGCGTTGATCGACAGGGACTGTTGAAATGAGCTTTCGCTTTAACTAAACTCACCTGAAACGTTAGTTAGGAGCGCATGGCGAGTCCAATTTCTGATATCGTTCAGCGTTTCCGGCGCTCGTAAGCCTAACGAAACGTGGCCGCATAGCACAACAGGATTCCGGAGGCTAGAGGAGTAGGTGTGCCGACCCCGTAGTCCACTACTTCTCCGCATCATGATGCAACAGTAGCGCTGCGCTCAGTATACAACCGTTCTCCACGGTGCAGGTCGTCTGGTAATTGTGGCAAACGGGGCGCAACAAATAAAACACGCAGAGTGAAAAACTATTTGTAGCCATCAGTCTGTGCAATGAGGAGATACAGGTCTCTGTTATTCCGTGTTTGCTGGTTGCTAAGATATGTTGCAGCCTCTACGACGAAAGGGCGAGCGGCACGGTTAGCGGAAGCTAATCGATGCCGAATAAGCAGACACCGCAATAAAAATTGTGGCGGTATTTCTGCTTCAGAGAAGATCAACAATCACACTTATTTCTTCGCTCTAAAATAGAAATCACGGGTTCCTGAAGCAACATTGCTCTCAGCGCCGACAAGAGCAGCAGCGGACACTACTAGTGAGTAAAGGACGCATTTAGGAGCAGTTCCTCAAGCACGATTTAACCCATGTTGTGGACTAAGAAATGTTTACCAAAGATACAGTATAGTGGTGCTTCCGCTCATGTTTATAATATGACGCCCGAGAAAATGAGTGAGTCCATTTGTTGAGACTGTGATCACACAACGTGAATATGACCGCAAACCTTCGGAGAGATCAGACCAACAAGCTGCGAAGGAACGCTGCGCCAATTACGATGTCAAGATTTCAGTGTGGGCGCTTGCAGAGCTCGTCTTCGCGTACGTGTTGCATCATGCTCGGTCACTGGATCTTCAAGTGGAAGGTTGCACGACTGCTGCCTTTTCTCTTTGGGCAAAATTAGTTTTTTAATGTCATACTCAATAAAGCTTTCTTGCGTGTGTGTTCCCGCACGTTAAACTGAAGGCCTTGACGAGACGCACACCAAAACGTCCCGGAAAGGTGCTGGCGTTTAATGTACGTAAGGCGACAAACTCTATTCTAAATCTGCCTGTCTTCTCCAGACAAATATCGGTGCTCTGGCTGCCTTACAAAAATACGAAGCGATCTCTACCAAGGTGACAATGTGAGCCAAGTGGACGCGATCCGACGCCGGCCCTGTCGGTTCCAACCGCCATTACTTGCGAGGCGCGCCGAACCTAAGGCGTGTTGGCGCGAGCTCTCACGCGCCGGCAAGCGTAGTTTGTCCTGAAATGTTTCTAAAGCCGCTACACTTTGTTCATGTCGTTCACTCTGGGCTTTGAAGAAAGTCCTAAAATTCGAAGAAGCAAAAAGCGCCTTTCTACTAGTTCGCACGCCTGGAATGTGCACGCTCAAGTGTGTTACAATATTTCGAAGGTGGCATGCAAGTCGCAGAGAAATTGTCAGCCTATTTGCGGCATCCCAAATAAGCCAGACGGCCCGTGGGGCATGGTTAATCTACGTCGCGACGACCGTGAGAACAAGCGACCTGGCGAGGCAGTGCCGGTGGGAGTGAGAAACAGCCACGATGGACGAAGACAGGCCTACGTAAATTTGCTAAAAATAATTTCAGATATTATGCCCTGCACGTTAGGAACAGGGGCAAGAGTGGCTGGCGCGGTGAGTTCGTTGCTCCCGAAAAAGTGGGGTCAAATTTAAGAAAGCGTAATACACATCGTTCTCGTGCAAGTTGGCTGACACTTGGCGAGGCCCTTGTACCGAATCTGAAAGGAAAGCAGAGAAAAGAGGAGCGGGCACCACGGGCACTGTGCTCCCAGCTCATTTATTGGAAGCCGCCAGCCGAGCAGAGCGAAGCGTACAGAGCAATGCACAAGCCCGTACCATGTTCAGCACGACGATGAATAGGAATCGAAAGAACTGAATCTCGCTTTCAAATAGGCAGATACACGTGTTGCTCACGCCATGTTTGCCTCATTTCTGATATGATAACAGATCTTCTCGCTTCTAAGTGATCATTAAATTCTGGGGTTTTATGTGCCAAAAACACGATTACGTAATGAGGCAGGCCGTAGAGGGGGACTCCGAATTCACTTTGACTGCCAGGGGATCTTTGACGCACCCTCAAGGCACGGGGCGAGGGCGTCCTTAAATTTCGCCCCCATCAAAATGATCCCGCGACTTCCTGCTCAGCAGCGCAGCACCATAGTCGCTAAGCCAACGAGGCAGGTCGTGATCTTTCTCATTGACAGGCCGCCTTCGCTAATGTTATGCACAACATCAAGACTCGCTGGAACTTGATCTTATGAGCAATTCATACGTAAGAGAATTTCTTAAGTACGGGCCCTGCTGTCTTGGACGCCATCCGAATGCGTGACATTGTGAAAGCCAAAATGGTCAAAGCTAAGCCATTGGTCACTGCCGAAAGTGAAATATAACTGTTGTGTTCTCTTGTGTACCGGTAAATCTGCATGGCGTTATGCGTGGCGCCACTTAGCCTACGGCATCGTTGCGAATTGTTATACAACAATTCGGTGCCAAATTCGATTCAACTCTCCAACGAGCGGTCTCTAGTGAAGAGCATTATTTACGACGCGTGCGCTGAATCTCATGCTGACGTATTCAGGGTTCAGTCGGTACCAAGTTATCTTCCTCTCTTGAAGGAATACTTAATGTTAAAGCGCTTCTAGCTACGTGAACTGACGTTTCCCTAGAATAACTTCTCGTGATGTCAGACAAAGGATGCCGCTACTCGAAACCACATTTTAGAATTTATCATTACGGCCCGTCCGGATGTTCACAAATATGTCCACGAAGATGGGACATCGACCACTTATTGCATCTGTTCGTAGCGAACGCTTGGCAGTGCCGTCAGTTAATGGAGCTTCTTTTTTTTTTTTTAGTGACAGCGACGTAACAATTTTTTCACACTCTCAAATCACTTTACTAGGGTTACTTAGAAGACATTTCCTCACAAAGCAACAAGTCTGGCGTAATCCATAGCAGTCTACTGGGTTTCGTGGTTACATTTACGTACCCGTGGAAATTGATAGCGATGCATTTTGAAATTTGATGTCAGCGTAATGCGCATTAACGCGATTAAATCATTCTGCTACACTATAACCACTGCGCCATTCTTCGTGCACGTCAAGTTTGATTTTGTTTGGAAAATTGATGAGGTACGAAAGGCACTTTTGAAAGCAAAAATGATGGAGTCAAGCACTATTACACCACAATTTGCGGTTTATGCGATCGTCAGTCGGGACGAGAAAAGATAAACTTGGCTTTCGGCAAGACGAAAAGAAGCAGGTAGAACGTATTCCAAAACAATACTCGGAAAACTTATTGCTGCCCAGATTCAACATTAAATAGGCTTCATCGCATGTTGTGTTTGTGTAGAAATTGCTTCATTCGGAACATTGCGTCCGCAGCATCTATACGCGCGAATATGACAGTTTCGAGTAGCTGAAGAAAATAATCCGAAGATTAAAATAAACCCACCCAGATCAAACACAATGTTGGAACTTAACTGACATGAACCTTGTTTAAGTTGGCGAGGTAGCAGCAGCAGCACCAGATCACGCGAGCGCGGCATCGTCGCGCACAGTCACGATGACGAAGGTGATGTGTGACGCTTTTCGACTGAATAATATTTATCATAGCAAAAGCAGCGCTAAGAAAACGGCAACACAAGGCAGAGAAGTACACAGGACTGGCGCTTGTCATCAACATTATTGATGAAATGTTTATGCAGTAGGAAGTACGGCGCACATTTCCGTTCATATAAAGGAGACAGAGAGAAGAGGGGAAGGAAAGGCAGAGAGGTTAACTAGACTTAGTTCCAGTTCGCTACCCAACACATGGGAAGGCGGATGGGGGAGTGAAAGAAAGAGGAAGTGTGGACACGAGTCTTGATGGCACATTCACGTGCACTAAGCCAGGTGCAGCATATCTAAAGTCAACCGCTCAAGTCTGCCACCTTCAGGTACGGTAGAAGACCTCGAGTGGCGTTCTGGCCTGATGAGCTGTGAGGCCACGCTCCCATGACCTTTGCTTCTGTAAATGGTCTATAGTTCAGTCTATTCAAGGCGCACTGAAGAGTCTGGCATTGTTATCGAAGCGAGAACAGCGACATATGAGATCATCGATGCCTCTGCAAATTTGCACTTAGTGCACATGGTTGAGTGAGCTACTCAAATGCGATAGTTGTATGACTTAGTGAAGGCTACTCCTACCCACAGGCGACACAGAAGTGTTGCGTCACGTCCTGAAAGGTTTGTTCGTAATTGCAGTTTTAGTGATACTATATTATGGAGACTATAATCAACGGTCAGAGTTCCGCAGAGTATTCCAGTGACTCAACGCGATGATACGCGTGAGATGCAAAGCTCTCTTGCAGCGTCTATTCTCCATAAAGGTACAAGAAGCGTCGGTGCTCCAGCCTGAGCATGTCGAGCAGCGTCATCGGCGAGATGGTTGCCAACGATGCCACAATGACCCGGCAGCCATTGAAAGATTATATCACGTCCTCGTTCAGAAACGCAATGGCAAACTTCGTTGATTTGGGACACCAGTTGGTCGTACTTTCCCCGTCGTAACCTTCGCGAGCTTTTGCAGGCTTCTTTCGAATACCAAAGTAATGCCCATTTGTTATGCGGTTCTCTTTCAATGTATTCCACAGCAGCGCGAAGAGCGGCTAGTTCAAAACCCGTAGGCGTCGTGACTTGCCAAGTCTTAAACTTGATGACGACCGATCGAGATGGTATTGCAATGACACTCGTCGAAGTTTCCGAGACCGAACCGTCCGCGAGACTATGGATTCAGTTAGCGTGCGAAGTATGTAAAAGCCGCGATCTGATCTGCTTGATAACTGCGCAGGTTAGGCTAGAATTCCTCGTAATGCGCCTTTTTCATGGCGCGACGGCGCATGCGCTCTGCCCAAACAGATTAGTCGCGAAATATTTTAGAAGGGTCGCGCTGGTCGGAAAGCCCCCCCAAAAATAAGATAAGCGCTCGGACGCGCGCCGCAACAAACACTCGTGCAATGTGCCGCGTTGAAACTCCTTATGGTAGCTGAACGTCGTTTCGATGCCTAAAACGTGCGTAGCGTAAAACTGCGACTCCACTTTAAAACAGAAAGTGGCCAGGACTTCGTCCGCGTGGTTCGGACTGCACCGTGAACAAGGTAGCCCTCGCCTTTCATTGATTGCTAGCAAATTTAACGAAAAAAACGCGTGCGTTACACTTGGGCGACACTTAAAAACATCACGTTGCTGATGAAATCTTCTTGCAGCGTTGGTCCTCACTTGCTGGTGGTGGCAGTGCGTGCCTGACTTCATGTATTAAGACGCGGAAACAATGGGCCGATACGACACCGACAAGACCCTCACATCAACGACTGACCCACAATTCAGTACAGTGCGTCACTGAAAGCATTTTATCGTTCCATGCCGACAACGAAGTAACCGACGAGCGCGCGTTGTCGCACTACGACGGGCATTCTTGTCGACGGCACCGACAAAATCAATGTGCCGACCATCGTTCGACCGAACCCTGCGCGATCGGCGTTCGAACTGACTATGCGATCGCGACAGCGCCTTCGCCTGTATATATACTTAATCGCGCTCTAGGTAAGTGAGAACATGCATGCGAAGTTCAAATGCACGAGCTTGAAATGTCTCAAGCCGCGCACATGACGTTTAAGCCAGTGTTGATCCTGTTGAGCCAAGGTTAAGCCTGGCGCCGTCGCCTTCGTGCACCCGCTACCGGTGGACTTGAGCTGAAATGTAGGCAGTTAGGACGAAGGAAACTGCCTTTATAGTTCAGTTCTGTCCTTAGCGATTTTTAATCAACCGCACATCGCGTGGCGGCACGTACAGAATAAGCGGCAAGCGGCGACAGAGCGCTGTGGCAACATCGGTTCCTCACCGTAGTGTACGGTAGGCAGCCGGTCACATTGGGTGGGTCTGTACGTGTTGTTAGGCTGACACATTTCTCAATTCCAGAGGTGTACTGTTTACCTCTGCGTCAAGCAAGAAACAAGAGACGGTGCATGTCGGTACAGACCAGCATAAACAACCGCCAACAACAACGAATGCGATCGGCCACCAGCATAAACAACCGTCTCGCTTAGTTATACCAACGGTATCAGTTATGATATCATATATATCATATAAACAACACAGCACCTAATTTATGCCAGCACAGTTTTCTCTAATAATGTTTTATAGCATGGGCAAACTGTAAGTATGCTGGAGTTAAAGGAAAGCGAGAATCAGAAATAAATTAATAGCCCGTAATATGTTATCTGTATTATAGTTACCATTGTTTGAGTGGTTCGGCCGCTCATGTTGGCTCGTCTGAGGGTGGAACAACACATATGCGCAGATATGTATGCTTTGCTACGTTTTGACATTATTTCACATCAGCGATGCACCTTTTCCACAATATTTGACGCTAACAACGATTTGTGTCTGTAGATGTCGCCGTAAACAAGTGCACCGCTTCCATAAATCCGACGCAGAAGGCTGCGTTCAAAGACTTCTTGAATGTGCGAAATGTCTAAAAACTTTAAGAACATTACAAAAAGCGAGCTCCAAGTGCAGAAATCAGCGACAACAAACTGCAAGGCAGCCGTGTCGGCAAAGGGAACTCAGCGTGCGTTTATCGGCCGCACTGTTTGCACAACAGTGCACTCAGGCCTGCTCACCAAGTAGTCATTGAGTGCATCATGGCTTCGATGAGCGACATTCTATCCCAGATAAGCCATTAATAATGATTCGCAAATCCACGAAATGCAAAACTGACGCGCACTCAACGTGGGCGCACACACCCAAATCAAGCGGCGAAAGCCCCGGCACCCTTCCAAAATGTTTCTAGCGGCATGCGGCAGAGGGCAGCACAGGAAAATGAAAAAGGTGGATTTCGTAAACAGCAAGGTGCACAGGACGCTTTCTCAGGCGCCACAGAGGAGACGGCGTTCTTGTTGAGGGCGATTATCTCAATCCTTGGGTCTCTCTCAGGCAAGCGAGCAAGATGGTGGTCAGGAACTCTGGATATATGGCTTACATGCCCCAAAGTGCGCCGACTGCAGAAGCAGTTAGTGGGTGGTCTATCGCAATGGCAATTGTTACTACGTTTGAATCACACCGTGGTAGCCCTGACATTTTCGAAGGGTTTGGCCTTAAAAGCTCTGTAGGACACGAATGTTAGTTTTTTTTAGCATTGGATATCACTGGCGTGCTATATGGGAAATATCCTAGCAAGAGCGTCCTGCATACTTGGAGCACCGATGCCACGGACGTACCCCATGTTTTACCGGCAAGAAACCTTAGTTATGGGCGACAGAAGCCTCTTCTTCAAGTATGAGATGCGGGGCTTCATGAAAGATCTCTGTCGATAATAACGCCTAGGAATTAGTGAGATTTTGTGTATTAAATTGTTTGGTGGTCCATATAATTGAGGTACCAGGTCGTGGGCTTTTGGGTAAAAGCGACTAAGGCGCACTTCTCGGTCGAAACGCTGAGGCCTTGCGCGTTCAGGTACGACGCTGTTAGGGTCACTGCTTTTTGGAGCCGTGCACGCACATGAGGACGTGTAACTGCCGAGGTCCAGATGCTTATGTCGCCAGCATATGTAGAAAGGTTGACTGTATGTGGCAGAAGCTCGGCGCATCCAGTGGGTGCAAGATTAAACAAAGTGGGGCTAAGAACCCCGCCCTGCGCGACGCCACCGCAATAGCCAGCGCATCGGCCATCCGTATTTCGTACAAAGAAGGATCCTTTGAATGCATATCTCCTTATCCCTCGAAACATTCATCCACCCATTCTATTGTCTTCTTCTAGGTCATCAAGAATGGCTTCGTGTGTTAGGGCTCATTCACACAGGCAACTTGGGGAAGTCGCACGACCGATTGCGACTGGATACCAAAAAGCGGCTCAAAGCGACCGATGTTCACACCGGCAAGAGTGATCGGCCAGTCGCATCGCGATATGCTGTTCACGTCTGCTTGCAATGCCATCACCCTGTAAAATAAGCTTCAGCGTACGCAGACGCCCTGTTTCTGAGCATCTGATTGGTTCAGCAGTTTTGCGACTGGGGTCGTGCGACTGGCCCAAAAAGCTGGCTTTTCGACAAAAGCGACCATTTGCCACCAGCTTGATCACGCGACCTCTGTCAGTCACCAACGTAAATAAGCCTCTACATTATCATAGGCGCCTTTCACATCGCGGAAAAGTGCAACCGACATGCGTCTGACGAGCTTTTCTTGTTACACAGACGTCACGAGGTCGATGACTTTGTCAACACAGGAGCAGCCTCTTCTAAATTCAGCTATGGCTTTGGGATATATGTTTTGGTGCTCAAGATACTACTCGAGGCTTGTGAGTACCATTCTTTCCATGACCTTCCCAACGCAGCTGGACAGCGCTAGGTAAAATGATGATTTTCCAGGCTTCAGGGGCGCTTTCCATGTAAACCTATTCCAAACTTTTCTATTCCATTTCTGCAATCAGCCATCCGCGATTGGTCAAAAACTTTTTTGGACCACCCCTACTTCACCTGTTTGTCGCGCGACGTTACGTAAACCAGGATAGCTCCTCATCAGATATGACGTGCATACGCGGATTATGCGTGATTTGACCGAACAAAAGAAAAACAATTTTTTCTGATTCGACGCCGTTTCGCTATTAGCCCTCGGCTATTGGTAAAAAGTTTTTGGGCTACACCCACTTCACCTGCCTCTCACACGACGTCACAAAACCGAAAGAACTCACTGCGTCAAATTGACGTATACGCGTTCATCATCATCATCATCAGCCTAGTTACGCCCACTGCAGGGCAAAGGCCTCTCCCATACTTCTCCAACTACCCCGGTCATGTACTAATTGTGGCCATGTTGTCCCTGCAAACGTCTTAATTTCATCCACCCACCTAACTTTCTGCCGCCCCCTGCTACGCTTCCCTTCCCTTGGAATCCAGTCCGTAACCCTTAATGACCATCGGTTATCTTCCCTCCTCATTACATGTCCTGCCCATGCCCATTTCTTTTTCTTGATTTCAACTAAGATGTCGTTTACCCGCGTTTGTTGCCTCACCCAATCTGCTCTTTTCTTATCCCTTAACGTTACACCCATCATTCTTCTTTCCATAGCTCGTTGCGTCGTCCTCAATTTCAGCAGAACCCTTTTCGTAAGCCTCCAGGTTTCTGCCCCATATGTGAGTACTGGTAACACACAGCTGTTATACACTTTCCTTTTGAGGGATAGTGGCAACCTGCTGTTCATGATTTGAGAATGCCTGCCAAACGCACCCCAGCCCATTCTTATTCTTCTGATTATTTCCGTGTCATGATCCGGATCCGCCGTCACTACCTGCCCTAAGTAGATGTATTCCCTTACGACTTCTAGTGCATCGCTGCCTATTGTAAATTGCTGTTCTCTCCCGAGACTGTTAAGCATTAATTTAGTTTTCTGCATATTAATTTTCAGACCCACCCTTCTGCTTTGCCTCTCCAGGTCAGTGAGCATGCATTGCAATTGGTCTCCTGAGTTACTAAGCAAGGCAATATCATCAGCGAATCGCAAGTTGCTAAGGTATTCTCCATCAACTTTTTTCCCCAGTTCTTCCCACTCCAGGCCTCTGAATACCTCCTGTAAACATGCTGTGAATAGCATTGGAGATATCGTATCTCCCTGTCTGACGCCTTTCTTTATAGGGATTTTGTTACTTTCTTTGTGGAGGACTACGGTGGCTGTGGAGCCGCTATAGATATCTTCCAGTATTTTTAAATATGGCTCATCTACACCCTGATTCCGTAATGCCTCCGTGACTGCTGTGGTTTCGACTGAATCAAACGCTTTCTCGTAATCAATGAAAGCTATATATAAGGTTTGGTTATATTCTGCACATTTCTCTATCACTTGATTGACAGTGTGAATATGGTCTATTGTTGAGTAGCCTTTACGGAATCTTGCCTGGTCCTTTGGTTGACAGAAGTCTAAGGTGGTCCTGATTCTATTTGCGATTACCTTAGTAAATACTTTGTAGGCAACGGACAGTAAGCTGATCGGTCTATAATTTTTCAAGTCTTTGGCGTCCCCTTTCTTATGGATTAGGATTATGTTAGCGTTCTTCCAAGATTCCGGTACGCTCGAGGTTATGAGGCATTGCGTATACAGGGTGGCCGGTTTCTCTAGAACAATCTGACCACCATCCTTCAACAAATCTGCTGTTACCTGATCCTCCCCAGCTGCCTTCCCCCTTTGCATAGCTCCTAAGGCTTTCTTTACTTCTTCTGGCGTTACCTGTGGGATTTCGAATTCCTCTAGGCTATTCTCTCTTCCACTATCGTCGTGGGTACCACTGGTACTGTATAAATCTCTATAGAACTCCTCAGCCACTTGAACTATCTCATCCATATTAGTAACGATATTGCCGGCTTTGTCTCTTAACGCACACGTCTGATTCTTGCCTATTCCTAGTTTCTTCTTCACTGTTTTTAGGCTTCCTCCGTTCCTGAGAGCCTGTTCAATTCTATCCATATTATAGTTTCTGATGTCCGCTGTCTTACGCTTGTTGATTAACTTAGAAAGTTCTGCCAGTTCTATTCTAGCTGTAGGGTTAGAGGCTTTCATACATTGGCGTTTCTTGATCAGATCTTTCGTCTCCTGCGATAGCTTACTGGTTTCCTGTATAACGGCGTTACCACAGACTTCTATTGCGCACTCCTTAATGATGCCCATGAGATTGTCGTTCATTGCTGCAACACTAAGGTCCTCTTCCTAAGTTAAAGCCGAGTACCTGTTCTGTAGCTTGATCCGGAATTCCTCTAGTTTCCCTCTTACCGCTAACTCATTGATTGGCTTCTTGTGTACCAGTTTCTTCCGTTCCCTCCTCAAGTCTAGGCTAATTCGAGTTCTTACCATTCTATGGTCACTGCAGCGTACCTTGCCGAGCACGTCTACATCTTGTATGATGCCAGGGTTCGCGCAGAGTATGAAGTCGATTTCATTTCTAGTCTCACCATTCGGGCTCCTCCACGTCCACTTTCGACTAACCCGCTTGCGGAAAAAGGTGTTCATTATCCGCATATTATTCTGTTCTGCAAACTCTACTAATAATTCTCCTCTGCTATTCCTAGAGCCTATGCCATATTCCCCCACTGACTTGTCTCCAGCCTGCTTCTTGCCTACCCTGGCATTGAAGTCGCCCATCAGTATAGTGTATTTTGTTTTGACTTTACCCATCGCCGATTCCACGTCTTCATAAAAGCTTTCGACTTCCTGGTCATCATGACTGCATGTAGGGGCATAGACTTGTACCACCTTCAATTTGTACCTCTTATTAAGCTTCACAACAAGACCTGCCACCCTCTCGTTAATGCTATAGAATTCCTGTATGTTACCAGCTATTTCCTTATTAATCAGGAATCCGACTCCTAGTTCTCGTCTCTCTGCTAAGCCCCGGTAACACAGTACATGTCCGCTTTTTAGCACTGTATATGCTTCTTTTGTCCTCCTAACCTCACTGAGCCCTATTATATCCCATTTACTACCCTCTAATTCCTCCAATAACACTGCTAGACTCGCCTCGCTAGATAGCGTTCTAACGTTAAACGTTTCCAGGTTCAGATTCCAATGGCGGCCTGTCCGGAGCCAGGTATTCTTAGCACCCTCTGCAGCGTCACAGATCTGACCGCCGCCGTGGTCAGTTCCTTCGCGGCTGCTGGGGACTGAGGGCCGGGGTTTGATTGTTGTATTCATATAGTAGTTAAAGATGCATTAATATGCCGAACAAGACTGAATTTTCTTTTGAATAGCCGCAGGCTGCTCCGTTCCGAGAGGAATAAAAGATGGCTGCCGCCGAACGCTCAGGCACTGGCTACTCGCAGCTGCCGGAGAGCATGAGTTTATTTGCGAATAATAAACTTTTTGCGTGGCTGTGTAACGTTTTCGAGCGCTTTCGGTACGTTTATGACCTCGCTCAGTAAAATTTTCTTTGCTGAGGATCCTTTTTAGCAGCATTCTTAACCTTCCGTTGCATGCCACCACAATTTTCGACCACACATCGCAAGATAACTAAGGGAAAGCGGACCAATCGCAGACGCTGGCACCACCCTTTTCATCCGGTTATCTATTTTCAGTGCAGTGGCTCAGCCCCATCTAATCCCGCTCCACTTGCGCGTGCTCCTCGCCTCTTGTGAGCCAATTAGATATGACAAGCCGCTCAGCGTTGGCAGTGTTATTTATTTTTAAAGCAAACAAAAGTGACCTCCTATAAACGAGATGAGCGTTTTATAGGTCTCTTCAGACAACCCTGCGGGTCACCAACCGATGCTTGCGTCGGCTGCTACGCAAATTTGACATCAGCAGATTGGAATAAGAACATATTAGAGTAGTCTTACGTTCTAGGGCCCCAGGAGTGGTATCAAACGGATGTACTTACATCATTCAGAAACGATGCCATCATTTCATGACTGCAACTTTCCAGAAGTCGACCTCAGCCATCTTCACCTAGGTAGTATAAAGTATGATGCCTTTGTGATGCCGTTCGGCCCGAGCAACGATAATCGCCAGCATGTTGCCAGAGCATCATCCAGGTCCTCAAATGAGAAGAACACACTCAATTCTGAGAAGCGTGTCACAGGAACGTGGCCCAAAGTTTCAACATTGATGGTGACCACACTACCCGCAATCTTCAGGCAGAAGTATTCAGCTATATCAACTAAGGAACGGTCATGATGGAGGGCTAGGACGCAGGATGTATGTCGTTGTCGTGGAGACGAGCGAACACCGCACACCGTGCTCGATATGATGCACTGCGGCTTGCGAGGGTCAAGGGATTTGCAAAATGTCTTCCATCCAGCTTGTCCATACGGCATTGGATTTAGTTTTTCATACGTGTAGCGTATAATGACATGAATTGACTTGGGGCGCCAGTATCACCTCTCAGCCTTTCTACGAATTCTTCAAATTCGCTCAAGTTTCACGTCTAAATCCTTATGTTCTTTGTACATATAGAAGTGTACTTAGACCCTTTCAGCACACTTGTAATGAGGTCATCATTGCTGCAGGCTAGACCTTCCTTGCATGCCTATTCACCTTTGTCTTATACGTTGACCATTTTACCTGTCAAGAAGTAGAAAAGGAGGAGCTGTTAAACCCTATGATTCTCAAGTAGGAGGGAGTATGGTCACTGCCGTGAGTCTCAGTGTCAGAAAACCGGCAAAAGTATAGACCAAGACGTCACGACACCAGAGTCAAATCCAAGCAACTGCTATAACTGGAGCCACGCAAATATGTTGCACTGCCATCGTTCATGATGCTCAGTTCCTGGTCGGAAGCAAATTCCACAAGTTTTTGGTGCTTCTCCAAATTACGGAGCTTCCCCAAAGCAAATGTCGAGCATTGAAGTCATAAGTTATAATCCAGGGTCCAAGAGTCGCCGCCAAGATGTCTCGCTGTCGGTCGCCGTCGAGCTGAATCGATAGAGCGATGTAGCCACCGATAAGGGTTAAGACCAATATCTTAACGTGGAGGCACACGTATTGGTTTCTATCATGAATTTACACCGAATGGGGCCGGTAATTCTGTGCGGCTGTAAACATTTACTTTGCTGTACTCCCCGCACGCCGATGACCTAAAGTCTTTGTACCCTGGGAGCCTCATTGGTTCTGACACTTTTGGTTCACATGTACGAAATCGGTTGGTAAAAACATATTGACGAAAACACGAGAACCGTGATTCAAGCCATCTGGTATTTCCATTGGAAGATTGTTGCACTTCGCATTTCATCACTGAGTTAAGACAGCGGACGTGTTATTCTGCCTACGGAAGATTCATTTGAGGCTTCTATACCGCATATTGCCTAGTGGCGCAACAATTGTGTGGGATTTGGAAAGTATAGATACACACACGCAATGACACGTACCCAGTGGCCCAAGTTGTTTACGTGGCAAGAAGCACCTCGCAAAGCGAAGTGCCAAGGAAAGTTTTCGTTAAAGGAAGGTGCTGGGAGGTAATATCTGAGCTAAGCGAAAATCTATTCAAACTATCCACGGCAGTCCGTAAAATAATGCAATGGCTTTTATCGGTTGTTCCAGAACTCAAAAACTATAGTAAACAAGTTTATGAGCTGGGTTCCATCGAACTTCATATAAGCACCAATGAGAAAAACGCACGTGCTGAATAGACTACTTTTCTTGTAAAGATACCCCTCGAAACGGTGCCTCTGTCATAAACTGAGACTACCTCCTATGATCGAGGATGTACAGGTAAAAGAAACTGCATGCAATGAAATGTTAAAGATGGTGCACCAGGCATGGTACCCTCATGCTCGTCGAACTCCTAGCAAAGCACAAGCTGGCCACGAAGCGCAAATCACTTGCATAACGAAGTAAAAGCAGCGCATAGGAACGACCGTTGCAACCATCGATGTGAAATACATTATTGGAAATTTATTGAAATAGAAAAAGATTTCCTACACGTAGGAGATATTTAAGCAGTTAAATCACTACTAACGGGGCGTGAAAAATGTTGCAGTGATGCGTGGTGGCAGCACAATCGAACCAGACCCCATATCCATGTGTATGAGTTACCTCCCGTTGTACTTTTTGCATAACCTAAGTACTGTCTTGAAACGTACTAATGCACATAGCTCGTTCTATCACTTTTACACTCTCTGTCAAGTGCTACCCGTAAAACCACTGTGAACTTTTGGAGGCCTTATGTCCTACATAGTATCTTTTTGCGCAATACAAAGAGCGACACACACACACACACACACACAATCTTTAATTAAATGACGAGGTTCTACGCGCCAAAACCGCTGATTATGAGGAACGCCGTATTGGCGGACTCCAGAAATTTCGACTACCTGGGGTTTCTTAGCGTGAACCTAAATCTAAGTACACTGGTGTTTTCGCACTTAGCCCTCATCGAAATTCGGCCGCCGTGACCGTGATTCGATCCCGCGACCTCATGCTCAGCAGCCCAACACCATAGCCACTGAGCAACCACGGCGGGTGCACACACAATGTTTACTAATATGTTAGAGAAGTTAGCGTAGCAGATCGCCTGACATATTAAATGACGCCTCTATGTTCAACCAGTTGTAAACTTATACGGGCTAGAATGTGCAGCGCTTCTGCGACAATGAACTGTTAATCGCAGCTCGTTTGCGAATAGCGCTTTCACAAATCGCCACTGCGTGATAATCTTTCCTTGGGGGTATTCGCGCTCCCCGTGCTGCTTGCAGCATCACACAAGGTGCCCGCCCGTGGTCTTCTGTGCTCAACGCTGGACGGAGCAGAGACGAGCGCTGAACCATGCACTGGGCCGTGTCCTCCTTTCTGCTGTGCGCCACGCTCACGTCACCGGCGCTCCTGGCAACCGCTGCTGCGGCCAAGGACGCTGCCCCTTCGGCCCAGCTTACGGTTCAGGACACGCTGAACGAGGTACGTCCTCACAAGCATCCCGTTAGCGGCGCATTCTTGCCACAAAAGAAAGTGTATTCGTCGTACAAATTGCCACCCAAATCTACGTATTCATCTTCGTCAGCCCCCTGCAGGACAAAGGCCACTTCCAACGATTTCTAATTACTCTATTTTTCCGTGAGAGAACCTCCACATTACCACTTAGTCGATCAATTGATCAATCTTCATTTTTCATCTATACAGAAATACAGACAGAGGAGTGCGCGAAAAAATAAAAAGAAATGAAAAAGACTGCAATGACAGCTTGGCAAGTTCGCAGCCCTTTAAATATTTCGAAACGGTTAAGAAGAAAATATTTGCAAGTAAATCGCTGTACAAAATTTCAGGCCACCTTCTCAGAGGAATTGAACAAATAATTATTGATTATATATTAAATAATAGCTCTATATTACCTAATCCAATAACATCACCCATCCTGCCGTCCTCAAATCCGTTTTACTTCCCTTTTCTATTACCTATTACCTATTCTATTACCTTATTAGACAACCACTTGTTTACTTCTTGTGCAGAGGGCCCCCAAGCCTAGCGAAAGGGTAAAAAAAGTATTAAAACAGGGCGAGTAAGCTATCAGCATGCACAAAGTTCAGAAAGCTTCGGACACAAGCGTTCACGTTTACCCATGTGCGGCCTGACTTCCGGGTCCGCTGACCGTATCCCCGCCTGTTATCAGTTAGGTCACCGGAGAGCCAGTTGTGTGCTGTACGCGTTTCCCGATAGGCCCAACCGTGCTTCTTGCACTTAATCTTAGCCGTTCAGTAACGCCATGAAGGAGCACACTTTCACATTTTTCTGGGTAACCGCCACTCCTTACATTAAATCATTGACACAACCACTCCAGACAATGTGTATAGAATGGGCGTTTTAATGCAGTGGCATGATAGGCGGATTTCACCACCTTGCAGGTATCCGTTCCTCTCACCAAAAATAGGGACTAACCTCGAAAGCCGTGCAGCCTGAGATCCTTGTTAGACGTGTGCCCTTAACGGTGGGTAAACTTACGGGAGGTTACTCACTGAAACAAAGTTAGCCCCAACCGCATTCCGAAGGACTTAAACGGGCATTCATATTCATGATTCACGGTGGCGATGAACAAGTCGTTAGTTTGAATTTCCACTAGAATTCCAACACAGTGAAGTGGAAAATGGTAAACCAAGCTCCAAAATTAACGTTACGTTTCACACCAGATCGGTACAGCCTGAACAGCAAGGCAATACGGCCCGCAGACACGCCACGTCTGGCAACTTGTCAGGTGTCTCGCCGTGTTTGCTTTCGAAGCGATCGATGCAGCTGGCGCTTCTGCGCAGAACTCCGACGGAGACGCATCGGCACATAATGACGGCCGATTTTCATGCACATAATTCGCCATGCATGTTCGTTAAACCGCGTCACGCGCATAATTCAATTGGTATAGGCAGTTACCGGTATCACTCGCTCATATTGTCGTGATTCAGCTGCGCTTCTTTCTTTTTGTACCGTCCTTCGTATGCGGGGAGAGTGCTGTGTGCGTTGCATCATCCTCGGATGCAGAGACGCACATTCCTAGTATTTCGCCGCAGGGCGGCCAGACAATCCTCCCAAATTATCATAGCCGCCGTAGTCGCGTCAAATCAGTTCACACGTTTTTAGGAGAACTAGGAAGGACTAGCACTGCGAGCTGTTGACGTACCGTCCGCCACCTTGACCATATGGGAAAAGTCGGTCACTCTAAACGAAGGTTACCAAGCTCAGTATGCAGTCAACTGCGGTTAGCGGCCTAACCACCATTTCGCCGCCTGTGCAACTCCGTTAACCGTGTTTAGTATAACCTCCGTTACATTACCTACGCCTAAGGCCGCCCGTGTAGCAAGGCTATAACATAGCGTCTCAAAGCGCCAGCTGCCACGAGAGAAGAATGCGAGAAACTGGCACGTGACACACGCGTCAGACATATCGAAGAGTGACTATCGCTATAGAAATTAAGCGTGCGTCCGATCGTGGTCTAAGAGTTAGAGCATCGGGCTGCTGTGCTGCGAGGGAGAGGTTCGATCCCTCCGAAGGTAATGCATGGCTCATTAGGCTGTTCCAGAATAGCGTTTGCAACCAAAGGTAAACGCATTACGTTAATAAACTCCAGGCAAGAGACTGGCGCCGCCTGCAAACTAACACATACCCACACTTGTCTCGTCTACACGCAATCTACCCAGACAGTTATACGTCCCGAACATGTCCCTGGTGTAGCAACCACACAGCGACACTCGCGCACATAACACACGAATGCACCGACCGTCCGGGCGGCGCAAGTCAAAACACACACACTCACTACGTGGTCTTGGGAGGCGAGACTCTCCGAACTGGACCTGGGAAGCCAACTGGCGACCCTCGACCAGGCCCGGCGAGCCGCGATCGCCAGTGGAGCCCTGTCAGAGGGAACTACCCAGGAATAAACAGCCGCTACGGTTTCTGCAATAATAAAGTTTCTCCTCCTCCTCCTCGTACGTACGTAATGAATTGGTGCGGTCCACACTACACATCCTCCGGACGTTATTGGGCTCCTGTGGTTTGCATGCGCTATGATAATGTACGTTATTTCGCGAATTTAACGTTCGCAATGTTAGCGGACGGTAAGAAATAGCGTTGTCGAACATGGGGGCGGTGGGGCGGGCACTCATGAGTCCCGCCTCAGCGTGAATTCTCGTGATGGCTGCGCTTTGACTCGAGTTGATCACCAATAACTGTTGAAATCAGCTTTCCCTTTCTCTAAACTCACCTGAAACGTTCGTTATTAGCCCACAGCACGTCCAATTTTTCAGCTCAGCAGGCCTGATTCTTGGGCTAGTTGGTACGGTTTTCCGGCGGCCGTAGGCCTAACGAGACGCGTCGGCATAGCAACAACAGGATGGTTGCTAATGCATTATCTTGGCTTGGATACGTTTGGCACGAGGCACCCGCGTCCGATGCCGATAGCGACGTCCGAATCTGTACGCTGACGCCGGATTTTCTGCGACAAGGCACCCTTAACACTCCCGCGTTAATAAGAAAAGCGAAGCACTGCAGAAATGAAAACACGTTCAAAAGCCAGGCAAGCAGGTGCAAGCGTACAATAAAGGCATCCAGACCGGCACTGTTTTTTGTGCAACAGTACGAAATTACAACAAATTCCCGAAAAAGCGACCGATTGCATCCGCCTTTAAACTTTTTCACGAAGGTACCTCGTTTTTCGGAGAACCTCAAACAAAATTCGTAAAATTGAGTAGTAAGCCCAATATTGTAAACTTTACGGAGGATTCGTGAGAGTTTAAGGCAGCGCCTTGCACTGCAGGTCCGCCAGGTGCTGCCGGTGTTCGCGCGCATGCTTCGGCCGGCGTTCCAGTCTGCGCTGGACCTGCTGAGCCAGCATGTCAGCTACAACGTGTTGGGAGCCCTGGCCGTGCTGCTCACCAGCGCGGCTACGTTCGTCTTCTGGTTCCCGGGTACGCTCGGCTACGTCGGATTCACGCCGGGTAAGTCACCGCCGCTTTTGTAGCCTCTGGGCTTCGAGTTCAACGGCAGTGTTTTTGTGGGCTATCTGTTGCGCCAACACGAGGCAGCATCTCTTGAATGCCGAATTTCTGCAACATCCGGTACATCTATACAGTTGAGACGTGCACGGAGTCCACGTTTCATAATGCGCTTATTTTTAATGAGTGCACGTTTCCTAACGACGTTGTCTCGTACCTCACTGGTAGTGACCAACGTACGGAAAGTGGCACTGGCTACTCGCTTCGTAAGATCTCCGGAGCTTATCATTTCTCGATGAAACGCCTACTGGCGACTACACACTTTCTATGTGAAAGCAAGTACAGTGAGGAGTGCATTCGGTTAGACAATGGAATGACATTGCGGATTGATATTGTCAGGGATTGCGCTTACACTATGGTGCCACAGTTTATCAGTGTGCTACTCCGAGTGCCTTGAAGATACTGGATGTTGTTGACCATATATGGATTCGCCTGGCCACAGGGGCCTTCAGATCAAGTGCTATGCAAAGTATCTACGTGGAATAAAATGAGAGGTCACTGCACCTGCAAAGAACATACTCCAGCTTTACATATTTAGTGAATATACGCTATAACTGTGAACTTCCTTGTTATACAACCGTAAACTATTTGAGGAAAGTTGCACTTTTCTTTATATTCGACCAACACAGAGAGTCTTTCCCCTTGCATGTGAGGAATCTCAGTGAAGACATGAGTGTTCCACAAATAATACGTGGCCTAATGACTCCAACGAAGCTGTCACCGCCAGAGATGCACATTAGGGTGCACTTCCTTAACTTTTGTCCGGTAGTCCTGCTCGCAATTTCACGCCGACGCATAAAAGTCGCATGTCGGAGTATCTTACGCAGCAGTCGTTTCATTTTTGTCAGAATCTCATGTTCTACTTATGCAAACTAGTATACCTTTGTGACAGAGGCGTTTACAATATTGCCAGCAGTGGAACTGATCAAGGAATTCACTGCCTCTTTAGGCGTCGTAAAAGCTTGAGCGTCTATAAAATAGAAAAATAAACTCTAATTTTTTCACTTTGTTCATTCCTGTACGCCATTTATACATCTCATCGACATGTAATAATGTGCCGAGTGCCTGGCTACAACGGTATCGACCTTAATGTGCTCGCCGATGAAATCACCACTTCGATGGCAACCAAACGTAGCAATTCTCGTATAGCTGTACCTGCTACAGATTTGCAGCGTTTCTTGTGCAAGAAATTGGAGCGCTATTGACAACGTATGCGGGACAGTGAAACCTTTAATAGGCTGCATATTATCAACCCCAACATAGGAAAAATACATAAGCGCGACAAGCGGACGTCATCTTCTGGTGACTCAGAAGACGTCACATGTAACAGCACACACATTTACTCATTGGCTGGTGGTAGACCGCCAGCCTGCGATATATGGCAGGAGGTGCTGACCATCGTCTACGCGTGGCTAGAATGCCGTGAAGCAGGGCCCTAAATAATAACGTATTTTTATGCTAAATGACAACATATTCCTCTCCATCCGGCAATATTCTTTGGCACAGGCTTGTTGTTGACAGGGAAAAAGTTTAAGCTTCTTACATGATGTTGGCTCATTTCGTGTTATCAGCCCAAAACATTTCCAGCACATCCTTTCACCAGAGGCTGTTGCTTTGACACTATCGTTCTTACAGGGCGTGGTTCCGTGCCCTGGCGTTCAAGGGCTCTGTTAAAAAGTCGTGCTTCACGCGAACTGTTGCCATTGACACGTTTTAGTACACTACCCCTTTGTAACCTAAATCCGATCTTTATAGCACACCTCACGCGTCACTGACATAGTTTTAATACATATATAATACACACACTTTACAGCGACCGTTACGCGCCCCCGTTGATAAATGGCGATGCCGTTGTGCTACTGAGCTCAAGGTCGCAGGTTCGATGCCAGCTGCGCCGGCCGCATCCCAGTAGAGTCGGAATCCAGAAACGGTCGTGCACCGTTGCAACGCGTGCACGTTAAATAAACGCAGCTGGTCAGAATTAAGCACGGCGTGCGTCATAATCAAATCGTGAAATTTTGAAACGTAAAACCACAGAATTTTATTTTTAGCGACGCCTGCAGCTAGACCATTTTACAGCTATGTTACATCCACCCTACGTAATTCATTGGTTCATCGATATTTCATCACCACTCGCCTGGTGTTCCTTGGCCACATCTGACCCTTGGGCCGCAAAACGCCGCATCACCGCGAAGATAACGTGAATTCACGTAAAGATGCAGAAATGTATTACATGCTAGTACTCATGCATTGTATAAATAGCAAAACTACAGTGCGGCCAAAAAGCAAAAATTAATAAGAAAGCAAGTAAATATTTAAGTTAAACTCATTTTCATTTCAAAGTTAGGTACTGAAAATATGTGTAGGCCACACTATGCACTATAATCGTAATGCACATCCTAGTATACGGCTGTTATCTGCCATATTTCAGAAATATTTGAACTTGATCATGGTGAAGACGTCTTGTAAGCTTACCGAAATTTTCCCACAACGTCAAGTCGGTGGTAGACATGTTTTGTGCAATTATAAGCCTATTTTCTAATATGGTATTCACGTAAACTGTTCGAGCACATCATTGATAAGCACATCGTCATTCATTCACATCATTCACATGTTATTTTTGCTTTTAAGGGGTACCGAAGGAATTGGTCTTGGATTACTGACTGTCCTTTTAATTATATGAACGATCTCCCGCATACTATCACGTTTAATATCCACCTAGATGCACGTGATTGTGCTCTCATTTAGCATAATTACTTGTACAACAGATCATTATTGTCTCAATTGCCTTCACTCACATTCTGTACATATTGTGACAAAGGTGAATAGAAATTTTTTCGGAGGACAGTTTTAGTGTCATTCAGCACCAAACTAACCCCATTATGTTTTGATTATTTCTATAATGACGTTCATATAAGAGTATCATCATGATCAGCAGCAGCAGCAGCGTGGCTACGCCTACTGCAGTGCAAAGAATGTATCAGAATTCAAATACTTAGATGTCGTCTTTACGACTAAGTTATCGCGGGAGAAGCAAATCAACCCAATTTGTGGTAAAACTATAAAAGTTGGGTATCGTCGTCAGTTACCTATTGCATCTGAAGATGCTACATTGCTACTATACAGATCGTTAGTCCGCCCGATACTCTCATAGGCTTTGGTGGTCCGGAACGCTTATAAGGATCTCGAAACTGATACTTTAGCAGGCATAGGTGCTGGAAGTTGTCGTGTTCATCAACACTTGAGATGGATTGCAACAAATGTTTGGGGATATTAAACGAGAGCGTGTTAGACTAGGATTCTAGATTAATACGCAGAAGAGAAAGGTAATGTTCAAGAGCCTGGCAAGGGAACAAGATATCATGATCGCCAGTACGTGCTCTAGAGTCTGAGCAGAAGTAGGTTTATCTAGCGCAGTTACTCACAGGGGACCCTGATCATGAGAAGGAAACTTACAAAAGACTCAAAATGGGTTGGAGGTGCATACGACAGGCATTGCGACATGCTGGCTGGGACCTTGAAAAGAAAAGTGTACTATCGTTTCATTCTGCTGTACTAAAGTATCGAATATCCTGGCACGACAAGAAGTGCCTAGGGCAGAAAACCGGTACACGATTAGAGTTAAAAATGGGTGCGAAGGGAAAGGAATCGCAATCGAAGACGTCAGAAAACAAGGTGGGGTGATGAAATCAGGAAATTTGTTGGCGCAAGTTGGAATCAGCTAGCGTAAGGCAGATGTATGAGGGGAGATCGCTGGAAGAGGCCACCTTTCTGCAGTGGACTTCAAAGTATGATGATGATTATGATTATGATGATGCATACAAAAAAGCAACTTCTTTATTTTTCCCATAGGAATGACGGCCACTAAACTCGGCACTCCAATCTGTAAACGTACAATAGATTTGTTGTCGCGGGTGTGTCGACTCCTTCAACTTGGTGAAAAGGTAGACAAGACCAGACGGGCTTCCGTCAAACATTGAACTTCACTCCTTAAACTTGCTTATCACTGACGGGAAATATGTAACTTTAGCAAACAATTCTCTACTTGTAGACACCGGGACGTTACCACCACCTCTCTTCTATTCTCGCACAAATATCTTTAAATATAGTTTTTTTCTCCTTCTGACGACACTTGTAACTTCTTACCCACTTCCAGTCATTCCTAGCAGTCGCCTAAATTGATTTTTTATAAATATTCATTGTTCACAGATCGTTTCCTGCCTGCTTTCTGGGTTCCTTTTGTTTGCGGTTGGCATTTATAAGCGCTGTATTATTCGATGCCTTGCTTTCATAATGTAAAATAGGTATTTTCTTTCGTGTATTTCCTTGTTTTTCATGCGTGTCAACTTTTTTCACTGTTTACTTCTTTCACCACTCTTGCTATAGGCCAATAGGACTGTAGTAAGTCAAAATCAATAAATAAAACGTGCGCTTATGCTCAAGCGACAACAGAGCATGGAAATGACAAAATTGCGTAGTTTACGAATATACATCGCACATACGTTGCATTTTTTTCTAAGAGAGAACAAACAGTTCATAATATACTTAAGCTCATAAGCCTGCATTATCTTCTTTGTTTTTCAACTTTGATCAACCCGGGACAAAGGTACCAAGAAATGGTCATTTTGTAATCGCACCCGTATGCCAGTTCCTTTAACGAGTGTTGCAGGTACCACGATTGCGCCCTGTTGACGCGCGCGAACTTAGCTTCCAAATCATTGGAAGGGCCATGTGCCGAGACAGTATAGGCAGTTGTGCACAATTACACAGTGCTGCCTTGAGAGCGAAGGCACCCTTTCCGTGTTGTGCGTAGCGGGCGTCGTGTGGCCGGCAGTGACACTGAGTAGCACGTTCCGGCCGCTGCCCTACGTGCGTCTGGCCGTCAACGTGAGCCTGCTGACGTCAGCCCCAGTCGCCACGGCAACTCCCGCCGAATCCTCGCCCATCCTCGTGGCCGCCACACGTCGACACGGTCAGATGCGCACTTCTTGTGTATCCAATATCGCGTCCATGTTTGGTAACAACGCTGCACGAAAAAACGAAGACGAAGGCCTGTGCCTTCGTCTACATTTACCGCAGGCGCTGATTACCGACTGGAAAAGTCACTGAGGAAACGAGTTCTTCCATGTACACCAAACGTCTTTCTAACATAAACTAAACGAGTTCCTAATATACACTTCGATCGTTCAACTGTGCGTGCAGTTCAAGTGCACACGCAGTTGAAGTGAATATTAGGAACTTGTTAATGTATATTGATAAACTTGTGTCTTCAATAAGTTCTCTAGTTGATAGTCAAGGTTTCTGTTGGGTCTAGCCTTCGTCTTTGTTTTCAATGCGCTGCAATTTTAGGCATGAACCAACTTGCAGTTTTCTGTCTCCATCAGTATCGCATCGTTCCGGCACGACATGATAGTGTAGAGTTCCCGCAGTTCCCGCTAGCTTGTGACATGTGATGCGCAAGAACATACACATTGGATGACATTACACGTTGCATGGGATGACAATAAACACAACTAAACGCAACGAATTTAACTGCGTGACATTTAATTGCCTACTTCCATAAAGCTTCGCTTCGCTAAGTTTCGAGCATGTCCGCTAACTTTTTTTTAACTGTGTGAGATTGTGCCGCTTCAAGGACGCAAGCCAAATTCACCATTGACGAAAAGCCTAGGTCCAACTGTAATCTGTGGCCGTATTATCACAAAACTCACTTAGCATATATTGGTGCGCTTGCTGGTGGGGCAACCTTTTGGGCTGCGGCGCAGGACAGACGGGGGGCCGAGAACATAAGAATACACACCGTTGTTGTTGCTAGACATCCGAGACTGTATTCTGCGTTGATTAACATGCAATGCACTCTCATTAATCGAACATCACGGAACTAAGGAAATAAGTTTCGTTTATCAAATGTTTCTTTTGCGGGGAGATTGAGCTCGCCCATAAACACGATACCCTATTGAAACGGGCAGATGTTTTGCTGCCAACAGTCGATATCAGGTGTAGCAGATCTGATAACAATTAAACCTTTCTCTTACATAGTTCTTACTCGCGCGCAGCCGAAGGCTAGAGCTAGCAGCACAAAACATAATTACGGAAAAAAGTCATTTCTCAAAAACAAATTGCCGTTTTAGTGAAGCAACCACTGTCGAAGTCATCGAGAACTTTAGTGTTCGTCTAAAGCGCAAGCCCATTGCGGAGCCGTTTACGTTCTCCCATGGGTACAGGCTACGCAAGCTCGCAGCTTGCCGACATCGCCAACGCAAGGAAACTGCAGCATTACCCACGACCATGGTAGAGTCACATTGACTATTGCACCCACAAAAGCCCGCAAAAGCCCCCATGGCGAGAATTGGAGAACTAGTAAGAAAACCCGTAATTGAATGGCTCAAACTGAGGCGCGTGTAGCACTGCCACTGAGATTGACTGCTCGGATTGGTTTTCGGTAAGATTCGTGGTTCCGTTTATCCGGCGAGTGAAAACAAAAGTGGTTCCATTTTTAACGAACGTTTCTTTGCATTGTCTTTATGCAAAGCCAACTAACGGTGAGTCTGTTGCACTGTTTAAACGCCAATACCGCTTATTTCCGCTTATCGAGACTCCCCTATAAATGTAGATAGAAAATACGTGCTTAATATTTTATTTTAATTCTCGAGTTTGACGTGCCATAAACCCCCGATTTGATTAGAGGCACGCCGTAGTGCGGGGCTGCATGGTCGTTGCACCCCTGTGGTTCATTAGCATGAACCGAATGCAGAGTGCACGGCGTTCTTGCATTCCGCCCCCCATCGAAATGAAGTTACCGCGGCCGAGATCGAACCCGCGATTTCGAGCTCAGCAATGCAACACCATAGCCACTGGGCGGCCGCGGTAGCAGTAATCCACCAACATGTCGAACTGCATGGAAGAAGAGACAGTGCAAAAGAGAGTGGCCGGTATCTCGACACACTCGGGAACACGCAACGAAGCATACGCACTAATCGCTTGGGGAAAACGAAGCTCATTGTCCGATAAGACCACCACGTTGAGCTCAAACATACGAGGGCATTTCGTTTTCTTTATTTTTTTGTGAGGGCGAGAAATGCACCGTAGGTGTGGAAGGAGAGCTGGAGAGCAGGTCCTGGCTGATCAAAAGAAGATGAAAACACGCACCAAGTGGGGCTAACAATGTAACAACTGAGTTTCCAGTCACTCTATCTTTCTTTCCTGTCTGTTATTGCTGTACTTCGACATGCTGCATGTATTTTATAGTTTGCCAATTAACGCATTCATATTATCTGTTAGAGCACATGGCGTGGGTTTTTACCTTATAGTATACCGCTAGATCAAGTAGGAAGTTACAAAATGTACGTTTATTTAAAGCGGGCTTTCAATTCCTCTTCTCTATTGTTCTACAACACCACAGAGAGAGAAAGAGAAACGTTTATTGTTCGACACATTGTCCTGAGTGGGGCCCGGTATCAACCTGAGGTGGGAAGGTGCAGGAACCCTCTATCTTCGACTGCCATCTTGGCCCTGGCATTGAGTTATCGTTGGTCTTCCAGGTCCCCGAGGGTGAGGCTGGCCTCCCACGTTTCAAATAGGTGGTCTACCGTTTGCTTGTTGTACTCGTTTCGCATCCGTTCCCGGTTCCATTTCGCTTCCTTCCTGCCACGGGCATTCCAGGAGCAAGTGCGCCAAGGTGTTGGGTACGTTGCAGAGTGGGCAGAGGCAGCCGAGCAGCTTCGGGTAGAGGCGGCGCATTATCGTTCCGGGAGTGTACGTGATACTTTGTAGTCGTCTCAGGATCAAGCTTTCTTCTCTGCCGAGTTTTGAGTGGGGTGGAGGGTACACCCGGCGCTCGAGCCTGTAATGTTGTCATATGGCCGAATAGTTGGTGGGTACGGCCTCCCCCTCTCCCGCTGCGGGTCGGAGAGCGCGTGGTGGGAGGGTAGCCCGGCTGACGTGCTCGCGGGTAACAGCGTGGGCCGCTTCGTCCCCCCCTATTCACTCGTGTCCGGGTACCCACGGTTACGCAGGTGTACGGGAGCGGAGCGCTTCGTCGTTTTAGCATCTTGAGTGCGTCGGCCGAGATGCGGCCCCTCGAGAAATTTCTACAGGTGGCCTGAGAGTCGGTGAATATAACCACTGCATCTGTGCATGTGATGGTGGCGAGAGGAATTGCCGCTTCTTCAGCCATTTCCGGGTTGCGTGCCTTGCTGTTTATCAATGCTAACTCGGGACGACGCTGAGAGCGTACGCGTTTTGATACGCATACTTGGCCGCGTCGGTGTAGCGGGCGTCCGCGTATTGCTTGAACCTTCGTTTCATGGCGTTGGTTCCAGCCTGTCTTCTACACTTTGCTGAGAAAAAGACGCCAGAACGCTGGAGGCGATAAGATGCGCGACGGAACGGCTTCATTGAAATCACCTGAAACACCAGAAATATCAACAGCGTTGGTGCCATTTTCGGCACAAAGCAACGCGAAGTGCGCGGGCGCCTCAGGACGCCTTTTGGGGAGAGTTAAATGTTATCTCGAGGCTCTACGGCTTCTTCTCCGAAGACTCCGTGTGAAAGGAGTCGCTAACTCTAACCGCTGGAGCCTCGCCGGCGGCTGGACAGGTCGACGCCTGAAGCGTCATGGACGAAGAGGCAACCATGGAACCGCACGGTCAAAATGGTGAGGAAGAATTCATTACTATACCAACCGTGATACGCCACGCCAAGCCGAAGACCGTCATTCTGCGGCTGGGGACTAAAATCAACTTAACAGAAGCCATGCCCTACCTTGTGATCGCTGCCATCACGGCAGCAGCTGGACTTACGAGAGCCGAATCTCGAGACGTCACTACCCACGTTAGACATCTGAAGAACCTTGTAGTTGCGGAAAGCCGGCGGGAATCTGCGACGCAGAAGCTCGCCGCACTCAAGGCATTGCAGTTCAGAGGGGAACAACACGAAACAACAGCATACGTCGCGCATGATCCGGACAACGCAAGGGTTGTATTTAAAGGGCTTCCACTTGACGTCCCGGAGGACGAACTGAAAACAGCCTTAACGGACGCTTGAAGATCGGGAACTTCTAGCAGCGAGAAGACTGGGCAGATAAACAGCTATACTCATTACTGTCAAGGGACCAGAGCTACCCAAGAGAGCCCTACTTGGGAGATCAGTCACCAAAATACAGCCATTCCGTCCCAAGGCGGTCCAGTGTAGAACAT
Organism: Dermacentor variabilis; assembly: GCF_050947875.1. Lineage (NCBI taxonomy): Eukaryota > Metazoa > Arthropoda > Arachnida > Ixodida > Ixodidae > Dermacentor > Dermacentor variabilis. The sequence goes on from NC_134574.1 coordinate 25,478,570, forward strand.
GCTCCACCATTGGGAAGAGCGCAATTTTGTGTGGTGTGAGAAATGCGGGCTTCAATTCCCACCAGACCAAAGACCGGACAGAACACTGCCCGAGTGCGAAACGAAGCGTGCGAACTGCCACAGGCCTCATGGGGCCAGAGATCCCGACTGTCCAAAGAAAAAAAAAGCAGACCGCATGGCCAGATTGGCGGCCGAAAAACGCAAGCAACATATGTCTAGGAAAGAAAACACCAGCAATCGACGCCCGAAAGCATGCCGCAGTAAGCCACCACCGAAAAACGACACCAACTACACAACGCCGAAGACACAGAATCGCTTCGACTGCCTAAGAGAATCAACACCTGTGAACGTGCTGAGGCGCTCCGAAAACTACGGCAGCCTACCTGACCTCAGTAGGCGACAACCAAACAAGGGCACTACACCACCAACGAACAACGCCAATAACAAGACAAACAAGAAACGTCAACAGGGCGGTGCAGAAGGGAAAGGAGCATGGAGGCCGCCGGCAGAGGTAAGTCCGCCAGCTCCCACTCCTCAGGGTCGTACTGACGGCAAAAACAAAACTAACCCTCCTTATAACCCCACTCAGTGGCATGCCCAACATGAAACACGGTCAGGAAAGCTGCATACAGGAACACGGCAAAACCCAATCCACCAAACAACCAAGGACAACACGCTTGCCTACATTCTCAAAGAAATACCAGAAATTCGAAAAGAACAAGTATATTTGAGAAAAGAAGATGTAGAACGTGATAGAATAACAGCGGAAATGCAAAAACAACTCGTTTCTATTACACAACTTGCCGCGCCAACGCGAAGCGTGGAAACTTTGCAACGAACCTTTAGAAAACGACTTCCCCCATGGGAGGAAGCGCTCCCCTATAAACAAGGCCACTCTAGCAGTTATGCAGATTAATGACAGCAAACGTAACTCACGACACGAAACGGCAGTTACCATATGGCAATAGGATTGTAGAGGAATGCGCCGTAAAAACAACTATCTAATACAATACAAGCCGGACAAAATACTTCTTCAGGAGACCAATGCACCAATCTCCATACCGGGTTGCACAGCCTACCGCAATCCAAGTATTACACACCTCCCCCGAAGGCGAACCGATGGTGATCAGATTAGCTATCCTACAATGACGGCGACACTGGTGGTGAACCAACACACGGCCTTACACGAGGACCTCAGTCATATTGTTACGGAAGGGTGAAAGAAGAGAGAGAGGCATAAGATCGGCGAGACGCAGGCTGCTGCGTGTTGTTACTAGCCATCCATTTTAACCCCATTGACACTCCTTTTACATTGTAAATACAGTCTTATACTCCAAACATCCCCGTAACACATTGGTGGAGGTGCTGGGTACAACGGCTGGAAGCGGAGCTCCGCAGTGGACGTCGCATCACCGTCCTCACCATGAATGACGGTGAGCACTCGGGATCAACGTCGTTGCCACCTCCAACGTCATCACCGCCTGCTACGTCGTGTCCCCTTCGGTTGTGGTTGTGCAACGCAAGGATCTCGGAACATTCTGCGGGGCTGATGGCGTCGACGTTGAAGAGTGGGTGGCTATGTACGAGCGTGTGAGTGGAATGAACAGATGGGACCCTACGCTTATGCTAGCTAACCTGTTGTTCTACCTAAGAGGCACGGCAAAGGTGTGGTTCTAAAACCATGAAGACGAGCTGAACAGCTGGGACCAATGCAAAGAGAAGTTAACAGAGTTGTTTGGCAAACCAGCCGGCCGTAAAATTGCCGCAAAGCAGGAACTGGCCCCTTGTACCCAATCCCCCACCAAGTCATATGTTTCGTATATCCAGGACGTGCTGACGCTTTGTCGTAAAGCCGATCACGACATGACAGAACCTGAGAACGTAGGGGATGTGCTCAAGGGGATTGCTGACGACGCCTTTAATCTGATCACGTGCAAAAGCTGCTCTACAGTTGATGCTATCATCAAAGAGTGCCGACAATTCGAGCAGGCCAATAGCCGACGCGTCCTGCACCCATTCATTAGACCTCCCAACACTGCCGCAACGTCTGCGTGTTATCAGCCCGCACAGAAGCATGCATCGCCATCAGAAGACCTGGTGCATATCGTTCCCCGTGAACTGGACGCGATGGCGTTCACGTAGCCCTGATGCTGCCCTTTTTTCAGTACCCCTCGTGCAAGCCATCGTTCGACAGAAAACTTTGGCCTGCATTCTGTCTGTGCTGTCACCAACGCCAGAGCCAACGAACGCCCTTCTACTATTTTCGCTCCAACCCGACGCTCCTCTTCCCTTTATCGCAATCCGACTGAGTGGAGAACCGCGGACGACCAGCCGGTATGTTTCACCTGTCGCCGCATTGGTCATGCCGCCAGATACTGTCGCAACTCGTCGCACTTAACACCTCGCACGCCGACGAACCTGAGCCGTTTTAATGGAAATGCCCTCAATGTTTCGTCCACCGCCGAGTCCAAGGGGGCCTACAACGCTGCTAGATAAAGCTCTTGCTTGGGCTTGTTGGTTTATGCTTGAATGTGTAAAGAGCAAGGCGCTATAAACCAGGACAGAAGAAGCCATGTTCTTCTTCTGTCCTGGTCTATTGCGCCTTGCTCTTTACACATTCAATTGTGCTAGCAACATGTGGTACAGTCGCTCACCATCGCCGCACGGACACCCGTCTCGCTCACCGCAAACACGTCGCCCATCTTCCCGTTCGCCGCAGCCACGTCGCCTTTCGTCCCCTGTGGCTTTTGGCCGCACCCTTTCGGAAAACTAAGAAATGCAGCCCTCGGAGGTGGTGCCACATTGCCCACTAGTGCAGCAGATCCACTGTCTGTGCCCTAAAGAGAAGTGTAATTGACGTTAAAATAGACGGCTTACCTGTCCAAGCACTCGTCGACACTGGAGCCCACGTATCTGTGATGAGTGCTAGCCCACGTAGACGTTTAAAAAAGGTCATCACTCCAGCAGCTGCCCGAGTGCTCCGTGTGGCTGACGGCGGCGTGCTTCTTGTACTTGGAATGTGTACTGCGCGCATAAGTATAGCCGGCCGCCCTACTTCTGTTCTCTTAGCTGTGATCGGCAACTGCCCTCACGACATTATCCTTGGGTTGGACTTTTCATCCCATCATTCCGCTCTCATCGACTGCGCAACTGGCGCACTTCAGTTGGAACTGCCTCAAGTCGCCATGCTCCAAGCACTGCTCCACCGCACTTATATTCGCTTCAAGCTGTGCGTCTGTCACGTGAGGCAGTCACTTACGTCGCTTTGACCGCACAGCCACAGATTCCCGACGGTGAATATCTCCTTCGCCCCATCATCCATGTGCTTTTGAACCGGAACGTTGCTGTTCCGCATACGCTGGTGACGATCACTATTAACAACGTCGTTCTTCCGCTTCTGAATTTTATTCTGTGCCCTGAAGTGCTTCCAGCCGGCATGTTCTTGGCCAGCTTTTCTAATACTTCGGAATTTGACTGAATGCCGAGAGCGGTTTCTGAGCACCAATTGCAGCTCACAGCTCTGGTTCCCTAACGGATGACTTGGCGAAGATAATTCCACCTGATCTCACCTCTGCACAGGCCACGGACATGCGTCTCCTCCTCGAATCGTACCTTGGCATCTTTCATTTCGGCGACAAGCCTTTGGGACAAACATCTGTTGTTCACCACCATATTAACACTGGAGACACGAATCCTATTCGTCGGCGTCCCTATCGTGTATCGCATGCTGAAGCTCGAGTCATCCAATCAGAAGTGGACAAAATGCTCCGCAAATGGGTCATCGAACCATCAGCCAGCCCACGGGCTTCGTCTGTCGTCCTTGTGAAAAAAAGATGGTACCTGGCGTTCTTGCGTCGATTTTGCCATTTGAACAAGATCACCCGAAAAGGCGTCTACCCACTACCACGCATCGATGACGCCTTGGACTGCTTGCATAAAGCTAAATACTTCTCGTCCGTCGATCTTCTATCCGGCTACTGGCAGATTTCAGCTGGTGAAATGGACCGCGAGAAGACGGCCTTCATCACGCCGGATGGCTTATATCAGTTCAAAGTGATGCCCTTTGGCATATGCAATGCTCCTGCAACATTTGAACTTATGATGGACTTTCTTCGGCGAGGCTGCAAATGGATCACCTGTCTCTGCTATCTTGACGACGCTATTGTTTTTTCTCCTACGTACGGCAGCCGCCTTACGCGACTCCTTGCTATTTTTGCGGTCTTCCGAAAAGCGGGCCTCCGACTGAACTCCACGATGTGTCAATTTGGGCGCCGTCAGATTACCGTGTTGGGACACTTCGTTGACGCATCCGGCGTCCAACCAGATCCGGAAAAAGTTCGCACCGTACGCAGTTCCCCTGTGCCACGTTCTGCTTTGACGTGCGCTGCTTCGTCGGCCTGTGTTCTTACTTTCGCCGTTTCGTCAAAAACTTCGCCGACGTTGCTCGGGCTTTGACAGATGTTCTAAAGAAGAGCGCGCCATTCTCGTAGGGCCTCGAACAAGCTCACGCATTCGCCTCTCTCATCTGGTTTCTGACCACACCTCCCATACTTGCCCCCTTTGATCCATCTGCACCGACCGAAGTCGCAGCTGTTAGACGCTCAAGGTGAGTGTCGAACGTAGGCGTCAGCGGTGGAGGTCAGCGATCCCCGTCCTCGCAACCGAACTCCGGAGTGGTCGGTATATCGAGCTTGTCACCATGCCTCCCGGTGACGAGCCCGCCTCTGCAACTGCTTCGGCTGGTCCGACTACTCCAATCGTCACGGTTGCCCAACATCGCGACCCCGGTGTGTTCTCTGGCCTGGAGGGACGGGACGTTGACGAATGGATCAAGCTATATGAACATGCCAGCGCTACTAACAGGTGGGACCCAACCATTATGCTCGCCAATGTCATCTTTTAGCTTGGCGGCACCCCACGCGTGTGGTACCAGACGCATGACGACGAGATAAGCAGCTGGGACACTTTCAAAGAAAAGCTACGGGAACTGTTCAGTGACCCCATTGGCCACAAGGTTGCCGCGAGGAAAGCTCTTGCGTCTCGTGTTCAGACATCTACAGAGTCCTACGTTTCATACATCTTCGACGTCTGTGCTCTATGCCGCAAAGCTGACGATGCTATCTATGTCTGAATCAGATAAAGTGTCACAGGTTCTAAAAGGCATCGCCGACGACGCTTTCAATTCGCTTGTTTTCGGCAACGTCTCGACAATCCACATCATCATTAAGGAATGCCGTCGCCTTGAACAAGCCAAGAGCCGCCGTATCACACACCACATCACGCGGCTACCCAGCACCTCCACCAGAATGTTACGTGTAGAAAGACACGGACCAAGGAGGCAATTTGCAGGCTATTTACACTGGAATGGAGCCAGAGCACCAGGCCGACATTCACTCGCGCCAAGGGCACAGACCCACTTCGTCGTCGTTCTCGCGGCTGCTCGTCCCTTGAGCATCGCTCGATGATATCGTAATATTATTGTTGCAGGAAGAAAGCAGGCCCACGAGTGTAAAATAACGTATATTTACAACTGGCGTATATGGCGTTCAGGCAAATGCCAGACTTCGTCTTCGTCTTGTCCAATCCAACTTTTTCGTTCCCTTCACCGTAACATCACCCTCCCGGCGGAGTAGCTCCGTCCCGGTGCAAATTGTAGAGCCTTACTTAATGGGGGGACATAGGGCTTAAGCCTGGCGACGTGAACAACATCGCTGGTTACGTTGCGATGCACTGAAGGCTGACCGACTGGGACGATCTCGTATGTCACGTCGGACAGTTGGCGTAAGATCTAGTACGGACCAGAATACCGGGAAAGTAGTTTTTCAGACAAGCCGACGTGACGTGAAGGCGTCCAGAGAAGGACAAGGGAACCAGGTGAAAAATGGTAGTCTCGGTGCCGAAGGTCCTAGCGTCGCTTTTGAGAAGCTTGCGAGACTGTGAGGCGATGACGGGCGACATCTCGGGCCTGGGCGGCTAAGTCAATAGCATCGCGAGCGTCACCAGTGCTGGGTGATTGTACTGCTGAAGGTGGCAACGTGTCAAATGGCAAGGTGGGGTCGCGGTGATACAAAAGGTAAAATGGTGAAAATCCGGCAGTGTCGTGACGGGACGAGTTGTATGCGAAAGTGATGTATGGTAAGGCGACGTCCCAGTCACGGTGATCGTCGGAAACGTACATGGCCAGCATTTCAGTGAGTGTGCGGTTGAGTCACTTGGTGAGGCCGTTCGTTTGAGGGTGGTACGCGTTAGCAATCTGGTGTTCTGCTGCGCAGGAGCTAGCAGGTCATCGACGACCTTCGATAAAAAGTAGCGGCCGCAATCCGTCAGCAACTGGCGAGGGGCGCCGTGGTGCAGGATGACGTCGTATAGTAAGAAGTCTGCGGCATCTGCAGCGCAGCTGGTTGGTAGCGCTCGCGCGATGGCATATCTCGGGGCATAATCGGTTGCGACAGCAATCGATTTGTTGCCTTTGATGTAAATTCAAAAGGGGACCAGGAGGCCTAGGCCAATACGGAAGAAGGGCTCTGTGGGGATATCGATTGGTTGAAGCAAACCAGCAGGAGGCGTAGCAGGCGTCTTCCGGCGCTGACACAGGTCGCAAGAAGCGACATAACGGCGAACAGAGCGATAAATGCCGGGCCAGAAGAAGCGGCGCCGCAGCCGGTCGTATGTACGAGTGATCCCCAGGTGTCCAGCAGTAGGAGCGTCGTGAAGGTTCTGGAGCACGGCTAGTCGAAGATGCTTGAGAACGACTAGGAGGAGCTCCGGGCCGTCAGGACGAACGCTACGGCGGTATAAAGTTCCATCGCGCAAGGTGAACATGCGGAGGAACGGGTCATTGGACGAGGAGCTTAGGCGTTCCATAAGTGTTCGAATAACAGAATCTTTGCGCTGCTTGTCGCCAATATAGAGGAAGTCAGAGATGCATAGAACACTGATGTCCTAGTCTGCATCGGTATCGTCCGGTTGATCCACGAGATTGCGGGACAAGCAGTCAGCGTCTTTATGCAGGTGCCGTGACTTATACATAATAGAACATGTATATTCCTGTAGACGCAATGCCCAACGTGCAAGTCGTCCAGTTGGGTCCTTCAAAGAGGAGAGCCAGCAGAGGGCGTCATGATCGGTTACGACGCAGAAGCTCCGACCGAAAAGGTACGGCCGGAATTTCGCGACCGACCACACGAGCGCGAGACATTCTCTCTCAGTAATGGAGTAATTTCGCTCGGGCGTGGAAAGAAGGCAGCTAGCGTAAGCGATGACACGGTCTTGGCCCTGTTGACGGTGAGCGAGGACAGCGCCGATGCCATGACCACTCGCGCCAGTTCGTACTTCAGTAGGCGCAGAAGGGTCAAAATGTGACAGAATTGGGGAAGTTGTAAGCCGCTCAATCAGGGTAGAAAAGGCTTTCTCCTCCAGAGGTCTCCAAGAGAAAGAGACGTCTTTCTTAAGGTCAGTGAGAGGGTGAGCGATGTCGGCAAAATTTTTCACAAATTGCCGGAAATAAGAGCATAAGCCCAGAAAACTACGGACATCGTTTGTTGAACAAGGTACAGGAAAATTTCGCACGGCGTGAACTTTCTGCGGATCACGTTGGATTCCGGCGGCGTTTACAAGATGGCCGAGTGTGTTAATTTCACGGCGACCGAAATGGCACTTGGAGGAGTTTAGCTGAAGGCAAGCCCTGCGAAACACGAAGAGTATGGTTGTGAGGCGCCGCAGGTGGCTCTCAAATGTCGGCGAAAACACAATCACATTGTCGAGGTAACAGAGGCACGTAGACCACTTCAAGCCACGCAAGAGAGAGTCCATCATGCGCTCGAATGTAGCTGGCGCATTGCATAATCCAAACGGCATGACTTTAAATTGGTACAGACCGTCCGGTGTGATGAAGGCTGTTTTCTCGCGGTCCGTCTCATCGACGCTAATCTGCCAATAGCTGGAGCGGAGGTCAATTGATGAAAAGTATTGGGATCCGTGAAGGCAGTCAAGAGCATCATCAATGCGCGGCAGGGGATAAACATCCTTCTGTGTTATCCTGTTGAGGTGACAGTAGTCAACGCAGAAGCGCCACGAGTTCTCTTTTTTCTTTACTGAGACAACCGGTGAAGCCCTCGGGCTACTGGAAGGTTCAATGATGTCCTTGTCCATCATCCTGTCAACTTCTTTCTGTATGATGGCCCTTTCTGTGGCGGAGACACGATATGGGCCGCCTATGAATGGGGCTGGCGTCACCGGTGTTGATGCGATGAGTGACACCAGATGTCTGGCCAAATGGACGGTCGTCCAAATCAAAGATGTCCCGAAAAGATGACAGGAGGTGACGAAGAGCGGTTGTTTGCTCGGAAGGAAGGTCAGGGGCGATCATCTTAGAAACATCGTCCGCAGGCGTCGAGTACGGAGGAGTGGGTGACAAAGGTCCGTCGGTACTGACGAAGGATTCAGAGGTCAAAGAAGAAATCTCAAATTCTTTCAAAGGAGTGATATACGCTATGCGATACCGTGTGGCAGCACATGCGACGAAAATCCAAAATTGAGGATGGGCACGCGAGCGCAGTTCTCGCGGATCCGGATTAAATAGGTGCTCGGTAGGGCAATATTGCGCGACAAAACCACGTCAGTAAGCGGCGACACGACGTACTCGCCATCAGGTACGGGACAGGACGTCAGGAGGACATTTGTAGCCGCTTGTGGAGACAGCCTTGCAAATTCAGCAGAACATAAGCGGTGTGAAACACAAGTTGTTGCGTCGGCAGGAAGCGGCAGATCCAACTGTACAACACCTGAGGAGCAGTCAATTTGGGCAGAGCGTTTTGAAAGGAAGTCGAGGCCGAAAATGAGGTCATGTGGACAGTGTTCAAGGACGATAAATAGAACAACGGCATAATGGCCCCCAGTGGTCACGCGTGCTGTGCACATTCCAAGGACAGGTGAAGTACTCCCATCGGCGACTCGCACAGTGCACGGTACAACGGGTGTCAGAACCTTTTTGAGCCTTGGGCAGAGAGCAGCGCTCATAACTGAAAGCTGCGCTCCTGTGTCAGCGAGAGATGTAGCAGGAACGCCATCAACTTCAATGTCCAGTAGGTTTACACATGTACGCAGGGTCAACAGAGGATTTGTGGGCCAGGTGGGAGTTGCAGCTTCACCTCCGGGAGCTGCACCGCCTAGTTTCCCCAAGTGAAGCGACCCGTTGCAGAAGGGGACGAAGAGCGGTAAACGAGAGGCGAACGGGACCTACGACCTTGCGGAGACGGGGAGCGGCTGGATCTTGGTGGAGCACTGTCGGCGTTGATGTTCCTAGTCGCGTATATGCCAAGAAAGTACGATTGTCTGGTACTTGGCGGTAGTGACTCGGAGACGACCACCGAGGAGGCGACGACCAATGGTTGCGGCAATGACGGGCGACGTGTCCAATACCGGAACAATTAAAACAGATAGGTTTATCATCCGCTGTGCGCCAGTCAGCTGGGTTGCGACGAGGCGGCGGAAAGCTTTGCGTCTGGGAGCGAGCAGCCGGAGAAATCTGGTAGGTGTTTGTATGGCGGACCGAGCAGAGAGATGGAATGCCCAAACTTGCTATTTCCTCCCGAACGACCGCTTGTATAACGGAGAAAGCGGGCACGCTTTCCCGACAGTCAGAACGTACTGGAGCCGCAGCCATGGCCTCAAGCTCACGGCGAACGATGCGCGTGATTTCTTCCAGTCCTGTGGACTGAACGAAGCGCGGCGGGTCTTCGCAAGAAGATGTCGCGGCGGTATTGGGCAATTGGTTGAAAGTCTGAGCGACGCGGCGGCCCTTCGCTTGTTCGAAGCGCTGGCACTCCTTTATAATTGCATCCACAGTGGCACAATCTTGGCACATCAGGAGATTGAAGGCATCGTCTGCAATACCTTTCAATATGTGACCAATCTTGTCTGCCTCGGTCATGTTGTCATCAGCCTTGCGACAGAGGGCCAGCACATCCTGTATGTAGACGGCATAGGATTCTGTGGACGTTTGAGCGCGACACGCAAGTTCTTTTTTCGCCGCCAGCTGACGACCGACAGGTCTGCCAAACAGGTCTCGCATTTTTTTTCTTTGCAGACATCCCAGCTCGTTAGGTCAGCTTCGTGTGTGTCGTACTATTGCCTCGCAGTTCCTCTTAGGTAAAATAGCACGTTTGCTAGCATCATTGTTGGATCCCACCTGTTGTTGTCGCACACTCGTTCGTACATCGTAAGCCAGTACTCGACGTCGGCGTTCTCCGTGCCACAAAATATTCCTGGGTCCCGCGGATGAGCGAGGATGACCGTTGGCACGGGCTGCAGAGGCGTTGTCGCTTGTGTCGGTTGATTTGCCATTGTGGCGGCAGGTAGATGACGTCCGCTGCGAAGTTCCGTGATTGTACCCCGCACCTTCCACCAAAATGTTGCATGAAGACATCAGGCCTACGAGTGCAAAATAACGTATATTCACAACTGGCGTATATGGCGTTCAGGCAACTGCCAGACTTCGTCTTCGTCTAGTCCAATCCAACTTCTTCGTTCTCTTCACGGTAACAATATGAACAACGGGGAAGAGGAAAGCGTATTGGTTAAATGCCACTTCTTCAAACGATACGACGTAACCGTTATTAACACTTACCGTACTCCTAATGGAGGCGCTTATCGCAAAATATGGACTAGCTTGCTCAAAAAGCATAGCAAGAAGGACTTGCTGTTGGTAGGCGACTTCAACAGCCACTATGAGGCGTGGGACTACTATCAAGTACACCAAATGGAAGGCTGCTCCTACAAAACGAAAGTGATGCCCACCTAACGCTTCTAAATGACATAGAAACTGCCACTCGTATTGTAAATTCAGTGGAAAGTGTAAATTCAGTGGAAAGAGACACAAACCCAGACTTTACTTGGAGCCGGACAGCTAAGGAAGTGGAGTGGAAAAACGCCGGGGAAACGTTGGGTAGTGATCACAGCGTCATAGAAATAGTCATTCCCACACCACAGAAGCAATGCGCGACTAAAAGAAATCGCACTAGAGACACAAATATCACACAGTGGGATGTTTTCATGAGTCTTCTCCAAGGAGAGTGCACTGATAACCTGGAAGAATGGGCGAAAACACTATGCACCGCGTACAAGGGCACAACCAAGACTGTACAAAAAACTGAAGACCACCCGCAAACACCTACTTAACCTATGGGACAATAGGCACAAGCTACTCAGAAAATGGCAAAAGAACAAGCTGAACAAGCGCCTAAAAGCCCTTATAGATAGCATCACCAAGCAGGCGCAAGAATACGCCGACAAACTCTCAACCGACAACTGGATGTAGATGTGCGAGCAAGTTGGAAACAACATGCACACAAGCCGAGCCTGGTCGCTTTTTCGGGTGCTTCTTAGGCAACCCAGGAGAAAGAACCACCTGGAAGCAATCCAAATGAGGGTGGAAATCGGAGCGTATGATCTCGAAGAACAAATAGCCAATCATTTCTTACCCTCGGTAACCTTACAGAAAGATCAGCGACAGCTACCATCCATACAAGATTGCGGTCAGGTACCTCCAGACCAGCCATTTACAATTGGGGAGCTTAAAGCAGCCACCAATGCAAGCAAAAGATACACGGTGCCTGGACCAGGTGGCGTCACAAACAAGATGCTACGCAATATGCCAAACACACAACTCGAACAGCTCCTGGCTACCATCAAACAAGCTTGGTAAAGCGGCGATCTGCCGGAGACCTGGAAAATGGCTACCGTGATCCCAATACCAAAGCTCAATAAGACCCGAAGCGCCATTAGCCGCCTGCGACCCATTTCTTTGACACCATGTCCGGGACATATTATGGAACGAATGGCCCTTACATGACTCCTATGGCAGCAGGAACCTTGCACTTCTGTCGATCGTCGAGTCATTGGTTTTAGAAAGCACATGTGCACACAGGATGCAATGCTTGTCATACAAGAAATATATAGAGCACAGAGCAGCAGCCAACTCAATGCCATAGTGGGGGTTGGATATCAAAGCAGCACTTGAGAACGTTACCCACCAACCGGCACTCGAAGGACTGCAAACCATGCAACCAGATCAAAAACTTTACAACTACGTAAAAGGGTTTCTTACAAACCGCACAGTCACCGTGAAGGTAAATAAATAAGAGTCCGAAAAAAGGTACCTGACAACAGGTGTACCCCAAGGGTCGATTCTTTCACCCCCACTATTCTCGCTAGCATTAAGCAAGCTGCCAACTCTCTTTAGGCGTGTAGAAGACCTTCACTTTACAATTTATGCGGACAATGTCACGCTCTGGGCCAGCAGAGGATCTCCAGCTGAAAGTCAAGAGACATTACAAACAGCTATTAATTTCACGGCGCTATACCTTTAAGAAAGGGGCCTTGCCTTCTCCAGTGCCAAGTGCGAACACATAGTGGTAACCAACCAAAGCGAACAACAGACAGAAGACGAACGAAAGCTGATAACACTACAAGTAAACCAAGATATTGTCCCGAGAAAGACGCCCATCAGGGTCCTGGGCTTTTTGCTGCAGGACAATGATAATGCGGATGTTTGGGTGCGGCAAACAATTCAGCAGCTCCATGAAGTCAAGAGGCTACTTACAAGAACAACACAAAGGGTGAGAGGTATCAAAGAACACCAACTCAGAAGCCTTACCATGGCCTTGGGTATACCTCGAATAATGGACCAATATGCATACATACATATCACCAAAACACACAAAGAGGCAAACTTGAAACCATGCTCCGGCAGATAACGAGAGTTATATTAAGCACCTTTGCATATTCGCGATCCAACCGAGTCGATGAGACGACAGTGCTGCCTAAACTGGACGAGCTCAAACAACTGCACCAAGAGGCGAAATTTAATCGCCTGAAGCTATCTAGACAGGGACGGGCATTTATGCGTGATCTAGGCTAAGATATACCCAATGCCCAGACAGGGAACAACAATATCCCCCGTGGGACACGCTAGACCGTATTCATCATCATCATCATCATCATCATCATCATCAGCCTGGTTATGCCCACTGCAGGGCAAAGGCCTCTCCCATACTTCTCCAACTACACCGGTCATGTGCTAATTGTGGCCATGTTGTCCCTGCAAACTTCTTAATCTCATCCGCCCACCTAACTTTCCGCCGCCCTCTGCTACGCTTTCCTTCCCTTGGAATCCATTCCGTAACTCTTAATGACCATCGGTTATCTTCCCTCCTCATTACGTGTCCTGCCCATGTCCATTTATTTTTCTTGATTTCAACTAAGATATCATTAACTCGGGTTTGTTCCCTCACCCAATCTGCTCTTTTCTTATCCCTTAACGTTACACCTATCATTCTTCTTTCCATAGCTCGTTGCGTCGTCCTCAATTTAAGTAAATTGAGGACGACGCAACGTCCTCAATTTACTTGAATTTACTTAAATTAAATTTACGCGTCGTCCTCAATTTTCTAAATATTTCTTTTTCCAAGGACCATCACTGATTGGAATAACCTCACGGATGATGTTGTCAGACAGACATCATTACATTCATTTCAAGAGCATCTGAATTGATTGTTGTTAATTAACCTTGTCGCTGTATTCTCTTGTTGAATTTCCATGTGCAACGTTGTTTTCTTTGTGTCTGTAATTCTGTATCTTAACGCAATGTTTCCCACCTGCTATGATCTTGTGTACAAGATCGCAGTATTCATAAATAAAAAAAGTAGAACCCTTTTCGTAAGCCTCCAGGTTTCTACCCCGTACGTGAGTACTGGTAAGACACAGCTGTTATAAACTTTTCTCTTGAGGGATAATGGCAACCTGCTGTTCATGATCTGAGAATGCCTGCCAAACGCACCCCAGCCAATTCTTATTCTTCTGATTATTTCAGTCTCATGATCCAGATCCGCAGTCAATACCTATCCTAAGTAGATGTATTCCCTTACCACTTCCAGTGCCTGTTGTACCTATTGTAAACTGCTGTTCCCTTCCGAGACTGTTAAACATTACTTTAGTTTTCTGCAGATTAATTTTTAGACCCACCCTTCGGCTTTGCCTCTCCAGGTCATTGAGCATGCATTGCAGTTGGTCCCCTGAGTTACTAAGCAAGGCAATATCATCAGCGAATCGCAAGTTACTAAGGTATTCTCCATTAACTCTTTTCCTTAGTTCTTCCCAATCCAGGTCTCTGCATACCTCCTGTAACCACGCTATGAATAGCATTGAAGAGATCGTGTCTCCTTGCCCGATGCGCTTCTTTATTGAGATTTTGTTGCTTTCTTTATGGAGGACTACGGTGGCTGTGGAGCCGCTATAGATGTCTTTCAGTATTTTTACATACGGCTCGTCTACACCCTGATTCCGCAGTGCCTCCATGACTGCTGAGGTTTCTACTGAATCAAACGCTTTCTCGTAATCAATGAAAGCTATATATAAAGGTTGGTTATATCCCGCACGTTTTTCTATCACCTGATTGATAGTGTGAATATGGTCTATTGTTGAGTAACCTTTACGGAATCCTGCCTGGTCCTTTGGTTGGCGGAAGTCTAAGGTGTTCCTGATTCTATTTGCAATTACCTTAGTAAATACTTTGTAGGCAACGGACAGTAAACTGATCGGTCTATAATTTTTCAAGTCTTTGGCGTCCCCTTTCTTATGGATTAGGATTATGTTAGCGTTTTTCCAAGATTCTGGTACGCTCGAAATCATGAGGCATTGCGTATACAGGGTGGCCAGTTTTTCTAGAACATTCTGCCTACCATCCTTCAACAAATCTGCTGTTACCTGATCCTCCCCAGCTGCCTTCCCCCTTTGCATAGCTCCCAAGGCTTTCTTTACTTCTTCCAGTGTTACCTGTGGGATTTCGAATTCCTCTAGACTATTCTCTCTTCTATTATCGTCGTGGGTGCCACTGGTACTGTATAAATCTCTATAGAACTCCTCAGCCACTTGAACTATATCATCCATATTAGTAATGATATTGCCTGCTTTGTCTCTTAACGCATACATCTGATTCTTGCCAATTCCTAGTTTCTTCTTCACTGCTTTTAGGCTTCCTCCGTTCCTGAGAGCATGTTGAATTCTATCCATATTATGCTTCCTTATGTCAGCTGTCTTACGCTTGTTGATTAACTTCGAGAGTTCTGCCAGTTCTGTTCTAGCTGTACGGTTAGTGGCTTTCATACATTGGCGTTTCTTGGTCAGATCTTTCGTGTCCTGCGATAGCTTACTAGTATTCTGTCTAACGGGGTTACCACCGACTTCTATTGCACACTCCTTAATGATGCCCACAAGATTGTCGTTCATTGCTTCAATACTAAGGTCCTCTTCCTGAGTCAAAGCCGAATACTTTTTCTGTAGCTTGATCTGGAATTCCTCTATTTTCCATCTTACCGCTAACTCATTGATCGGCTTCTTATGTACCAGTTTCTTCCGTTCCCTCCTCAAGTCTAGGCTAATTCGAGTTCTTACCATCCTATGGTCACTGCAGCGTACCTTGCTGAGGACGTCCACATCTTGTATGATGCCAGGGTTAGCGCAGAGTATGAAGTCTATTTCATTTCTAGTTTCGCCGTTCGGGCTCCTCCACGTCCACTTTCGGCTATCTCGCTTGCGGAAGAAGGTATTCATTATCCGCATATTATTCTGTTCCGCAAACTCTACTAATAACTCTCCCCTGCTATTCCTAGTGCCTATGCCATATTCCCCCACTGCCTTTTCTCCAGCCTGCTTCTTGCCTACTTTGGCATTGAAGTCGCCCATCAGTATACTGTATTTGACTTTACCCATCCCAGATTCCACGTCTTCATAGAAGCTTTCGACTTCCTGGCCATCAGGACTGGATGTAGGGGCGTAGACCTGTACAACCTTCATTTTGTACCTCTTATTAAGTTTCACAACTGGACCTGCCACCCTCTCGTTAATGCTATAGAATTCCTGTATGTTACCACTTATGTTCTTATTAATCAGGAATCCGACTCCTAGTTCTCGTCTCTCCGCTAAGCCCCGGTAGCACAGGACGTGCCCACTTTTTAGCACGGCCTGTGCTACCGGGGCTTAGCGGAGAGACTTAGCGGAGAGGCTTAGCGGGGCTTAGAGGTATTATGGGGGGCAGGCACAAAAACAGACAGACGACAAAGTCGAGCACTACACCTCAAAGACGACACCGAGCTCTGGATCTTATACATGGATGCCTCTCCAAATAATCAAGGCTTCTGCACAGGGGTGGCAACCGACTCTACACTTATATCATGGGGCCTACACTGCAATATTACATCACAACATCAAGCGGAACTTACAGCTGTCGTGGAGGCTGCGACCATGCCAAATCCACACGACCAAAGCCTGCTCATGCGAATAAATAGCCAGGCTGCATGCAGGGCAATCGCACTCAGAAACGTTTCCACGGCACTACACTCAGCATTAACAACGCACCTCAGCGCACACCCCAACGTTAGAGAGCAGATTCATTGGATTCCGAGTCACACAGGGATCAGGGGGAACGACGTGGCGCCATGCCACATCCCGCGCAAATCTCCCGGGGCCTCCTCTGTGGTGGCCGGACCCACGGAGTCAGGATGAGCAACATGTCTTGGCGAGTCGGAAAGGCGCGAAAAACTTGACGATTTTACGAAACAACTCCATGAAGTGTGCACAAGCAGACACACACATGAAGCGAAGAGAGGTGCTACTATGGAGGCATGCACAGACGCTCTCTCTCTCTTGTCCCCACACTTCCAACATTACATACAAGGTTTGCAGGTAAACCTGCTTGCATCGCATGTGGCGGCTTCCGGGAGAATGCTCACATTCTGTGGGTTTGTCCGGAGAGCCGTCCCTATTTAGGCTAGCCTTGCCAAACTATCCCCCACCCGTAGACCCGCGACACTTAAGGAGTGGCTGGCGGACTCCTCCTCCGACTACGTACGTGCCATGATCGAGCTCATCACGACCCTCGGCTTGGCAGACAACTAGAATAGTAGAACAAAGCGAGCGAACCCGGACTGAGATTCTTTAATAGAGTTTATTCTCTCGCTGTATCTCTCTCTCTCTCTCCACTTTGCCGTGGACACGTGCGATGCAAATGGACTCTCGAATGTGTGGTGGGATTCGCTCTTTCTTGTCCGTGTCTGCGACGTACGACTCGCTGTAGTTCAGGTGGCGGAGTTCTACAACACCCAAAAAAATGAAAAATTTTATTTCAGCTCTAGATATAGCGATGCCTCGAAGGGAATGCACATGCATGTACAAAAGAGTTTTCGTCGAAACCGTGTTAGGTACCTTCTCCAAACGAATGCAAACATCAGTCGCGTTATCAAAACAACTATGCTTTTAAAAATGCTAAATGACGAGTACTTAGTTTAGAGATCTATGCTGAGCCAGTATAAAACCACAGTTTTGACAGTATAAATAACAGCTTTTGCGAATGAAGGTTAATTTATATGGCATAAATGGCATAGCATAAGGGCATGAGAGATCACACCAACGATATATAAAAGCTGGTAGTAAGTTCAAATTACGAAATGCTCTCACATACAACTCGAAGTTTTAGGAGTGCCTCAGGGAAGCGTATGACACACTGCTCTTCATTTCTATCTAGATGAACGATAGTATTAACGTTGCAGTACCAGGAAACAAAATATATAATGTATGACAAACACACTATAAATCCTTGGTTATATCTACAAATGCTGTAGAGTTTGTTTATTGCCAAATTATACGTTCGAAGAGATTTGTGTTGTCACCTAAAAACGTTGTAAATGACACTGATCTAACTTATTGTGCGGCTTTATATAAATAATGAATTATCCCCGTATTCAGAAATGTATCTTCAATCGAAGCCCTTGCTTGACTTGACATATATGACGTCTGGTGCATACGTACCCAAGGCGCTCATTGTGTTTCCTTTGGTGGGTTCACGACAGGCACCATTTAAATTAGGTAAAGCGCGGGCTGCAAGTTAAGTCTGAATACGGGGTTTATTTTTGGCTTGGAAATTCTGAGTGAGCTCTTGCAAAGGAGAATGTCGCTATGTGTATCAAGTAAGGGAGTGTAATAATAATTTATAGCCTGAACGTGACACTAATGTACATACATGTACCTGCGGCATCGAGCACGCCACAATCTGCACTCGAGAAGAAGCAGTCGAACGCAAGGCGCGTGGCTGTGCGCCGGCCATTTCTTCCTACGAGAGCTAGTCACACGTTCGGCTTGCGCACTTGTCCTCTCCCTCCGAGTTCATGGAACGCCGGATCTGCCCGCTTCTGCTTCGAGGGATGGACGCGAGCAGTCGAAGATACTATTAGAAACCGCGGTGCTCGCTGTGCATGTTCGCGGCGTCTTTTCTTTGCATGTGTAGCAATGGCGCGTTCCCTGTGGCACAGCAGGCGTCGCAGCTCCGAGATCAATGCAGCGACCGCGTTCTAGCACTTTCCATTTGTGCTTCGACGCCGTGGCGGTCGCTATGAATCTTTGCGGGGTCCATGCGCTTGCGCATAACCCGTGTTCACGAACTGAAACGTCACTGTAACTTTTATTGCAATGGCAATTATATGGTGAAAAAAAATTTTTTTAAGCTATATTATTACGAGGGGTTTATCGGCCTCCGAATGCTCCTCAGGAATACTTAGATTCCTTATATGATTATTTGCTGCAAAATACAAATTCGCGTTCCAACATCCTTATAAAAGGAGATTTTAACCTTCCCGGAATTAACTGGTGCAGCCTTTCTTATGACGGCAAAGATTCCAAAAATGCTGAATCATTACTACTAACTGCATTTACGTTTTCGTTAACCCAGTTGGTTTTGGATGCTACAAGAATTTCCAGCTCTGCTGTACTTGACATTGCGTTTGCAAGTAGCTAGCTTCCAGACTACTGAGTCAGTGTCAAGGACGCTATATCTGATCATCAGTTACTTGTTCTTGAGTGTCCTATTTCGGGCTTGCGATCGTATGTTAAACCTTCTGACACATTTGTAAGAGACTATATGCATGCTGATGATGACGGAATTATCAGTTGTATGGAATCTTTATTACCTTCCTTTAATGAGACAAATGACATTGGTGTGCTGTGGTCAAAGTTTAAAGACATAGTCATGCACTGTGAAAGCACCTACGTGCCTTTAAAGCTAAAACGCATCAACAGGGAGTACCCGTGGATGGATCGTAATCTGGTACATCTGAAACGCAAAATAAAACGCTCTCGAAAACGTTGTGACAGGAAACATTTTGTAAGTCTAGTGCGCGCTTTCAAAGATAAAGTGGGCGCTGCAAGAGATCAGTTCTTTTCTTCTACATTGACTTCTTTCATGTCGGAGCAACCAACGAAATTCTGGCAATACATATCTAATGATAAAAGCGGCATCACAGAGATCAGAACATCTGGCATAAGCATTGACGATCCTTTGACTATTGCTAATGAATTTAACGCGTTTTTTTCAATCGGTGTTTACTATCAACGCATCGCACGCTCACTTGCAACCTTACACGCTTCGTAATCCGATGCCAGAAGTAGATTTAAGCAAAAGCGGCATTCTTAGACTTTTGCGTAATCTAGGCATAAAAAAGTAATCAGGTCCGGACAAAATATCTAATGTCTTCCTCAACAGATACGCAATCTGGGTAGCAGAGTACTTATATGTAATATACAAAACATCGTTAGAATCCTGTGTGATACCGGATGACTGGCGCATTGCAAGGATAGTTCCGATTCACAAATCTGGATGCCCTTTAGAACTAAATAATTACAGACCAGTTTCCTTAACATTCACAACTTGTAAGCTGCTAGAACACATTTTATTTAAAGCGATTATAACACCTTTAGAGAATAATCATTTACTTCATGCAAATCAACATGGATTTAGGACTGGTTTATCTACAATAAAACAGTTAGCTGAGATAACGGATGCTTTTATGAACGAACTGAATATGAGGGGTCAAATTGATGCAGTGTTTTTGGACTTTTCCAAAGCGTTCGATGTAGTTCCGCATGCCGATTTAGTAACTAAACTGCTCTCGATGGGCATAGAACGCAATATCATCCGTTGGATGGAATCTTATTTGTCCTCAAGAAAACAATACGTTGCTGTTAAAGAGTGCGTTTCTGGTACATTGGACGTGCACTCAGGGGTGCCACAGGGGTCAGTTCTCGGTCCTTTGTTGTTCTTAGTTTATATCAAAGACATCATCTTATGTGTTCAATCGCCTGTGAAGATCCGGTTGTTTGCTGACGATTGTGTTGCTTATACTAATGTAAATCATCACTCCGACCAAGTAAGACTTAACGAGGCGTTGCACTCAATTAGCGTATGGTGTGAAACATGGGGATTGAAGCTAAATACATTGAAGACGGCAGCTATTACATTTACCAACAAGAAAGAACCCTTAGATTTTGCTTATATTATTAATAATTCTTATATACATAAAACCAAGCGAGTGAAGTATTTAGGTGTCACACTCACAAGCAATTTAAGTTGGTAACCCCATATAGAAAACGTTTGCAGCAACGCGCTAAAAAAGCTGGCATCTTTGAAACAGAAATTGCGCCGTAGCTCATCGACCGTTAAGTTAACAGCATACAAAGCTCTTGTCAGACCAAAATTAGAATATGCGGATTTGATCTGGAGCCCTCATCAAAAATACTTAATCAAGAAAATAGAGTGCAAAATTTAGCTTTGCGGTTTATATACTCCACATACTCGCGTTTCTCTAGTGTGTCCGTTCTTCACGACAGGGTAAAATTGAAAAAAAACTAGCTCATCGCAGAATTGTATCTCGCATCAAATTTTTATATCACCTGTACCATGGTCACTACAAAATACCGCGTGAATGTTATTTACCTGAGCCCCCCATGCGGTCTGCTCGTACAAACCACAACAAAACAAATAAGAAACCATTTAGTAATCTTAACATCCATGAACATTCCCTTTCTCCCCATGCAATTTCGCTATGTAATAAATTACCTGCAGAAGTAGTTAACACTAATACAACAGAATCGTTCGTTCAGCTTTCAAATAACCTTTTCTTTGACCCCTAAATTTGTCGCAATGATAGCAGTTGTTTTTGCGTTATGCTTTTTCATTGTTATTTTGTTTATGTATTGCACTGTTGTATGTTCATGTTTATTCCTGTTACGTATAGTGTTACAATGATGTATGTACAAGTTTTTGCTGTGTTCTTAATTGCTCATTGACAGTTGTAATTTACGTTGCTGTATGTACCCACTCCTGCTTGGGCCCGGATAGGGCCTGCAGTATTTGTAAATAAATAAAATAATAAATACGGACACTCGACGCCCATTTCTGCCATCACCGTTGCCGTCGGCGTCGCTGTCGCCATGTGCGCCACCGTGAGGTTCCGTACGAGTGAAAGCGTGTGAGGGTGAACCAGCGAACGTGGTTCAATATCGCGTGCGCGAGCGAGGAACGCGGTCCGGATCCGTGCTGTGAAGATTGGGGGGTTAATCCCATCGCTCGTAATCAGTTGCCAAGATTGGAGTCAGGCATGAATTAGATGGTAGCTGGCCCATGCCGTCGTCCAACTTATCCACGCTGAGGACGTTGTTGAAGGGAAGGACTGCTTCTCATCGAGAACGAGGAATATGGTTTTATTTACAGTATCTACATCAGGACGTTGCAGTTCATCAGTCTAGCATGACTGCGAGAGAAAGTACCCTGAGCAGCCGCACAACAGCGGTTTATAAACACCCGGTCCCCCCTCGATCCCAAGGTGAGGAAAACGGCCGACCAGGCACCGTAGATGAGCCGCCTCTTTGCGCGTGGGATTACACACACACACACTTCCGCACAGGTTCACGGTCCTCAACTGAGGTCAGACAGTCTTCGCAGAACTCGGGGCTGACGTCAGAAATGGTGCGTGGGAAGGGGCCTCGAACTACGCTCCCTCGAGGACTTCCTTGTTCACAGCAGACCAGATCGGCGGTGGCGGGTTCCGTCACAAAGCCTGGTTCGTCGAACTCATCTCGGCAATTCCGCGACGCAGAGGTGGACGTGGCGCATTGTCCAAGAAAAGTTGACGCCGCTGTCGCAACTGGCTGGCAAAACTTGCACCTCAGCGGGCCGTTCTTAATAGTGCCCTCTCCTGTCGCGCGCAAGGCGGGGGGTCAGGTGAGGGAGCAGGGGCGTTCTTCTCCGAAGGCTGCTAGGGTGCCTCGATGTCCTCATCGCCCGCCTTTCCGGAGAGAGTGGAGACAACCGCGGCGTCTACTACGGCGTTGGCTACGCAAATCGCGTACGCCGTAGTAGAGGCCTTTGGCGGACGCCGTAGGGACGCGTTGCCGGCGCTCGCGCGTCTTGAAATTGGTCTGCGACGTGGCTGAAGTGCGCACCTACGCGGGTCTCATCTTCAAGCTGATCTGCGATGTTTGCAGAGTGCGCGCAGTGCCGGTAGTTTCGTATGCTCTGTGCTTTCGGTGTTTCGTTCGCGTTAAAGCGGCAGGTGCATGAAGGTGAATTCGCTTGCTGCTGCCGCGATTGCTCGCTCCAGAATTTTGACAGCGAGTTTCTGCGCTCATCGAGCGAGATGTGTTCAGTTTTACCTGTGCGTGCTTGACACCATGCTGGTCACTTCACTTAAAACACTTTAGCAGGCTAGTTGGGTTGAATCAATAATTGAATGTGTAAGCGTGACTGAACGAGGACGTCGAAAGAAGCAGACACAAAGACAGCGCTGTCTCAGTGTGTCTGTTTGTTTCTACGTCCTCGTTGAGTCACGCTTACATATTATATCATTGTTAATTTAGTTAGTAAGTGAATGTTTACAAGGTTATACGTCCGATAAAGCTACTATATTTACTTCGTACAGCCATCTACTAATTTGCTATCGCAATCGGTGTTTCGCCTTTCGGGCGGAACTGCGAATTTTTCGTTTACCATATTCCTGCGGCTGCATGTCATGCCGAAGAGTTCCACCAACTTCGCAAACGCGGATCAAGAGCCTCAGTAGAACAGCTGCATCCACAACACCTGTGCACCCACTTTTCTTTCCGGCTGTCTGAAGTTACTTCCTTAGGATGAAGAGCCTTCCTGCGTCTTCAATCGCATTTTTCTAGTAAACTGTTTCACCTGAGGTTCCCGTGACATTCCTTGTTCAACCCATTTTGGTCACTTCCAGCATAGTGGAGAAGCTTATCTAGGCAGGGACAGCCACGCGACGATATGACGGCACTCTTTAATGACGCGTCATATACTTCTACGGGGGCATGTGTCATATTTTACCTGCTATTCCTTCATTTATTCTTCGGCTGACCTCGTTTCGTCATACAACCTAACCTTCATTGCCTCTTTAACAGGAGCTGAATGTTGCGGAAAGAAGTAATCTGAGTATTAATGACACTTTTAGCTAAACCACCGGTACTTTTGCGTTTAGAGTACGCACGTAGGTGGCATTCCACGGTCTATGTGTGTAATATCATATATACATAGATTATTTCACCTCTGCTGCACCTAATAATGCCACAGTACACCATTTTACGTTTTGGCGTGACCGTTTTTAGGGGATCGCCGCTGTTATCAAGTTATCGCTGTGCGCAATGCGCGCCTACTGTATCCCAAATCATTTCAACGCAGTCGCTCGTTTAATTACATAGTGCGCGCAACGCAGAGTTCGTGTTGTACGTTCTCAAATATGTGTAAGCACAATGTATTACTCCTGAATGTACAGCAATACATCAATAAACAAGAGAAGGACTTGATCCGTGAGATCATATTCCACGACCACCGACTACATAAGCCACAGTCGTTGTAATTCATGCGTTGCTTGCCTTTCTGGACAGAAGTTCTCCCAACAAAGCTATCGATTGTTAGTTACCTCACGGCTTTTACAGTGCGTCTTGCCGTTCGGCTCACTACAATTTGATATGTGGCAAGTACGCGTCGCCTGCGTTGATATGTACGTTAGAACTTGAACATGCGCATTTAAAACACGGCTTTGTTCAGTTGGCGTGGTTTTGCTTCAGTACAGCGATGTTCGTCGTGCAGTAAAGCCTTTTGGCTTAGCTGTTACGAGAAAGTCCTGATAAGTACTCAGCCGAACACGGAAAACATTGAGCTATGAACCTGTAACTGCCACACTATTCAGCATACTCGGCCAGGAAGTCAATGTACTTTTGCCTTGCATCTTCCCTGCACCTTTTTAAGTCCCTGCAAGCTAAGTTCTTCCGGCTGATGGTGCAACCACTTGTTTGTAGGATTAGTTGCCACCAGAACTCTCCCAAATGATAGTATGTTTCGGTGTTTCTTGAGATTGTGGAGCAATGTAGTCAGAAGAACACAGGTCAGTACCGCGAATTGGGCATCATTTGAAAGCCTAGGTAAGTCAGTTTTCCATTGTTTCACCTTTAGTGCGCGACAAGGCAGTATCATGCAACAGCTTTGTCATGCTACACATTTGAAGCGCTTTCATTGACGTGTTGCTCTGATATTCTTTCTCAAATTTGTCAGGAAAGCACAGTAATACTCTGCAATAATGGTTGAACCTTGTTGAAGCTAGTCCAACAGCGGAATTTTTTTCCTATCTAAAAGAATAGACTATTGCCATTTACTTCCGCACCAACCATTGCACATGGAACTTTGACCTGAGGGAACCAATGTGCAGCCATTCCTTAGCCAGAACAAGGAGCAGGGAAACAGGGGGGCGCGATGTTTTGTTAATCATAAAACTATAAAGCCAACAGGCAACAAAGCCTAGGAAAGCTTAGAGGTAATTAACGGTGGCTGAAATTTAAATGTAGAAAATAATAAAGAAAAGGGACAATGAAAGTAGACGAAGAGATAACTTGTCGCCGAGGGAAGCCGAACCCACAACCTACGAATCACCCGTGTCTTGCACTACCGATTCTGCTACGGCGATGGCCATCAATCCTCCCACTATCTTGTATATATATGTGCACTAGATCTAGCCCTAGGAGTGTTAGCCAGCGCCACTCAGGGCCATGGCGGTAGGATGTGGCATATCACTTTTTGTCCGATAGCGTCGTTTAACACTTACTTAGAAGAAGAGGCATCTCACTAAAAATCTCTCGCACGTTACCTAATGGCACCAAGGCTGCCAGATTCCAGACCTTCGCTATGAATGAACGAGGAGACTGGACATAGAGGGACTCGACTTTTTCTTAAACACAACCCTATAGCGCCAGCAGATGATGACAATGATGATTTTGCCTCGAGATCATAGAAATCCATGTTTCATCTTGCATTACCAGTTTGTCCAGGAAATTTGACTGATATTTAGCAAAATTTTGCAGAACTTCCACTGATGTCTGCGCACGTTTCCTCTTTTGTTCAGCTGTCGAAAATATTTAGATCCACTTTGCTGCACGCTTTCTTATTTCCTAGTTTCCGTGAGAATTGGCACCTGTAATTATTCTTGCTTTGTAGCTCGAAGGGACACAGACGAAGACTACAAGAAGACAGGACGAGTGCTGCAAACCAAGAATATGTTATCCTACCAACTCACCCAACTGTCTTTCCTTTTGCAGTATTGGCACCTGCTCGCTCACGTCACCTTCCAAGGTGTGCAACAGTAATTTTGGCTGATACTCGGCCGTCCTCCATTATGTCCTTGGTGCTTTCACACTTGCAGGCACACTTCAGAGATAGAAACAGGACTTTCGTTGTGTTTGTTGGTTTTAACAGCCATATGGCGACTTATGAAATTGCGCACTCAACGTTTAGCGGTAGCATACGAAGTGTCAGTGTTGCACCATGTTTACGACATTTCAACAATTGCTTCGAATGTTTGCCTCGGAGGAACAGCAGCTTGAGTATAGTCATATGCTCTTCCACAGTGAGCTGTTCCTGAAGGTGCTGTCGTATTCACTTTAAACTTAGAAAATAAATATGAGCTTCAAACATACGTAGCTCATCTTTGCACCACTTAAGATAGAGAAATCTGCTTATCTGCTCTGCGATTCAGAGCTGCCCAAGTTGAATTTATTTCTAGATAAAGCTCAATACATATTAGCACCTCCTCATATCTTCTCTTTGCACAGAACGCCTGCAGCATGCTTCCAGAGGTCTCCTCTCCGTAAAAGGTTTGCTACTTCAGGTGCCTACCATTTGCCTTCGTCGAAGTAGGGGAATCAGAAAGACACATTGTCGAGAGAAGCGGAACATGGTCATCCACTTCAAAGCATTGGTTGGAATATAATAGCAGAGATAGAGTGCGCAGCCCGATCAGCCACTCCACAAGAGCATGAGCCGAGAAACTTAGAGTCCTTAAGGGGTAGTTCGCGGCTCGGTGCCACTATCATAAACAATTACAGCCGCAACGAAGCCATTGAAATGTCCTTGCGCCCTGCAGGGGCCGGCATACGTAAGGCCTACCAGTGTACTAAGAACATGGGCCAAATAATGCTTCTTCAGACTCTGTAACGCTGGATTGTGTATTTGTGGTAGAGAGAGAAAGAAATTTATGTACAGAAGGGCCGAGAAGTCGGCCTGAGCTATACCTTGATCTCGCCTGCTAATTCATAGGCTCGTCAGGAACGCCAGATGGCCGCCAGGCGATGCGTCCATCTGACCTCTCTGCTCCCCACTCTGAAGAATAAAGTTGCCTCTCTCTCTCTCTCTCTCTCTCTCTCTCTCTCTCTCTCTCTGGCCTGTTACTCTACACTGTGGCAGGGGGGACGGGGAAGACAGAAACAGTTAGCTACAGTCAAGAATCTGGCTCAGTGACCTAAGCAGTGGGGGAGGGTGGGGAGCTTCTCTTAAGAGTTATAAACAAAACAACTAAATAATAAAGAAAAAGAAAACAATTACACAGAAATTCTGACAATTGTCTACTAATGTGTAATCATTCTTTGGCTGGGCTGTTACTTAGCTTTCGCTGTTGTTTCTCAAGTTTCGGTTGTCCCATCCCCAAATTTTCGTTGCCCGAACCCCAAATTTCAAGTTCGTCCAGCCCTAAATTTCATGTCGGCCCAGCTCGAAATTTCAAGTTGGCCTACGCCCAAATTTAAGTTGGCCCACCCCTAGTATAGGCTTCCCCATGCATTCTTATCGATTCGTATGTATCCCTGTAGTGAAATGTCACGCTTATCACATCACGGAGACGATTTTGCTAGCAAAATTGCCGTGGTACTCGCCAAAGAATGCTTAAGCATTAAAACGCTTTCACAACCTAACAGTCAAACCGGCCTCACGTACGATCTCCCACAGTGTCTGTAGCGCACAAGGTCATCGAAATGAGGGGTGGGCCATGCCTCCAGTTAGACAATTCCATGCCTCATGTGCTGACTACCGCAAGACCAGGACAGACCGACAGTACGTGGTGCACGTGCAGTGCTGTCAGACGGGCACTGGTATCTACGTAGTGCATGTCCGTTGGTTGGTTGATTTCACTCTATGTATTGTTTGTACCTTTTATTGCCTAGGAATAGAGTACGCTAGAATGATAATTAATTTTACACACTGGCGAAGACGTAAATGTCGTTAGGCTCTGTCACTTGCTCAGTTTCCTTGCCACGAAAGAAAAAAATTGATGGCGATGGTGATGAGAACATGTGCATATACAAGTCCACCGCGTAGCGCCATCTACGAAGTTGCAACGGTTTGACAATGTGCATGCGCAGCTAAATGTGTTCCCATGGAACTGCAGTGTGTGTTTGTGTGCTGGTTCCTATTACTACAGGCTGGGGTGTCAACCGCAGCGAGGACAGCGTCTCGGCGCGCTTTGACGCCGTGCTGAAGCGTTACAACGTGGACCCCGACGCCTGCCTCAAGGTGGCCATGTGCTCCGTGGGACGCCTCGGCGCTGACGGCGGCGACGGAATGCAGAGCAAGCAGCGCCGCCAAGCCGGCCCTGTCGAGGTACTCGACTCCATGCTAAGGTAACGTCACCTTCACAAGGCCGCGCCTTCGCCTACGGACACATTAAAGCTTCACGCACACACATAAACAACGCAACGATTCTGCACTAGACGCTGGGTCAAGTGTCACTTAGAGCCATTACGGAGTTGTAGTTTCTCCGTAAACGTGTCGCCCATCACGCAATACGGGGTTGCCGTAGACGTGGACGTCTGCATGTGGTCACCTAACATGCAGGGTTGCTTTTATTTTTATTGCAATACCAATTGTACGGACACTCGAGGCACATTTAAACCACCGTCGCCGTGCTGTGGCAGTACCGGTGCGCACGCGCAGCTCGGGCGCGAAAGGTTAGAAGGCCTCCCTAAGATGCGCACTGCGTTTGGCTGCAAAAGCGGCAACACCAACTGCGTTTGCCGGCTCCGCCCTTGCCGGGGCAACGTTCTGTCTTCCGCTGCCGGCATTAGGGTTGCGCGCATACAGGCATCATTTCTGATGAGCAGCTGCGTGTATACCACACCGTGGGGCATACACTGGCCTCAGGGAAGCAGACAACAAACGTCAAGCTAAATCTCTCTAATGCTTTGATTGGGCGCCGGCTAACGCCGACGGTGTTCCAATCGTCTCAACCACCAAGGTTCCAAGCCGGCAACGCTGCTGCCGCCGGCATTCCTCGTGGCGCCATCGTTGCGACACATCCGTCAGGGCACTGTTCCGCAGCAGGAGTTCACAGGCGTACTGCGCAGTGCCATGTCGTTTGCACGTATTGTAGGAAAGCCGTACGAGAAGCTGGAGCTCAACGCTAAACCATGCTATCGTGTTCACTGATTCTCCTTCGGGCACAACTGCCCCTTCTTCGACAAGTACGCCCACGTAACACAAAAACCTGCCTAACGCGTTGTGGTCGGACGCAGCGTCACAAGCTGTCGTTGCCAGTGTTGTTGCTGCAATTCACGTCTCCAGTAACTAGGTGTTTCGCGAAGGTAACTAGGCTTACGGACTGAAAATCGTGGGGGACGTAAATACTTAGGGGAGAGCATAGCGCAACTAGATTGAAGCCAAACATATCAGTCCAATATGCGATCGTCACATCAGAGCGCGCAGTAGGTTCTTTCCCCTCCAGCTCTGCAGGCAGGCAGAGGAGCCGAAATGCGCATCGAATGAAACTTACCGGAAGCAATTCCCGGCCAATAAATATGCTGTGTCTTAGAGGTCACGTCTTGAGACGATCGTGCAAGCGAAGAAGCGGAGGGGATGGCATCACGAAGAGCTTGCTTGCCAAGGCTGGCTGCGTGACGCAATGCTCTCTCATTTTATTTGTTACCTCCGTGCCATGCTCTTAAGACACGGCTAACCACTGCTTCGATATTGCTTCGACGACCGAAATAGCACGTTCGAGTCATAATCTGTGCCCGTGGAGGATTGGACATCAAGAAGATGGACCACCTCAGAGTGTCCCAGGCCCTCACTACCGCCGCTAGACTTACGGAGGCGGATACGGCAGAAGATATTGTATGTCCGAACATGGTGCCAAACATATTGGTGGCAAGCACACCATCAATGCGCAATGACATAGCCTACGCCGATGTGAGAGCGATGCGTATTAGACAAGCAAGTTACGAAGTTAGTGCATATGTGGCAGCCCCCGAAAATTCATGCAAAGGAGTTATTCGCGACATTGATCTAACCATCCAGCTAGAGGAGCTCAAACGCCTCATCATTCAACCCAATCATCCAAGCACCCTCGAGGTCAAAAGAATCAAGAACACTAGCACGGTAGTCATCCTGTTTTTTGGACTCAAGCTCTCGGACTACGTAAACTGTGGTCCCACATTGGTCAAATTCTCACTCTGTCGAAAACAAAATGACGTTTTCCATGCATGTGGAAAGCTTGGTCACAGAGTTGACGTTTGCCCAACCCCTGAAAATGCAATCTGCCGCGGCTGTGGTGCGAGCAACCCGGACGATAAGCACGAATGTACACCGAAATGCACCCTCTGCAGAGGCCCTCGTCCCAGGGCCGACAAAACCTGCCAGCAAAGGTTTCAAATTCCGTTTGTAGTTACACAACGGAGAAGAGAACGGCGCAACCGCGAACAATCCAGCCAACCAACTGGGTCGCCAACCCCTCTCAAGCCGGCCCTCAGCAGCTCGCACAGATCCAGGAGCCGATCCCGACACCCCAGCGGCGAGGATGGTGACTACCAGGACCGTGCCCCTTCTAGGGTCGCTCGACGGAACGCTCGTCTTCCAGGGGCCTCACGGCCAACGCTACCTAGAAAAAAATGTAAGGCCACCGCTTCACCTCCTCTCCTTGTCAACACGTCACGAGAGTCGGATGGTAGCGGTGGATGGGGGAGCGTGGCATTTTACAACGCGGCGCGCGTTCTCAAAACAAATTTTCTCCGTGACTGCAACGCTAGAGCGGCAAAGCGGGGAGCTTTTTCTTGGTGGCTATGGTGGGACATGCTGCACCGTAAACGCGATTCTTCGATTGTGCGTGGTTCATCGTACACGGAAGCGCAACGATGCCTGGCTGTTGTTGCGCACCAAAGTGCAAGGCCAATTATGACGGAGGAAGAAATGTCCGAGTGCACAAATTCTCATCTGACCAAGCCACTCGGGAAGCATGGACGAGAGCTGTTCCTCGGAAGGACTTCTGGCCAACGAAGTACACAGTGGTAAGCATTTCTTCTCTCTGTTGTTATTCTGGGTTTCCAGACGAATAGGTTTCGTCAGTATAGTGCGCAATGCATCCGTGCACGCGTGCACAATATATGGGTCTCTGCACCTGTCGGCGCGCTTGTAAATTCAACATTTTCTTCGAGCTTCATACCTGTAACGGCTTTTTTTATTTCAGTTGTGTGAAAAGCATTTCTTGCCATCAGATTACTTGAAGACGACATCTTACACGGACGTCAAGACAGAAAAAGTGGTCGAAGTTGCCATGAAAAACATTCGTCTGACGAAAACAGCAGTTCCAAGCTTGTTTCCCAATTGCCCTGCCTATTGATCGCGTCCGCAAGCGTGCGTTCGAGAAGCACCGGGTGCGAAAAGAGCTGGCTTGGAAGCCGCATCTTTGAAAAAAGCAATAATGCTTTCTCAGCAAACCCAAGCAGAAGAGGACGCCAGAAAAGTGGTTGGTAGCTTTGCGGACTTGCTGAAGGCCTTGCCAAGCTTTCAGAGTTCGGGCTTCTGGACAGTTCTGAACAAGGGCTCCAAGGTTTTCTTTTTGGACTTGTCACTTCGATCTGCTCCTGCAGTCCGTAGTTCGGTGATCGTGTCCACATACCTCTGCGTCGAAGTATTTTTTGGTGAAACGGGTGTGAGGAAGTGTGGTGATGCGTTAGTTCCTGAAAAGCTGTGCGACTTGAGATATTTGAAAAGTGTGTTACACGTGATCGAACAAACACATAAGGATATCAGCACTCAGCGTTCTGAAAATACCCGTCATCTACTGACATTGATTTCGACATGGCTAGAAGTAAGTGGAAAACATTTCGCATGCGAATTGCAAGAATGTCATTTGGAAGTGCTTAAATTCTTGAAGAGTCAAGTTGATACTTGTTTTGAATAATGCTGGCCGATATCCCCCTGATTTATTGGTTTTTGCTAGCCTTTTGTTCACCTCATGCATACAGATTCCTGATAAGTTCGAGTTCGATGAAGCTTAAGATGCCACATCCTCATACGATCAGAAGACTGTGTTCATCGTACGATGTAAGCCCTGAAACGGTGCAGCAAGAATCTAGCTTTCTTTCCTATGCAAAGCGTATTGTAAGCACATATAAAGAGCATGAAAAGACTGTAATGATTGATGAGGTTCACCTTCGATCATATTTTTATTACAAGGCTGTCTATGTTAGTGGTGCTGCGGTAAATTCATCGACTGCAGCAAAAACTGCCCACGTATTTATGATACAGAGCCTGCTTTCTTGAAACAAGGATGTTGTACACATTGTTCCTGTGGCACAAATCGATGCTAAGGAGCTGCACGACTTCCTTCGGAAGATTGTTCTTGATCTAGAGGCATCTGGTTTTAGAATAATCGCAGTGATCTCGGACAACAACTCCATAAACAGAAAAGCCATGTCCTACTTCGCTAAGATGGCAAGTGTCAGCATTGGTTACCAGCATCCTGCTGACCCATCACGACCCCTGTTTTTCGTGGTAGACCCAGTTCACATACTAAACTGTATAGGAAATAACTGGCTGAATCAAAGAAACATTGGCAAATGCATGTAATTTCCTGAAACAAAGAATGATGAGGCTGAACCAAAGATATATACTTACAGCATCTTTCAAGGTATTATGCCAGTTGCACGAAGCTGAAAAGCATGAACTCTTGAAGCTAGCGGCAACACTAACTTTGAAGGCACTGACCCCCTCGAACATGGAGCGGCAGAACGTTAAACTGGCCTTAAAGATGTTTAACTCATCTACTGTTGCTGCTCTCACTGTCGCAACGTTCTAGCATGCAAAGGAAACATCTCAATATGTCGACACCATTTTGACTTGGTGGAACATTGTTAACATCAAGACGCCAAGAAAAAGACAGCGGTTGCGAGATCAATTGCAAGGTCCAATAGTTTCATCGTCATGTCCTCAACTAGAATTCTTAGAGAGAATAGTGCAGTGGCTTGATCACTTGGGAACCTCAAACATGACAATGGCCGCCTGACACGTGAAACGCACAGTTTCAGCCACACTACCCACGCCTTGCATGAACTTGCCATAAGCTGTCTCGAAGAGCTTCATTTCGAGTATGTTCTTTTGGGCAAATTTCAAACTGATAGCTTGGAGCATCGCTTTGGAAAGTACCGGCAATTGTTTGGTGCCAATTACCACGTTTCTATAAGGCAGATATATGAATCTGAAAACAAATTGCGTCTGCAGAAGGTTCTGGACCTGCCAGATTTGGACATGCTACGACCGCCGAGCGCGACCGCGTTGGAGACAAGTGTAAATTCAGGAAAGGGCCAGTTTCACGTCACTGTGACCGACTTTGATATTGAGAAAAAAACGTCAAGGCTACCGGCACTAACCTATGTTGCCGGCTATTGTGCCCATGCAGCTCTAAAGAGTTGACATGCGCATCTTGCAGCGAAAGTCTTGTGATGCAAGACGTCGATCCATATTGATCCTGACAATGCATTAATCACGAAGATGACGAGGGGTGGCCTGAAGTTTCCACGAGCAGTTGTAATTAATGCTGTACTCTTTACTGAAATTATATTGGACAAGCTCAGGACACCAGAATACGCCGTACAATTTTTCAGCCTTCCTAGGCAGAAAAATACTCTTGTCGGCCTTGTGTTCGCTACCCTTCATTACTTTGAGGATGTAGATGTGTGTGATTTCTGTCATCTTGCACAGGAGGTAGTGGGGCATGTTATAAGTGCTGCAGCGAATACACTGCTGAACAACTTGTGCCGCACAAAAAATGACAAATTACGCAACGCCAAGAACGATCGAAAATTGCAGACCTTAAAGGCCTCAGATATGTTTCTCATTATTTTTATTCATGAAGCTCCGTTTTGTTGAAGATCTACGTATGTTTGTGTTGACAGAACCCTTGTAAAAGGAAACCTGGGGCGTAGGTAGGATTTATTTGCCTACATTATCAAAATTTAAACCTTGCATTTCGGCCAATTCAAATGCTAGAGTTTTAGTGTATTGTGCTACCTGTTTATGATTGGAACTCTCCATGCTACCGAAATCCATTAATTGCATGTTTTCCTTCAGGACTGAGAGTAGGCCTCTCGTTTTTGACTTACTTTTCACCATTATCTCAGCATATTATGAAGACCAAAACGGCCTGCAAACAAGGCGAGTGGAAATAAAAGAAACACAAGAAATGGTACAACAAAGATGGAAGCTTATTCTATTTGACAATTAGTTGTGCGTGACCCTATAATGATAAACTTTTCACGATAAAATGAGCCTCAATATTCGTGTGTCTAGCGAGGAGTGTTTTACGCAATGCAAGAGTGAGAATGATAATTGTATATGTTAGATTTAAAATGTTTGTTTCTGAATGCAGTTCTTATCATTTGCGCATAAAGTATATTATGTGTCTTCAATATGCAGTTTTCCTCTTTCTTTCTTTCCATCTAAGGATAAAGTGACTAAGCAGCATGCAGTTTGCTTGCCTTAGCCCCGACCAAACATCACAAGGACAATAAGGCAGGTCATGTTGCGATATGCGCAAAAAACAATCTCTCCAGTGAAGTAATCTGAGGAAGGCATGAAAGAATGTTGCTTTCTATGATGCTGTTGAGTGCGGTGAACCGGCGGCTCCCCCTTATTTGTTGCGTCAGGTAAACGTGTCTTGCTTTGGAACCGAAGCATATGCATTTATAGGTTGCTGTCACTTTAAGGACAGCACTAATTTTCCGAAGTCATAGTATCCACGACGCACTAAGACACTACGCAAGCGCAACGAACCTAGGCTCGGAGACGCCGACGGCGTCGACTGTCCGGCCCATCCGACTAGCATTACGTCACACCGGCGTGCGGAGGCCTTATATTTCTTTCAGGTTGCTTTGGCAAGGCCCCCAGGACACGCTCCCGCTCCCGTTCTTGGGGCCACTCGCGTTCCAGGGGACCAGGAGTCCAGATCCAGGAGCTTGCTTAAGATATACTTAACATTACTTAACATATACAGTACACCCAAAGACCTCAGGCAAAGATTCGCGGCAATTCTCAACAGGGCTACTAGCAAGGCCAGTACACTCCGACTCCTGGTTGCCGGAGACTTCAACGCTCCGCAAGGAGCATAGGGGTACCAACAAGCCAACCCCAAGGGCGTTGACCTATGGCAAACTACAGTCAATAAAACCCTCACGCTTATAGTAGATCCGGCTTTCCCAAAAAGGATAGGCAACTCCTGCTCTAGGGATACCACGCTTGACCTCTTTTTCATGCGGAATGTCGAGTCGACCTCTCGGTCCAACCTCCAAGTACACCTGGGCAGCGATCCTAATATCTTGGCCACCTCCCTCAACGTGAGAAGCGGGGACCTCAAAGAGTGCACTATTCCAGATTGGGAGTACTTTCGCAAGATTTCGGAAGAGCGGGCACAAACACATGACTCAGTACTTAGCGTAGAAGCAGTGGGCTGACCAGTTAAAACAGGATATCATTGCAGCGACAAAGAAAGTCCAGACGGAACTGGAGGTGGACAGGATGGATAGCCACCTCGCTCATCTTCTAGAAGCTAAAACGTCACTGTTGAACAGATGGAAAGGGCAGAAACTCAACCGAAGCTCCGAATAAAGATTGCGGAGCTCAACAAAACTTAAAGGGACGCTGAAGAGTCTGTCGAATTCAATAAGACGCTCATATACGGATGCGGGAACCTTATAAACCATGCAGGTAAAATTTGGGGGGGATTTTTCACTGAGGAGCGACGCACTCGTCGGCTAAAATTGCGCTGTAGCTCCGCCCCCCGTCGAGCGCCGCACGCTGCTGCTGACGCTGACCGTGCGAACTGAGACCGGAAACCGCGGCGTAGTGACGTCAGCACTGGTGTTCCGTTCCTTCGCAGTCTCCGCGACCGTGCCTGACCGGGCTTATTTATTCGTGCGTGCCGTCCTAATCTGCTGAGCTCGACCCTACATTCCTTTGTTTGTGTGTATATAGGAGTGGTAGTTGACGTGCGCAGCATCAATTGAACTTGTAGGCCGACCATGCCGGCGTTCTGTGCAGCCTACGCTTGCGCGAACACCAGCGGCCGCGACGATGTTCCGATAACTAAGGTTTCTTTAGCGCACGAAAATGGACGAAAGACAGTGGCAAGACGCGGACGCAGCGCTAACTTTCAACAAACGTTTTATTTCATGAAGCGGTACACATATATATATACATAACACACACCACCGTACGCATGCGCATATGTACTGATTTCCAGTCAAATGAGACAGTAACGAGACATGTGCAATGGAAAGTTAAGATGATATCAAAGATGAAAGAACAACCATGCATAGCCAAAAAAAATTTGTTGTAATTGCAAGATTAAAATGTAATCTCCATCAGGCCACCCTCTGTGTCACGTTTAAAAAATCGAATTCTTTTCTATTGAATCTATTGAAGATCTATTGAAGGCGCGCTAAGACAAGCGCTCCCTAAACTAGCGATCTTCGCCGCTTAAATAATCTCACGAGTTGTTTGCGCTGGGCTTCTTCCTATCACCGTGCACTGTTTATAAATGGGACTGCACCCATGCTTTCTGCAGTGAAAAGCCAGATGCCCCACTCCTCCAGTTCGCACATAATTTGCGTGTTCACGCAACCTGTCATTTACGCACATTCCCGTTTGGCCGATGTATATTTTGCCGCACGACAGGGGCAGTTCATACACGATATTGGTCTCACAATGAACGTAGCGTTCCTTGTAATTTGTCCTGCAACTGGGCTTCTCAGAACCACAGTAGCTGGCCTTGCACAAGTTGGACAGCTTGATTGGCGCTGAAAAGATGACGCTTGCACTTGCGTTATTGCCAGTCTTCTTCAGTCTGTGCGAGATATCGTGGATGTACGGTATGATTACGCGTTTCTGCTTGTTTTTGAGGTACACCAAGAATGTTTTTGAGGTACACCAGGTGTGCTGGGCATATGAACCAAAGGCGAACAAACCGCTACTGCCATTTTCATCAGACCACTCTAAGTTAGTGACGAGGGGGACTGCAAAGTCAACCCTAATGAACGCTCTTCGCCGCTCATGTCCTCAAAAGTGTTTGCACAGTTTTATGGCGCAAGTGGATCGCCTGAAACAGGCCGGTTTCCCGCAGCATATCATCACAGCTGTGGCCGAAGGTCTCCTTAATGCCGCAAAACGTGGGCGACAGGATGAGTAGTCCACTTAACCGGGAAATGCGAGAGTGAAGCAGAAACGCGCAATCATACCGTACATCCACGATATCTCGCACAGACTGAAGAAGATTGGCAATAACGCAAATGTAAGCGTCATCTTTTCAGCGCCAATCAAGCTGTCCAACTTGTGCAAGGCCAGCTACTGTGGTTCTGAGAAGCCCAGTTGCAGGACAAATTACAAGGAACGCTACGTTCATTGTGAGACCAATATCGTGTATGAACTGCCCCTGTCGTGCGGCAAAATATACATCGGCCAAACGGGAAGGTGCGTAAATGACAGGTTGCGTGAGCACGCAAATCATGTGCGAACTGGAGGAGGGGGGCATCTGGCTTTTCACTGCAGAAAGCATGGGTGCAGTCCCATTTATAAACAGTGCACGGTGATAGGAAGAAGCCCAGCGCAAACAACTCGTGAGATTATTTAAGCGGCGAAGATCGCTAGTTTAGGGAGCGCTTGCGTTAACGCGCCTTCAATAGATCTTTCAATAAAAGAATTCGATTTTTTAAACGTGACAGAGAGGGTGGCCTGATGGAGATTACATTTTAATCTTGTAATTACAAAAAAAATTTTTGGCTATGCATGGTCGTTCTGTCATCTTTGATATCATCTTAACTTTCCATTACACATGTCTGGTTGCTGTCTTATTTGACTAGAAATCAGTACATATGCGCATGCGTACGGTGGTGTGTGTTGCCTATATATATGTGTACCGCTTCATGAAATAAAACATTTGTTGGAAGTTAGCGCAATGTCCGCATCTTGCCACTGTCTTTCGTCCCTTTTCGTGCGCTAAAAAACCTCAGTTATGGAATACCAACCCGCCCTAACATACGCTCTTTAACGATGTTCCGATGTTCCATGATTTCCTGCAAGACAAGAAGCTTTCAGCTAAGTGGGAGGCTGCTGTGAAGCGAAACAACTTCAAGCGCTCAAGAACAACAGTGTTGGGCTCTAACCACTTCCGTGACGAAAACTACCGGAGTTTATCAATAATGCGTGCTTTGGGTTCTCCTTTATGTTAGCACGCAGAACGGAAGGTGCATGTTTATCTCCCACCCTTGACGCAAGTTTCATCGCCAAGCGCCGCGAATTTTTTAGTCGCACGTGTGTTGTGAAACAGCCTGCATGCAGCTACCATAACGCAGTGCAAGCGTAAAGTTTGCATGTGTTCGAAAGCCTGCTCACGCCAGGACGCTGCGCTCCTCCTTCTCTCGCACACATAAGAAACCGACCATCTCACGTAGCCGACGGAATTCGCCGGTTACGAGTAGCGTGCGGATGGCGCGCTGATGAAGGTTCTATACTACACGTGCTACAACAGCCGGTAAACTTTTCCCGCATTTAAACCGTCTGTGTAGATTGCCGACAGCTTTGGGACAGCGCACAAATGCCGAAGATACCATCACCGCTTACGTTCTACGATAAGGCATGCAGGAACATAACACTGCAGTTGTTTTCCCGGAAACTTACTCACTGGAACGCTGAATGCAGCTTAGCAAAAAACATACTCGCCAAAGAACACTTCCAACACAAGGAGATGCTAACACTTCGCCTTCGTTCACGTGGAAAGCAGTGCTTGCACCAGCATTTTTTGCTTCTTGGAGAGGCCGGCTCTTCGCAATCGGCTCGTACATGTAGGGAGTAAAGTATAAAACCCTCACAAGTGATCTTGCAATGCGGCAGCGAAAGCGCGACAAGCGAGGCGATGGCTGTCGCGTATACTCGTCGCCTGCAAGCAGAACTCCACGCGCGCGACGGCTTTGAGCGACGACTTCCCGGTATGAGGGCAGCAATGTACGCGCCGAAACTAGCGTGACGCGTGCTTTATCAATTTAATTTGATGTATTTTACTGAAAAATGAGCATAAAATATTTCTGAAGGTCTTGCACTAGGTCCTTATTCTTGCACGTGTAAAATTCAATAGTTTGCTCGTGCCGTGCGACAAACAATAGTATTTGAGTTATGTACGTCCAGTTCCGGCTTTTCACTATTGGCTAGTCGCTCATAGTACTTCCGGGCGACAATCGACGACTTCTAGATTTCTAGAAACGAGCGATCGAGTGACAACACCGAGCGATCCGTTGAAGCGACGGCCCGTTTTGTCGCTCGAAGGCGTCACCCGTCACTGTCGTCCGCAAAATCGCTCTCGTGGAGTTTGGACTTCACGCCGAACTCCTCAGAGAAACGCAAGCTCTCGAAATTTTCCATGACCGTCTCAGCAAAACAGCACCAAAGTACCTCGCACCGTGCTTCGTTAGCGGCAGCAGTCGGTCCGGACGAACACCATTGTTGACGTCACGAGGCGCCCGACCGATCACAGGTGCAAACGAGGCGCGCGAGCTGGGCGTGTCTGCTGCTGCACTTTTCGTCGAAATAAAATATGTTTGCGCTTTCTTTCGCTCAATTTCGATGCGATATTCGAATTCAGAGGGTTGAAAACCACGACGTACTGCTCTCCACTCATTTTTTCTGGCAAAGCTTTCAGCTTCCCTTTAAGAAGATCACGGCCAAACGCTGAGCAGACAAGAGACGGATGAGGTCTGCAATCCCATGGATGGCCAGGTGAGAGTTGGAGCTAAATGGAACCCACTCAAGGCATCTGCTCAATGATGCCAATACCTAGTCCAACCAACGACAAGTGATAGCGAAAGTTCTACACGGGGCATCACAATCAGAGACAGTAAAGACCGTACTTGAAAGACTCGCTCGCAAGTATCTGCCACTGGGCAACTCGACTGACTAAGACTATCCTCCCTACAAAGGCTCATCTTGCCCCGAGCTAGATAACACCTTCAAAACATGCGAAGTAAGGGAGGCCCTCCAGAATCTAAATGGGAGGTCGGCCCCTTGTCCTGATGGCATCCCCAACCGGGCCCTCAGAAACCTGGACGACGGCTCCATAGAAAGGTTGAGAGAGATCAATGGAATATGGGTACGAGAAGTTGTCCCGGTGTCCTGGAAAATGGCCTCGGTCATCCTCAATTCAAAGCCTCGAAGACCCCCGAGTCTCTCGAACCTCTGACCCATTACTCTTACGTCCTGCGTGGGGAAAGTGGCGATACATGTCATACACAATCGCATTTCCAAGCATATCCAGAAACAAGGATTGTTTCAGTACAACATGATCAGTTTTCATCCGGCCCTGTCAACGCAGGACGTGATGAAGCTCATCAAGTGTCAAATTATTGACAACAGTGCAATAGATATAACAGACATCTTAAGCCTAGACCTGGAGAAGGCCTTTGACAATGTGTCTCATACTCACATTCTGAACTCCAATTTGGTGCTCAATTTTGGAGGCGCCTTCCACAGATACCTAAGCTCGTTCCTCAGGGATCGCAAGGCCATGGTCAAAATCGGTGACCTCAAGTCCGACAATTTCAGTTGGGGCCCCATAGGCATGCCACAAGGAGCGGTAGTCTCACCACTGCTTTTTAACATTACCATGAAGAAACTATCGCAAGGACTCTCCAACGTAGAAGGGATGAATCATGCGCTCTACGCTGATGACATCACAATCTGGTGCACCGGAGGAAGCGAAGCAGATGTTGATTTAGGATTACAGGAGGCTGTAGATCAGAGATGAACCTGGAAAATACGGGGCTTAGATGCTCCCCGAGCAAGTCTGAGTTCCTCTACAGGCCTGTCAGGAGAGGGCCCAACCCTAGAGGCTGGAAACCGTTGTCTGAAATAAACATCAAACTCTACACTAAAAGCGGCTGTACCATCCCCAGAGTAGACACCATTCCAGTCCTGGGCATGTTCATCGAATCCAATGGCAGTAACAGTACGATGCTCGACAAGCTCACAGCCAAAACTCAGAACATGATCAGACTCATCAACAGAGTCTCGAGGGCGTGGAGGCCTTCAAGAAGACAACCTCCGTTCGTTCCTGCCTCCCGTTCCACGTCGTTCCACGCCTTCCTCATGAGTGATATAGTTTATGTGGCATCTATGCACAATTGGTATAACTCCGAGAAGAAAAGAATAACACGCTAACAAGAAGAAGTATCAAAAAAGTACTAGGCATTCTGTTACGGGCGGTCACGGACCTCCTTATGCAACTAGAAGTGCGCAACACATTGGACGAGATAATCGAGGCCCAGGAGTCAGCCCAACTGGCCCGTCTATCGTGTACCTCGGCTGGAAAGAAGATCCTGGCGGTTCTTGCGATCAACCCTATCCTCATGGAAGACCGGAAATATGAAATCTCAGAATATCAAAGGAACAGCATACAAATCTCGCCGTTTCCCCGTAATATTCATCCTCAACACAACGTAGGCAGACGCAGGGCAAGAGCCCTGCCCTCCTTAAGCGTACCAAAGACGATCCCTACTCGGCATGTTTTGTCGATGCAGCCCAATATGGGCAGCCGTCTAACTTCGCTGTTACCCTCGTTGATCACAACGGACAGATAGTGAATGCGGCTTCCCTGAAGTACTCAACACCAACCAGAGTGGAGCACGTCGCAGTTGCTATAGCACTCCTACATAACAGCAGATCACAAATCTTCACTGATTCGAGATCGGCGGTCAGGGTTCCATCGCTGAGGAACCCTGACCCTTCAGGTTCCATCGCTGAGGAGGCTCACAAGATTCTCAAGAACAAGATAATCTCTCCGCGCACCATCGCGTGGTTTCCGGCGTATCTCCACCCCCAGCTTGACTCCTTTTCCAATTTCAATGACATCGCCCACTCACAAGCGCGAGTACTAACCTACCGCGTGGGAGCAGGGTCGAGCTCAGACTCCGGGGTTAACGAGTTCCAGGACACTCTCACTACTTTCAGCGAAATCACTACGCGCTATCACCTGGGTAGGAGGACTTATCTTCTGCCTCGTAGCAAACTGCCTAAACCTCGGGCGTCCCCTATACGCATGCTTCAGACTAAGTCCTATCCAAACCTGGCCCTTTTCCATACGATCACTTCAGAAGATTTTAGCTCTACTTGCCCCGACTGTGGGGCTGTTAGCAATGTCGCACACATGCTGTGATGATGCCCTTCGTTACAGGGACCCAATCGCATCACGGAAGGTTGGAGCTCTGCCATCCAGAGCTCAGAACTTTCACGGCAAACTTGGGCTTTCCAGAGAGCCCATGATGTGGCGGTTAGGCTCGGCCTACAAGTGCCCACGTGGGAGCGGCTCGCAGCTCTGCCCTAGGGCAAATCTTTTCAGGACCTTGTAAATAAAGTTCTTTGTCTGTCTGTCCGTACCTTAAGCCCTTAAGTGTGTACAGAATTCTGTATGAGTCTACGTCCTAACTGAAGAAGTAGTCACGTTTGTTCGCCGTAGTAGAATAAACCCGTCTAGCCATCCTTCTCAGTATCGTTCTCGTTTTTTCCGCTGTCGTCACACGCTCACTATCGTTGCACAGAAAATTTTGCTCCTCTCAAAAACGTGATGTTCCATCTAGTAACACTTTGCAATATCTAAAAAGATCATAGGTAGCGAGCAGCCTGCCAAATGCTTATCAGTTCCATAGATTCCCAAGAGGGATCGGCACTTTCTTTTTTTTTATTTTAATAATGCAATGTGTCGCTGTGGTAGTGCAAACGTCTTGGTTGCGTGTAACGGAGAGCGAGGGAAGTGACTTGAAGCACAGTGAGAACTCGCTCAAACCACCACGCAACCCGAACCTGACGCACCAGAGTCTAACAAAACGCCTCTCAATGCGTAAAACACCCCTCGTGACGAAAGCAGGTCCTGGCTCTGGCTACTACCAGTGGCGCTCAGACACTCGTTGTCTATGGCTTTGCAAGCACGAGCACTCTAGCTTGCACAATGCAACTTTCTGCAGAACATGTCGCGCTACCCTCAGCATCAGAATGCCCGCAACTAGCGCAAGCTAAAAACAGTGGTTGTGACTAGCGTGTACTACTAGTGCGATTCAAGTGTTTTTCATTGTTTTTATTTCAAGATTGGAAATGTAGAAGAATTAAGTCTGTGGTCCATGGACAAAAAGCCTCGTAAGCAATCTTAAAAACATCCATTGACCATCACATGTGATAGCTAGTAATGCAGCTATGTAAAAACCGTCTGTGTACAATAATATCACGTTGTGATTTTTACTTGACGAATATTGAAAAAAACGTACACGTTATGTGACTAAAATAACTTATTGCATGAAACATCGCAAAAAAATTACCAACAAAGCAGAAAAGTAAAAAAAATTAAGTGTTACACGCTTGTAAAACGTTAAGGCCGAAAGCATGAGCGCACACTTGGCACACTTTTTGTCACGTTTACGATACCTTTATGAACAACTGTGGCAACTGTCCATCAGAGCGCACGACAGGACTCACCAAAATCGCCGCCCCTATTGGTAATGGGCCAGTGCCGTCAGCGCCTACGCGGTGGGAAAGGCAGCATGTGAACGCTGGCACGATGAGCGGCATCGGAGACAGCGGTGGAAGAATACGACGAATGCGCGAGCGATGGTAGGAGCAGCCAGTGCAGTGGCAGCAGCAGTGGCAGGAGCAAGATCTGCAGTCAGGCACGCACTAGGCACGCCCTTAGTAAACAAGTATCGTGGAGCGGCCATGGCTTCAGGGAAGCGCGCTCGCCTGGCACCCCAGAGGCCCATGTGCCAAACTTTCTTTTCAAAGCCATTAATTTACTTTGTTTACAGGAACCTCCCTGAGAAATGTGACGTCTATCTGAGCATTTGTTCGCATGATTTTTTACTCTTGGCGGTGTCGACAATTTTCGTCAGTTTGGACAAGGCAACCGCCAACATATAGACGCTATGGTGTTGGGCTGCTGAGCACGAGGTTGCGGGATCGAATCCCGGCCACGGCGGCCGCATTTCGATGGGGGCGAAATGCGGAAACACCCGTGTACTTACATTTAGGTGCATGTTGAAGAACCCCAGGTGCTCAAAATTTCCGAAGTCCTCCACTACGGCGTGCCTTATAATCAGAAAGTGGTTTTGGCACCTAAAACCCCATAATTTAATTTAATTAAAATTAACACATACACACCTAAGGCTTTCACTTTATAAACGTTGTTGTGGTATACTACCACTATGTCTGTTTCTTAGTGAGCGAATACGCTAGTTGAAAGCCCTACATCCGATCACCGCATTTGCATCGACAACATGGCACGTCCCAGCTCTTGCGAAACTGACTGTCACGTGTATTTTAGTAATGTTTCAGGCATGGTTACTCTGAAATGAATTGCGTTTCCCTTTCTGTGTTCCATTTTGTAGCGCATAATGAGCGCTGTTGGTTCGTAAATGTCGAAAACAGCAACTGAATTAAGAATTCTGCGAAGAGTGGCGATTCATGTGTGATACGCAGCAACTATCGGTCACCATCACTGAAAGTATTCGTACAACGAGGGCATTGGACGGGGAAGTTGCTGATTGCTTTCACTCGATGTCCCGCAGCCTGACGTTCATGGACGAGGTTTTGCTAAGCCGCAGCCTACGGAGCGCGCGCCAGGTGGGGGAGGCAGGCGGCGACTGCGACGCCTTCAACCGCGGCGGCCGCTGTCCTTTCAACGCGGCTGCCTGGAGGGTCCTGCTGTCCACCATCAACCGGACGCTCGCTTAACGCGACACCATCATCGCCTTGCCTTACGTCGTCGCTCACAGCCCCGTAGTGGAGACACGCCCTATCCTGCGGCCTTTTGGCACATACTGCCGAACTGCCATGTGCCCTTCCAGGAAAGACAGTAGCTGACTGTGCCTTGAAGTGTAGAAACAGCTGATATAGTAAAGCACCATTCGCTTACTTTAACATCTCACACGGGAAAAACAAAAATTGCGTGAGTAAAGTTTTGCACACAAGTCAACAAGCTTCCTCGTGCCTTTCCTTCGTCTAATATGCGCACATTGGATGGTCGGACGAACGGCGTTTTCAAGCAATAAACTGGAGAGGATAACAGGTAAAGAGGAGGAGAGCATAAGAAAGGTAAGGGAAGCGCAGGTGCAGGAGACGAGATAGATGGGCACGTGAGTCGTTGGCGTAGGCAACAGCAGTCACGGGCAGCGTGACATTATCGAGATAACGTACGGTTAAGACACGCATAACTGCATCGAAATTTCTTTAATGTTGTGACCGATTCTATGCCAGCAAAGTCTCGTCGAATCAAATTGCGTGTACACGGTTCGCTGTCAATCGCGGCATGGCACAATGATAGTGTCACGTGGTAGTGACGGTGAAGAACGAACACAGTAGC
This sequence comes from Dermacentor variabilis, assembly GCF_050947875.1. NCBI lineage: Eukaryota > Metazoa > Arthropoda > Arachnida > Ixodida > Ixodidae > Dermacentor > Dermacentor variabilis. The sequence continues at coordinate 25,523,431 of NC_134574.1, forward strand.
AGTACTGTGAAAGAGAAAACTAGCTTTTATTGGGCGAACCTGTGCCCACAAAACAGGCTACACTTAAAGCACAACGATAGCGGCGAACACAGTCGGCGATCGTCGAAAATCTGATCAGCGGGTCAAGCGCGTCGGCTTTTATAGAACAGTCATCGAATGTTCCAGATTAACCGTTGGGACCCGCATGCCTTCTACAAAGTTCTACACCATTCGTGCCAAGCGATGAAATCAGATAACACAAGGTTCGGCGACAACAGACAGCGGATAGAAGCATCGATAACTTTCCAGAAACTTCGGATACATGCACGCTCGTCCCGCGCTGTGCGATAACATTTGTTAGGCGGCAAAACGTGTCGCCCGATAAAGACAAGTACACGTGTCAATACCCCCCTCTTAAAAAGCATCACCCGATGCTGCAAACAAACGAAGGTAATAAACAAAAGCACTCGTAGCAAAGAAAAGAACAAAAATGACGAAGTTCGTCAGCGTCCGTAAAAGGGTTTAAGGCGCACCACGTGGACCACTTCAGATCGTGCGCGGCGCCGCTGTGAATGCGAAATGCCGTCTGGCACGACCTCATAGTCCAGAGCGCCAATACGTCGGATGACCTTGTAGGGTCCGAAATAGCGTCGGAGTAGTTTCTCACTGAGTCCTCGTCGGCGTATCGGGGTCCAAACCCAAACACGGTCGCCGGGCTGGTACTCAACAAAGCGTCGTCGGAGGTTGTAGTGTCGGCTGTCGGTCCTCTGTTGGTTCTTGATCCGTAGGCGGGCGAGCTGTCGGGCTTCTTCGGCGCGCTGGAGATAGCTAGCGACGTCAACATTCTCTTCGTCAGTGACGTGGGGCAGCATGGCGTCGAGGGTCGTCGTCGGGTTCCTGCCGTAGACCAGCTTGAACGGCGTGATCCGTGTTGTTTCTTGCACCGCCGTGTTATAAGCGAATGTTACGTACGGCAGGACGGCATCCCAGGTCTTGTGTTCGACGTCGACGTACATCGCTAGCATGTCGGCGAGAGTCTTATTCAGCCGCTCCGTAAGACCATTCATCTGCGGGTGGTAGGCCGTGGTCCTCCTGTGCCTGTCTGACTGTATTTCAGAATGGCTTGGGTGAGCTCCGCTGTAAAGGCCGTTCCTCTGTCGGTGATGAGGACTTCTGGGGCGCCATGTCGAAGCAGGATGTTTTCGACAAAGAATTTCGCCACTTCGGCTGCGCTACCTTTCGGCAGTGCTTTAGTTTCAGCGAAGCGGGTGAGGTAGTTTGTCGCCACGACGATCCACTTATTTCTGGTTGTTGACGTCGGAAAGGGTCCCAGCAAGTCCATCCCGATCTGCTGGAATGGTCGGCAAGGAGGCTCGATTGGCTGTAGTAATCCGGCTGGCCTTGTCGGCGGTGTCTTGCCTCGCTGACAGTCTCGGCATGTTCTGACATAACGGGCGACGTCGGCGGTCAGGCGCGGCCAATAATACTTTTCTTGTATCCTCGATAGTGTCCGGGAAAAACCGAGGTGTCCAGCGGTCGGATCGTCATGTAGGGCGTGCAATACTTCTGGACGAAGTCCTCACGGGACAACAAGAAGGTAGTTGGCGCGGACTGGTGAAAAGTTCTTCTTCACGAGGAGATTGTTTTGAAGCGTGAAGGAAGATAATCCGCGCTTAAATGCCCTGGGCGCAACGTCGGTGTGCCCTTCCAAATATTCCACCAGGCTTTTTAGCTCCGGGTCTGCCCGTTGCTGTTCAGCGAAGTCTTCCGCGCTTATCATGCCAAGGAAGGCGTCGTCATCTTCGTGATCTTGCGGCGGCGGGTCAATGGGGGCGCGTGATAGGCAATCGGCATCGGAGTGTTTTCGTCCGGACTTGTAGGTTACAGTGATGTCGTATTCTTGTAGTCTGAGGCTCCACCGTGCCACTCGTCCTGAAGGATCCTTTATACTCGCTAGCCAACACAACGCGTGATGGTCACTGACGACTTTGAATGGCCTGCCATAAAGATAAGGGCGAAATTTAGCTGTAGCCCAAACGATGGCGAGGCATTCCTTTTCGGTCGTAGAATAGTTGCCTTCCGCTTTTGACAGCGACCGGCTAGCGTAAGATATCACCTGTTCGACTCCGTTTTTCCTCTGGACTAGAACGGCACCGAGGCCTAGGCTACTGGCGTCAGTATGAATTTCTGTATCGGCGTACTCGTCGAAGTGCGCAAGTACCGGCGGCGACTGCATGCGTCGTTTGAGTTTGAGTTTGAGCAGCCTCAGCCGCAAGCGATGGGCATGCGGTAAAGGTAAAGAAATAGGCAACCGAGTACAAGGTAATTGAAAGTGTAAATAGACAACCAGGAGTCATCAGAAACAAAGTAAGAGACACAGAGACCCCAATCAGACGCAAAGAATAGAAACAAAACAAGGTCACGGTGATTTGAAAGAATGGGAAGAAACAAATTAGAATGTTAAATCTGTACAATAACACAAAGCCTTGCTATTTGAGGCTCCACCTGGTCGCCTAAGAAAGAAAAACTATACCGGAGCAAATATTTGCAACAAGTTCATGCATGTTGCAGCAAAAATCCGGAGACCGTTTAGCGCATCCTAATCGAATGCGAAGAGATTCGCTCGGCGAGACCGGGAGGTCGCGGCGCCTGACACCGACGCCGGATTTTCTGTGACACGGGGCCCTTAAAGGGAAGCTGAAACACTTGTCGAAAAAAATGAGTTCCCTGCGGCATTCTACAGTTTTGAGTCCATTGAACACGAATATCTAGTTTAAAAAGGGCGAAAAGAAACGCAAGCGGCTGTTTTTTGCAAGAAAACGCGCACCAGAGCCTCAGGGCATCGCGTGAACGCCGCTGTGGCCCGTGATTGGTCGGGACCGCTGTGACGTCATTCACGGGGATCACTGGTCGGCGCCGCCGTTTCAGAGCGTAGCACCAGTAGACAGTTTTAGCAGAGCGTTTGCTTGCGCTCCGATCCGCACACGTTTCACGCGCACCGGTAGCTGCATAGAATACATCGATTTCGCTTATCTAACAAGCGCGTCTCCCAGAGACGTCACTGACGTGCTCTAAGCTTGGCGGTAAAAGGATTACGAAAGCAACTACACGCTCCCTGACGCACCGCTAAATCAGGTTCCTAGCGGAACGTGGTCAGCGTCCCATGTTCCGCTGCCGCTATGTGTGCTGTGCGCACGCGCGTCAGAGTTCCCGGTAGCGTTTTGCTGAGCGGCTGCGTGCCAATTGTTGTGATAGGCCGGTCTGAGCGGAGTGGACCGTAAACGCTCTAAAACTCTCTAGTAGCACGCTGTTCTGGTCTGGCTTCACAGATGAGTTGTAAGCATTATGGAACGCTTGTCGCTGTCTCGGACAGCTTGTATTTACGCCTTACATGTTCGAACCGACAGCCAATACAGAAACTGACGGCGGCAGCAACGATGTTGAGTGTGCCAACAGCGAGAACGATGTGTGCACCTTCTCGCGCTCTGGAAATATTGGCTGGTACGTGTTTTTTTTCATGTAGCTGCACGTTGCAATGACAGGAGAAAAAACGCCCTAAAGTGTCACTGAGAACTTGCTGCTGGAAGAATGCCGAAGCACTAATTTCTCATTAGATTGTAAACACGGGTGCAATTCCGCGATGTCAAGCACCTTGCCGCTGCTTGTATAAAGTTCGGTGGTTTCTTTTTTTTTTTGCGTGTTGATACGCGATCGCGAACATAAGTACCGCGTTTCAAAGCGCGCACATACAGTGCTTTCGTCTTTGAAGTTGCTTATCATACACACCAGATCGAGATGGCCAGGGGGATTATATGTGCAATATTCAGACTATAGTTCGACGACTTTGCGATTGTGGCTCGTTCAAGAATCGGTATGCGTGCTGCATGCTAGTGTTGGCATACAGATATTGGGAAGTATTAGCGCAACCGTGTGGTGAACGCGGTAACTTTACGGTAACTGCAACCGTTCGTCGAATGTCGCTAGACAAGCCTAGCAACGCTAGCAACAACGCGTTTCCGCATTAGTCGTAAGGCTATCCGGCTACGCTAAAACTGTGTTACCAGACGTTCATGGCTGCAAATATTCGCATTTCTCGAGTGCATCAATGTGGGCACCGGAATTGGAATACCGATTGCCCGCATCGTTGTCATGTCAAGCTCCGATGATAATCACTGTCGCGGAAATTGTCCGAGCACAGCACAGTTGGTTTCGTCGGCACGGAATTATCTCTCCTCACCGCACGGACCCACTGCGCTGCAAGCTTCTTGTCCTTCGGGAACATGTGAAACACCACATCGTCTCGGCCGCTTGTGTTCGCACAGCCGAATGCTTCACAGAACAAGGGAATGCTGGGCGCCCTTGGCTGTAAGCATTCACGCAGCACAGGAAGGAAGCACAGTTCGCGAAACTAGCAAAAGAAAGCAAACGTCAGCGGCGGCAGATCCCTCGTAGCGTCGTTTAGTAAAGAGCAGGGTGGAAAGAAACACGCCAGCACATGCCAGCACGCCGGTCCGCCGGCACGCTCCCCGAGAATGACGTCAATCTCGCCGGTTCTCTCCTCCGGCTGCCTCCTCACCCGGCACTCCGGGAAGCAACGGGGGCGTGTCCGCGGAGGCGTGTGGGATTTAAAAAGCGATTTCCGCCCCTTATATTAACAAATCGAAGAAAAAATTTGAGAACCGTTAATAGGTCTCGTCTTCCCAACCCCAGCAATTCATGGAATTTGAAAACCGTTTCAGCTTACCTTTAACGATAGAACGAAAATGGTTTACAGTACACCTGAATAAAGCAAGCAGGCTAGGTGACCATTTGTCACCACCCCGTTTGAAAGGGGATACCAATAAATTATCATAGTGTGCATAGATGGTCGGCAGTGCGCACTAAGATTTACACGGTGGCGTTTCTCTGTGAGCGATTCGGGCTGATTGTTCGGCAATGAAACGCTCTGACTACCTTCAACTGATAACATATTGCCCTCCAAAAGCACATGTTCACATGAAATGCACCGAGCATTTCTACTATACGTGATAAGAGCGCTAAATGAACTTTCCGCTCTGGTACATCCATGGTGCTTTTTGTTGGTGTTCAGAATGCGCTCAGCCTATTCTTCTGGCGCTGCAGCTGTGCAATTGAAATTTCTTATATTCTTGCGCTGGTTATAACAATGACTGTATTCCTGTAAAATTAAGGTAAAGTAGCTGTTATTGTGACTCTTCTTCACTGCTTGTACGCATACATAACAACGTTTTACTTGATTTTCGATCGCCTATTAAATACAATGTAGTTACTAAATTGGTTTAAATAAACATGGTACTCCACTATGAGTGACCGCGAACTGGCGGGATCGCTGTGTTGCTTCACACAGTTTTCTTCTTTTTTTTTTGCGCTAACATGAAACACTGACTTCTGGCTTAATTATATTTTGCATGATTACAGGCATGATAATGCGGCGAATAATTTCAAATCATTTCAGGAGCGAACCTTATTACGTTGGTTTCCTTATTTGTAAAAATTATGCCCGCTTTGGGGGGGGGGGGTACCGTCAGCGTATCAATTTCATGGTAAAGAGCCCGTTAAATTCATCACCATCATCATCATCATCAGCCTATTTTAGGTTCACTGCAGGAGGAAGGCCTCTCCCTGCGATCTCCAATTACCCTTCTCCTGCGCCAACCTATTCCAACTAGCGACTGCGAATTTCTTCATTTCATCACCCTACCTAGTCTTCTGCCGCCCTCGTCTGCGTTTCCATTCTCTGGGCCCCCATTCGGTAACCCTCACGGTGCACCGGTTATCTAACTTGCGCATTACATGACCTGCCCAGCTCTACTTCTTTTCCCTTAAAGGGAAGCTGAAAGGTTTCCCAGAAAAAATGAGTGACAATGTGTACATATTGGTTTTCAACCCTCCGAATTCGAATATCGTATCGAAATTGAGCGAAAGAAAGCGCAAATATATTTTATTTCGTCGAAAAGTGCAGCAGCGGACACGCCCAGCTCGCGCGTCTCGTTTCCGCCTGTGATTGGTCGGGCGCCTCATGACGTCAACTCTAGTGACCGACCGCTGCCGCTACACATGAAGCGCGGTGCCAGGTAGTTTGGTGCTGTAATGCAAAATTAAGAGGTAATGAAAAATTTAGAGAGACTGCGTTTTTCTGAGGAGTTCGGCGTTACTCCCTACATGTACGAGCCGATTGCGAAGAGCCGGCCTCTCGAAGAAGCAAACGGTGCTGGTGCGAGCAGTGCTTTCGACGCGAACGAAAGCGAAGTCTTGGGATCTCCTCGTGTTGGAAATGCTCTTTGGTGGGTATGTTTTTTGCAAAGCGATCTAGTGATTTCGCCGATCTAGTGAGCTCGTTTCCGGTCAAACAACTGTAGTGTTGTGTTCCTGCATGCCGTAAGCGGGGATGCGATCGTCGGCATTTGTGCACTGTCCAAAGCTGTCGGCAATCTACAAAGACGGTTTAAACGCGTGAAAAGCTTCCCGGTTCATGCAGTACGTGTAGTGACCATCTGTGCGCCATCCGCACACTACTCGTAACCGAAGTCGTAAAGGCGGCGAATTCCGTCGGCTACGTGAGACGGTCGGTTTCTCGCTGTGCGCGAGAGAAGGGTGGGGGGGAGAGGCGTAGCGTCCTGGCGTGCGCCGGCTTTCTAGCACATGCAAACTGGCCTTGACAAAAGCTGAAAGCTGGCCTTGACAGCGGTGACGAGCTCCTTGTGTACGCGAACACTGACGGCACTGCGCCGGGCCTTAGACGAGCCGACTTGACTGGCACACCCAACGCACGTTTTAATGATAAATTCTCGTGATAATCGTCGTCACGGACGTGGTTGGAGCACAGCACTGTTGTTCTTGAGGGCTTGAAATTCTTTCGCTCCACAGCAGAAAAGCTTCTTCTCTTGTGGGAAGACAACATCGTCGCGGCAGCTGGTGCTCGTGCAACCGTAGGCTGCACAGAAAGCCGGCATGATCGGCCCACCACTTCAGTTGATGCTGCGCACGTTGACTACCACTCTACATACACGCAGACGCACCAACAAAGGAATGCAGGGTCGATCGAAGCAGATTACGATGGCACGCACGCAGAAACAAGCACGGTCAGGCACGGTCGCGCAGGCTGCTAAGGAACAAAACACTAGAGTTGACGTCATAACACCGCAGTTTCCGGTCTCCGCTCGCATCGTCAGCGTCAGCAGCAGCGCGCGGCATTCGACGGGGGGCGGAGCTACAGCGCAATTTTAACCGACGATTACGTCGCTCCTAATTGAAAAAAAAACCCAAAATTTTACCTACATGGATTATAAGGTTCCCGCATCCGTATGTGAGCGTCTTATTGAATTCGACAGACTCTTCAGCTTCCCTTTAATGTCAATTAAATATCGGCTATCCCTGTTTGCTCTCTGATCCACACCGCTCTTTTCGTGTTTCTTAACGTTATGCCTAGCATTATTCGTTCCATTGCTTTTTGCGCAGTCCTGAACTTGTTCTTGAGCTCCTTTGTCAACCTTCAAGTTTCTGCCCCATATGTCACCACCGGTAGAATGCATTGATTGTACTACTTTCTTTCTAATGATAATGGTAAGCTTCAATTCAGGATCTCACAATGTCTGCCGAATGCGCTCCAACCCATTTTTATTCTTTTGTAAATTTCCTTCCCATGATCAGAGTCCCCTGTGAGTAACTGATCTAGCTAAACGTACTCCTTCACAGACTCTAGGGGCTGACTTGCGATCTTGAACTCTTGTTACCTTGCCCGGCTATTGATCACTATCTTTGTCTTCCGCATATAAATCTTCAACCCCACTTTTAGACTCTCTCTGTTAAGATAATCAATCCTTTGTTGTAACTCGTCTGCAGTGTTGTTGAAAATCTCGGCAAACCGAAGGTTGCCGAGATTTTCGCCGTCGATATTTACTCCTAAGCCTTCCCAGTTGAATAGCTCTAATACTTTTTCCAAGCACGCATTGAACAGCATTGGAGAGATTGTGTCTCCCTGTCTGACCCCTTCCTTTAATCTTCTTGCTCTTCTTGTGTAGAATTAACGTGGCTGTGTAATCTCCGCAGATATTTTCCAAGGTATTTACGTAAGCGCTCTGTACTCCTCGATTACGTAATGCCTCTTTCACTGCTGGTATCTCTACTGAATCAAATGCCTTTTTCATAATCTAGGAAAACTATATAGACAGGCTTATTGTACTCTGTGGATTTCTCGATTACCTGATTAATGATATGGATGTGATTCATTGTACAGTATTCCTTCCTGAAGCCAGCCTGTTCCCTTGGTTGACTAAAGTCCAGTGTTTCCCTTATTCGATTATAGATTATCTTGTTGAATATTTTATATAATAATAGCAGTAAGTTAATGAGCCTATAATTTTTCAATTCTTTACCGTCTCCCTTTTTGGGAATTAGTACATTGTTTGCATTCTTCCAGTTTTCTGGGACCCTTGCTATATATATAATATATGTTATAGAATAGTTCTAGCGATTGAAATATTAGTGGTGATTATTTTGTAATGACCTGTTTCCGCTTTTCTTTTGTAGAAGATACAGTGCCAAAACGCGAAACTTCACTTGCGGGACAAAATTATTTGTGTGTTGTGTGATAATAGCAAGGCGACCTGAGTCCAGCTAAGGGATGGTCGTGACTAAGCGCAGACACAACCACAGTCATGCAGCAGATCAAATGCACCCTGCGACATCGGATGAGCGCTGAAGATTTCTTTCCTACTGCTGAGCGATCTTGCGCTCAGAGCGCACGTATCACAGCGAACGCCTTTATTTGTTTAAAGCGAGACCTAAAGCGTGTGTGTCGTGTGTGCGTGCGTGCGTACGTGCGTGCGTGTGCGTGTGTGCGTTCGTGTGCGTGTGTGTGTGTGTGTGTGTGTGTGTGTGCGTGCGTATGCGTGCGTGTGTGTGTGTGCGTGCGTGCGTGTGCGTGTGTGTGTTTGCGTGCGTGCGTGTGTGTGTGTGTGTGTGCGTGCGTATGCGTGTGTGTGTGCGTGTGTATGCCCGCGTGTGTGCGTGTGCGTGCGTGTGTGTGTGTGTGTGTGCGTAAGCGTGCGTATGTGTGTTCGTGTGTGTGCGTGTGTGTTTGTGCGTGCGTGTGTGTGTGTGTGCGTGTGTGCGTGCGTGTGTGTGTGCGCGTGTGTGCGTGTGTGCGCGTGCGTGCGTGTACGTGTGTGTGTGTGTGTGTGTGTGTGTGTGTGTGTGTGTGTGTGTGTGTGTGTGTGTGTGTGTGTGTGTGTGTGTGTGTGTGTGTGTGTGTGTGTGTAATGCTTGAATGACAATGCGACAATGAAGTTTGAATGATTTTGACGAACAGAAAGGCGCGACAATCACACATTGCGCACTTTACACATATGCAGTCACTGATTTCATTGCAATGCAAAGACTACAGAACAAAGTCAAAATGAGTCTTTACGTCGTCTAAAAATCCATATAGCCATTTACGACTGTGCTACAAGCACGGATTAAAGAGACCTTAAATAATATGAGCGCCGTACGCGCACGTGCAAATAGCGGCTAGCAGACGACCCAACGCGCTATCCACACTATCGTGGTTCAGCCAGTGTCCGCTAGGGGGCGACTCTACTCGATCTCGTGTAGGGTGCTTCGATGCCAGCGCCGCCGTTCATGGTGGAGACAACCTCAACGGCGCCGCCATATTGAAGCACACAGGATCGGGCGTGCGTCTAATAGCGTCCTCGATCACCTTGCCCCAGGGTTGCCCCGAAACCAGAATGGTGCGCCTTGCACTGCCGTGGTGGCGAACTGCGGAGGGTCAAAATCGAGGACAAAACTGCACCCATCGCAGGGTGCTTGCATGCAGCGTTACTCTGCCCCTGGCGCGCAAGACGTGCGCGAACACGCGCGCGCGCACATTTTGTTGTTTGCAGGTGCTGAGCATCTGCAGCAAGCGCTCGAACCTTGTCAAACTGCGTGCTCCGACATACCTGGTTGCAAGCAAACACCAATGGATCTTATAATTAATCCTGACGAGCCATTCCTGACGACCCTTTCAACAAACCTGTCCACTTTCGGCCGCTCTTCACCACATTGTTTTTGGAAGAGGTCGATAAGCATGCCGTCTTCGCTGTCAGACGAACTTGAAAAAAACTCATCGATTGCGGCAATTAGCAGCGCTTCCTTTCTCATTGCCGACATCTCCAATGGCCAACTCCGTCAACTCCGTTGCAACCGCAGCTATCGGGCCAGAGCATCCATGGTTGTGCAGTCGGCAGTGCGCGCGCGCGTCCCGCAGTGCTTGTTGGGATTGCACCCCGGCGCACCGCCGATTTTCTCGGTGCGAGACGGGGCAATGGAAAACCGCTCCAACAGGGTGCGCTTCCGGTGATCGAGGATGGTCGGTGCGCACCGGTGCGGTTGATCGAGGATGAAAGTGCGCATCAAGGCGCCCCGGTGCGCACCGGTGCGGGTGATCGAGGACGCTATAATTGTACAAAAATCCCTCACGTGACCTGATCCTAGGTGCCTAGGGACAGCATTGTTTAGGGATTTTTGAGAAGGCGCGATGCTGGCGCCGAGCGACGCCGTGGCGTGTTCGTCCTCGGCCTGATCGTTCTCTGGACCGCGCATTGTTCAACATTGCTCATTTGATTGTACAGTACGTGCGTTGCTTGTGTGTTGGTTGTAGGTTCTGTGTTACTTGGCGGAAAGACGTGAGTAGTGGTGGTGCGGCAGTGCGGCTTTGGCCTCGGTGAACTCTGGCAGTACAGAATCTGCGTTGTGTGACCCGTGCTTTCTAGAGAACCCGGCGGTGGTGACGATTGAAATATCCAAGTGGCCTAGCGCCTCGGCAGCGAACTTCAGCGAACCACGATGTGGCGTCGCCGTGTCCGACTTTGCTTAACGGACATCGAGGGATGTGCTGCTCGTTGCAAGTCATGTAAATGCAACTGCGTCGACCGCCCACTGTTCAGCGCTGAATGTGTGTTTGGTGCGCTGTGCTTGAAACGAGTGGTGCAGCCTGGCAGCGGGGGTAGCGGAGGAGCAGAGAGGCTTAGGGTTTGCTCGTTCACAGACATGTGCTCCCGTCTTGGTCTCATTAGCGGCTGTCGCGGGACTGCGGTGTGCTAGCTCCTTGCCTAGTATAAAGTTTACGACGCTAACACACAGCATGTTCACGTTTTTCCGCGCTATATGTCATTTGCATGACGGCCGAGTTGAAAACGAGACATATAGTGTTCTTTGCGTTTGTGTGTTGTAAATTACTTTCTATTGTGGAAGTTCTGGGAGTCTTATTACGCAAGGAGTGCGAACGTAAACATAAACACATATGTGTCTCTGAAATTTTGAATTACCCATAATACCTTTTACGACTGATAAGTGGCCTACACGGCCTGTGTGAATCAGCTACCGTATGTTGCGACGCTCTTCCGTGTGGTAGACTGATGCATGGTGCGCATTTATTTCTGTACTGTTGTAAAAACCATTTGTTTATTCACTCAATACAAATGTACGGCTTCTTCGCCGTAGTACATTTTAGGTACGCGGTGAAGCATACTAAGAAGTGGGAGGGGGCCGCTATCAGCCAGCATAGTATGTCCACTTAGGCGACCTGAGAGGCGGAGGGTTCGCGAGTGTATGATTAAAGAACTCTTGCCCCTTTTCACTTTGAGTATGCTTCACCGCAGTACATTGCTTAGGCTTCACCGCGAAATATTAGTGTATTGCAAGAAAGATGATCCTAAAAAGCCAAATTATGCAAAGTTTCTTTTGTAGCTTGCTGCACCGCAATACATGGGTGTAAATAAGCATTGTGCAGTAAAGCATACTAAGAGTGGAAAGGGCACATAGGTTTGCTCATTATGTTCAATTGTGATATAATTTGCAAGTGCATCTGTGCTCGTGGTGAGCTTCATTGACAATTCTTTGTACATTACAAATTCATATTGCAGGGAAGCTTACTAAAGCACATTCGCCATTATGGTATGTGTTATTCACCTTCAATGCAGGAGCGCAATGCGGATGCTTGCCCCTGCTTTTGTCTGGACTGCGCATGCTCTTTGAGAATTGATTCATTGTTCATAAGTGCACTGGTACTTTACTCTAAACTGGAGGGCTCAAGTTAATATGGAAGCACAATTTTTATTAAAGGGACAAGATGTTGCCGAGATGGTTGCAGCACAGCTTTTCTTTTTCTTCCGGGCACCTTTTATACTTGAAGCTTCCATTGCAGTGTTTCGAACCTCTTTGAACCAGCACATAGTGTATATAAAAATTGGACACTGATTGGGAACATCACCTAAGGTCATGCCTATGTATAGTAAAAAGATGTAGCACGACCAGACAAAATAAAAGAAGGGGGTGGGCTGTAGCAATACTAAGTGTTAAATGGTGCTTTATCCTTTTCCTTGAGTTTTCTGTTTTTGTGCTTTTTATAGATCCTCCGCAGTAACCATGCGAGTGCCGAACTTGAGCTTGTTGGTTTCAAGTCTCGTGGTTGTTACTAACAGAACAGTGTGATAAATGAACAAGGGCTTGGAGGCATCCGTTCACCTTGCTTGCCTCATAGTGCTGCTTCATAAGCACCATCCAGGCCAACTAGGAAGGGAGGATTGTTGCAATTGCTTCTGAACTTTATTGCCACCAAACCAACAGTGCTCTCAATGACAGCTTTTGGACAGTAGAATGCTTGCACCCAGCAAAGTCTTGAGAAGGAAGCATTCAGGATGCGCAAAATGGGCGTTTGAAGCTGGCAGCATTACTGAAGGGGCTTTGCCCATCTGCCCTCTTTGTGGAAACACAAAGATGATTTCCTCTGTAAGAGGGATTGTTTCAGAGGTCGTTACATGGCAACAGTGTTGGGTGTTTAGTAGCTTGTCTTTGTCCACTGTTAATAACCTGCTCCTTCTCCAGTGCCCCGGTGAAGTGCCTACTTCTTGGACAAAATGTGCTCTCCATACATGCAGACATTTTTAGCTTGTAAATACGTCCATTACCCCTTGCCTCAAGCTGGTCCTTGCTGATGTCACCCAAGAAGGCATTGGGGAGTATGGCAATGTACACTTACAAAACACTGTTGATACCAGTGAAACCAAATTAATGGAGCTGTTGTTCTTTTTTTGTCCACTCCATCTTTGTTAGTTACAATGAGCAATGTCCGAACAGAAGGCATATGTAGTTGGTTGTGCATAGCCTGCGCACTAAGACTTGTTGGTATGTTATGACCTTAGCACAGTGTTTATATGTAAAAACCTTCTGATGTGTTCATGACTTCCTTCTCTTTATCATACTTTGCCTGATCGAGCCAGCAAGTGGGTTAACCAGATGTTCAACAGGCTTCCCACTAGTTTTCCCAAAGTCTCCTTTACCAGGGTGCTGCTCATAGATATGTTTTTTTGACCTTGCACTGCACTTCAACCATGGCCACACCTGCTAAACCTATAGTATGCAATCAAAAAAGTGCTATACATCATGTTGCTCCAAACTCGTCACATGTGCTACAAGGCCTTGAGGAACACCCTCATTTATTTATGCCCTCATCATACCGTACGAAGCTTTGCATGATAAGTGCGAGAATTAACATCTGCTGGTTTTTCAGTGTTATTCCTGTCCAGCTTGCTGAAAGCTATCCTGAGTGTTTCAAAAGCAAATGACTGCTGCTGTACAAGAAGTGCTTAAAACAAGGGTCGCTATAACCACATATGTCACACGAAATGAAAAAGGCTACTGAGTATACAGGCGGTTTACTTCATATCCAATAAGCTTGGCTCTCCCTTTGCTAGTGAGTGAACTCAACTTGCCCCGAATACATGGCCTGTGACAAACTATGTGCCAGATGCTGTGTCCCCTGCAAAGCTGAAGATGTGTACGAGATTCTGACACCCTGCAGCGGCTTCTACACTGGGCAAACAGGCTACTATAAAAACGACTGCCTTTACTAATATGCTAATAACATGAAAACGGGCAGAAATGTGGCTATTCATTGGGCCCAACTGCAGGTGCAAGGCACTCTTCCACCAGATGTGTGTTCATTGAAACTGGAGCCATACAAATGCAGATAAAAACAATGATGTTTGAAAGTAGTAGAGTTGAACTATATTCTGCACAAGCAGTGCTATCTGCAGCGCTGGTACCTTATAGCCACAATTCATGGCTGCACCACCATGCAAAGGCACTATTCTTGAATTATTAACTTCTATTATAATTATGGTGGCCATATATTGCAATTACATATCGTCCACATTGTGTGCAGTATGGTTATATGTCAATTATGATAGCCATTCCTAATCTGAAATGCAACAAAAGAGCAAATATAGGCAACAAATTGCAATTCAAAGAGACAAAAGACAACCAGTGCACAAGATAAGTGACAGACTTCCTTTTATTGAAAAAGAAATGTCACATGTGTCATGCCACCAGCAGTGGGTAGCAATCTTTCAAGCTTGGGTGACAGAGGCAAAACTTAGCAAAATACTACAATCGAACTGTAAAACGGCCTTGGACACAAAAAACCGACATCAAATTGTACAGAATGAAAGGGCAAGACTCCGTCTAAGAACAGTCTATGGCACCACCTACTTGAAATGGTGTAAAAAATGTTGACATGCCCTACCCATAAAGAAAAAGCAACAAACACAGAAAACACGCCTTAAAATGCAATGTGCAGAGTCTGAAACCAAGAAAAAACAACCCGAAAAAGGTTTCGCTAAGTCTTTCAACGATTAAAATTGTCAAACTGTATCATCACTTCTTAATGAACCTGCACAGCTGAAAAGGGAGGAAGGAAAGCCCAATAGCAGGGCTGCAGAAAATGTCACCGAACAAGTATACTTTGCTTACCAATGATACCTGTGGTTTAGTTGTGGTCTGTGTATAAACTAATTGTGTATAAACTTTTCTTGTTTAGAATGGTTAAGCGGATAGGGAAAAAATGACCATAAGAGCACCAGGTGTATGCAGTCTTCGCACAAAAAGCCACTGCTTTCTTACTTTTTTTTCTCTCTACTACAATTCATGAGTTTTAAGTGCCTTAATAGCACTGCTAACATCCTACTGCAAAACACAAAATTGGGCAACTTGTAGCATAAAGAAAATTGCAGTTTCACTCATAATGGGAAACAATGATGCAGTAGCTGGTGAAATATGCGCAGGAGGCTTACTTCATGCAGTGTTTGTTGAAGTGAACACTTGCCAATGCAAGTCGGTAATCTCCTTAAAAAAGTAAAATAAGTAAGAGTCGTATTTATTTGTGGGAGTTGTGCCTCACAGTGTTAACGTGGAAAGACTCGGCTTTTCTTCCTCCTCTTTCATATCCGGACTTAGCCACTGATCTACACCAAACAACACTTTAGCTTCTTACTGCTGAATTCGTTTTGGTTTTCTCAAATCTATATTTGGGCTAGCCATTGCTAGGTCTTGCGCTTTGCTTGAGGAAAACAAGACACCAACAGCTCCATCCAGTAAATCTGAGAAGCCAAGCACTAGAAGAAGATTAATGAAGCAGGTGCACCCAATCATTGTCATCACATGTAAGAAGAAAATTTAACATAGGACTGCCTTCACAAGTGGAAAGGTGATGTGTAAGAACTTGAAGGTGTGGATGCCAGCTCTATATACAGTACGCAGATATTGAGCAGGTGTTAGCCAATCATGGCACCTGTTGGCTAGATCACGCTCTCCGGGATTGGTATTCACCGCGACTGAACCTTCAGCAGAGTGGCTAAAATGTAGAATTGTGGACTGCTACTCTTTTGATCATATGTTTGAATCCTCGCAGCACAATGAGAACATTATTTGCAATATTCCAGCAAGAAATTCGGGAATTCCAGTGACAACACCAGTAACATCAGAACAACCAGGGGAGTTCACCCATAGCAGCTATTGCTGTAAAAAAGAAGACTGGCATAAGCACAAGAATTGAGATGGGCATACTACATGCCTATGTTCTGGAAGTGGTCCACTACTTTGGTGCTACAGTTAATGATCTCCACTGTTACTGGACATAAGAGTTCTTTAATTATACACTCGCGCACCCACCGCCTCTCAGATCGCCTAAGTTGACATACTATGCTGGCTGATAGCGGCCCCCTCCCACTTTTAGTATGCGTCACCGCGTAACTAAAATGTACTGCAGCGAATAAGCCGTACATTTGTATTGAGTGAATAAACAAATGGTTTTTACAACAGTACAGAAATAAACGCGCACCATGCATCAGTCTTACCACATGGAAGAGCGTCGCAACAAAAGGTAGCTGATTCACACAGGCTGTGTAGCCCACTTATCAGTCGTAAAGGCTATTCTGGGTAATTCATAATTTCACACACACAGAAATATGTTTATATGTTTACGTTCGTACTCCTTGCATAATAAGACTTCCAGAACTTCCACAAAAGTAATTTACAACACACAAACGAAAACAACAGATACATATGCCTTCTTTTCAACTCGGTCGTCATGCAAATGACATATAGCACGGAAAAACGTGAACATGCTGTGTGTTAGCATCGTAAACTTCATACTAGGCAAGGAGCACACCACAATCCCGCGACAGCCGCTAATGAGACCAGAACGGGAGCACATATCTGTGAACGTGCAAATGGAGACCCTAAGCCACTCTGCTCCTCCACCACCCCCCGCTGCACGGCTGAACCCTTCGTTTCAAGCACAGCACACCTAACACACATTCAGCACTGAACAGTGGGCGGTCGACGCAGTCGCATTTACATGACTTGTAGCGAGCAGCACATCCCTCGATGTCCGTTAAGCAAAGTCGGACACGGCGACGCCATATCGCGGTTCGCAGAACTTCGCTGCCGATGCGCTAGGCCACTTCGACATTTCAATTGTCAAAGGAAGCACGGGTCACACAACGCAGATTCTCTACTGCCAGAGCTCACCGAGGCGAAAGCCGCACTGCCGCACCACCACTACTCGCGGCTTTCCGCCAAGTAACGCAGAACCTACAACCAACACACAAGCATCGCACGTACAATCCCATGAGCAATGTTGAACAACGCGGGATCCAGAGAACGATCACGCCGAGGACGCACACGCCACGGCGTCGGTCGGCGCCAGCATCGCGCCTTCTCAAAAATCCCTAAACGATGCTGTCCCTAGGCACCTAGGATCAGGTCACGTGAGGGATTTTTGTACGACAAATAGACGCACGCCAGGATCGGCTGCGCTAGCGTTCGTAACGGCGCCATTCATGCTCTCGGCGCGCTTCGAGTGCTTTGATTTGAACAATCTCTTTATCAATATTGCACTGCGCATCTTTTTACTCCTAATAGCCGTTTTAACATCCGAGGGTCGAAGACGTAATTGTACGAATTAAGTTTAGGGCCCCGAGTGGTCGAGGTTGAACAATTAGTGTGCCGTCAGTTGGCTATCATTTTAAACAGGCTATCATTGTAAAGATCTGTTGCCCAGCAGGTGCTACCACTCCGTGCGAGTGGAAGAAATTGTTTTTTTTACGTGGTTTTAGGTTTTAGAATTCCTGCGCTATGATAACAGCCGCGCGTCATCAGCCGCTCGCGCGCGGCGGTTGGTTTCGCTTCGGTCGCGCGAGCTGTTTCCGTTTGTTTTGCTCGCAAAGACAACCTGTCTGCTTTTTAATCTTTCAAAGTCTAACTGCGAGTTCTTCGCCTGTTTATTGCCCACAGGGGTGCAATCACATCTGTTTACAGGCTGGCGCTGGTACATACAGACGATGCCGCGTATACCAACGTTGCCACTGCGCCTGCGTTTTCTTTCACGAGGCCCATGAAAACTGATTGCACCTCATTGGCGGTAGGATAAACCACTACTGCAAGTTTTCCACTCATTTTATTTTTCTGACAGGCGCACAACCACCGAGCGTTCTTGCGTGCGCTCATATGCAGGCTTCGCTTGCGCTCTGGACATGGACACCGGTTGTTCTGCTACGATTCCTCCGTTTGTGAAGCGCATTTCTGCATATATTTTTCATTGTATTTATTTTATTCATGCCCATCTGTACTCATATATAAATCATGCTTGTACACCTACACAAAAAAGGGTGAATTTGAGGTCATTAAATAACTGCAGTAATTCTTTCCTTACAATTTTAAATCCGAAATAAAAGTAACAGACTGAAAATTTATGCTTTGTGAAAAACAATCGACCAGAAAAGGTTTAGTAAAAAGCTGTAGTTTTGACGATGCCTGTGCATGCAATTCCTATTTTGCCTGCAAAATTGGGTGGTGACGGGCTAGGATGTTGAAAATAACTGCTCCCTAAAGGTTGAGCTGCTAGTGCTGCAGAACGATATGTAACCTAGCTTGTCAACCTCACCCCTTACAGACAGCAAAGGCAACAAAACAAAAAACAGTGCAAATTATTTATTTAATGTCAAGTGCAGTCGACGATGAAAAAACGCAAACTACAATACAAGTAAGCAAGACAGAGGGACAGGTAAGTGGGGTATGTACAGGGGGGGGTTTAACCTTAAAAGGAAAGCATAAAAACAAAAGCATGGAAAAAGATGCAAATCTCCACATAAGCGAGCAAGACATAGGGGCAAAAAGTTGCTACGTGCACTGTGGTGTTACCTTTGCAACAAACATGAAAACAAAGCATGAAGAAAGATGCAAACTACAAAATAAGCCAGCAAGTCAGTGGTAAAAAAGCAGCTATTTACGGAGTGGTGTAAGATTTAAAGCAAGGTACTCTACGACAAGTTCACGTCAGCCACAGTCTTGCTGCCATAACCGTCATCTGAATCATCAGGCTCGTTCAGCCAGCGGAGGTAGATATGCAGTCGCATGACAACAAAACGGCACATCAGTTTTCTCATAACGCTTGGGTGGTCAGCGCATTCACTAAGTGGCAGAGAAACTGATCGCTCAATAAGGCTCGTCAATGTATTGATTGGGTGATCCAAATGACAAGCATAATTTTCCTGTGCAAAGTTCTTAAAGACACATTCACAGGAAGAAACAAAGCGCAGTACCGTATGGCTTACATACACCAAATTTCTAGAACCTTGATTGTACTCCTTGAGCTGCACAAGAGCATGCTCATCGGACGCCTCATCAGCAATCAGGGTCTCAGTACAGGTGGAGCATGGTTTGTTAGTAGATATAAAAGACTTCACCAAATACCCTGCCAAGTGAGCGTGAGCAATGATGTCATTTTCTACAAGAGACAATGGCTCGCCCTCTGGGCATTCATCATCGTACGAGGGTTCTTGAAATTCTTTCTGCACTTCTTGAATCTCTGCAGAGAAGAAATCCACTAAGTAGTTGCTGTCGTCAGCTTCATAACCAGAGTTCTTAGGTACCTTGAGGAACTGGCTAACTGACACAATTCTGAGCGCATTTTTGACATCATATGCACTGGGCACAGGAGAAATCATCCTGATGACCGAAAACAAGTTCTCCAGGCAATCTTGGGCCAATCGTCCTGTCAGGAAGAATACATAGCCACATTTCTTTAGCAGAAATTCATGCAGTTGAAGCACTACAGCAGTGGACATTAGCACCCCTGCCTGGCATGGCTTCCAGACCTTTTTGATGCCAATGCCTAAGCTCTCAATGACTTCAACAGCGAGTTTCAGCGTTGCAATAGCCTCTTCATATTTGCTTTCATTTGATAAGCTCAGAGCAACAACAGGGTGCCGTGCAGTCATGATTGTGTACCACTTGAAAATTACTTCACAAAACCCGGCTGTTGTTTCAGCCTCGGGCGGCAGCTTCATACGCTCTACAAAGTACCTTATAGCTGCAGGTGCTTCCCGGAATAACTGAACAGCTGCCCCTACCTTAATCTTTGTGAAGTGGCCGTTGGAAATGTGCACGATACTCAGGTTAGGTGCCACCTTCAGTTGTTCTGAGTCCATCTTTAGGACTGCTTCTATGTACTCAATCGACACGTCACTGCTGCGTAAATTGTGCTTTGCCACTATTTCTTCACTAAGTTTCATGGGATCTTTTCGCACGAGGTACCCTCTAATATTTTTTAGTACATGTGAAGGATCCGGCACACAAAACAATGACATAGAATTGTCACATGGGTGGGGAACAGTGCATCTAGTGACAGAGTAGCGGGAGCTTGACAGGTTTAAGCTCCGCCACATAGCACGGTTGGAGCTCCCCATGTCGCATGTCACGCACAGCACACGCAAAGAAATGTCTGCACAAAGGTTGATTAAATGGACGACAAAGTCTCTCAGCTTCTCTCCATTGACAAAAGCACCTGTGTAGTGATAAGCAATCACCTGCTTCCAGCGGGTGTTTAGGCCCCCAACCATAAAGACGAGTACATGGTTTGCTGCTCGGTCGGTTTCAGGGAGCGTCACCTTGCCAAGGAAGCCGTCACCACTGCGGTCTAGCTCGACACCCTTGCGAATCTCCATTTCATCGAGAAATATGACGCAGTCTTCTTCAATGTTTGACATTGCGGCCACTTTCACTTTCGTCATATTTACTATATCAATCAAAACGCCGGGCTTAAATGACAGGTGCTGCAGTCGTCTGCAAAGTGTTCTTCGTGAGGGAAGAGGATTGCCCTGTTCTAAAAGTAAGTCGTAGCCTGCAGAGCCACAAGCAAATTTGGGTTGCAGCGCTTTCTTTATGGTTTCTGCACTCCATGCACTGCCTTTCCGCCTCTTTCTCTTCAAGGCAGCCTTCTGGTCCTCGTTCAAAAAATCCAGATTTTTGGTCAGCATTGAGAGGTCTTTTTCTAACCGCTTTGTTTTCCTGGCAGCAGTCTTTGACTTCTTTTTTGATGTTGACAAGTTTTCTTGCAAATCAGTGTTTTTCTTTTTCGCATCTTGCAGAGCCTTTCGTAGCTCACATACAGAGAGCTAAGAAATATCTTCATTGCTCTCATGCTCGACTGCATTTTCTTCGAAAGAAGAGGTACTATCTCGACTCAGTTCTGCGGAGTCTTCTTGGTCAGCGTCTGTAGCAAGTGTTGAGGAGGACTTGGTGCCTTCCTCGCCAGCAGGTCCACATTCGGCAGTTCGTCTCATAGGGAGTTTCCTTCGTTTAGGTTGAGCTGAATAATAAAAATAAAAAAGACATGTCTCAATGCTTATTGAAATAACTGCAAATCGCGGAAATAATACGCTCCACTACAATTATTACTCATGTCTAAAGTCGAACAGCGTGGGCAGAGCTGTAGACTTTAACAGGCGGCGTCCATCCTGCCGATTTTTTTCAAACTGGTCCTCTTCAAAGTGGAGCTAAAAAAATAAATAAAACACCAAATGTGATTATTCGCGCTTGTTTGGGCTGATACAAAAATACTTCTAAAACATAACCAGTTATTCAAGGTGCCTAACAGAAAATGTTCATTAAAAATGTTGCTGTATTACCGAACCTCGCACGTTTACAAACAACGCGCAGGCTACGACGGACGCCGAGCCAGAAAGCTCAGGAAAAATTTGACCCATAATGTGCGTTAGCTGCACGTTTACATGAGTACATCCTGCTTAGGTATTTAGCTCCGTCACGGAATAGCAACCACGATCGGGAACGAACAAGCAGCGATAAGGTCTGCTTACGAACAGCGTAGTGTAAATATGCCCGCGATCATAACATCGGCTACGTCGCTTTCGAATAGCACGATGCAATTATATACCAATAAAAAAAATCCTGTATGCACTTTGACACGAGAGCCGCAATTATCTATTGAGATCTCAAAGAAAACCGCAGGGCTTCGAGTGGCACCAGCACAACAGCCGCACTCTCCAGATGAAGCAGTGTGTGCCATCAATAGCAAATAACGAGCACTTAACTTTTGGTTCGTCTATTTTCGCTTAACGTAAATGTAACTCTGCTGTCTAAACAATAGCGACGCGAACTTTGCAAAGGAGACGCCAGTGCTTTCTGTGAAAATATAAAACAGGTGTGCGACGTTACGATCTTTTGCTAGTGTTAAATGTTCCGCGAATCAAAATCACCCTCGTCCGACTCTATAATCAGGGCACTGCTCGCGTATAAAAGCCAAGTTCAAAACGAAAAACACGCTCGCGCCCGTACGTATGCGCGTACCTATACGCTGCCTATGCAACAGCGGCGCACACGAGTTTGCTTTAATTGCAAAATACGGATCAATAAGACTTAACTGTTTTGCAACTCACCTCGCAGATATATGAGCTGTCAATTGCGTTCCACAGATCCCGCTTTACTTGAGCTTCCCATTTCTTTCTTCGCTCCGAGTCCCGGGGGAAGCGAAAACAACGCAGGCCTTTACGTGTTGACCCGGAGCACATTGGCACACAACAGCCCGTCATGATGGCTCAGTGGACTTGACAAGCTTGTCAGTCATACAGTCGAACAAGTCGAAACAAGTTGAACCACCAGCGAGTGCCTCGAACAACGCAAGCTCAGCTGTTAGCACCGATCAACTGCGACCACTCTGACCGCCCGCCGTGATTCAATATGGCGTCGCAGCGAGAAAGAGGCGGCGTGGGAGTGGTCAAAGAATGGCACCACCCTGAACGGCGGCGCTGGCATCGAGGCACCCTAATATCGTGGCGATCTCGCAGAGCGAATATCCGCAACAAGATAATGGAGGTGTATGCTGCAGCAAAAATGTGGAGACCACTTGGCACATCCTAATGAAATGCGAACGGGTTTCATCCAGAGAGACCCATAGGTAAGGTACACCTTCCGGGGGAGCGATCGTATATCGTAGTTCAAAACGCTCGTTCAGTTTGCGTTCAGTTGCCTCTCCCGCGATTGGCCTAGGCCGCGCTGAGTCGTCCCACGCACTGTGGGAATTGATGTAAGCGAAGCTTTCTTTGCATGTTAGCGTTCATTGACGATAATTCGCGGTGATATGGACGGCGCGTGTTTAATTTCTGCCACTCTTAATCCAACAGGAGAGTGGTGAGTTCATGTTAAACGTTACCTTGCATGTACAACTGCTGTTTGTGTGCGTAGTACACAGAACATAGAGGGGGGGGGGGGGGGGTTGCTTGAGGCGTTGTTGTGAGCCATACTTCACAACATCTGAGAGGGTTGAGCATTGTCATTGCCTCACATGGCACATCGCGTCGCGACAGAAGTACGAAACTTTATTTGAAGTACGGGGCTGTGTGCCAAAACCGCACACGCATTATGAGGCACGCCATAGTGGCGGACTCCAGATTAAATTTGACACCGTGGTGTTCTCTAAAGTGCCCCTACATCTAAGTGCACAAGCGTTCTTTTCTTTCCCCGTCGAAATGCGGCTGCCGCGGTCGGGATCAAGCCGGCGATCTCGAGCAAAGCCGTAGCCGCAAAGCTGCCGCGGCGGGTGCAGAAGTGTTGATTTCACAGTCGACCGCTTTCGCAGTGTCGCCTGGACCCTGCGGTGCGCTTTAATATCCGGCTCTGCTTCTGCAGCCCTGCGTGACGTGTCGCTGAGCAAATATGCGTACGTACCGCACCGCACCTTGAAATTAAATTTATACCCTTTGCCCACAATCGCAGTCGTATCCAATGTTGGTCTATAGTGGTAGCGTTTTCTTGCCTTCTGACGTCCCCTTTTGCCAATCTCACCCCCCCCCCCTTGTATTGGAACTGCGAGGGAAGAGTGACAAGGCTATTGCGCAGTCGTTTCGCGACTGCGTCCCTTCTACTCATTCTGTGCCTCCTCTCTCCCCTGCTCTACCATTCTGTTTAGCTTCCCTCTATACTTGCCCGTTAGTAGCAAGGTAAGCGCTGCAATTTCGGCAGTGCTTTTTTGGGGGTCACGGATAATTACAGCTGTCAAGAGGCTAATGCGGCGACGCACAGAGCTCTAGAGGGCATTGTGCACATTGACGTGGTGCAGAGGCCCAAATGAGTTTCTCGCGTCGCCCTTGCTCTCTGCCACGCTCCTGTCATGTATGCACAGGCTCTGGACCACCTCCTGACGCGATGTGCTGTACAGCAGCAGCAACAGCAGCAGCTGCAGCAGTGGGAAATTCGAAGAAAGAGGCAAAGAAAGCTTCGCTTTAAAAAGCAGAGAAGAGATTGGTACGACCGGATCCGTTAGAGGCATAGGGGGCTATACAAGGTACATAGAGGAGTTGTGGGGAAGAAAAAAAAGATTAAAGCGATGTATACAAAAATGCTAGAATGAAAAGCACGTATAGCCTACCTGGGTAACCCAACCCGTTTCAAAGGAAATTCCAGTAAACTATCATCATCAGCGGCCATATGCGCCGCTCGTTCTGCTATATATTGATGGTCACCAGGGCTTTGGTTGGGCTGGTCACTAACCCTTTCACCTTATTTTAACAGCAAGCAGCCGCAACCTCATTTTGGTTGTTGTTGTTGTTGTTGTTTTCGCAACAAGCGTTAACCAATAGCAAACAACGTAAATTCGCTTTCTGCTAGTAAAAAAACCCAGCCCCGAAGACTGGCAAACGACCTGCGCGGAAACTCCAGACCACCCGAGAACACTCAGTGACATTTGCCTGTTCTCGGCTGTTTTGGTATTAACCAATTTTTCGTGTCACGTGGTGCCACGGAGAGATGTGACGGGTTCGACTATCATTGCTGTCGATGCTGGCGGGACGGACCTGCAAACGTTGGTGACCTGAAGAGCGAGCACTCAGTCTGCTTTGTTTATTGTTTACTGCACGTCTGGACTAATAATAATAATAATAATAATAATAATAACTAAGGTGCTAGATATATGCGCAGGAAAAGCAAGCAAGTCTCGTTGCTTCTCCTATAATCTATTGCACTGTCTGAAGTGATTCGGCTGTTGTATCGAACATATTTAGAGTTCGCGAGGTCGTAGTACATGATTATCGATGTCAATGCACCGTGCGGCCTTGTTTCCTTCTGAATGGCTTCGATATCGAGCACTCTGGACTCTCTTGAACGTGACATCGCACCCGTGTTGGCCAAGACGGCTGCCACATCAGGTAGTCACGCATACGCGCAGACACTGGTCATACGTCGCGAACCGGTTCCTGCCAGAGAGACACAGCTGGCGGAACTCCTGGCAGGCGAGCGTGTAAGCGTTGTAGAACCAACGTACGCTGCGGGACCAGTTGCTGCAGTGCACCGACGGAGCCGGGGACCCGCACCTCCGCGACGTGTTGCCTGCGTTCGCGCAAAACCGCAGCGACGTCGACGGCGATCAGTCGAAATAAACTGACAGGGAATGAAGTATCTTTACGCAATTCGAATTGCGAAAGTTGTCACCACTAAACCGAAACTCTACCTTAATCCATCTTGCTCGTATTTGTACCAACCTTAATCCACTTTAATCCACTTTATTCCACCTTCGCGCCCTAATCCACCCTAATCCACATTTCTCCACTTTAATCCACCTTACTAAACCTTAACCAACGTTAATCCACTTTAATCAACCTTAATCCAAGCTGATGATGATCTTTACTGCCACTCGTTGCGGACAACGTCGGCTTTTCTGCCTCATAGGACTTATAATGCTTTCGCATTAAAATAAATTCTACGCTCCTGTCGCCAACTGGGCAACATACCGAATCTGAACTCTCAAATCCGAATGGAACGTTTTCGGGAGACAAAGACTGGTTTTGATACCATGTGCTGTTGTCCGACGAAAACATGCTGACATGTCACTCTCTAATTTAAAGTACCATGTTCAGTGTATGGCGGTCCCGAACGACAGTTAACACCCAAGGATTCACGCTGCTGAGTCATGCAGGTGCATAAATTCCAGTTATCTAGGCAGTACTTCATCGCCATCATCAACTCAATTAGCTGCACTACAGGATCTCAGCGACCTATAATTTCACTTCACTTGCGCCAGCTGATTCCTTGTAATGTCTGCAAATTCATTAATTTTTTCTCACCGCCCAATTCCCTGTCGCCCTCAGCAGCGATTCCCTTCTCTCGGCACCCCATTCTCTAACTCAAATAAAACACCTGTTATCTTCTTTGCGCGTTACATGGCTTTTACAGTTCCTTCTTTTCCTCTTAGTGGCAACTATTGCATTGGCTACCTCCATTTGCTTGAAGAAATTAGTTTAGATTTGCTGCGTTGAAAAGAAAAAAAAATTAAAATGTATTGAATGTAGGAAACGGATTCTTTATTTCGGCCGTAATTTTTTTTCTTAAGAATTCTGGAAAATCAGACATTTTCATAAGCAAAACTGTCAAGTTTACAGCTCTAAGTGAGCATCACAAATAATATGACGAATTTGTCAACTGCCTTAAATAGCACGTCTAATACGGACAAAAGTAATGTATTATACCTGGCTCTCAAATAAACCAATAATATGTGAGCAGGACATTTTAAAAGCCTTTGTAAGTATTGCAACAAATTCACGCAAGATATAAATTGAGATATCAAATCTGTCCTCTTCGTACCTTCCAACGGATGCTGTTTATGGAACTTCGATATCTGCTTTTGATAGAGGGTTACAAATTTTTCAATCTTCGTGCTTCTATCTGTGTCTATATTTTCAAAGTTACACATTTTCGTAAATTATCGTTTAAAAATCAGACCCGAAATCAAAATTCCGCTTCATGCAGTCACATAGGATAATCTTTTCCTCTCAACTCCGATAAATTTCGTTAAAATCAGTCTTCAATCAATAAAGACATTTCT
Source organism: Dermacentor variabilis (assembly GCF_050947875.1). Taxonomy (NCBI): domain Eukaryota; kingdom Metazoa; phylum Arthropoda; class Arachnida; order Ixodida; family Ixodidae; genus Dermacentor; species Dermacentor variabilis. Next base: position 25,549,922 of record NC_134574.1, read on the forward strand.
GAGTTTTACATGTATTTGAATAGCCGGCATTGGAGTTGGATCCGAGCTGAAACTTCCTCTTAACGTTACACCTATGTTGGTTGCATCGCTGGTTGCGCGCTCCTTACATTCCTCTCAAGTTTCTTTGTTATGCTATCAGTTCCTCCCCCCCCCCCACTTTCCGCCGCATGTTATTACTGGTAGAATACAATAGTACATTGAGTGTTTTTTGGGGTATCATAACATTCGAAGTGGCTCATCTGGCAAGTCAGAGCTCGTACAGTGCGGAAACATATAAACATTAAAGCATTTTTCATGCACGAAGCGCGTTTCACGTTTTCGTAACCTGGCCATAGATTTAACCCAGGGGTAGAACATGATAGGACAAATTCTTTTATGCTGTAATATAACCATAAACATATTCTTTGATGCAATTCAAATGTTTTTTTTTCAAGGAAGAATGCACGCTTTAAGGCCTTAAAGGGCCCCGAAAATCAATCTCAGCTCGCAGGCGAGACACTAGTTTCTGTCTCGCCTTTACTACCCTTTCCACAGGCGTTCTCGCCTCCTCGCCATGTATTTCTCTAGAGGACACGTGAACACTAGTTATCAAATATAAAAAGTTACGTTGGCACTTTTTCTTGTTTGAAAATGTTTTCAACTTCACTTTAGCAGTACTTCGCGCTTTACAGCTGCATGCTGTTGCTGCCGCACACGCGATGCCAAACATGCAAAACGAGGCGAATTCAGAGAGACGCGGAAGAGCAGGCATGCAACTTCATCGCGAAGGCCGGCTAGCCGACGAATCGGTCTTGATGTCCCCCGTATGACCAACAGAGAACTTATACATTGATGGCGCCACGCGTGTGACGCTGTTCGTGCCACACAACCCTTTCGGCCCTGATGTCCTCAAACGAGAACAAGACCTTAAAGCCGTGGCTTGCGCCATAAACAAGCAAAACAAAACAAAAACAGAAACTGAAATAACTCAGCAGGCATGTCCATCGCCATAGACATCAGTTGTCGAGCGCTCGCGTTGGCCAGAGCACCGGCAACAGACAACAAAGATGGAAGACGACGAAGTCGATGCTGGGCCAAGTAAGTGCGTTTCTTCTTTCTTTTTACTTGCGAGCTGCTGTTACTCGCGAGTTGAGAATTTAGGCGAATGTTCTAACTCCACATAGAAGATATAATCATCTAAAACATTCCGCACAGATGCGTAGTTGAGTCACCACGTGCATAATAATGTGTGTACTCATTTGAGTGCACGAGGGCTGAGTGGGTGCCACGTCTTGCGTGTTGGGCTAGGGTGGCGCCTCGAAGTAAAGCGACTTCTGTTTATTTTTCAGGTGCCGGAATGAAACCTCACTTCTTTTACTCGGCGACTAGGGCCCGCAGGTCTCGATTTGTGCCGCTCGAAGAGGCAGATGAAATGTTCGCCCAAATTGTTTATGGAAATTTATCAGACGTTGGGGAGAATGAAGATGATGACGAAGATGATGACAAATATGACGACTTCATTCCTGAAGAAACAGGAAGCGATGACTGCGTCCTTCATTTGTCGGAAACTTCTGGAGAATCAGATGAAGAGCAACCAAGTAATGAACTGTCATGGTCCAGAAGAGCTTTCGACAAACCATCTGGTGTTTTTAGAGTAGTTTGTGACGAGAATGAGTTTTGTCTTGACGAGCTGCCAACTCCGTACGAATATTTCTCGCGCTACGCACCGAAAAGCATGTTTGTTGAGCTGGCTAACAAAACAAACATGTATTCTGTGTTCAAAGAAGGAAAATCGGTCCAATCGAATGAAGAAGAAATAAGGAAGTTTATTTCTCTGCACTTGCTAATGGGAGTCGTTAAATATCCCCGTCTGCGCTTATACTGGAAGCCCGTTCTCAAAACAGAAATCTTCGCAAATGTGGAAATGTCCCGGAACCGTTTTAAGAAACTTCGCAACTGCCTACACATTGTTGATGTCAATCAATATACCGATGCAAGTGATTGCCTCTGGAAAGTGAGACCGCTGCTCAGTTCCTTCCAAAAAGGATGTCATGACATTACGTTGAAGGAACGGTTATGCATTGATGAGCAGATCACACACATGAAACAATATGTAAAACAATATGTAAAAGACAAGCCTAAACAGTGGGGTGTCAAGTTATATATGCTGTGTGGAGCTTCTGGCATCACATACGACTTCCTTATTTATCAAGGGTCCACTACCCGCCTGAATCCAGAGGAAAAGAAGAAATTCGGCGTCACAGGTGCTCTGTTTCTGCACTTTACATCAATAATACCGAGTGGACTTGGGTACAAAATGCTCGTCGACAACTTCTTCACATCGTTGCCTGTTATTCGAGAGCTTGACAAGAAGATTTATGCTGCCGGCACTATATGCATGAACCGAACTCAAAAGTGTCCTTCGAAATCAGAAAAATAATTGAAGAAAGAAGGAAGAGTCTTCCATTACAGCTTAGTAAGCAGTGATGGAAAAATTGTCTTGACACGGTGGTTGGATAATCGGTCCGTAAACATGGCCTCTAACTTTCTAGCCATTGATGAGGAAGATTGTGTGTCTCGATGGACTAAGGCAGACGGTACATTTATCGAAGTCAAACGGCCTGCAGTTGTTCGAGAATATAATAAAAGCATGGGAGGAGTTGACAAAACAGATTTCCTTGTGTCACTCTACAGGAGCGACATTCGTTCAAGGAAAGGGACCTTACGCGTCATTGCACACTTTATGAACCTGGCTGTTACCAATTCCTGGTTGAATATTGGCGGAATGCTGAGCTCCGAGGAATACGCATGAGCGATCAGACGGACCTCCTGAATTTCACGCTACGTGTTGTGGAGGCGTTAGCAAAAGCTGATGTGGCTGACCTGCCACGAAAGCGTGGAAGGCCATCTTCTTCCCCAATGCAGCCATTGAAGACGTTGCAGTATGGCAACCGAAGGCCAGTTGAAGATGTCAGGTATGACCAAGTTAGGGGGGGGGGGGCACTGGCCTATTACAAAAGAAGAGCAGCAGCGCTGCATGCTTGAAGGCTGCAAGGGGAAGCCAAGAATCAAATGTGAGAAGTGCAATGTTCACCTCTGTCTCACAAATGCAGGAAATTGCTTCAAGGAATTCCACATCCATCACTGAAAATGACACATTGCCAGTAGCTCAACTATTGGGAAATAGAGATACCAAACGAAACAACGGAAAATAGACGTTAGCAACCAAGAAGTGTCAGCAGTGCATCTGTCTCCACGCGCACACATCGCGTGAACTCAGCGGCTTTTTGTCTTTGTCTTCATCGATGGGCCAGCTTCTTTGTCTTCTTCAAAAACGTCTGAGAATACGCACGCCACACTGCATCCTCAAGATTAGCAACATTTACTGCATCGTAGTATGTTTGTACGTTGGAAAATAAACTGTTACAAAACATGGACTCTTGTCTCTTCTGCACCCACTGGGTCCTCATGTCTTCATTTGAGGGCATGATCCCAGACATTACATGAAACTAAACACAAACAGTATTTTTTTCATAAATTTCGGTTTCTTATGCGGGAAAGGATCGAAATAACATGGTAGAAAAAATATAAGTGTGACAAAAAAATTTCAGGGCCGAAAGGGACCTGAAACGACCGAAAATGAGCACGCAATTGTTTTCACATTCGAAGCATTTTCTTGTCTACTCGAAACCATGGTCAGAGCAAGGTCCCGCTCAAGAACGTGTCGATTTTGTCCACGAAAAAAAAATTCGCGGGCGATTATGATACTCCCTAACTTCAGCGACGCTCGATACGTGTTTTCGTTTTGCAATATGTTGACTGGCGCGGACAATGTCTCGTGCGGCACGTTGCAAACGGAGCGAAGTGTGGCGCGAGTTCCTCGCTAATATAGAGATCGCGAGAGGCAGCGCGTGGGCGATGCGGAGGCCCGATTCACAGCAGCCACCGCAGACGGACCTCCGCTTATGCAGCGCTTTATTTCCATATACGGTATCGGTGGCGTCATCGGGGAACAGACGACGCGCGCTACCCTGGCGCCATTTCATAGCCACCGTCTCCGCAGAGCCCGTCTTGCGCGGCACTATGCTTTTCTTCTCAGGCTTTTGCCATACCCTGTTCCTCCGCTTTCCTCCTCGCACTCTCCTCACTATCGCCGTTTTTCATCCTTCGCTGCGCTCGTTCGCTCGGTTACGAGGGACGCCAACGCTCACCGCAGGAAAAAGTGCCCAAGAGCTGCGCTTTAAAACGCGGGCTGATCCCGAAGATTGTGCGGCTCGAAAAGCAGCTCGACATAATGCAAACAAACACTGGATACAGTGCAAATTAGGGTGGCTTAATTGGCCGATACCCCACATTGTGTAAACAAACATCGGATATAGCACGAAATAAGGCTGCCCGCGGTGGCAGGTGATGCCCGTGAGCGGTGACGTGAGCGCGGATGGGAGCTCAACGCCAACATGCCATCGTTCTAATAATGTTGTCGTCATTCCAATGCCTTCGGGACACTGTGGTCATTCATTCGGTGTTATGTGATCGCCATATTTCGGCCGTTTTGCTCTGTTGCTGTCATTGCGTTGTCATATTGTCGTAACTACGCCGTCTTCATTGCCGTTGTCGTCATACTTTCGTGGTGATTCTATTCTCGCCTTGACATTATCGACATCGCGTCGTCATCACAAAGTCACCGTCATGCCGTCGTGGTCTTTCATCATTTTCTCGTAGCGACTGTGTGGTCGTTAAGCCGGTGTCGCCATACTCTTGTCGTCACGCCGTCATCGTGACTCTACCTTCGTCCTTCCCTTGCCGTCATGCCTGCGCATCTTCGACACGCTGTCATCGTCACATCATTGTCGTCATGCCGTCGTCATAACATTCTAATCACCTTATCATTGTCATCACGTTGGCATCACTCCGGCATCAGCATCACGTTGTCGCTGTCCCACGATCGTCATCACTCCAGCGTCGTCATCTCATGGTCGTCGTCACTCTACCATCGTTATCCCATGGTCGTCATGTAGTCCTCGCCACATCATCGTTGTCAAAGCATCGTCTCCTGAATTAACACACGAAGCTGGGCGAGTTGGTGACTGAACATGTTCCTAGGTGTGGGCAGCGCAACCCAGACGGAGGACAAAAGGAGGTACACGATGCAAGCCCCCGTATCCTGCACTTCCTTTTGTCCTTCGTCCGCGTTGCGCTGCCCACCCCTAGGAATATGCATCGTCTCCTCTCTTTGTATACACTTGCGCCGTCTACATCTTTCAGAAATGCTTGGCACGACATAGCTAATCCTCAAGGATGGTTCCAGCTTTAATTTTTCGATTCGTCATAGGCTGTTTAGCGCCGGCTCAATTTGTCGGCTCAATATAGCAGCGCGCACCACTTACCGAAGCAGACGCTCTGGCAGTCGGCCAGCGTGGGGAAGACAAACTGCCAGCCGTGGCATTGCTGCGTCTGCTGGCACCCGGTCGGTCCTACGGGGATGTACGTGATCACGATGTCGTTGGCAGTGCAGGGTGCTAGCCGCAGCCTTCGGCACTCCCGGGGTGCCAAGGCTGCGCCGGAAACATTGTGCTTACGTGCTCTCAGTTTTTGACAGCCGATACAATTTTCCAGTGTGGCTTTCGAGCCACTGTTCGTTCCTTTTGAGCCTGGCTTCATCTTTTGCTCCCTCCTACGCATCGCTTCCTGGTAGTATTTCAGCTCCTATGATTTCTGCTCCGAAGGCACCGAGGAGCGGAGATCAGTGTGTTACCGAAGAACGAGTGCGGTAAACATTGGCAGAAGCATAGAGGTGTCATTAAGAACTTGAGGTGTGCTTCAACAGGACAAATAAAGGAAGCAAACCCTAATACATAAAAATGACGCCATGAAATGCACTGGATACCAATCAATACAAGTCTCGGTAAAGGAATTTCTCAGGAGAAGGGAAAAGTAAACGCTCAACATAAATACAACACGTCAGTAAAAGCAGCCCTTTCTCACATTGCGTTTAAAGCGTCAGGGAAATGCAATAATCTCAGTTGATCTCGCACTACGACTACTGACGACCCACGAAAACTGAGCTTTTGGAGCAATAACTTTCGTAAACCGGCCAAAGCAATTTCGCGCGAAGGAGCCACGACTGATAGCTTTGTAGAGCGTGCGCTATAGAATTTCAATGTGTATAGTATAGCTGTAATAGCTACGAAAGTTTCTGTACACTCTGCAGAAAAACTGTGTAATGAACTGAACGAACACAACTCTCTGTTGAGTGCGTTATAAGAATAGACTAGGAAAGCGAGCATCTTTCAGCGTCCTTCTGTCCACTTGCTTCCTTTCCAAGTGTCTTTTTCACTGTAAAATCTTATAATGCACTTAACGCAAAACCAACTATACCAACTTCCAGCTCTCCACACAACGCTGTCCGTGAAATGAGCGCTTCAGAAGGTTTTGAAACGAGCATGCCAAGCGCTTAAGACGAATGAGCGAACTGTCACACAGCCAAGGCGTAATGTAATGCCTAAAGAAGTACTCTCAAGGTAGCTACGAAATCCAGGATATGTGGCAAGATGTGTTGCAGATGGGTAGAATCAACTAGCCCATGAACAACTTCTTAATTACATCATTCGTGCCACGTCGAGGCGATCAGTTTATGAAGGTGGACAAGCCTGATCAGCGGAAGTTGATGGGCGCGTTGTTTTAATATAATCAACAAGCAGCTCTAGAACGACAACGGGTGCAAGTCAAAACGGACACCAGCAGCGTTGAATTAACAGCTCAGTTGTATTGCTCAAGAGTGAACATTATACCAGGCTTTCAAAATTAAGCTTGTTGGTTTTCTTAAAGTTAGGCACTGGGAGGCACGCGAAGACCACCTGTGCAAATAAGTTTTATGGCCAGGGGAACACAAAGTGAGATTATAATTATCACTGTCAGCAGTCCAATTAACTAAAATTGAATAATCAACTTTTTGTTGACCGCAGTAATTGGGTGTGTTTGTATTGAAAAGTTATAGGCAGTCGTGTTTCTAAGCAGTATCAGTTGGAAGAATTCTAGCGTGTCTGCGCTGCGAGATATCCAACTTCCAATTTTATTTGTCGTTCGCATGATTACGCATGCAAGAGAATGAAGATCGGAGCAAAGCTCCTCCCTGATGTGGCACCGCTGTTGCGTGCGGTGTTTAGTCTGACAGCGGGGTGGAGGCATTGGCAAAGATTATAACTACCCCCTCCGCCTCTCTTGCGAACGGAGAAATACATACTTGATACATGGTTCCACACATACCTAGCAAACCAAACTTTTGTCATTATATTCATTGATTTCAATTTCCGGAAATCTCTATCCCTGTCACTCGCGCCAGATATTCTTTCACAATGTGTACCAGTTGAAAAATCGATTTTAATACGGCATCTTCATCAGCCTGTTTTATGTCAACTGCAGGACGAAGGCCTCTCCCTGCGATCTCCAATTACCCCTGTCCTGCGCCAACCGATTGCAACTAGCGCCCGCGAATTTCCTAATTTTGTCGCTCCACCTATCCTTCTGCCGTCCTCGACTGCGTTTCCCTCCTCTTGGTACCCATTATGTAACCCTAATGGTCAGACGGTTAAGTAACCGGCGCATTATATGACCTGCCCAGCTCCATTCCTTTCTCTTAATGTCAATTAGAATATCGTCTATACTCATTTGCTCTTTGATCCAAACCGCTCTCTTTCTGTCCGTGTCCAAATGTGCGCTGGAACTATGTTTCATAATGCTAATCATAACCAACTAGCCCAGCTGTCTATACTTAGCTCTTTCTGTGTCTTATTGTTATGCCTAGAAATTTTCGTTCCATCGCTCGTTGCGCGGTCCTTAACTTGTTCTCAAGCTTCTTTGTCAGTCTCCAAGTCTCTGCTCCATATGTCAGCACTGGTAAAATTCAGATTGTACACTATCCTTTTCAATTATAATGGCAACCTGCCAGTCAGGAACTGACAATGGCTGCCGTATGCGATCCAATCCATTTTTATTCTTCTGTGAATTTCCTTCTCATGATCAGGGTTCCCTGTGATTAATTAACCCAGGTAAACGTACTCCTTCACAGACTCTAGAGGCTGACTGACGATCCTGAACTATTGTTCCTTTGCCCAGGTATTCATCATTATCTTTGTCTTCTGCATAATAATATCCAGCCCCACTCTTACACTTTCTCTGTTAGGGACCTCAGTCATTTGTTGTAACTTGTCTGCATTGTTGCTGAATAGAACAGTGTCATCGGCAAACTGAAGGTTGCTGAGATATTCGCCGTCGATCTTTACTCCTAAGCATTCGCAGTTTAATAGCTTGAATACTTCTTCCAAGCGCGCACTGAATAGCATTGTAGAGATTGTGTCTCCCTGTCTGACCTCTTTCTTTATAGGTATCTTCCTGCTTTTCTTTTGTAGAATCAAGGTAGCTGTAGAACCTCTATATATTTTAATACAGCAGGTACACTGTAATGGATCAGTCAACCGAAATTATACATGAAATCATACAAAGAAATCAAAACAGCGCAGTGAAGTAACGTTAGCATAGCATAATCAATAGCAACATCAGAGTTAGAAGGTAAAGAAAATATTAAACGAACAGCATAGTATAGCACAGCCCGAGTAGGTTCCGTTCGTTCCAGAGGTGAAACAGCGTCAAATAATGGGGCCACTCGACAAACTTTCTCTCGGACAAACACGGCCAGTGCCGCATTCACCGTGTATGCTCTCATGCACTCCAACTATGCTGACTGAAAACCTCGTGCGCTCTGCTTTCATCCGTGGCTCCCTTTTCACGTCGGCTTACTACGGAGGCGTCACAGCGTCGTCGACGATGACCAAACACAGCTCGACCATCAAGGCCAGGGGGTAAAGCAAAAGGGATCTGTAAGAATATTGTCCCACGCGGTTCCCGATGCACACTTTATTCGCCATAACACGGACGTGAGCATCACAGACACCTCAGCTTTGCTTTGAAAATGAAATTTGATTGGATCGATAGGCTTAATTGATTGGATTTGGTGAATGCGTGTATTCAATGCGCGCGTGTCTGAAGACACGGGGAAGTGTTCTTTTTTTTTAAATGCTGGTTTCGATAAGCATCCGTTAGGAGTGGTTATTTTCCCTGCGTACTTCCAGATCCCTTTTATTCTTGCATGATTTCCTTTCTTAATTGTGGGCTGTTACGTGCCAAGGGATCTGATTATGAGGCACGCCGTTATGAGAGACTCCGTAATAATGTTGACCACCTGGGGTTCTTTACTGTGAACCTAAATCTAAGTACACGAGCATTGTTGTTGTGAATTCTGGTTGAAATGCGGCCGCTGTGGGCGGGCTCGTTTCTTTCATCCAAAAGCAAGCTGTCTCGCGAGTTTTGATCTGGCAGCGTTATACAGGTATTCACGGGCACAAAGCTTGACAAAGTGAGCTGCTGAACGTAGTCCGATTGTTCGAGGCTTGCTTTTGGGCCCCACTCGACGATAGCCGTCAACCTCCTTTAACCAATCGACTGAGACAAGGCCAGGTAATTGGAAGGTGTCCAATTACCTTTGGCACATTCCCACTTCTTATTAAACACTGCTCCCACCGACAGACATTATACAACTAAATAACTCTATTTAGGCTCTCTCAATAGAATAAGAGTAATAGAAATAATAGCTACACCTCGAGTCGTACCACAAGTAGCAAGACAGAAAAGTGACTGAAAAGAAAATAGAAAAAAATGTTAAACATTGGTAGAAGTATAGAGTAACGGTTTGGGATCAGTCTAATGGAACGGCAATGACGACAGCTTGGTGCACTTTAATGGCCGTCTCTGCTCGTTGGGGAATGAAGTGACTTTGGTACCAATTCATTCCTTCACTTTCTTTCATACCCGTTGGAACAACCTGTTCAGAAAATGAGAAATGCTGCCCGCAATGTGAAAGCAGTCCTCTCTTACTCAACTTTGGGCTAAGAACAATTTCAATTAAGTTCTCACTACGCCAGTCTATAAATTATCGTCGTAGTGTTTCATTTTCACTACGCAGACTATACTTTCAAGAGCGTAAGTACCGCCTCGAGTCAATCTTTCTTCGTGCAATTGCCGTCACTTATAATCTCATCTAAGCACGATAAATGCGACTCGTCCCCAGTGCCGGAAATCAGTGCGGAGGTATCAGTGGTGCCGATAACCAGGAAACTTCCCCGTAAGGATTGCAGTGTCCCTGCGACCTCGCTGTGCCACGGGCACAGAAAAAACACAATCCACACGCACCCCCGCGCGGTCGACTCGCGCAAGTCCTGACGCACTCGCGTTCGGTGCCGAAGACGACGGCGGTCTGGTGCAGGCACGGTATGGGCAGCTGCTCCTTGACTGCGCACGCCTGCAGCTGCCGGTCGAAGTAGAAGAGGCTGGCGTTGCGCGCCTGCGCAGACGGCGGCAGGCACGGAGCCCACAATGGCGGCTCCAGGCACGGCGACACTGGAGGACGTCGCCAATAACGCAATCACACTCGGCTCACCGGGGCTCCCCGCAACGCCACTGTATAGCCGAGGCAGCCGGCTGCTACGCGCAAGTCTCCTGTGCAGTTGTTGCAGGAACTTTGGATCTGATATAACGGAAATTTCTTGGCCCAGTCTATACAAACGCAGTGGACTTTCTGACGGCATAAGGACTTAGAGTCGTTTCAAGAACACGAGCGTCGAAGAAGGAAGGCGATGGAGGCGCAGGCGAGAATCGCGCACCACATATCATCATCTTGCAAGGATTCGACAAAATTATCAATTAAAATGCTCTATTTGCATCTTTGAGCCTGTTTGCTCGTATAATTGAGCAAACAGGCTCTCGAGTAATTTTTGTATTAAGGCGGTCACTGCATATCGTAACGGGTGAAGTATAGCGTTGTTCGTGGAGCATGAAAATCTCTACGCCAAACGAGATTGAAAATAATATAAACGACACTAGGAAAAAAGCTGCAGTTACCATTTTTACTACAAACATTGGCAAAGACTGTCTTCTTGAACTTCAATATCTGCAGACAAATTAAGAACTATGTGAAAAGGCGATGCAGTCATCTCGTGTTGCACCTATATCTATATTCGTGTCATCGAAAACTCAGACAAATTTCAAATATTCCTTTTCTACATATCTGCAGCGCGCTGGCATGACAATTTTGCTGAGAATTCCAAAAGACGTACGGTAGCACAGTTTGATAGACCGAAATCCTGTTTAGTTTTGCTGTCAAGAAAGAAAACAAAAAATCTTTTTTTATCACTTTGGAAAGTGCATTAGCACGTCATCTTCTGCTTTCAGCTGGAAATATACTTCCCTATTTTATTATGCGGCTGGGCTGAGTGAGGATGCACGCAATGTGCCTTGCACGCTTATCTTATTTTTTCCCATCCAGCATAACCTAGCAAAAGGAGACAGATGCCCTTACATATGCTTGAAAAACCACACAGTTCAAGATGCGGGAATTCGACGTATTTTGAGCCCTGCTCTCACTTAACCTTTATTTTGCCCTTTTTTGCGCGCGCGATATAAATATTGCCGTGTCACGTGAATCTAGTTCATTAGGTAACACGCAGAGAAATGGGATCCTTCAGTCGATCAGTTTAAGAGGAAGCTTTACATCAGCTTCAAGTGATTTACCTATTCAAATATATGTGAAACGCTGAAGTGCTCGCACTCGACAACTGCGTAACCTACTCGAAGAAAATCTTTTGTATTTAATGATAAAGCTACATTCTGCCTACTGCAGGAAGCATAATCTGTTCGTTTGGCGCCTCAAAGTTTTTACAGAAATTCGTTACCACCGAGCAGTTTAAAAGTTACAGTGACCATTCACTTCCTGAGCGCGGGTAACGCGCAAGCGTATGGGTGCTATTCACTTTTTATGCAGTGAGCGTAGAATGTTTTAAAAAAATGCTTTGACTGTGCGTAACTGGGGCGGTTTCTTCGAGGCCTTTTTATGTTGTATATTTTATGTCCACTTTCGACTGTTATAAAGTGTAAATTGCCATTAGGAAAGATGGTAGGGTACTGTAACTAAATGCGCCGCCATTATTATTTCAAGCCGTTTGGTAATGTACTATTCATCCTATTAATTTCCCCCTTCTTCCACCTCTGGATTCTACTGCGCATGCGAAGTCCGGCCACTACGCCGGACTGGTTGAGCTCGGGCCCGGCGACGACTTCGGGGTCGGTCCGCTCGCGCTCGGCCTGCCACGTCGCTGCTCCGCCCTTTTCGCTCGGCGATCCGCCTCTCGATCGCGAGGCAAACCCGGTACGTTCATAGCGCACGCAGAACCCGCAGCAACTGCCAGAGGAGGCCAACCCAACGTGCCTCCGCCTACCCTCCTCCTCCGCGACGCTTCACCTCCCTTCTCCTTTCCCCGCTTCGCTCAACGCTGTCTAGACCTTGCTCTAATTGCGTTGCCGCGCGCTCGTCTGCACTTTCCTCGTTGCGCGATTCTCGCCTGCGCCTCCATCGCCTTCCTCCGTCGACCCTCGCTTCCTTCGCGGCGACGCACATAATCTCGCCGATTTCACAGGTGGGCCATGTACGCTCGAGCGTAAAAAAAATTCAACCACGCACGAAGTTGACAAAGTACATAACTCTGCACTGAAATAAAACATCACACTTCTTTAACTTGCATCTGCAGGAGCATCTGCAGCGGGCCAATTAAATATATAAGTTCACAGCTGACGTGACGCTTTTGAAATATTTGCAAGGATTTTGCAAGAGTCGTAACCGCAATTTAGCGACATATTTCACAGCGGCGTTGACAACCTACTTGTTTTACGCAATAAATATCACAATAAATGAAGTCTACAAACTTGGTATACCATATTTTTCTGCTTAATTACGAAATAGTAAACTGCCTGCCTCAGTTCTTTCTGTTCTTTTTTTCAAATTTCGTAATATTCGCAAATTTTTGTAAAAAAATTGATGGCTTAAATGAAAATTTGCTCCATACAGTCGGCCGACTAACTTTCTTCTATAAACACAAGAACCACATCAAATTTGTTACCATGGATACCGAGAAAAACAAGTTTTTCGTTCCCATATATATAAAAACTCTCCGAGGTAAGGTTTCCTCTTAACCCTTCATTCATCCACTGTCGCTTCTCTTCAGTATCCCGCAGCGCAACATGCTTGCTTTGGTTTAAGACTGCAACCTCGATTTATGTGGTACATGGTCCACGTTGACTGTGAGAAGTCCAAAAACACTCAAAATCGGGTTATAGAATTCGCTGAACATTGCCTTAGAAAATTCTCTTTGGAAATTTGGTTGGTTGGTAACAACTTTTTAACAAACCAACCTAATTTCCAAAGACAATTTTCTTAGGCAAAGTTCAGCGAATTCTATGAACAGATATTCAGAGTTCTTCGCGTTCGCTCGCAGAGTCGTCGCAAGCAGAATCGGCAACGTTGATTTGCGACGTATCTCGCTTCGCAGAGACATGCAATTCTTTCAGTACATTTGATAGCGCTATTTAAGGAGTACTCTTTTGTGAGTTACTAACAAGCATGTCGCCATCAACGTGATGGCAAGTGTTAGATAATAAGAAGTTTATACATACAATAGGAAGGTTGTGCAATATGGACAGCGTTAATTATTATTTCTAGCGCTAATATTTGGCATTCTCACTTTCAGAAGTGATAGTTTGTGCTTATATTCTAAGTATAACTGCGTCGCAGGCTTTTCTAGCAGGTTCCAAAATTAATAGAGCATTTTAATTGATAAAATTTTGCCAAATCCTTGCAAGATGATGATATGTGGTGTATAATGGCGCTAGGGCCAAGTATGGCCAAAGAGTGCCAAATCTTTGCAAGAGAAATGGCGGTTCTGAAAATCGATTGCAAGGTCTACTTTACTGCACGCGTTTAGAGAGGTGCTGTTTATAGCGTGCCTGCGCACTATACAAAGACAAAAGAGAGAGAGAGAGAGTGAACCTTAATGAGCACCAGCAGTTCTGTCGGCTGGGCCTCCCACGAAGAAAAAAATATATTATGGCAGAAAACACTGTGCATTGGTGCTTGTGATGGGCATAATTACTATTCAAATATGTTTTCTTAGGTACCAGCACGCTGGTCCTTAGAGCTGCGGATTTGCGTTACAAGTACGTAATTCGTGCATTGTCTCTGCCAAGCGAGATAGACCACAAATCAACGTTGCCAATTTGTTTGCGATGACTCTGTGAGCGAACGCCAAGAACACTGAATATCTGTTTATAGAATTCGCTGAGCGTTGCCTAAAAGAATTCTGTTTAGAAATAAAAGGGAAATTTCTGGCTTCCAGGAAAATAATGTCTTGAAATAATCCCTAAAATAATTCCTAAAAATATATAAATATAGTGGTACACCCACTATAAGGGCACTGTCCAAGGCAGAAATATTAATTTTCAGACTGTTCGCTCTCCGTCATCAAAGTCATAAACTTCGGATGGAGAGCCATTGCTTTAAAGTGATGACGAGAGCTCGTCGCTCGTCGCTGACAGCCTCGACTGACAGCAGGCTGAGCTATCCTATTTACGTGAGGTTTGCGTGGAACGTATTCCATGCAGGCAGAATCCAGAAGAGTTGTCTTGTGCACTGTTAAGAGTGGAAATGCAACAGCCAAAGGGAGGCAATGAAATTTTTCAATGTTACTTACCTTCTGTGAGCGGCTCGTCTGAAACAAAAGATTTCATAAGCCGCGGACATTTCAATTAACAGGAAAATCAATGTCAAGCCTAAAAACACGATGATACCGACATATTTGTTTCGGTCACACACACTGCATCATAAGACGTAAGTGTGAAGCAACAGTGACACGCCATAAGCCGAGCAATAAGCAGAGCAGACTAGTATGTAAGGAAGGAGAACGACACTACAGATAGGTGGCGCATGTCTCATGCACTCTTCGTTACCTCTGCTTGCTTTCGAGTCGAATTCCCGAAATGTACGTTTGTCAACTCCGCCCTTTCGTTTTAAATAAACGCAGTGTGCTTGCCCGCCGTGTTAAATCTCGCAGCAAGTGCTGACTGCATGTTGTCACGGTCGGCCTGCATGGGGGCTAACCTGCAGAACCTTTCCCGGCCAGCTGCAGTAGTTTTGATCGTTCTGCGGTGGTAGCGTCCTTCAGAGAACTGGCTACGACGCCAGCGCTAACCGACCATGAACATCCGTCGGAGGATTGGAGACCACGGCAGCGTTAACCCACCATGCGCCTCATTCGGAGAATCGGCGACGGCAGCAGGGCTGACCACGTTTGGCGGCCCGTGTATTGCTGGTTTATTTGCCGTGGCTTCATGGTCTCTGCAGCAAGGAGAGCTTCTCTAACAAAAGGGTGCTTTGCGGTATGTTCTTCCTCGGGCCCCAGGATTCGTCACAGTCTGCTGACACTCGTGGTGACTACCGTAGAAAGCCAGCTCTGGAATTAAGAGGCGCCGGCTGGGGCAAGCGTGACCATCTGGCTACGAGGACCCGCTCAACTCGGTTCTGAGAATCCAAAATGCGTATGTGAGTGTATGAGCCCTTTCTCTAAAAGGCGGGTCGACTACGCCCGAACGACTGTGGACGGCCCGATTGATTGGACTAAGGTTGGACAGTAGTTTTCCCTCCCCTAGGGATCAAGGGAGGACAGAGGCTTTTTAAGCAGCAGTTTGTCGGCTGCTAGAGTGTGCTCGTGCTCGAGAAGCAGCGTGCTTGGAGCTTTGTGCTCGTGTGCAGCATGCTTCGTCTTGCGTGCTCCATTTGGGAGTCACACTAGACTGTCGAATGTATCTCTTGTTTTAATGTAAATATGTAAATAAACCCTGTACGCCTAGTTCCTCCCAAGTTCCTCCCTATGACCTCCAACTCCTACAACGTATTGATGAGCTGATTAGCTGTCTGACTTATGTCGTCCGTCCGTCCGTCCGTTCGTTCGCTCGTTCGTTCGTTCGTTCGTTCGCTCGCTCGCTCGCACGCACGCACGCACGCCCGTTCGTTCGTTCGCTCGTTCGCTCGCTCGCTCGCTCGCACGCACGCACGCTCGTTCGTTCGTTCGTTCGTTCGCTCGCTCGCACACACGCACGCACGTTCGTTCGTTGTTCGTTCGCTCGCTCGCACGCTCGTTCGTTCGTTCGCTCGCACACACGCACGCTCGTTCGTTCGCTCGCTCGCACACACGCACGCACGTTCGTTCGTTCGCTCGCTCGCACACACGCACGCACGTTCGTTCGTTGTTCGTTCGCTCGCACGCACGCTCGTTCGTTCGCTCGTTCGCTCGCACACACGCACGCACGCTCGTTCGTTCGTTCGCTCGTTCGCTCGCACACACTCACGCTCGTTCGTTCGCTCGCTCACACACACGCACGCACGTTCGTTCGTTGTTCGTTCGCTCGCTCGCACGCTCGTTCGTTCGTTCGCTCGTTCGCTCGCACACACGCACGCTCGTTCGTTCGTTCGCTCGCTCGTTCGTTCGCTCGCTCGAACTCACGCACGCTCGTTCGTTCGTTCGTTCGCTCGCTCGCTCGCTCGTTCGTTCGCTCGCTCGCACTCACGCACGCTCGTTCGTTCGTTCGCTCGCTTTCTGTGCCAATGTGCTTTCAGCTTTCTGTGCCAATGCAACACACGGGTATTAATTCTCGAAACAGCATGACGACGTAGGCACGACCGTTTCAATTAATTATCCCACCAGGATTCTTCCCTTCGGACATCGACGGCACATTAATGAGCCCTTCCTCCGTTTGGGGCCAATGACATCAACCAAAAATTCCTCCACTCATTGCATCGTAGGCATTTTCCCCAATCGCATCACCGTTTCCATTCGCGTAGCTCCTCCAGTGTACTCATTAACCACGTGTTTGGCTGGAGCTTATTGACATTTTCATCCGCACTGGTATGCTGTAGCCCGTGCAGAAAATACACGATGGACACTGACTATTGGTCTTATACGATGAACTTCACATGTGTTTTGTCATCAGTGCTGATTTCAGTCGTAACCTGGAAGCTGCGCGAACTCTCAATGTTACCACGGGCAGTACTGCGCCCGATGACGCCTTGAATTGTTATTGATGGCCATTACCTCTCGAAACGCATATCAGCTTCCTCCAGACTCAATTCCGTCTCGCCTTAACTACTGGTGGTGTTCTGGATTACTTTCCGGAATATTCTTAGCAGTTGCCTCTGTTCTCGACGTCGCTTGTTCTTTTTCTCTTCCTTGCCAGGACTTACTGCTCATTCTATGGAAAACCATCATCAGCCTCAACCCGATTCTAGGGTAACTTCACAATCTGCTGTACCAATCGTATAAATACTGAAAGTGGTATGACGTAAGTCAAGTTCCTGTGGTGAAATACCGAATATATGTGGGTGGTTCACGTATTCTTCACCGCGCTGCTTTTACACCTTGTCTTCAAAACGGCCGAAAGACTACAGAGTGAAACGTCACCGATATACTTTCACGGAACATTGTCCGGCCCTCATTAAGCTTGTGGTCTCGTTGGCTTCGTATTTTGTCTGCACGACAATATAAAGCACAAAGACACTTAAGGTACCTTGATTCGACGAATTTTGTGACTCGTTACAGAGTTAAACATGTTTTCAGTCTAGGCACGTTCCAGTGAAAGGGCGTGTTTCGTGGGTCAAGTTCTTGGGCGCTAAAAGAATAGTGACGAAAGAAACATTGTGCGATTTCGCCCCAGAGGCAAAGCATTGAAAACGACAGCAAGATTGAACCTCCTCGAGGAATGTTCTAATAATACGTTGGAGCGGACCTACCGCGGTGGCTTTGGCGTAACGCCGCTAAGCCCGAGGGCGTGGAATCAAATTCTGGCCGCGGCGGCCGCATCTCGTTGGGGGAGAAATTCAATAATGTCCGTGTTCCATGCATCGGGTGCACGTCAAAGAACCGCAAGTGGTCGAAATTATTCCGTAGTCGCCCACTATGGCATGCCTCGTAATCAGATGGGGTTCTGGCACGTAAAACCCACGGATATCTTTTCAGTTACAGGGGGCAACATATTGGAGCAAAGCAGCACGCAGAGCAACTACCGCTCCACAACAGAAGCATAGCCCTATGCCATCTAACGGGCGTGTCACAATGCTGTCTTCATAAGGAATGCTGCCCCTTGCATTGTAGGCGTCCCACCTCGATGGCGCACTAAATGAGCCGCTCGCCCCCCCCCCCCCCCCCAACGCCCACTTCCCGAAAATCCCGCAGTTTTTGTATTTAGCGTATTTTCACGTATATAACCCACAGCGGAAATTCAAAAATTTAGCGGCATAGTCGGAGTGCAGGCTGTATGCAAATTCCACATGAAACTGTGGCTTCACGGCAGAGCGGCGGATGCTGCCATGGAGCCACATCTCCAAGGCGAAGTTCCCCACCATTCAACTGCGTTATCTCCAAGGGAAACGCACCTTTGCCTAAGCCCGCGTCTTGAAACTCTCTTCTCCCCTCTTCTATAGTCGCCCACACTCGTCCTATTTTCGTGTCGCCATATTGTGTTTGGTTATGTTAGACTGTCAGCAGTTAGCGAACACTGTATGCGGCGCTGGCGAACCAGAAATCGGATCACAACCAGGTTCGCTCAATGGCGATCCTTTGCAGTGCCGCAGAGGCTAAAGATGTGGGGAACGGAGCCCCAGGCAGAAGACACGACGAGTACGAATCGCACATGGAGACTATACGCCGTATCCAGCTTTTCTGGACATCAGGGTTTAGTTTGCGTGAGTGCTTCCACGTGGCATATTGACCTGAAACTTTTTTCAAACTTCCCGCGGTTACGTAGTGTTGTCGTCAATGCAACAAACGTGAAATATTATGTCATTCCTGCGCACTGGACTTCACCGCAAAGCTTGTCCCGCCGGTGTTATCAGTGTTCTTGATAAAGAGTAGCCGCTCGTCGACTGGAAACGACTTATTATACGAGAGCATTTAGCCGCGACGAGGCAAAGCCAGCGACGATTCAGTCCCGTCTTTTCAGAGGCCTCCCGAAAGGCAGCCACTGTTATTTTTTTTCTTTGTGTTACTACGGAGTCAACGGGCTGGGATAATCGTCGGAAGCACTCCGTGGCAGCGTTTCTTCAGTCGGAACACATTCTTAGGGTCCGAAGGTTCTTAGGGTCGGATCACATTGGCTGTGGCGGTGGAGCGCAAAGGACACGGCACTTATCGCTCTTTCTTCGTCTCTCAGGTTGGCTGGGGACCCAACGCTACCACAACCGGACTGTAGTACAGCTTTTCTTGGACCTGCCCAGCTGCTTCCATCTTCAGTAGTGTGCTACCTGCCAAAAGCATTTTCATCGCCTCTGCCAAACTGGACATTTGAACTTCGCGCCTTCTGTTCGCAAGCCGGACCACGTGTGCCGCCATCGTCGTCGACGAAGCGCAGCTCGTAACTGAGCTGGGGCGTTTCCTATCACATTGGCTGTGGCGGTAGAGCGCAAAGGACACGGCACTTATCGCTCTTTCTGCGTTTCTCAGGTTGGCTGGGGACCCAACGCTACCACAACCGGACTGTAGTACAGCTTTTCTTGGACCTGCCCAGCTGCTTCCATCTTCAGTAGTGTGCTACCTGCCAAAAGCATTTTCATCGCCTCTGCCAAACTGGACATTTGAACTTCGCGCCTTCTGTTCGCAAGCCGGACCACGTGTGCCGCCATCGTCGTCGACGAAGCGCAGCTCGTAACTGAGCTGGGGCGTTTCCTATCACATTGGCTGTGGCGGTAGAGCGCAAAGGACACGGCACTTATCGCTCTTTCTGCGTTTCTCAGGTTGGCTGGGGACCCAACGCTACCACAACCGGACTGTAGTACAGCTTTTCTTGGACCTGCCCAGCTGCTTCCATCTTCAGTAGTGTGCTACCTGCCAAAAGCATTTTCATCGCCTCTGCCAAACTGGACATTTGAACTTCGCGCCTTCTGTTCGCAAGCCGGACCACGTGTGCCGCCATCGTCGTCGACGAAGCGCAGCTCGTAACTGGGCTGGGGCGTTTCCTATCACATTGGCTGTGGCGGTGGAGCGCAAAGGACACGGCACTTATCGCTCTTTCTGCGTTTCTCAGGTTGGCTGGGGACCCAACGCTACCACAACCGGACTGTAGTACAGCTTTTCTTGGACCTGCCCAGCTGCTTCCATCTTCAGTAGTGTGCTACCTGCCAAAAGCATTTTCATCGCCTCTGCCAAACTGGACATTTGAACTTCGTGCCTTCTGTTCGCAAGCCGGACCACGTGTGCCGCCATCGTCGTCGGCGAAGCGCAGCTCGTAACTGAGCTGGGGCGTTTCCTATCACATTGGCTGTGGCGGTGGAGCGCAAAGGACACGGCACTTATCGCTCTTTCTGCGTTTCTCAGGTTGGTTTCTTTCTTTACGTTACTCATCTTGCAACGCGCTCTTTCCGCTACAGCCAATCTACAAATTTGTGTTCATTTGTTGTTCTCATTGCCCTATTTTGGAAAGTCATAGACCTGCACAGCTGCAAACTATGTCGCGTTGCTGTGAATGTCGCTCTGTGATAGATGAAAGCGAATTGTTTCTGACTTCTTCACAATGTGAATTTTCGTATCATAGCGGTACCTGCTCCGGCGTTGCTGAAAGTGCCATCAAGGGCAAACGAGATCAATGCAAAAAGAATTGGAAGTGCGAGTCTTGCAAACCTACAGGAAGTAAAAGCTCCTCCTCTGCTAAAGCATGTAAGAATGAAAATGAGATAATCAAAAAACTTGCTGAAATGGACCAAAAACTAAACTTGCTTGTTAGTCTGCCAAACAAGGTAGACGGGATCGAACAGTCCATCCAAACACTTTCCGATTACTTTGATGAAATTCAACGAAGGCTTGAGAGCCACGAAAAGGAATTAAACACTGTCAAACAGAAAGTAGAAAAAATAGAGAAGTACGCTTCTCCTAGGGAGCTCAATCAGATTCAGGCTGACATAGACGCACTTGAATGGCACAGCAGACGTCTTAACTGTGAGATACACGGTGTACCTGAGGCTGACAATGAAAACCTACTCGAAAAGGTAAATGATCTTGCAAAGAAGCTTGAACTTCAACCGCTGTCTGAGGAAGATGTTGTGGCAGTTCACAGGCTCCCGGCAAAGCAAGGAAAAATGCGAGGAATTATTATCCGTCTTGCACGGCAGGAACTGAAGGATGCATGGATTGCCAAAAGGCGAGCCTTAAGAGACAATCAGGGCAACATCTTCATTAACGAAAACCTAACCTCTCGCTCGAGGAAGCTCCTCGCCACTGCCAAAGAATGGGCAAAGGAGGCGGGATACCAGTTCCTGTGGCACTCAAATGGAAAAGTTCTCGAACGTAGGGCAAACGGTTAATCGGCAGTTGTCTTTAAGGGTGAAAATGATCTTCATGCTCTATTGCAATGAACGCCAATTTCTTGTTGCTATTATTTGACTCTTTGCCGAAATGAATCATCTGGGATGTATTGGCAAGCAGGATTGGTTCACGTTATTGGCCACTCAAAAGAAGGGACTGTCTTTCATACATATGAACATTCAATCAGTCTCCAGCAAGCTACCTGAATTAGAAACTTTTTTTTCTGATATAAACAGTCAGTGTAATGTAGTCATGCTAAGCGAAACATGGTATTGCTCTGATGATGTTTTTCGCCTGCCTTGCAAAAAAGTATTTTATAAAACCGAACCTCACGTCGCGGTGGAGGAGTGTCTGTTCTGATAGATAATTCTCTAACATGTGAACTGTTAGCCGAGTATTCTTGTATGACAGAAAATTGTGAAATGTTGTGTGTACAAACACCGGGTGTACTCTTTGCAGTATGTTACCGCCCACTAGATGGTTTATTGGAACCTTTCTTCATTTTTTTAGAGCGCATGCTAGAATTTGCGTCGGAAAACAAGTATAAAGTGGTCTTAGGAGGAGACTTCAACATTGATATGAGTTCCGATGGTGCTAGGAAAACGATATTTCAAAGAATTTGTGTGGCAAGCGGATGTATAAATGCGATTGAAACCTTCACGAGAGTAACAGAAACTACGAAAACCACTCTTGATCTCTTTATAACGAACTATAATCCATTTTTAGTAACTAGTGGAGTCTTAAACTGTCCTCTCAGTGACCATATGCCGATAGTCATGTTTATCTACACAAGAGCAAACGATACTGAAAAAGATAACACTGAAAAAACATTTCAGGCAATAAACGAGCACACATTAACTGCGTTTCAGGATGCCTTGAGACAAGTATCTTGGAAGGAGGTTTTTCAACAAAACGAGGCAGAGCCAGCATACAGCATCTTCTTAAAGAAATTCTCAGCTGTTTATGCGCAACATTTCATACATAAGAAAAGAAACCAGAAAGCTTATCGGAAACCTTGGATGACCAAAGAGCTTCTAAAAAAATAAAGAAAAGAGATAAGCTTTATGCCAGGTTCATAAAATCTCGGAACAGCGAGGATCTAAAATCCTTCAAAATTTTTAGAAATAAATTAAATAAAGAGCTAAGAAATGCAAGAAATCGCTATTATTTACGTACTTTTTCCTCATGCGAGGGACAAACAGAGAAGATGTGGAACAAGTTAAATGAACTAATGGGACGTAAACAGAACACTGAACCTATAAAGAAAGTTTCTGTAAACGGATGCATTTTAACCGGAGATAATTTAGTTAACGCATTTAATGATTACTTTACAGACACTGATTCCCATTTATCACCAAGCCCACCATGTACATTTCAATTCCCTGCAACTATGGACACTATTTGTTTCCAACCGACAACACCTACTGATGGCCTCCAAATAAGACCTATCAAACACGTCATTTGTGACATTGCACCTGTGTTAGCTTATATTTATAACTTATGCATAACATCAGGTACTTTTCCTGAAAAAATGAAAATTGCAAAAGTAATTGTGTTATACAAGAAAGGTGACAAGCTTGATTTAAGAAATTACCGTCCGATATCCATTCTCCCGCAGTTTTCTAAAGGTCTTGAAAAAATCATTCTTAACCAATTAACATCTTTCAGCAATAAACATCAACTAATAACAGACGCTCAATACGGTTTTCAACAAGGTAAATCAACAGAATTAGGACTAGTAGCACAAAAAGAATATATACTGCAGAACCTCGAAAATAAGTCACTTGTAATTGGTCTATTCATAGATTTCACAAAAGCGTTCGACTGCATAAACCATGACCTCCTAATACTTAAGCTTGAAAGATATGGCATCAGGGGCCTTCCTCTTCAGTTACTGACATCCTACCTTAGAAATCGACAGCAATATGTGGCTATAAACACTAACATATCATCTACACGAAAAATACAAACAGGTGTCCCTCAGGGAAGTATTATTAGCCCATTTTTGTTTAACATCTACATAAACGACATAGTTCTTATCCACCGAGAAGCAAAATTCATAAACTACGCAGACGATACGAGTGTTTTTTTATCAAACAACTCTCTTACAGGCCTCATTAGTGCAACGAACAACCTATTAACCCATCTCTCAAAATGGAGCCAGGACAACTTTTTAAAAGTAAACTCGAATAAAACACAAGCAGTCATCTTTAAAACAAGAGGTACATGTACTCCATTGACCCACAACATATATTATAACTCTGAGAAAATACAGGTTGTTGACGCGGTAAAAGTACTTGGCGTATATTTTACCGACACATTGCAATGGGACGCTCACGTGGATTTTGTACTGCAGAAACTGAGCCGCGTAACAGGTATACTACATCGAAATCGCTACCTTTTACCAATGGCAGTTAAATTGATCATTTATAATGCACTGTTTGCCTCGCATGTAAATTACTGCCATCTTGTATGGGGCACGACATCAGCTTACAATCACTCTAAAATACTATTGATGCAAAAAAAGATAATACGCGCTATCGCAAATGTGCCCTACAACTCACACACTGAGAATCTTTTTACCAAGTACAACATAACAAAAAGTCATCATCTCTACAAACAAACCCTCCTACGCAACTACTACTTTCAGGTAAAAAATAGAAGCAACTTAATTACAAATATAGCGAACTTAAAAGAGAATACACCCACATATGAGACGCGCAGCCATGAAAAATGGCTCATACCCTTCTCGAGGACAAATTACGGCCATCAAATGGTCGCAAATACCTTGCCACGGCTACTAAATTCTTACCTAGAAGCCGGTATTGACATCCATGCCCTGACACCATCGGAGCTCATCTGTCTGGTGAAAACTACCATTTGAATCGCCATGATTCCGTAAAACCATATGCATTCAATGAAAGAAATGTAATTTATTTGATGTAACCCACTGTTCTTTACTTTTTTCATTTCTGAAAGTGTTCTTTGCCACCGCTCTGCCAATATGTAAAGGGGGCCAGGGACCACTCAAGCTGCCAAAAAGCAGCTTTTACCTTGGCCCCCTCCATTTGCTTGTAAATGGGCGCAAATAAAATGAAATGAAAATGAAACATACTCAGCGTCTACGAGAGACGCCGTCGTCGACGGCTTTTGATGTTGACCTGTCGGTTTCGTCAAGGTTGCCCCAATTATCTCCCTAGCAATATTGCTATCCGCACTTATGGGATACGGCGGCAGCTGCAAATCGAGAAAAGACCTGGTTAAGTGTTAAGATGGACACATGAATAAGTTAGTTCTGAACCTTGAGGCAAAAGGCGCGACACAAGAATTCTGTAAACTGTCTCTGCGTCGTCGTGCGATAGCCTGCTATGGCCGAAGCTGCTCGCAATATTGTCACATTACTGTATGTCATTACGTCACATTACTGCATGTACTGTATATATCATGGACATGATATATACAGTACTTGCAGTTAGTTGTCAAAGTACTGTCACGGCTATGTCAGCTGATATACCGCTCAGGTAAACTGGAATTACGTCACGAGTGCCAATTTCTCCCTTGGTGCTTGGTTGGCCAAACTCCGGGAGAAAAAGAAACAAAGAAAAATTCAAACTCCCGTGTCTGTAGTTTCTCTTTTGTCGTCTACGTCTCTTTCGCGCACTTTTTCGTTAACGTGGAAGCTTCGTGCCCTGGCAGCGTCTTTGTTGATGTGCGAGAAGGAAACACGCTTGTCGTCTGCTATACTGTCGATGAGCACACGACTTTCTCTGCAGGCGTCAGTGGAAACCAACACCACTTGCATTTATTTTTCAGATCGTTTTCCTCTTTAAGATGTTGTTTTCGACACCCGACAGCTTCTAATTTTCTTTTCTTACTAACAACAGATGTGCAACGCATCTGTCTGAAAACTTGTCTTTTTTCTGTTCAAGATGCGCGAGACAGCACGCCATGGCGCGCGGCTATTTTGTTTCGGCAAAACATAAGTAGGGAGAAAAATGTGGTTTCTTCACTGTTTTGGTCAGCAGCCTATCGCACAGCACGGTAATCATTACACACCACAATAATGTAAAGCTGAGTATCGCGTTGTTCAGTACAAAAAGGCCCATTATGTACTACGATCATGCATACATAAGACAACTTCCTACAATTGTTCAGACAGAAAATTGCAACAAAGGACATGCTTCTTTGCTCTCCACAACAAAATTTTACGGAAGTAATTTTCTCGCAACAGTTATTTGTGAATAATAAACAGGTTATCAAGAGCAGCTGATGCACCATCTTTCGCATACCACTAAAAACAACTTCCTCTTTCTTTTTATTCAATACAGCGACTATACTTGCTTGTCCAAAAAACATGCTATACATAGTAAATTTTTGGCATACCTCTCCTTCTGCTAATGCGCCGATAAATACTTAGCAACTTAGATCGAAAATATCTTTATTTTTTTATCATACTTGGTTTAGTTTCGCGATATATGTAAGGCCAGCAAAGCTTCATTCAGAGCTGTAACATTGCTAATAAGGTATCATTACAAAATTCCTCCCGAGCATATTGCAGATGTTTCTTAAAATTTGTAATGCACTTGGTTTGTACTAGCCACATCTAGGCATACAACCACGTTTACAAGACAACTAACAACAAGTAGCGCCGATTGTTTTGTGAATAAACAGAAAATGCAGGAGAACCACGCATAAATCAGCGGTTGATCATCACTTGAGGTTGGGCAAGGTATTAATGAATACCTATCTTTGGGACATGGAAACAGTAACTCAAATCGGCTGCATTGAATGCATCACAGCAACCTGCTCAGAACAATTCTTTTGAATGGTTTTCAAGACCTAATACGTTGAACGTACATCATGCACTTCCTTTAACAGAGCCAATAGGCTGTTTTGTGCGACCTGTTCGAAGCATAGGACAAGCGTCAGAGCTACGTTACGAGTTTAGTCATGGGCTGAAGGTCGTCCGTCGTGAGAATTTTTATGCGGACACAATAAGGAGTAGAAAACACTTCAACTTCTCTAGAACACTCCTTTCTGGCACAGCATGCTTTCTGTGTTTATTAAGATCATTCGCGGCTTTACCTAAAGGAGCCCCTCACTTTTGCCATATAAATGAAAACACTGAAGTGAGGAGTGTCGAGTAGCAATAATACTTGCATAACATTGTGAAAGCCCGAGAAGATTCTAGCATCCCAAGAGAGAGAGAGAGAATAAACATTTTTATTGGGTGAATGCAGCTTTGAAGAGGCGTCCTCATTCCAGAATGCGTTGAGCTCTGGCCGCGTCCTGGGCCCTCACAATCAGCCGTTGCTGATCCTCGAGGTCGGAGCTGGCCAAGGCTCTCTCCCAAAGCTCGTTAGTGGGGTAAGGGTTCGGGGGATCTAATGGTGCCACTCTGCAACCTCCCTACTATGTGCCTGAGGGACCCGGGCTCTGCGCAGAAGCGACATTGCGGAGAGAATAGTGTAGTGGCTATGAGGTGATTTCAGGTTGAGTGGGGAATGTATTAACCTGTAGAGCGCGGAGGAATCGCTTCTGCTCTCTAGGTAGTGACTTGTGTGGGGCTGCATATGTTCTGTGGGTCAGCTTGTAGTGTTGTGTGATGTCTTGGTACGAGATTAAAGGGTGCATGCGCTCGGGTTCAGATTCCTCGTCGTCGGCTCGGTAAGTCAGATCTCGAGTCACGTGGTTGGCGACCTCGTTGCCAGGAATGCCTTGATGAGCTGGCGCCCAGATGATCATGACTGATCTCGTTGGCGACTTTTGATTTATGATCTGGAGCGTAGTGGTATGAATACTGCCGCTAGCAAAGTTGCGGCACACCTGCTGGGAGGCGGTCACTATGACCTCAACCTCTGTTTGGGAGAGCGCGAGGGCTATGGCCGCTTTCTCGGCTTGGAGGGGATTGCTTCGTGTTAGCGAAATGCTGCTCCGATGTTCTTTGTTGACTACTACGGTGGCTGTTGTGGCTGCGCGTCTGGGGTAAAAGCCGCGTCCGTGTAGGCTGTAGAGGGTAAAGTCCCGTATCGCATGTGTATGGCCAGGGCGCGGGCCTCCCTTCGCTCTGCGTGGTGCACTGGGTGCATATTGCGAGGTAGAGGACGTACGGTGATGTTGCTCCGGATGGCGTGGGGTAAGCTCACAGTCTGAGGCGGCGGATGGCTCAGAGGGGCAGAGAGCCCCAGGCGTAAGAGAATGGACCTCCCCGCCTTTGTAACCACCAACCTTGTTCGCTAACTGGATAAATATGCCTCGATCACCTCCTCAGCGGTGTTGTGCACACTTAGTCGTAGTAGGCGTTCTGTGGACGTACTGATTGGCAAGCCCATCGCCTGCTTATATGCCTTTCTGATCATTGTGTTGATTTTTTTGAGTTCCGTCATGTTGAGTAGTGCGTATGGAATAGCGTAAGTTATTCGAGACACGAGGAAGGCTTGGACAAGCCGAAGCGTGTCTCCTTCCCCCATGCTTCCTGTCTCGGTTGTTATTCGCCGGATCATGTGGGTAACTTGGGCTGTTGTATTCTTAAGCTTTTGAATTAATATTGTATTGGTGCGATCCGACTAGGAAACCATTCCCAATATCTTTACGCTCCAAGACGGAACGATGGTGTGCCCTTCCAGATGTATGTTGATAGTGGGCGAGTCGGATGTGTGCTTCTTTCGCGGTGAGACCAGGAGTAGCTCCGACTTTTGGGGGGCGCAGCTGAGCCTGCATGACCTAGCATAGTCGCTCACCACGTCTGCAGCTTCCTGCAAGCGGTTCTCCATTTACCCGATGGACCCTGTGGACGACCAGATGGTAATGTCGTCGGCATATAGGCCATGCCGGATCCTTGGGATGTTATCGAGGAGCGGCGGTACGCCTATTAGGGCGATATTGAAAAGGAGAGGGGATAACACTGCGCCCTGTGATGTGCCGCGCCCGCCCAGTAGGAAGGGGTCTGTGGCTTTGTGCCCAACCTTTCGGATGGCTTTACTATCTGAGAGGAAATCTCTGATATAGGAGTACGTCCTGGCCCCACAGCCCAGCGCGTTTAGCCTCTGTAAGATTGCTGTATGCTTGACGTTATCGAACGCCCCTTTAAGATCTAAGGCGAGGATAGCCGTGGGGGAGTTGCGTGTCGCTGGTACAATCACCTCCTCTTTCAGCTGAAGTAGGATGTCTTGAGTTGAGAGGTGTGGACGGAATCCTATCATCGTTGTTAGAAGTTTCCCCGAGTACTCCAGGAATGGTTGTAGCCGGTTGAGAACGATGTGCTCTAGGAGCTTTCCTACACACGAAGTGAGGGAGATCGATCGTAGGTTCTCAATCGCTGGTGGCCTGCCTTGCTTCGGTATCAGACGAACCTCGGCCATTTTTCAGTCCTCGGGAAGGTTTCCTTCACTCCATACTTCGTTAAGATGAGCGGTAAGCTCTAGCAGCGAGGGACTGTCAAGATTGACAAGTGCCTTATTGGTAATTTGGTCCATTCCCGGGGCTGTGTGGCGTCTCAAGCCCATTATCGCCGCTGTTACTTCATGTAGATGAATGTCCTCATCTAGGAGCTCGTTAGGGGTACCGGTGTAGGGTGGCAGAGGGTCCGATGGCTGTGTGGGGAAGTACTGGGCTTTGAGAGTCAAAATGAGGTGCGCCTCGTTTCCAGGAAATTGGTGAGTTACTCGGGCCATATTGTGGTGGGATTCCGTTTTGCTGCTGGCTGGGTTGATTAAATACGTCAATAACTTCCACGTTTTGGAAGTACTCAGTCGTTCTCTCAAGCTGTCGCAGAGGGATAGCCAATTCTCTCGGCATAGCGTGGTAGCGTATTCCGCAGCCTCTTGTGTGAGTAGTGCTATTCGCCTCTTGAGCTTGCGATTTAATCTTTGCCTTTTCCAACGCTTCAGCAGGCTACGCCGAGCTCCCCACATGTGGAGCAAGCAAGCGTCGATGATCGGAGTGTTGGTGGATGTTTCAAGCATTTTGGTGTGCGCCTTCACATCCTGGTGAAGCTGAGTGATCGAGTCCTTAATTGACTGAAGCTGTTGGCTCGTTCGTTCGCAGCTCTTTCTTCTCTTATCTCCTGCAGCTTGTTACAATTCATGAGGCGAGCAGTGCCTATCCTGGTTTTGTATTCGAGCCCACGCAGAGTGGTGGCTAGCAGCGCGTGGTCGCTGCTGAGGTACTCCTCCAGATGGGTCCAGCAAGCTTCGGGGATACTTCTGGTGAGGGTTAAGTCGAGGTTCGTGTCTCTTTGAACACTTGTACCGAGCCTCGTGCTATTCCTTGGATCGTTGACGAGCGTGAGATCCATGTCCTCAATAACTTTGTGAAGCATGTTTCCCATGGGGTTTGTGTACGTATACCCCCAGAGGGGGTAGGCTGCATTAAAATCGCCCACTATTAGAAGCGGATAGTCGCCTGCTGCCTAAGATCCGTGCATGGTAGCCATGTAATAATTTCGAAGGAGCAGGACGCAAGTGCGGGAGCAATGATTGTCGGCACAAAGATAATAAGCGGCACAATGTTTATGCAAATATCGAAATATGCAGAAATATTTTGTAAATATAAGCTAATCAGGAGACCGCCCTCGGAACTATCGTAATTGCAAAAAAAAATATCAGTAAGGAAATGTTTCCTAATTTTCCATCTTCTGGAGCTATCTTTTTGCAGTGCTCTTCCTCTTGCGCTGTCCTTGGAGATCCAGATTGATGTTATTTATGTGCAGCGTAAGCAACGCATAACAGAACTGCCAGAGCAGGTCAATGTGACGCATAGCAGAGCAATAGATTCCTTATGAGCTTCATTTCAGCGCAGTGGTCTCACCGCAAAAGTGCGTCAGCACACCAACGTGCTCGAGAAAATATTTCTCCCTGTCCTTCTCTTCTTCTAGCCATAATGGAGCGCCACCTGGCTTCCCAAGAGTTGGTATAACTCTGGGCTCACGGGATACATCAGCTTCTCTAGCACTTCCCCTATGGTAATCTTTCGGCAGATTTAACTTCGCTGACTTAAGATACATTTCTGTATCATTCTTCAGTCGTTTGATGACGCCTACAGTCTCTCGTATGTATATTTTGCGCTTTAATCCGCGTCAAGGCGGTGTAGTACTTGTAAAGACAGATACATCATTTGCTCAGCGGTGGTGGTGGCGAACGGCATCGCAGAAAGCGTAACCAAGTTCTTCGATACTTGCAGGTTGGTGCTGGTGCAAACTGTACCTTTTAGTAGAAGTCTTGCTTGCTCGCTGCCACCACCACTGCTGCTTCTACTTTTACTCTGATGCACTTTTTTGATTAGAAATGCCTCTGTATGTACTTTGTCTAGTCTGCAATGACACCCTTCGAGAATCAGGCTCGTACCCTATGTGCACAGAATGCAGCTTTGGTTACCACCTCGGCGCATGCTCAGGCGTGACTAAGTCCGCATTTAAGGCACAAGATCACGCGACGAAGAATAATTGGAAATGTCAGACGTGTGTGGTATTAGCAGCCCAAATAGCCGCTGACGTGCGAAAAGAGAAACACGAGCAAGCTTCAGCAGTTGAACGGATCTTGTCTGAAATTAAACAAGCAGTTGATGCAACTATTGGCCATTAAGAATAAAGTTGAACTCATGCTGCTGAAGCACACAGTAGGCAAATTAGAGCAAACTGTGCAGCATTTCTCGGATGTGTTCGATCAAGTGTTGGCTAAAATGCAAACATTCTTCAGATAGCTGCTTTGAAAAAAAAGGTCGAAGAAGCCGAGGTACACAACGGTAAAGAAGGAATTTCTAAACTGCGACAGCAAATTAACCAACTTGAGCAGTATAGTAGGCACCAAAATTTGGAAATTCATGGTCTTCCGCGCAGTGACAATGAAGTACTGCTTGACAAAGTAAACAACTTAGCGAAAACACTGCAACTTCCCGAACTGTCTCGAGCAGATGTTGAATGTATGCATAGGCTTCCACCCAAACAAGGTAAAGAACCTGTAGTTCTCGTCCGTTTTGTATCCCGTGTTACGCTGGACGAATGGATGACAAAAAAGAATTA
The DNA here is from genome assembly GCF_050947875.1 of Dermacentor variabilis. Lineage (NCBI taxonomy): Eukaryota > Metazoa > Arthropoda > Arachnida > Ixodida > Ixodidae > Dermacentor > Dermacentor variabilis. The sequence goes on from NC_134574.1 coordinate 25,581,203, forward strand.
TTTGAAAGCAAGGAAATTGAATGTTTACTTCCTTCATAACCTGACGCCAGAAAACAAGAAGCTTCTGCGGGAAATGAAGCTACGATGTCAGGAGAAGCATTACCAATTTGCTTGGCATAGGGACGGCAAAATGTTCGTGCGCAATGGCTCAGGGCGACCACGCAATCCGTATTGCACGCGAAGCTGATTTGTCTCTGATACGCTGACTTTCTCGTGCCTTCTGGGCGTTACAGACTACTTTTTCTCATGGCGGGTACATGCGCATCAGCTTACTATGAAAGTTTTTTGTCTACTTCTGCCGTGAATGCCTCATTTTTTCCAAAAGATAACAAGCTACCTATATTTCATTTAAATGCTAGGAGCCTGAAGAATAAATATGTGGAAACGGAAACTTATTTGGAATCTTTAGAACATAAATTCGAAGTCCTCGCTTTTACCGAGACGTGGTTCACAAGTGCGGATGATATTATTCAATTTGATGGTTATAAATGCGAAGGTGTTTATCGTAAACACCGCCGTGGTGGAGGTACTTCACTTTATTTGAAAAACGATCCGTCCTACGAGCTGCTGTGCGAATTCTCGTGCGTTACTGATTACTATGAACGTATTACTGTAAAATGTCGTAAATATTTAATTGCATCAGTGTACCGTCCTCCTTCAGGTGATCTTGATGATTTCATTGAATTCATTACCAAAATATTGGAATATGCTTCTGATCTGAGTCTCCCCGTTGTTTTGGTTGGCGATATGAACATTAACTTGTTATTGCCTACTGCTCACACTCAACAATTCGTTGACGTACTACATTCTTATAATTGCACTAACACAATTTGTTCGCCAACCAGAATAACGCCAGATTCCGAATCATTAATTGATATAGGTATAACGAACCACGATCCAAATGATGTTTTTTCGGGAATTCTCACCTCTGATTTAAGTGATCATTTGCCAGTATTTTGTTTTTTGCCATGACATGAAAACAAAAGAAGGCGTTTTCGAAGTCAACTTCCTTTCTGTCGCCACTTTAGCGATGATAATATGAGTTCTTTCGCTCAATGATAGAGAATACAGACTGGTCTACAGTGTATAGCGAAAATGATCCGAATATTTCGTATGATACGTTTATTCAGATAATAAAGTCGGGTTATGATGCTGCTTTCCCATTACAACAAATAAGGACCTACAAGAAAGCTAGGAAGTCGTGGGTAACTCTAGAGATGTGTAAAAGAATGCAGAAACGAGACAAATTATTTGATACATTTATTCGGTACAGGGATCTTGCTATACTAAATGAATACAAGACAATAAGAAACAAGTTGACTTCAGACCTCATAAACGCTAGAAACAGGTATTACGAACATATGTTTTCTACGGTATCAAACAATCCAAAGAAATTATGGAATGCAGTTGGCAGGTTAAAAGGAACCCAGTATAATACAAACCCGAATACTCTGTTTGGTGACATTGAATGCAGTGAAACTTCCTTGGCCAATAAATTCAACGATCATATTTTACTTGGTGGTGGGTCATCCCACTCTCGCAGTTCATTACTGGCACCTCAAAAATTTCTAAACTACGAGACTTCCAATTCTATCTTCCTATCACCTTGCACTGAAATGGAAGTGTATTCCGTTCTTAAGGCTTTAAAAAAAGATATTGCAGCAGGGACTGATGACATAAAAGCAGCACCAATCATATCTGTTGTTGATGTCTTGGCTCCATTGTGCCATATCTGTAACAGTGCATTCGTGAATGGCATTTTTCCCGATTCTATGAAAATTGCCAAAGTGTATTGTATTGCATAAGGGAGGCTCTGTCCCTTATTTAAATAATTATAGACCGATATCCATGCTACCTCTTTTCTCAAAAGTGTTGGAACGACTCGTAAAGTGCAGACTAACTAAATTTCTAGATAAAAACCACGCCCTTCTGGACCAATAGTTTGGCTTCCGTGAACACAGATTTACTGAAATGGCACTTGTTAAGATCAAAGAAAAACTCCTCAGTAACATCGAGAACAAACTATATACGGTTGGTCTTTTCCTGGATATTAGAAAAGCTTTCGACTCCATTGAAAACACCGCCCTATTTAATAAACTGTCATACTACGGAGTTCGCGGAGTGGCCCTAAAACTGGTTCAAGATTACTTCACTACCACACTGCAATACGCGTGTTATAAGGGGTTTTGTTCACACAAGGAAGAAATTGCACTCGGTGTCCTCTTCTTTATTCTATACCTAAACGATATTGTAAACGTATCGCTTGCTCCAGATATAGTCCTGTATGCTGACGACACAAGTTTGTTTTTCTCGGGTGACAGTTTACGAGTGCTAGAAATTACAGCTTATAATTGGTTAGATCAACTTTTAATTTGGTCATCAGCGAACCCCCTGCAGTTAAACGTCAATAAAACAAAATATGTGGTTTTTAAGCCTAGAAATAGGCCTGATGACTGTGCTTTTTGTGTAAAGTTCAATAGTTGTTTAGTCGAGCGGCCTTCAGCTTTTAAATTTGTAACTGTGCTTTTTGATGAGAACCTGAGTTTTACACCTCACGTTACGAAGATTCATTCTAGCATTTGTAGGTCAATAGGCATATTGTTTAAGATTAGATGCCTTGTTCCTACTTGGTTGAAACGCCGTCTGTATTATGCTTTAATTCAGTCCCATCTTAGTTATTACTTGTTGGTATGGGGGACTACATTCCAATCAAACTTGGATCGATTGATATGTCTCCAAAAACAAGCCGTTCGCTGTGTTGAGAACCTTGGACCCCGCGATCACACGGCACCTTTTTTCATAAAACATGCACTTTTACAAATTAATCAACTGTACGAACTTAAGCTCGCTATATACATACGAGGCGAACTCGAGAAAAATTCACTCATTTTTTTATCAAAACCACCTCTCAAGTTACACCCAATACAATTTCAGACATGGCCATATTAGAGTTCCATTTTGCAGGACCAACTACGGTAGTAAACAACTAGCATACTTAGTCCCATCCTTCATAAATGCACATCCTTACACGATCACTATCGCGAAAAACTCCAGATCTTTAAAGTGCTTTAAAAGTGCCATGAAAAAATATTTGCTTTCCCTTTCTGATTGATATTGTGCTAATTGGTTTCTTGTGTGTTTTATGTACTATTTTAAGTGCGTTTCATATTGTGCTTGTATATATATATATATATATATATATATATATATATATATATATATATATATATATATATATATATATATATATATATATATATATATATATATATATATATATAAAGCTTTGTTCGTGTTCCTATTACTCTGTTGATCCTAAACTGTTTCTACTTAGAAAGTTGTACCGTGATTGTTGTATTTAATGCAAGTATGTTTATAATGTATGCTATGTATGTCTAATCCACGCTCTTGATATGTGTGTATACTATCTATATTTTATGATATGCTACCTCACTCTTCAGCAATGTATGGGTGACAGGGCCTTAGTCAGGCAGACAATGTACTGCCTTTAGCCTTGCCATCGAAGACCATCACTGTGTCTAAATCAATGCTGCAATAAATAAAAACATCTTGTTGGGCTAGGTGGCAAATTTTCGCCATAGTTGCACGCTGTGGAAAGTAACCCTACACACAGGCACACAGGCACACAGGAAAGTGCAGCGTCCTGTCTATTCATGAGTTTCATGTTCCATTGTAAGGCGAATTCCATTGGCGACAAATACGTACCACGACCTGCACATACATGCACAGACCTACGCAAAGTTGCACAGATCTCCCTGCTCCAGCACGCCTGGCCCAGTTCGCCCCTATTGCCGCTAAGGAGAGAGCGTAGGAGCAGAATGGCGCTAGTTATAACCTGTTCGCTATCGTCTGCTTCTGCGATCTTTTCTGCGTTCTTGCTGCCATTTAGACAGGCACAGAGGGCTAGCAAGGGTGGTGAATGAATAAATTGACAAATATAGAAAGAAAAGAAAAAGCTGCGAATGCTTTGCGCTTGGATAGTGAAATTGGAAGAGGAGTAGCGGTGCAAGAAAGCTAAACAACGAGCATAGGTGGCAGCTTCAATGCTAGACGGCAAAAATTTCCCTTTCCTAGCCTCTGTAAAAGACTGGAAAATTGGTTTAAAAGATTCATTGTATAATCTAGCTTTTTTTACTTGATTACAGATAGCCTAATGTCGTAGATGACATTGGGATTTACTGCTGTGTGCCATAGTAAAAGGCAGAGGATCTGGTAAAAGTATTCACAAGTAAGTCCTGCGCCCAGTGTGTGCAATAAATTGATCGAGTATATTTCAAGGAAAGGTGAGCATAGCTTGTTTCTAATCTTGTTGGATGTCTAGTTCAGTAGAAAGCTTCCAAAAGCGATACCAGTGCTTTAAAGCGTGCTGCACTGCAGGCTTTCTGTACGGATTTCTTTTCAAACTGCAAAGCTAGCTTTTCTGCGTGGTACGGCGGCAGCATAACGGTGGTGCGAAAGATACGTACGCAGTGAAGCTGTGTGCGTAATTCACTTTTTGAACTCACGACGCATTCACGGACAACTTTTGAGAGTCAGAATGAGTGGTAATCGTTCTGTCGTCGAACGTTACGGTGGTTTTCAGTTTCTAAAAAGCACAAAAGTGATCTTTACGATGTGTACAATGAAACTGTTGTGAACTTTACGAACTTTATAGATCACGTGACTCAATGTGCAAGATCTGTAAGGTTTGCTACTGTCCGAAATAGGCAATCGGAGCGGCTATGCAACGCCATTTAGAGAGTAGTCGAGTTGCGTTTTTAATAGGCTAATGTCGATTAAATTCGTTACAAACCAGTCCAATGCCTTCGTTTCTGGTTCTCGTAAATGAGAAGCTGCATCAGAATATTGATTTGCACAAAAAACTAGCAATCTATCGCCTATATACCGAAATATTTTAATGCGGACTGCGCTAGAAAGATCGTTAACATAAATGTTAAATAGGAGAGGGCTTAATACTGAACCTTTTGGAACCCCGGCTTTGATTGGCGAAACACTGCTGCGAAACTTTTGAACTTCATGGGACGTACTGAAACCAGTCCCGGAGAAAATTACTGAGAAGTGACAGAAAAAAATCACGGAATCCCATCATCGAAAGCTTCGTTAACAATAAATCATGGCAGACACTGTCAAATGCCTTGCTTACATCAAGAAACACTGGGCACGCTACCTGGTTACTTTCTAAACAGAAATTTAGGAACTCAGAAAAATCATCCAAAAGTGCCCGAGTGCCTCTGTCTTTTATCAAGCCGTATTGCTACGCTGACGACATGTTGCTAGAATAAAGGAAGCCGTTCATAGCGAGCAGCCTATGTTTCTCTAAAATATGTTCCATGCAAGGTAAAATTGATATGGGGCGCCAGTTTTCAACGTTGCCTCGAGATCCTTTTTATAGAGTAGTAAATGATTGCCGTTTTCATTCTGGCTGAAACAACGCCACATGACAAGACGTGATTAGCTATTGCTATCGAAACAGCCTTGGTCTAGCTATAGCTTCTTCGATGCTCAATGATGGAGAGGCCGCGGTTGCCTACGGTCTTGCTGAGTTTAAGAGTAAAAATAATTGTTTTTAGGCCTCAGTCAGTCAGAAGCTGTAGATAAGCCGATTGCAGGTTACTCGTTTTTAATGTACATGGGTCCAGATGTGGTCTGGTGAAAACTGATATTCTAGAAGAGAAATCATTAAAATCATTTGCTATGCTGTGGCCATAGAGACACAGCGGCCCGGGCGGGCACGTGAGCCCGACCGCGCCGCCCGCTGCAGAGTACAACCCAGATCGCCGCCTCACCCTGGCGCGCTTTCACTCGCACTTACAGCATACGGCGAGCGGCTACGATTTTATCCTCCTTGGACTCTATACGGAACCTCACGCCGACGGCGACGGCCGAAACGCGTTTGGAGTATCTATATCATTGTTATCGCAGTAACAATTGCCTTTATTTGTCGGCGCACAGCAGCGTGTCATCATGGTGTTATCACGGCCTTGCGGGATTTCATCACTGCGAAAGCCAACTGGCCGACTGGGCAACTAGGTTTTCTAGCTCCAAGAGTAAGTAACCTTACCCCTTTGCCAAGATGCCAGTGGTCTATCCAGTTTACTACAGACATTCAACACTGTGTATTTCGAGCCTGTTCATTATTTGCATCCTCAACAAACGTACTGAGAAAGTGCTTCCTTTTTACTGTACTGTGCTAATAAGGGAGCTTGCTGTTGAATTACACTCGTTTAATAATGCTGTATTCTTGCTATCATTGTCTCACGTAATGTACGCAGAATACGCGGTCACACACAAATTAAATGCTTTACCTTCTTGCCTGGGCGCGCCCGCCATCTTGATGCAAATAAATATAACTTCAACTCATTTTCTCCGAACTAAAGACTGAATAAAACGTTCGCTTCATACTGAACAAAATCAACAAGGGTCGCAGTACTCAACTCTCTAATGCCTCTATTCGAACGCTCCATCTTTTTTCACGCTGTCACCTTGTACCGTAGAAATGTCCCTCTTATGTAAGTGATGTGCTAGTTGTTATTCTCCAATACATAACATAACGTCATCGCGCCACTCCAGGATGCCCTGGCGGTAGGCCACCATCACGTGCAACGCAAGCATGACTACGCTGATTCATTTGGATTGGCATGTACTATATTGTCACGTGGTGTTGACGTTGAATAACACAGTAGCAATACTGTGAACGACAAAACTAACTTTTATTGGGCGAACCTGTGCCCCCACAAAACAGGCTACACTTATAGCACAACGATAGCGGCGAACACGCTCGGCGATCGCCGAAAATCTGATCAGCGGGTCAAGCGCGTCGGCTTTTATAGATCAGTCGTCGAATGTTCCAGATTAACCGTTGGGACCCGCATGCCTTCTACAAAGTTCTACACCATTCGTGTCAAGCGATGAAATCAGATAACACAAGGTTCGGCGACAACAGACAGCGGATAGAAGCATCGATAACTTTCCAGAAACTTCGGATACATACAGGCGCGTCCCGCGCTGTGCGATAACATTTCTTAGGCGGCAAAACATGTAGCCCGATAAAGACAAGTACACGTGTCAATACCCCCCTCTTAAAAAGCATCGACCCGATGCTGCAAACAAACGAAAGTAATAAATAAGCACTCGTAGCAAAGGAAAAAGACAATATAAGGAAAGTTCGTTAGCGTCCGTAAAACGGTTTAAGACGCAACACGTAAACCACTTCAGGTCGTGCGCGACGTCGCTGTGAATGCGAAATGCCGTCTGGCACGACCTCATAGTCCAGTGCGCCAATACGTCGGATGACCTTGTAGGGTCCGAAATACGTCGCAATTGTTTCTCACTCAGTCCTCGTCGGCGTATCGGCGTCCATACCCAAACACGGTCGCCGGGCTGGTACTCGACGAAGCGTCGTCGGAGGTTGTAGTGTCGGCTGTCGGTACGCTGCTGGTCTTTGATCCGCAGACGGGCGAGCTGTCGGGCTTCTTCGGCGCGCTGTAGATAGGTAGCGACGTCAAGATTCTCTTCGACAGTTACGTGCGGCAGCATGGCGTCGAGCGTCGTTGTCAGGTTCCTGCCGTAAACCAACTTGAACGACGTGATCTGTGTTGTTTCTTGCACCGCCGTGTTGTAAGCGAATGTTACGTACGGCAGGACGGCATCCCAGGTCTTGTGTTCGACGTCGACGTACATTGCTAGCATGTCAGCGAGGGTCTTGTTCAGGCGCTCCGTGAGACCATTCATCTGCGGCTGGTAGGCAGTTGTCCTGTGCCTTGTCTGACTGTATTGCAGAATGGCCTGGGTGAGCTCCGCTGTAAAGGCCGTTCCTCTGTCGGTGATGAGGATGCTTTCGACAAAGAATTTCGCTACTTCGGCGGCGCTACCTTTCGGCAGTGCTTCAGTTTCAGCGAAACGGGTGAGGTAGTCCGTCGCCACGACGATCCACTTATTTCCAGTTATTGACGTCGGAAAGGGTCCCAGCAAGTCCATCCTGATCTGCTGGGATGGTCGGCAAGGTGGCTCGATTGGCTGTAGTAATCCGGCTGGCCTTGTCGGCGGTGCCTTGCGTCGCTGACAGTCTCGGCATGTTCTGACATAACGGACGACGTCGGCGGTCAGCCGCGGCCAATAATACCTTTCCTGTATTCTCGACAGCGTCCGGGAGAATCCAAGGTGCCCAGCGGTTGGATCGTCGTGTAGGGCGTGCAATACTTCTGGACGCAGTCCTGACGGGACAACAAGAAGGTGGTTGGCGCGCACTGCTGAGTTCTTCTTTACGAGTAGGTTGTTTTGAAGCGAGAGCGAAGATAATCCTCGCTTAAATGCCCTAGGGACAACGTCGGTGTGCCCTTCCAAATACTCGATGAGGCTTTTCAAATCCGGGTCTGCTCGCTGCTGTTCAGCGAAGTCTTCTGCGCTTAAAATGCCGAGGAAGGCGTCGTCATCTTCGTCATCTTGCGGCGGCGAGTCAATGGGGGCGCGTGATAGGCAATCGGCATCAGAGTGTTTTCGTCCGGACTTATAGGTTACAGTGATATCATATTCTTGCAGTCTTAGGCTCCACCGCGCCAGCCGTCCTGAAGGATCCTTTAAATTCGCTAGCCAACACAAAGCGTGATGGTCACTGATGACTTTGAATGGCCTGCCATATAGGTACGGGCGAAATTTCGCTGTTGCCCAAACGATGGCGAGGCATTCTTTTTCGGTTGTAGAATAATTGCCTTCCGCTTTTCACAACGACCGGCTAGCGTAAGCTATCACGTGTTCATGACCATCTTTTCTCTGGACTAGCACGGCACCGACGCCTAGGCTACTCGCGTCAGTGTGTATTTGGGTATCGGCGTGCTCGTCGAAGTGCGCAAGTACGGGCGGCGACTGCATGCGTCGCTTGAGTTCTTGAAATGCGTTGGCATGCGGCGTTTCCCACTTGAACTCGACGTCACATTTAGTTAGCTGTGTCAGCGGCTCAGCGATACGTGAAAAGTCCTTGGCAAATCGCCTGTAGTAGGCACACATGCCAAGAAATCTACGCACTGCCTTCTTGTCGATGGGCTGCGATAACATTGCAATGGCAGCTGTCTTCTGCGGGTCGGGGCGAACTCCAGACTTGCTGATGACGTGGCCTAGGAACAGAAGCTCATCGTAAGCGAAGCGGCACTTTTCTGGCTTCAGAGTGAGCCCTGATGACTTGATGGCCTCTAGTGCTGTCGCAAGCTGCCTAAGGTGATCGTCGAAATTTTCGGCGAAGACGACGATGTCATCCAAGTAAACAAGACAGGTCTGCCACTTCAATCCTGCAAAGACCGTGTCCATGACGCGCTGGAATGTTGCAAGCGCCGAGCAGAGTCCGAATGGCATGACCTTGAACTCGTAGAGGCCGTCTGGCGCGATGAAGGCGGTCTTTTTACGATCTCTCTCGTCGACTTCTATTTGCCAGTAGCCAGACTTGAGATCCATCGACGAGAAGTATTTTGCGTTGCAGAGCCGATCTAATGCGTCGTCTGTCCATGGTAGGGGGTATACATCCTTCTTTGTGATTTTGTTCAGTCGACGATAATCGACGCAGAAACGTAAGGTGCCGTCCTTTTTCTTCACCAAGACAACAGGGGATGACCACGGGCTTTTCAACGGCTGGATGATGTCGTCGCGCAGCATTTCGTCGACTTGTTGTCTTATAGCTTCACGTTCTCGCGGCGAAGCTCGGTAAGGGCTCTGGCGGAGTGGTCGAGCACTCTCCTCGGTTATTAGGCGATGCTTGGCGACTGGTGTTTGTCGAATCCTCGATGACGTCGAAAAGCAGTCTTTGTATCGTCGGAGCAGACTTCTGAGCTACTGTTGCTTAATCACGAGGAGCCTTGGATTAATGTCGTAGTCTGGTTCGGGAACCATGGTCGTCGGGGTAGATGCGGCGGAATCCGAGAGGACAAACGCATTACTGGTTTCCAGAATTTCCTCGATGTACGCGATCGTTGTGCCCTTGTTGATGTGCTTGAACTCCTGGCTGAAATTTGTCAGCAACACTTCAGTTTTCCCTCCATGCAGTCGAGCGATCCCTCTGGCGACGCAAATTTCACGGTCTAGCAGTAGGCGTTGGTCACCCTCGATGACGCCTTCTACGTCGGCAGGCGTTTTGGTGCCTACGGATATGACAATGCTGGAGCAAGGCGGGATGCTGACTTGACTTTCGAGCACACTTAAGGCATGGTGACTACTAGAGCTCTCCGGCGGTATCGCTCGATCTTCCGACAGCGTTATGGACTTCGACTTCAGGTGAATGATTGCGCCGTGTTGGTTCAGGAAGTCCATGCCGAGAATGACGTCTCGCGAACACTGTTGGAGGATAACGAAGGTGGCAGGGTAAGTCCGGTCATGAACGGTAATTCTTGCCGTGCAGATTGCAGTCGGCGTAATGAGGTGTCCTCCAGTGGTCCGAATTTGGGGACCCTCCCATTCAGTCTTAACCTTCTTCAACTAGGCGGCGATGTGTCCACTCATTACGAAGTAATCGGCCCCTGTGTCGACTAAGGCAGCGACTGCATGGCCGTCGAGAAGCACGTCGAGGTCGGTGGTTCTTTGTCTGGCGTTGCAGTTGGGTCTTGGCGTCGGATCACGGCTGCGTCGTGTTGAACTCAAGCTGGAACGTCGCGTCGTCAAGTCGTCTTTCGTCGGAGTAGTCTTGGCTTCCCGACTTCTTCGGGACGGCGGCGTGTCGTCATTAGGTCGTCGAGATGGTTTCTTCGTCGTCTTCGTCGGCGGCGGAGGATCTTCGTCAGTTCGAAGAACAGCAACCGCACCTCCATCGGTTGCTGCTTTTAGTTTTCCGGATATGGGCTCGCAGAGTGGCCTCGGGCTGGGCCGGTGTATGGTCGGCACTGCTGCGACAGGTAGCGGCCTGGTGACGGCGAACGGGACTGTCATCGAGGGCTCCATTGAGTAGCGGCGAGGTAGTCGGCGATGTCACGTGGGCGCTCTCCAAGCTGTGGACGCGGCACGTTGACAGCGAACCCTCTCAGTCCCAAGTCGCGGTATGGGCATCGGCGATACACATGGCCGGCTTCTCCGCAGTGATAGCAAAGCGGGCGGTGGTCGGGGGCTCGCCAAATGTCTGTCTTCCTCGGGTAGCTGCGCTGGGCGACTGGTGGGCGTGCTGGCGCTGGCGGCGGATGTTGACGGAATTGCGGCGTTGCAGGGCCCTGGAGCGGTCGTGGAGGGGCACCTTGACGGCGGGCGACGGCGGCGTAGGTCATCGCTTCTGGCTGGGGCTGCGATGACTGTGGTTGCAACTCGGGAACTCCGAGCGATCGCTGAACTTCTTCTTTGACAATTTTGGCGACTGTGGCCACTTGAGGTCGCGATGAAGGGAAGATCCTTTGAAGCTCCTCTCGTGCGACTGCCCTGATGGTCTCGCGCAGGTCGTCGGTGGCCAGTGACTGACCTCCGGCGTAGTTTGTCGAGCTCGTGCGGCGGTTGAATTTCCGGTTCCGCATTTCGAGTGTCTTCTCAATGCTGGTGGCCTCGCGAAGGAACTCTTCTACGGTCGTCGGTGGGCTTCGTATCATTGCGCCGAAAAGTTCCTCCTTTACACCACGCATCAGCAGGCGGACTTTCTTCTCCTCGGAAATTTCCGGATCGGCGTGGCGGAACAGACGGTTCATTTCCTCAGTGAAGATCGCGATCGTCTCATTCGGCAGCTGCGCTCTGGTCTCCAGTAGAGCTTGGGCTCGCTCTTTTCGCATGACGCTTGTAAATGTTTGCAGAAAGCCGCTTTGGAACAGGTCCCACGTCGTCAAGGTGGCTTCTCGAACAACGTCCTGGCGGCGTCCTCCAATGCGAAATAAACATGTCGCAGCTTGTCGTCGCTTGCCCAGCTGTTAAACGTAGCGACCCTGACATACGTTTCCAGCCAGCTTTGCGGGTCCTCAAATGTGGAACCGCGGAACGTCGGTGGTTCCCTGGGCTGCTGCAGCACGATGGGGGATGCTGGGGCTGCCATTGGAGTTGCCTTGGACACAATCTTCTTGGTCTCAGGTAGAAGTCCGTGCTCCGGGGGCAGCTGTTGAAGACGGCGGCTTGCTCGATGTTCCGGGACGGCGCTGGTGTTGTCTTTGCGGTCCGGGCTTGAATTACGGCTTGTCGGGGGCGTCCAGTACATGAACGTAAAGCACCTCCACCAGATGTCACGTGATGGTGACGTTGAATAACACAGTAGCAATACTGTGAACGACAAAACTAACTTTTATTGGGCGAACCTGTGCCCACAAAACAGGCTACACTCATAGCACAACGATAGCGGCGAACACGCTCGGCGATCGTCGAAAATCTGATCAGTGGGTCAGCGCCTCGGCTTTTATAGATCAGTCGTCGAATGTTCCAGATTAACCGTTGGGACCCGCATGCCTTCTACAAAGTTCTACACCATTCGTGTCAAGCGATGAAATCAGATAACACAAGGTTCGGCGACAACAGACAGCGGTTAGAAGCATCGATAACTTTCCAGAAACTTCGGATACATGCAGGCGCGTCCCGCGCTGTGCGATAACATTTCTTAGACGGCAAAACATGTCGCCCGATAACGACAAGTACACGTGTCAATATTGTGCCTCGTTACGTCGCCACACATGAACCCTGCCAGAGCTTGAAAAAGCTGTCCATCTAACCTGACTCTTCTTCAGTCTCTTGATATATCATACGAGTTCTTTCATTAATCTATTTTTCAACCCACTAGGCCCTTTCCCTCTGGTTACTTTGGTAAAGTGTCTGTATACCACTGTGGTTACCAAAAACGCCCACGGGTAAGCTACCACTCAAGCTTTCCCCACCATCTGCGCAACTGATGTCACCGGCTTATTTCAACACAGCGTTGATGTTCCGTATGGCGATCCTCAAGTACTTCTTGCGGACTTAGCTTACCGCTTTCTCTCCCATGACAGTACTTGCTCGAGCTAGACACAACAGAAACACGCAACGACCTCAATGAAGCATCATTTAGACGCTAGTTGACATGCTGTCGATGCATATTTCCGCTGATCACCAGGATAAGAACGTGGATCTGTCTGCTGACATTCGCGTGTAACTCCTCGTTCTACACCTCTTGTTATTACACTGTTAGAAAAATTTACGTCCTATGGAGCGTATCTTGTTCCACAACGATAATCATTATCTGTCTTGCCCGCGTTTCCTTTCTTTAACGCTGCGAGCCCGGTACTTCCCAGTCACGAACGGAATGCGCGTTATCAGTGTGACGCAGCATTCTCGACAGGAAAGTAGCGAGCGCCGAGTTTTCAGGAAAGGAAACGCAAGCAAGGCAGATGACGATTATTGTTGTGGGACAAATATACACCCTAAAGGGTGCAACCGTTTTAAGAGTGTATGGCGAAAGCCTCATTTGCCTCGTTAGTCAGTCCACCTTGACAGAAAACGGGTTGATGACACGAAGTGTACAAAAAAGGCTACGAATCGACGACCTCTGGTGTTAATTAAGGCGACGTTAATTCAGACACAGTTAATTAGAGTTAAGGCGCTCGAACCCCCGACATTTCATTGGAGTCTAACCCTTGACCTTTCGGGAGTCGAACGCACCACCTTGGGTGGTAATTAAGACGAAGGTAATTAAGATACAAGTAATTAAGGTAAAATTAGCTACGGTAATTGAGTACACGATCCTTGGTGTTAATCAGGATATGGAAGATTAAGGCGCCCGAGCCGAAGACCTTGCGTAAGAGTCGAACCCTCAACCTTTGGGATTAAGATGGATGAATAAGCGAAGTACGCTAAGTGAATTTAGATGGAATACTGAGCGAATTAATAGGATGAGTGAGCGAATTAAGAGGGATCACTAATCGAAGTACACTAAGCGAGTTAACATGAATGTGTATGCCATGTGTCCATCTTCAATGCGTCGGCACTTCGGCTTCTGCCTTCAAGCCGTCTTAGAAGTAACATAAGTGGCCCTCTGAATTTTTTCATCTAGCAATATTACCGCCGGTGGCTTCACTACAGGCGGCGGCTGGAACTTCCACTCCAGAATTTTAAATGTATAACCTCTGCGTAGAAACGACGGCATTGTTGCTAATAGATTGCGTTCGTTTGGATATGTTTCGCAGTAGGGCCAAGAAGACACCATGTCTTTTAACGCGTTCCTATGTTTCCGTTCACGTACATTAAACTCTGTCATGAAGGTACGCGCGCCATAACATGCTGCAAAGATTCGTGCGTTGCACGTATGTAAGGCGATAAGCGCTACTACAAACTCTGTCTTCTAACTTTTGCAGTAAATCTGCGTTTGTAGTATTCCCGCAATAGCAAGAGTCACGAGTATGGTCGTAAGTTGTCGCGACAGCGCAGTGGTTATCCACAGAGCCTGCCACTAAGGAATACGCGACGAAATATGGCCGGTGAATAAGTAATTGCCAAGAATGGTATTCAAGAAACGTTTATTACCAAGAACTACGGGCGCCTATGCCACTGTAAAGGATGGATGCTGGGTGGCAACTCATCAATCGTTTCCTCGCCACATCACAAATCTACACTGGAATTAACTGGTTTCACGAACTCTCTCTTATATTCTCTCGACCCAAAAGTGCCATTTCGCCTGCCGCCTGTACTCCAACTTTTCCTCTTTTCGCCGCCCGCCCCTTTCACAATGTGCTGAGGCTTGCTTCGACCGATGTTTGCTCCTCCTTTTTCTAATTAGTGAAGTCATTACTTCAATCCTTCATTCATTGCTAAACTGCCGCAGGAAATAGCGCGTCTTCGTCTCCATAAGCACTCTCTCTCTCTCTCTCTCTCTCTCTCTCTCTCTCTCTCTCTCTCTCTCTCTCTCTCTCTCTCTCACGTGGACACTCCCATCGCCAAACAATGTTGCTGTGTTGCAAATGGCTGGACATCACATATACAATTTCCTAGGAATGGCCTACAGCGCGGCGTCCCATCTTCGGTGGGTGACGAAACAGCAGATCACTTTCTGAACCACTTCTACACTCAACGCTCTGCTCCGTGAGCTACTATTGGCCGCTTCAACCGCAGACTGCTCTCGGGAGAAAGTATGCTGGGAACTTGGCCTCAGCCCTATTCTAGGCACAAGACCACAAAAGACAAACTGTGCTTCTTGAAAGTGACTGCACCGTGTGTACGAAAGCTTGTAAATGTTAGCGGTCATTCCTCTGCGAGTCTGTTCACTCAGGCTACCTTTTCATTCTTTTTCTTATCTTTTTCCTTATCTCTCTGTTTCTCTTTTAATGCGTGGTATAGGAGTGTCAAAGTGCAAGAAAGCGTATGCGTGTGAAGTTTCCCGCGCTTATCCCGTGAGAGAGGTAGAGCGGGGATGGGAATGGCTTAGAAAAGCTTGTTCATGTATGTATGTATATACACGGTGTCCCAGCTAATTTTACCCAAACTGTAGAAAGATGCAAATGCCCAGCAGCTGGACAAAAGAAAGGTATGCTGTTTACCGTTGCTTGGAGACACTCAAGTTATTTTCTTCATTCTGCCTAGTTAGATAATTAGTCTGAATTAATCAGCTCCTGAAGTATTATATTTAGATGAAAAGTCCCAATGAGGGAATTGTTGAGCGACAGGAAAAAATATCTACACGGATTTCTGTTGCTCAATACGTGCTACATAAAAGTGTTTTCCTAGCCTGAAACAAGCCTGCGAATACACGCAATATTGCCGCGTGACTGGCTGCTCGGGGGACTATGCGTGTATTCGTGTATTTGTTCTTATATTATCCAAGGAATCAAATCTAATCGTAAAAGCATGACTTTACAAATGAGCAACACATTGCCACGTTTTAGGAAGGAAAAATAGAAAATATAATATTTGAAGAACACTCCTGAAAAAACCGAAACTGAATCATCAGTTTTGCGCTTCGGCCATATCATGGGACACTGCGGAACTAGGTCCTACGTGGCATGAAAAAAAAAATTACAGGGTCTCTTAAGATCTCTCTTAAGAGGTGAACGACGAAAGCGTACTCTTGTTCCTTTTATCATTCGCCTCTTTCTTTTTGCCTCTTCCCTTTCTCTTCTCTCTTTTCCTCCTTTCTCTGTCTTTTTCTTTCCTTCTCCTTACCTCAAATCTTTACTTCTTTTCTTCTCTTCACCTCAAATCATTTCGGTAATCACAAGTCATATACGATTAATTACGAGTCATTACAAGTCATTAGTCATTACTACTCATTACTAAGCATTTTAGTCATTTGTAAGCAATTGTAGCCGTTACAAGTTATCGTTAGACATACCGGTCATGTCGCCTTCATTAGTAGTTGTCACAAGTCATTTCAGTCATCATTAGTCATACTGCTCCCTTTAAAGCAATTTTAGTCATTTATAATCAATTGTGGTAATTACAAGCCGTCGTTAGACATGAAGGTCATATCCTAGTTGTCAGTACTCATTACAGGTCATTTCAGTCATTATCAGTCATGACTGCTCATTACTAAGCATTTTTAATCATTTGTAACCAACTGTGGTCATTACATGCCGTCTTTAGATATATTGGTTATTTAGTAGTCATTACAAGTTATTTCAGTCATTATCATTCATTGCCGCTCACTAGTAAGCATATTAGTCATTTGTAATCAATTGTGGTCGTTAGAAGCCTTCGTTAGACATATTGGTCATTTCGTAGTCATAATTAGTCATTACAAGTCATTAACAGTTATTTTAGTAATTGCTACTCATTACTAGACATTTCTAGTCATTTCTGATCAATTCTGGTCATTGCAAGCCATGTTAGACATTAATTTCGGATTCATAAGTAGTCATTACAAATCACTAGTGGTAATTAATAGTCATTATTAGTCATTATTGACCTCTACCAATCTCTATCATGATGTTATCATTCGCTGTCACTCTGAATCATTTTTCATTCTTTAATCTGCCTTCATATGGCATGCTGACGCTTCGGCCGACACTCTGGCGGTCAGGTCTGCTGACACAAACGTCACCATGAGCCTAGAAAGGCTTTCGTCTTAAAACTATCGCGGAGAGCACGGCATCAAGCCGCTGCGAGAAAGACGATAGGCGCGTGCGATTAAACCAGTCGGCCACGGATTCCAACGTTTACGCTATGATACGCTTGTGCTTATCAAGATGCTACGTGAATTTGCACGACTGTTTAGAAAAACGCCTTAGGGAATAGTGTGACGCTATTTGTAGAGAGTCGTAATATGCACGAATCGAAAGCGGAGTCTCCGGACTACATACGCTGCAGCTGCTAATACGATAGCTGCAGTAATTTTACCACAGCGACTGTTTCTGTCTCGAAAATCGAGAACAAATTTTCGTCATTTTCATAGCCATTCATTGCTTAATCTTTACCCGCTCTAGAAACAAGATTCGAGCTCACCATATCATATTCATGGTATTTGTCTCGTCTGGCTTGTCTTACAGAATCTGTCTATTGCCTGCCATTTTTAATAATGGCCTTGTCTCTAAATTATTCGCGAAAAACCCACTCGCTCCTTTGAAAACACGCTAGCTTCCCGCCGCAGCCGCTTGAGGCGACAGTTAATACGGGTCCGACGTGACAGGAGAGGGAGTGCCAGCAAAGTACGTGAAATGCGTGCAAGATGGTGAGGTGTTAGCGGGAAAAGCGCTACCTGCCTTGAGGCCACCACGGGAAAAAAGCAGGAGCGCATGGGTCAATCCCCCTTGACGAATCCGAATCACGCGGAAAAGAACAAACAGGAGCCGAGAGAGGTAGAAGAGAGTGAAATGGTGATTATCGCCGGTGACTCAAACCTGGCTGGTTGCTTAGAACCAATTGTAGACAGGCTGAAAGGAGATAAAAGAGTGGCATAGGGACATTTTCAGGGTGGACACTGGCTTCTGTCATAGAGCGAGCAGAAGAAAAGCTCGTAAAAAATGCCCAGATGCGCAACCTTTTCATAGTAGCAGGTGGGCTAAATCAAATCCTAAACAAGAGAGAGACAGGACAAGCCCAGCGCTTGGCGAAGGGGGTGGACGACTTGCGCGAGCTATCCCCTCAGGTGCTGATCGTGGTGTGCACGGTGCGGGAGGTGCCTTTACGTGTGAGTCACGTACAAAAAACCGTAGTGACTGCTAATGAGGCAATAAGGTAAATGAGCCGAGAGAAAAGCTTCGAGGTTGTCGGAGTAAACAGGGAAGTGAGAAGCTGTTGTGGTTTTCAACGAGACTGCGTTCATTTCAATTACAGGCTTACACGAGAAGAGGGTTGGCGACTTGCTGCTCGCGCTGTTGCTTGTTTAGGGGGCCCGCGGGCGCTCAGGAGGCCATAGTAGATAGTAATGAAGAAGGTCCCCTAGGGGAACGGTGAACCTCAGAAGAGCATCGCTGTCGATAGCAAGAAAAGGAGGAAAGCAATAAAAAGAGCTCGCCATGCAATAGGCTACATAAACATGCAGGGCGGCAGAAGAAGGGAAAAGTGGGCAGAGATTGAAGAGCAGTTAAATAGAGAACAAATCGGGGTGTATGCGGTTACAGAAACGCACCTTAGAGACTCGGAAGAGCAGCCAGTGATTGAGAATTATGTTTGGGAAGGGTGCAACAGAACCAAGTCGGAAAGAAAGGGAGGGGGGGTCGAAATGCTCATCCATCAAGGAGCCAAATACAAAAGAGGAAATTCAAATTGTCAAGAGCATCTTTGGTTATCAGGTACAATGAGTGGGGAAAAAACTTGACCGGGCGTTACGTATTTGTGGACCGGAAATAATTGCACAGAGAAGAATAAAGAGTTAGTAGAATGCATAAGCGCTGATATTAAGGGTTTCGGGAATGATACTGAAATTATCCTAGTAGGTGGCATGAATGCCCACAAACAGGATTTATATGGCTATACCGACAACAACGGGAAGTAAATGCTAGACCTTCGTGAACAAGATAACCTCATTATTGTGAAGACAGGGCCTAAGTGTGAAGGGCAGATCACGTGGGAAGTGTAAAACCGGCAATCAAGCATTGATTACTGTTTGATAAAAGAAGGAATTCAGGATAAGTTGAGAGAAATGGTTATTGGTGAGGAAGGGCATAGCAGCATAGGGAGTGACCCTAAACGCATCACTTTAAAAATGGGATATGTAGTTGGGAAAGAGAGCAAGGAGTGCAAAATGGCCAGTCCAAGTTTGAACGCTGAACAAATAACAAATATAGTCACTAGAGCCAAGGAACAGCTTTGCAAATGGCCAAGTAAAGAGTGGAAATATAATGAGCTCCTAAGTGTAATAACGACAGAAATACGGAAAGAGAAATAACATGTTCGTTGGAAAGGAAAAAAGAAACCGAAAAGCTGCTGGAACAGCGAGATACGAGAAGCGATCACCGAACGACAGAAAGCATCTCGAGAGCACAGGCAGGCAAAGAAGGCGCAGTTGCCGCAGGATGAAGTAACCAGTAAATGGGAAATATACCGGGAGAAATAGTCTATGGTTCAAAAATTCGTGCAAGCGAAGATAAAAGGTTGAAGTAAACGTTGCTTGTCAGAAATACGTGAGAAAAAGAAGGCCGCACCTAGAGTATTGTGTAACCACATAAAATTATTAGGCAGAAAGTCAACAGGCATACAACAACACATCCTATACGAAGTTCGAAACAACTTCGAAGGGAAAGCGGCATTAAATTCGAAAAATAACAGCCGAATCTTTCCAAGGCAATGACCAGGTTGTACTTTAAGAAAAAAAAAGAGCATGAAAGAGACCCAAGTGGGAAAGGAGCTGGTGCTGACAAATTTAAACTGGAAGAAAGCCGAAGAGAAAATTCCTAAGCGCACAGCAACAGTGCTAGACGAGGTTCCCGTTAGGCTGATTAATGAAGTAGGGCCAAGAAGTAAGGAAGCTCTGATGAAAACAGTGGAAAAAACTTTAAAAAATAGACGAGTACCAGACAGTTGGCGACAAAGTAGAATGAATTTAATTTATAAGTATAAGGGGAGAAAGATAGAATTCACTCGTATAGACCGTTGACCGTTACATCGGTAATATACAGGCTAGCAATGCAAGCAATCACATTAAAGTTTCAGGCATGGGCAGAGAATAATGGCATTTTGGGAGAACTTCAGAATGGCTTCAGAATAGGCAGCCGTTTGGATGATAACCTACTTGTTCTTACTCAGTGTATTGAAACATCAAGAGTAGAAAGAATACGGTTACATGTGGCCTTTTTAGACATTGCAGGAGCGTATGACAACGTAGAACGCAACATCTTGTGGGATATTCTGGAAGGGGAAGGCTTACGTGACGAATGTGTATAGCTTTTGAGAGAGATTTACCTAGAAAATACCGTTTGCGTTGAATGGGAAGAGATTAGAAACGAGGAGAAAGTTGATATCAACAAGGGCCTGAGGCAGGAGTGCCCTTTATCCCCACTGCTGTTTATGCTGTACATGGTGGGGATGGAGAGGGTGCTAGAGGGAAGTAATATCGGTTTTAATATCTCATACAAACAGGCGGGTACAGTCCATGAGCTGCTGCTCCCAGGTTTATTACATGCGGATGACATTGTGTTGCTAGCTAACAAGCAAAGTGATTTGCAACGTCTGGCTAATGTCTGTGGACAGGAAGGCAACAATTTAAGTTTAAAATTTAGTGTTAGAAAATCAGGTGGTATGGTATTCGATGAAAACAGCGAACAGACAGTGGAGATACAGGGCCGGGAAATACCTCGGGTAACAGTATATAAATACCTTGGTATATGGATAAACGAGGGCAATAGATATATGCAAACACAGGAAAAAACAATGACAGTGAAGAGGAAGAGGAAATCTGCCCAGTGGTTGATTTAGGCATCACTGGCCTCCTTGAAGCCCTTGGCTCAGCGAGAGCAAGGGAAAGTAAGCATTTCCGCAGTAGAGATTACTAAGAGGCGATTGCAAGATTGGTGGAAGAAGAGTAGGAAAACGACAAAAAACGGAGACGTACAAAAGCAAAGTTCGCCATAGATGGTCAGAAAATTTAGTTGTGGGAGTTCATAGTGCTTTTTTCTCTTTCTTAGGTAGAACATTAGGCAGTATAATAGCAAGAGCGTCGTGGCGCAAAGCACCGCTCCGTTTTAAAGGGGACGCTCATAACATCTATCCATCCATCCATCCATCCATCCATCCAGAAAAGCTGGATATGATATATACATAGATTTGAGCTTTCTTATCTGCAGTTATTTTCTCAGGTTTCGCAGAGACTTTTTCTTTCCGGGGTGTTATAATTGGGGACGAGGGGTATACGCGGCTTGTGCGCGTGAGAACACGGCATTTCAAGTGGACAGCTTGCTTCAATGAAACCACTGCGCGCACCACGATACGCACGCTGCTCAGTATGAACGCGAGCTGAAGAGCATATCTTTTACGCCAACACACATGCAAAAGGAAGCATAGACGACGGCACAGGCGACTATATGGTTCTTCCTGTGGTGTGTGTCTTAGTTTGTGGCAAAAAAGACGTCTTTCAGCAAACACCAACTAGGCCAACAAGCAGCTCTGAAGAACGCTAGCGCATGCGCGCACCACGCTCATACGCAAGCTTCGGTAACGCCGCCCTGACTCCGCTGCAGAACCGACGCAGCGTCCACTTGGATTCCTCGTTTTTTCAGTCAAACTCACTATGCGTGTTTGTCGGTTCACTCGGCGGCCGCGCATGCTCCGTTGATTGAGTCACAGCACGCTGACAGCGGTGAGAACGCGCTTCCAGTAATCGTAATTGGTATCGCAATATGAGGGACGAACGTGAAAGCTCGTAAACCGACTAGCCTGCGCGCAAGGCTTACCAGCTGGGCTATGGGCAAATTTTGGTGCCTGTTCTAGTGTTGAGCGAGAGTCCCTTTGCCTTCCCGCAATTCATAAGCTCTCAACTCGTAGTCTCTGACGTTCGCTTTTGTTGCAACAGCAATTAAGGACACTCCAAGCGCCTTTCTGCCGTCGGCTTAGGCTGCGGCGTGGGCTTCGGTGTCGCCACGAGGTTCCGTATGAGGTCGATGGGCGACAACAGCGTCGCCGCGCGCGCTGCGTGTGCGAGTGAACGCGTGCGAAGGGGGGCCGTCGACCACGGCTCAATCTCGCCCGTCCGAAGGAGACGAACGGGCGCGCGAAGCACCCAACGTTGCGAGGCGGTGTGGGGGAGGGAGGGGAGGGGGCGGCCTTCTTTCTGGCTGCAACTGCGCATTTGGCTGCGCTCAATCAAGCGTAGTCACGCGGTCGTATCTTGAGAGCGATCTGCGTTGGGGGCAGAGTCAAGGTACGTCGGCGGCTCGTAGCTCTGTGCGTGCTCTGTGTCCTCGCGCTCCCTTTGCGTTGAAGCGACAACCTGAATGTCACTTTGCTCGCTGCTGCTGCCGCGTTTCCTCAAGCCGGCGTTTTGACAGCGCGTATCCGCAGCGATCGAGTATGGTGTCTTCATGTTTGCTGTGGATGCTGACACCACGCTTGAAGTAATTAAATCATGGGGTTTTTCGTGCCAAGTCCCCGATCTGATTATGAGGCACGTGGTATTGGGGGACTCCGGAAATTTGGACCACCTGGGGTTCTTTAACGTGCACCTAAATCTAAGTAGGCGGGTGTTTTCGCATTTCGCCCTCATCGAAATGCGGCCGCCGTGGCCAGGATTCGACACTGCGACCTCGTGCTTAGAAGCCCAACACCATATCCACTAAGCAACCGCGGCAGCTAGACACCATACTTATTAATTTAGCCAGCGAGCGAATGTTTGCAAGCTTATACGGCCGATAAAAGTAATATCCTTACTTCGTATGGTCGTCTCTTAATTTTCTATCGCAATCGACGCTTTGCCTTTCGGGTGAAACTGCGTCTATCTTTCGGACCTCCGACCGCCGCGTGACTGGTTGGTTGACCGATAAGTGTCGCTTTGTGATCTGATCTTTGTGTCATCGATGGAATTTCGAAGTTCTAAATTTGTGGTAGCCACGGTATAGCGAAGCGGGTAAATCCAGCAACAAGTAGTGGCATATTCAAGGAACATTTAAAAATATCTGACTGCTATCCATGCGAAGCACCTACCTCCATTTGAACGTCTTATCTCAAAAAGTCTCCTTGAGTTCTTACTTTCAACCGAAATTTGAGCCAGTGAAATACACACCGCAGGACATGGTATAGGCATTCTCGCGGCAGCCTTGCGTGCTCGCACCAAGAGTAAGGTATCAAGGGTGCACTACTTACGTGTTATAATTGTACCTGTAATCACACGTGACCGTCCGCAAGCCGTTAAGAACCCCATCATATCCTCGACGTGCGCCATCGGAGGAAGAAGCCGTGTCCGTAAGACACACTTACGCTCTCTGAACGGCGTGAAGATTCCCGTCTCCTCTGAAAGGAATGCAAACGTACGGACTGGAATCCTACGATAGTGCTGCTCTAAGACAGAAGCCTGTTTATTATTGCGACAGGAGTTATATGTAAGCTCCAAGCGAATTTCCGCCATCGGCGTCGCTGTGGGGCTCCACGTATATTTGGGTATAAGTATGCTATATGCTTATCCATGCCCTATACGCGGGTTATATTGCTACCTCATTGCATCACTAACGTCGCTCAAACGAGGTCTTATGTTCTTGCCTAAATGTTCCCCACACTGTTGAGAATGTCAGCCGACAAACATGTGTCATGAAACATAACGTTCACAGAGCATGCCTTTTATCTGAACTCATCTCAGTGTTAGATAATAAAACGGCACAACAACATCAGAGCTCAATCTTGGAGATGATCGATGTAATTTTTACTGGCGCAGCTCTTCACAGACAGTGTAGTGGTTTCAGTGCAATGTCATAATGTGCCCTACACGGCGTGGTAAAGCTTTTAAGGGTGCCATAAATTATTGCGCACCCGCATACCTTGCTTCAGTCGGACCCGCGTAATGTGAGAACACCGTTCGAAAAGTTCAAGCGTCTAAAGCTTGTCATCGCTGTCAGTGTTTCGCCCTTCGTGCGAAACTGCCAATTTTATACGTCGGAAATGCAACGATCCGACGAGTCCTTTCCTTTCTTTTTTTTCTGTAGGCCCAATTTCAAACAAGACGCACCGTTTTGACAAAGGCAAACTGGATATGAAAACAGGAATTCTGTTTTCCAACGAAAAGAACCGTTGAATAGTACTGAAGCATACTATCTCTGAGCCGTATCGTGCAAGTATTACTTTCCATCCATTTCATTCATTAAGTAACGAGTGGTCATTACTTGCGATAACGGAGGCGAGGCTTCATGCGAAGTAGTCACGATCGAAGGTCAGAAAGAATTCAGAAATGAAAAGAATTCTTACGCAATTCGGCTTTAAGTACGCCCCCTGCATGGCTAGGTCATGGAATTTAATTCTGGACTTTTACGTTCCAGAACCACGATGTCATTATGAAGCAGGCCGTAGTGCACTCTTAAGAGTAAGGTCGTCATATTCAATAACTATATACTTACACGTTACTTCTCACGAAATGCACTAACGTCTTAGTAAGTGCAGCAAGTAATGGTTAGTACTTTTCACTACCTGCTGAAACTAGACAAAAGTACTAACTCAGTACTAGCTAAATACTACCTCCGTAGTGCCGTTACTAACGCAACTTTGATATAATTACCAACACAACGAGGCCTATTCGATTTATAAGTGGCACATGCGTTCTCATATGAAGTCGATGGTATTGCAAAAACATAAATTAAAACAATATATATACCGGGTGTTCAAAATAAGATTTATCGTTTTCTTAAAACTAGGCACTGGAAGGCACGCGAAGACCACGCGTGCAAATACGTTTTGTGACCAGGGGGACACAAAGTGAGATGATAACTATCGCTTCAAGCAACCCAACTGACTAAAATTGGATAATTGACTTTTTATTGACTGCAGTAAGTGTGTATGTTTGTATTCAGAAGTTAGATGCAGTCGTGTTTCTACGCAGTACCAGTTGGAAGAATCCTTCTAGCATGTCTGTGCTCCGAGATATCCGACTCCAAATTTGAATTGTCATTCGCATGATAACTCATGCAAGAGAATGAGAATAACTGTCCCCCTTCCCTTCTCGGCTGGCGAAATTTAAAAAAATCTAAGAACCCGGACCCGCTGTCGTAACAGGCGACCGCGCAACCTGTAACGATGGCGGCAGCCGCCGTGCCGACATAATGGCGCGAGCGGAGAAGCTGGAGGGCAGTGCGCGTGCGTAATGATGACTAGACGAGTGGGCAAGGTTCTTAGCCGGGCTACGCAAATAAAGTGGCTGCTGATTTCGAAGTATTGTAAGTTTTATTCAAATTAAAAGCAACATCTGCACGGCACACCGCGCTGTCATATCTTGATTTCACCAGCCGAGAAGGGAAGGGGGACAGTTGTCATCTTTGCCAATGCCTCCGCCCCGCTGTCAGACTAAACGCCGCACGCAACAGCGGTGCCACATCAGGGAGGCGGTTTGCGCCGATCCTCACTCTCTTGCATGCGTAATCATGCGAACAACAATTTAAATTTGGAGTCGGATATCTCGCAGCACAGACACGCTAGAAGGATTCTTCCAACTGATACTGTGTAGATACACGACTGCCTCTAACTTTTCAATACAAACATACTCAATTACTTCAGTCAACAACAAGTCAATTATTCAATTTTAGTTCATTGGGCTGCTGGAAGCGATAGTTATCATCTCACTTTGTGTCCCCCTTGCCACAAAACTTATTTGCACAGGTGGTCTTGGCGTGCCTCCCAGTGCTAACATTAAAAAAATCATAAAGCTAAATTTTGAGCACCCTGTATACTGTTTACTCTTGAGCAATGAAACTGAGCTGCTAATTGAACGCTTCTGGCGTCCGTTTTGACTTGCACCCGTTGTCACTCTAGAGCTGCTTCTTGATTATATTAAAAGAATGCGCCCATCAACTTGCACTGATGAGGTTTGTCCTCCTTCATGAACTGATCGCGTCGACGTGTCACGAATTATGTATATAAGAAGTTGTTTATGGGCTCATTGATTCCCAGTGCCTAATTTTAAAAAAAAACGATCAAGCTTAAAGGGAAGCTGAAAGGTTTTTCAGAAAAAGTGAGTGAACATCTGTACATAATGGTTTTCAACCCTCCGAATTCGAATATCGTATCGAAATTGAGCGAAAGAAAGCGCAAATATATTTTATTTCGACGAAAACTGCAGCAGCGGACACGCCCAGCTCGCGCGTCTCGTTTCCGCCTGTGATTGGTCGGGCGCCTCATGACGTCAACTCTAGTGACCGACCGCTGCCGCTACACATGAAGCGCGGTGCCAGGTAGTTTGGTGCTGTTTTTCTGAGACGGTAATGGAAAATTTAGAGAGACTGCGTTTTTCTGAGGAGTTCGGCGTTACTCCCTACATGTACGAGCCGATTGCGAAGAGCCGGCCTCTCGAAGAAGCAAACGATGCTGGTGCGAGCAGTGCTTTCGACGAGAACGAAAGCGAAGTCTTGGGATCTCCTCGTGTTGGAAATGCTCTTTGATGAGTATGTTTTTTGCAAAGCGATCTAGTGATCTCGCCGATCTTTCGCCGATCTAGTGAGCTCGTTTCCGGTCAAACAACTGTAGTGTTGTGTTCCTGCATGCCCCCCCCCCCCCCCCCGTGGAACGTAAGCGGGGATGCGATCGTCGGCATTTGTGCGCTGTCCAAAGCTGTCGGCAATCTACAAAGACGGTTTAAACGCGTGAAAAGCTTCCCGGTTCATGCAGTACGTGTAGTGACCTTCATCTGTGCGCCATCCGCACACTACTCGTAACCGAAGTCGTAAAGGCGGCGAATTGCGTCGGCTACGTGAGACGGTCGGTTTCTCGCTGTGCGCGAGAGAAGGGGGGAGCGTAGGGTCCTGGCGTGCGCCGGCTTTCCCGCCGCACATGCAAACTCTACATTTGCACTGCGCTATGGTAGCTGCATGCAGGCTTTTTAACAACACACGTGCAAATAGAAATTGGCGGCGCTGTGCGACTAAACCTGCGTCAAGGGCGGGAGATAAACATGCACCTTCCGTTCAGCGTGCTAACACGAAGAAGCTCGCAGTAAATCAAAATCCAGGTTTGGGCGAGTTCGTGTATTCATAAGGCCTTCCAACACCAGTTATCATCAGTCAGTCCGCACTCGTGCCGTCTTTCTTTTCGTTGCTCCGATCTTTTCGCGCAGCGTTTAGAAAGCCTGCTAGTGGCAAGTAGTCCTCTCTGATTCTGTGGCCATATACAGCAACTGCGCAGGCCGAATTGCAGGGCTGGCCGTATACTACCACTCTACATACACGCAGACGCACCAACAAAGGAATGCAGGGTCGATCGAAGCAGATTATGATGGCACGCACGCAGAAACAAGCACGGTCAGGCACGGTCGCGGAGGCTGCGAAGGAACGGAACACTAGTGTTGACGTCACAACACTGCGGTTTCCGGTCTCCGCTCGCATCGTCAGCGTCAGCAGCAGCGCGCGGCATTCGACGGGGGGCGGAGCTACAGCGCAATTTTAACCGACGTTTACGTCGCTCCTAATTGAAAAAAAAAACCCAAATTTTACCTACATGGTTTATAAGGTTCCCGCTTCCGTATAATGGCGTCTTAATGAGTTCGACAGACTCTTGAGCTTCCCTTTAATTTTGAACAGCCGGTATAAGGAAAAAGAGAACCGCGTCCTTTCGCTATATATTACAGCATCAATTGAGGCTATATATACGTCATGTTTACCAGAGACATTAAGGCTCCGGGCAAGAATGTAGTACATATCTACAAGTAACAATAATCAAGAACCCACACATAGAACGACAAAGGTGCTACGCGACACTTACTCGAAGACGAATTTGCAGAGTATTTATAGCGCCAGTTTGAGGGAGCACATGTTGCACCGCTGAGCACCTGTGTATTCGGTTACATTATCAATGCTTTGAGCATAAATTTCTAGACCCGACTGTCTGTATATATCTGTGCTTCGACGTCGCACATAGCTATTAGTCCAGCAACACTACAGCATGTCTCAATTTTGCATAAGTCTGTCACAGCATAATAGGCCATGGCCCGACGACGTAGTAGTGGCTTAATAGTTCCTTAGCAAAAACTACTAAGAAGCCTAAAGGCAGTACTTACAAGCTTTACTAGCCGCTGCCTAATGTAGAACTAGTAAGAAGGTAGAGAAAAATTGGAGGACGCTTAAGCTTCGCCTTCAAGAGTGGAACGCGACAGCGTTCCCGTCGACCCGCCAAGGGGTGTAAGACAATGGGCTACGGCGCAGCGACTACGCGCCCCGCATCGGACGCGGTGAGCGTCGAGCAACGCAGCGTTCGGCGCGACAACGAAATGTGCGCCTGAGCAAGCGACGCACGCCTGGAAACAGCTCGTTTCTAAGGCAACACCGCGTTCACTAGAGGCGCTTTTGTACCGCTTTCAAGCATCGAACTCGCGGCTCAGTGGTAACGTCTCCGTCTCACACTCCGGAGACCCTGGTTCGATTCCCACCCAGCCCATCTTGGAAGTTGCTTTTTATTTATGAAGTGCCTGCCGTGATTTATCGCTCACGGCCAACGCCGCGGACGCCGACGCCGACGACACCGGCTTTTCTGCGACACGAGCTCCTTAACGCTATCGCGTTAAAAGACGGGGAATGCGGGAGATGGAAATTCAAGACGATGGAGCAAAACGTGAACAAGGTGAATGCTGGGAGCCAACGTTTCGACAAGTGGACTTGTCTTCTTCAAGGCGACGTATGCTTTCCTCGCCACAGTATATATAGGTGGGGTTCTTCTAAAGGGGAGAGGGTGTGAGGCGAGAGGATGCGGAAACAAGGGAAAATGTGTTAGCGTGTCGAATCAAGGAACGCTGTAGACAAGGTCAAAGCCAGGCCGCACCCCCCCCACCCAGATAAGTAAATAATAAAGGGAAAATGAGACATTCACCCAATTGTAGCGATTGCTACAAAGGAACCCCATACGGGTTCCTCGAAAGAAAGGCCTCGAGGAGGAAGAAAATTCGTCTTACTCCGGAACCACCGTCTTTCCAGGGCAGCTACTCTGCCATCTGAGCTAACCAGGTGGCTAGCAGATGGCAGGGCGAAGGAGAATTTGTCAATAACTCCAAGCAAAGGCAAGAGTTTGACGTAATAGTTCAGTGGAAACCCGTAAGGTCGAGAGAAGTAATTAATAGAAGGAAAATCAGACATCCACCTAATCGTATCTGTCACTTCGAGGCCTTTCTTTCGAGGAACCCGTATGGGTTTCCTTTGTAGCAATTGCTACGATTGGGTGGATGCCCGATTTTCCCTTTATTAATTACTTATCTCCATCTTGCGGGTTTCCGCAGAACTATTACTTCAAACTTTTGCCTTTATTCGAGTTGACGACAAATTCGACTTCTACCATCTGCTAGCCGCCTGGTTAGCTCACATGGTAGAGCGGCTGCCCAGGAAATGCGGTGGTCCCGGGTTCGAGTACCGGTTCAAGAAGAATTTTTCTTCAACGTCAAGGCCTTTCTTTTGAGGAACCCGTCTGGATTTCCTTTCTACCAATTGCTACGATTGGGTGGATGTCTGATTTTCCCTTTATTAACTGTGGCATTTTTTAAGCAATGGTTTGTCACAATTTCATCACACAAGTCACAAGGCCGTTTGAAGCCAGAAGAACGAAGTTTAGGAAAAATTATGTGCTGGCCATTATTCCCATACCAGCTGAACTACAGCGCTTGGAGCTCCCCTGCACAATAGCACCGCAGTTCCCTTTAGCAGCACTTGTAGGAAGCTCTATGGGGCGAACGAACTGAATGTAGCCGTCGTCAGATGCAACAGAGCGTTCTTTGCGATTTCCCCTATGTTGACATCATCTATGAGAAACTGGAGCACTGCAAGCGACTAATTTCCCTCTGTACACCACAGCAAAGTGCAGTCGAATGAATACTCTCCAATTTAGGTGAAACCATTCGTCATTTCGACGCGCGCGGTAGGGCGACAATAGAGGTTCGCTTACGGGAAGCGCGACTACCAACGGGTAAAAAAAGAACATAATCACAGAGAACAAGTATCCGGACGGGTAACCATGGCGGGCGATTCCGCAGTAAGCCGCGTCGCAGCAAACGAAACCAGCCATAGTGAAGCTTCCCGACCACTATTCTGTCTTAGAGTCAGCCGCTGTCACTTGCAACGACGTTTACACATAACCGCCTATTTGACGGCCTGAGAAGTAACGACCGTTGTGTGACTGCTTGGTATAAATGGTGTCGAAAAAGCGCCACAAACATAAAAGGACGTAAAAACGACGTACAGCGCGAAGGACAAGGACTGCGTATGTCATCTATCGCAGTCCTTATAAACGAGGATAACGACAGACAGTGGCATTGACTTGAATTTACTATGTTGTGACGTGGTAGTGAGGGCGATGATTACAGCGGCAAAACTGCTAATCACGAAACAAGCTTTTTATTGCACGAAGTTGTGCCCACACTGTAAAATAATTTACACCCTTATAAGAAAGGGTTTAAATGTGTCTATAACTCACACCCTTAGGGTGTCAGTTATATAAATCACACTCTAAGGGTGTGAGCTATAGACACATTTAACTCTTTTTCTTTTTAAGGGTGTAAATTATTTTACAGTGCGTAAGAGCAAGTCACACTCAAAGCGCAGCGATAGCGGCAAACACGGTCAGCGATCGCTGTAATCTGATAACCGCGTCAAGCGTGTCGGCTTTTATACACAGATTCCAACGTAATCTCTGGTGCCCGCGTGCCTTCCAGACAGCTGTACGCGATTCGTGTCGCGCTTACATGCAGTAACATTACACAAGCCCGGGTGACAACAGACGGAGTGTAAAACGATCGATAACCTTCGAGAAACTTCCGACACCTACAGGAGCGTTCTAGCGATAAGGTTAGTTATCGCTACAACGGTGAAGATAACGGTGTAGCGCTGTCACCCGATAAACAAGCATGCATATCAATACCCCCTCGTAAAAAAAAGCATTATCCCGATGCAAGCAACACGAAAGCGAAAACAAAACCACGCTGAATAAAGAAAAAGCAACAACAATATAACAAAGAAGCTAAGTCCCTAAGTTGGTCAGCGAGTGTAGAAAGGCTTAAGACGCACCACATGAATGAATTCAGCTCGTGAGCGGCGCCGCTGTGATAGCGAAATGCAGTCTGGCACGACCTCATAATCGAGTGCGGCAATGCGTCCAATGATCATGCAGGGTCCGAAATAGCGGCGTCGAAGCTTCTCACTAAGTGTTCGTCGATGTATCGGAGTCCAGACCCATACACGGTCGCCGGGATGGTATTCTACGTGGTGTCGTCGAAGAGTGTATAGTGTCGGCTGTCGGTCCTCTGCTGCTTCATGCGTAGGCGGGCGAGCTGTCGGGCTTCTTCGGCGCGCTGGAAATAGGCAACGACATCTATGTTCTCTTCCTCAGTGACGTGCCGCAACGGGGCATCGAAGGTCGTCGTCGGGTTGCTTCCGTAAACCAGCTTGAACGGCGTCATTTCAGTTGTTTCTTGCACTGCCGCGTTTTGTGTTCGACGACGACGTACATTGCAAGCAGGACGGCGAGGGCCTTGTTCAGTCGCTCCGTAAGACCATTCGTCTGCGGGTGGTAGGCAGTTGTCCTCCTGTGGCTTGTCTTACTGTAATGCAAAATGGTTTGGGTGAGCTCTGCAGTGAAGGCCGTTCCTCTGTCGGTGATAAGGACTTCTGGGGCACCATGCCGCAGGAAAATGTTATCGACTAATAATTTAGAGACTTCGGCCGCACTACCTTTCGGCAGAGCTTTCGTTTCGGCATAGCGGGTGACGTAGTCGGTAGCGACGACGATCCACTTGTTTCCAGATGTTGACGTGGGAAAGGGCTCCTACAAATTCATCCCGATCTGCTAAAATGGTCGGCAAGCAGGCTCGATGGGCTGTAGTAATCCCGCCTGCCTTGTCGGTGGTTTCTTGCGTCGCTGGTAGTATTGAAATATCTTTACGTAACGGGCGACGTCGGCAGTCAGGCGCGGCCAATAGTACTTCTATTGTAGGGTACGGGAAAATGTGAGGTGCACGGCTTTCTATCTTCGTGCAGGGCGTGCAGGAATTCTGACCGGAATGCTGCAGGCACAACGAGAAGGTAGTTTGTAGCGGCTGGCGAAAATTTCTTTTGCGACAGGACGACGTTTCGTAATAAAACGGGACAAATACCTTTGCGACAAAGTCTCTGTTGCTTTTCAAGTACTCAGCAAGGCTTCTGAGTTCCTTGGTCCGCTCACTGCTGCTCCGTAAAGTTGTCTGCACTTATTGTACCTAAAAAGGCGTCCTCGTTTTGGTCACGTTCGGGCAGCGGTTCCACACAGGAGCGCGAGACAGGCAGTCGGCATCAGAGTGTTTTCACCCGGACTTGTAAATACAGTGATGTCATATTCTTGAAGTCTGACGCCCTATCGCGCCAGGCGTCCTGAAGGGTACCTTAAATTCGATAGCCAACAAAACGCGTTATGGTCGCTGACGACTTTGAACGACCTGCCATATAGGTAAGGGCGGAATTTTACTGTAGCCCAAATGATGGCGAGGCATTCCTTTTCGGTCGTAGAATAATTGCCTTCCGGTTTTGACAGTGACCGGCTGGCGTAAGCTATCACCCATGCAAGTCCGTCTTTTCTCTGGGCAAGGACGGCAACGAGGCCTAGCCTACTGGCGTCAGTGTTGATTTCTGTATCGGCGTGTTCGTCGAAGTGCGCAAGTATCGGTGGCGATTGCATGCGTTGTTTCGAGTTCTTGAAATGCGCCGGCCTGCGGCGTTTCCCACCTAATTCGACATTATATTTAGTTAGAAGTGTCAGCGGCTCAGCGATCCGTGAAAAGTCCTTGACAAAGGGCCTGTAGTAGGCATACACGCCAAGGAATCTACGCACTGCCTTCTTGTCGATGGGCTGCTGGACCTTTGCGATAGCAACTGTCTTCTGCAGGTAGGGGCGAACTCCAGATTTGCTGACGACGTGACCCAAAAACAGAAGCTCGTCCTAAGCAAGGCGACGCTTTTCCGGTCTCTGGAGCTTACGGACGGGCTCTGAGCTTTGTATGGTCGGCGCTGCGGCGGCAGGTAGCGTCCTGGCGACGGCTAACACGAAGGACATTGGGGTCTTCCCTGCATTTCGGCGATGTCACGTGGCCACTCGCCAAGCTTTGGACGTGGCGCGCTGAAGGCGAACCCTCGCAGACCCATCTCCCGGTGTGGACATTGGCGGTAGACGTGGCCCGCTTCTCCGCAGTGATAGCACAGCAGGCGGTGGTCAGGGAGCGCCGTACGTCTGTCTTCCTAGCGTAGTGGCGCTGGGCGACAGACGGGCGAGCTGGTGGCGGCGGCACGGTGGAATTCCGAAGTTATGGGGTCCTGGCGCAGGTACGGAGGGGAACATTGATGGCGGCGACGGCAGCGTTGGTCATCGCTTCCGGCACTGAAGGCGGTGATTCAGGCTGCACTTCAGAAACTCCCAGTGGCCGTGGAAGTTCGTCCTTGGCCATGTCAGTGACGGAGGGCACCTTAGGTTCCTACGAAGATAACACCTGGCTCAGTTCTTCGCAAACAATGGCCCTGATTTATCGGAGGTCGCCGGAGCCCAGTGATTATATTGCGTACTTCGACTTGAGTACTTGGTGGTTATATTACCTAGTGAAAATTTCCATGGTTTTCTCGTCGTTTCCTCTGTGAAACACTCAGCTGCAGTCTTCGGAGGATTGCGGATCAGTGCGGCGAATAGTTCTTGCTTGACGCCCCACATCAGCGAGTGTACTTTTTCCTCTTCCGACATTTCCGGGTCGGCGTACCAGAAATGGCTGGTAATCTCTTCCGTGAAGATCTCGATGACCTCATTGGGCAGCTCCACTCGGATTTCTAGTAGATCTAGGACTCGCTTTTTGAGCACGACGCTTGTGAATGTCTGCAGGAAGCTGCTTCGGGACAGGTGCCACGTCGTTAAGGCGGCTTGTCGATTCTAAATTCATGTCCTGGCAGACATGGCGCAGCTTGCCGTCAATGTTCCAGTTGGTAAATGTAGCGACTCTTTCATACGTCTCCAGCGAGCTTTCCGGGTCCTCAAGCGTTCCACCACGGAACGTCGATGGCTCCCTGGGATGCTGCAGCGCGATCGGTGTTGGCGACATTGGGGCTCTCATTGTAGCTGCTGTCATGGCCATGCACTTCCTGGTCTTCTCAGGCAAAAGTCCGTGCTCCGGGGGCAGTTTCTGCAGCCTGCGGCTAGCTTGCTGTTCCTTGGCGACGGTGTGTTCGGGGTTCGGGCTTGGATCATGGCTTTGTTGAGACGTTCGGTACAGGAACGCACTAGCACCTCCACCAGACGTCACGTAGTATTGATGGTGAATAACACAGCGGCAAAACTGTGAATGACGAAACTAACTTTTATTGGACGAATTTGGGCCCACAAAAACAAGTTACACTTAAAGCGCAGCGATAGCGGCGAACATGGTCGGCGATCGGCGAAATCTGATGACCGGGTGAAGCACGTCGGCTTTTATACATGAGTCATCGAAGATTCCAGAGTAGTCGATGGTGCCCGTGTGTGTTCCAGAAAGATCTACACAATTCGCGTCGCGCATACATACAGTCAGATTACACAAGCTTCGGTGGCAACAGACAGGGGATAGAACGGTCGGTAACATCCGAGAAACTTCGGATACATTCAGGAAGCGTCCTGCACTGAGTGATAACATTTGTTGTGCGGCGATACGCAGTCACCCGATAAACAAGTATACGTTGTATCGTGTTTGAAGTAACGGACTGAGGCAACACGTTGCTGAGCAAGGAATCACCAACTGATCGTTTATTCATATGCTTATGTACCTGCGTAGGCAGCGAGGTAAAGGACAGTCAGGGAAAGAAGTGGCAAACGCTATCGGCGCACATGCGCGATAGCCCGTTTTGATACATCCTTTCTTCATACAATTGCGAGACTTGCTTGTCTTCGCGCAAACAAGAAAAGAAAAAGCTAACACAAAAACAAGCTAGCAAGCTTCACGAAACTTTCCGTCGTAGCGAAGACGCTTCGTCTCTATCCGGGATCCGTTAGACCGACGAATTGTTGGCAATGCGGATGGGTCTCCCGGTGTGTCTTGTTGCCCAGCTGCATCAGGAACCCTGGTCATTTGCGGATTTGAGCAGCGGTCGGCTGCCGCTGTGTCGCATGTGTCGTTAACCGGTTCCAAGTGTTTAATTGGTTGTAATACGTTATTCGGTTCCGACTCAGTGTCTTCCCGCCTACTCTCGTAGTCGTTCTCGTTGGCGCAGCGTTTGTCTGTTCACCGCAGATGTTGTCGATTGCACCTCAGCTGTTTGTGGCTCTCAGTTCGGACCAGATACGAACATGGCGCTGCTTATTTAAGTAGTGTTGCTTTGAGTCACCAGTTCGCATTTTTTATCCGAACAACGTTTGCTCCTTCAAGAGGCGATATCGGCTTGCCCTGAAATGACTGCCGATGTTTTGATACAAGGCATCACGCCCCCCTTAAGCGCTGAACAAAGGAACAGTTGTCCAAAGACGACGTCCTTGCAGCAGCTCTCTGGGAGACCGTCCATCTTCTAAGGGAGAAGATCGATAAGCCAAAATGGCCAACCAGAAATCCTCACGGCACTCCGTAGCTTTCTTGGTAATTCGTTTAGCAGTCTGTACGCCCTTTTCCGCTAGGCCGTTTGAGCGCAGGAAATTAGGGCTGGATGTTATATGTTCCAAGTCGTACCGTCTGGCGATAGCAGCGAAGTCACGTGAAGCGAATTGGGGCCCGTTGTCCGTGCAGACTTGAGCAAGAATGCCATATCGAGAAAACATGGCAGATATCTTCTAAATAGTTTCCGTTGCTGTTGTGCCCACCAACCTTTCAATCCCTGGGAAGTTCGATTGGTCGTCATACACTACCACGTACGAGCGCCCTGCGAATTGGAACAGGTCAATTGCGACACGGTATCATGGTTGTTCCGGTGTAGACCGCAGTAGCAGGGGCTCGCTCGGTTGGCTGTAGGCTTATTTCTGACACACATGGCACGTTCGTACCAGGTTCTCAATATCACTGCCGAGTTCTGGCCAAAAAAATAGCCTACGTGCCCTGGCCTTGCATTTATTCCGTCCCATGTGACCCTCGTGTATCCGCCGCAGAATTTCTGCCCTCACGGTTTTCGGTACGACAATATTGCTTCCGTTTAGCAGTACGCCGTTCACTGCCGCCAACTCCGATGTGAACGGTTTTATAGTTCCCATTGAATGGGGTCACACCTATGTTTAGTTGTTCTACAACGCTGCTTAAATACGAATCGGTGCGGGTTTCTTCCAGTCATTGCTTTGTCCGTGTGCTTACAAGGCTTTAAAACGCCTGAATTGCGCGGATGTCCACGTCTTCCGTTTCTTCAGCGCACCCAGGCAGCGTGGCAGCTCGGGACAGCATATCTGCGAGCAGCAAGTCTTTCCCAAGGATGAACTGCAAGACATAATCGTATTTGAAGAGACGGATGAAAAATCCCTGCATCCTTGGTGGCATGTCCACAACACTTTCTTGAGCGATAACAATCAGAGGCATGTGATCAGTTTCAACCAAGATCCTGCGGCCATACACAAACTGATGAAACTTTTCGCACGCAAACACTATAGCGAGCGCCTCCTTTCTAATTTGAGCATAGCGCGTTTCACTCTCGCTCAGAACCTGCGATGCGCACGTGACCGGGCGCCAGTCGTTTCCGTGCTTTTGCGATAAGGTGGCAATAATGCCGTTTCCCGACGCGCGTGCTGTTACCTTCGTTTCTTTCTTTGGATCGAAGAGGGCTAGTAGCAATGAGTTTATCAGTGCTTCGTAGATCTGAGCCCACTCATGCACGTGCGCTGATGTCCATTGAACCACCACTCTTTCCTTCATAAGGCCACGAATTAATGACGTCTTGTCACTGAGTGAGGGTACATATTTGCGAAAGTAATTCACGACGCCCAATATTCTGCGAACGGCCTGCTTATCCTTCGGAGGAGGTATAGCGTGTATGCTCTCGATTAAGTCTGGGCTGGGGCGAGCACCACTCTCGCTGATCACGTCACCAAGAAATGTTATCGGTGTCCCACAAAATACACACTCTTGCAACCAGACCTCCGACCAGAATGTCGTCTATGTATATGCGTACTCCTGTCGGGCCTCCCAAAATTTCTCTTAATGTCTTCTGTAAGACCTCGCTTTCTGAAGATATTCCAAACGGCAGCCGTAAGAGCCTGTAGCGCAAGGGCGTTGCGAAAGTGCATACTCGCGACGTAGCTTCGTCCAATGGTATATGATGGAAGCGAGCGTTCGCGTCAAGCCGAGGAAAGTACTTTGCGCCCAAGATTTTACTTTCAATGTCCTCCTGCGATGGCATCGGATAATGTTCACACATTATACTTTTGTTTATGGCCCTTGGATCCATACATATGCGAAGCCAGCCATCCTTTTTTCTTACTACAACTAAAGGGCTTAACCAGTCGGTAGGCTCTTTCCCTTCCACGATGATGGAGGCCCCTTCCATGCGGCTCAGTTCTTCGCGAAGCGGTTCCTTGATCGCCAACGGTACCCTGCGGGCGGGCTGCACCCCTGACCCGGCATCCGGTAGCAGTACCATCTTGTACAGTCGCTTTACGGAGCCGGTTACACGAAATAGGTGGGGGAAAGCCAGCTGGGGAGCGTCTTCTTCGCTTGAGTCTACTGCATTCACCGTTTGAATCAGTCCAATTTCCCGACATGCCGGGAGACCAATTATAGCATGGCGACGTTTCTTCACAATAAAAATTTAACGTGACGTTCTTGGCCGTTTATGTTCAGGACTTCTGTTGAAACTCCCACAAGCTTGATAATGCTTCCGTTATATGCCGCTAAAACTGTTGTGCCTTTTCTTGGCTCCAGTGCCCGACTGGCATTCCTGAACACAGACGGAGGTGGTAGGTTGACTTGCGAGCCAGTGTCTACTTTAAATCGCAGTTCTTAGGCGGCTATCTTACCGTGAACTCTCCTTCTGCTCCCGCACCATCAGTTATGCCGCACACGCTGATATTCAGGATATCGAAGTTATCATCGACCTCTTGTGCTTCGTCGACTTGGTTTACTTGGCGCCTTCTGCAACATGCCACGAAGTGCTTCTTTTTCTTGGATGCGTAGCGAAACTTTCCGCGAGCCGGAAATTCTTCTGGCGCGTGAACTCTTCCACATTGACGGCATCGATATTGTTTTTGCTGCCTCGTTCAGTTCCTCACGTGTACTCTATTTGTCGCCTTTTCTTTGACCACGATGCATTTTTCTGCGCAGAAACTTCGGCTGCTTTGCACATTTGGTCAGCTTTCTGCAAGCTAAGGTCCTTCTCGCCAAGCAACCTCTGTCTGAGGTTTTTGTCGTTGATACGAAATACCACTTGGTACGTTATCGTGATTTGTTCGAGCGCTCCAAAGTTGCAGAGTTTCGCTTGCTTCTTGAGATCCCGCAAAAAGCATTCAGAGGGTTCGGCGTCGTCCTATACTCTAAGGCGGAAGACGTGCCTGTCATAAACTTCTTTTCCCTTCGTGGACACCGTACTCTTCAAACTTCCTGACCAAAGTTTGATAATGTTCTTTGCTCTCACCTTCGGCAAACACGAAGTTGTTGTACACGCCAGGGCATCGTCACCTGCGGTGCTGAGAAGTATTGCCACTTTCACAGCTTCCTTCCTTGGCTTGTCTGACGACGTTGCTGTGACGAACAGTTCCAACTTCTGTTTAAACAGCAGCCACTTTCTTAAGTTTCCGGAAAGCTCTGCAGCGGCTCCGGGGGCTTGACGGCGTCCATTCTGCTGCCGAGAGAAACACTTCTGACACCATGTATCGTGTTTGAAGTAACGGACCGAGGCAACACGCTGCTGAGCAAGGAATGACCAACAGGTCGTTTATGCATATGGTCACGTACCGGCGTAAGCAGCGAGGGAGAGGAGTCGGGGAAAGAAGTGGCAAACCTATTCGACGCAGTGCGCGATAGCCGGTTCTGATACATCCGCGTCAATATATTTTTTAATTAAAATTAGATTAGGGGGTTCTTGCGCGCCGAAACCACGATCTGATTATGAGGCACGCCGTAGTGGGGGACTCCAGAAATTTAGACCACCTGGGCTTCTTTAACGTGCACCTAAATCTAAGTACACGGGTGTTTTCGCATTTCGACTCCATCGAGATGCGGCCGCCGTGGCCGGAATTCGATCCCGCGACCTCGTGCTTAGCAGCCCAATACCGTATAGCCACTAAGCAGCCGCGACGGGTGTGAATATATTTTTGAAGAAGCAATATGCCGGCTATCTTTTTAGGCCATACAAACATTTTTTAAAACATCTGGGTTGGATAGCACTACTCTTGACCTCGACCTTAATTGCTCCAAGAGGCGGGCATTACTTGCATTGGAAATGTACATGCATAATCAACTAAGTCACAAAATTTCACTGAGGTTTCAACTGATTACTTTACGCCCAATATTGCAATTTACCAAGCTAGCAGCCGCTGAGCTTGCAAGACACGAATTGCAAGACACGGCGGCGCTGAACTTAAGTTCAGCGCCGTGTTTGTCCTCCTCATTCTGGTCCTGTCGTTTAGCGCTGTTTGAATTTTATTGTTACCATGAGACGGAGACAGACTAGATGGCAGCAGCTGAAATTTCTTTTTCTGGAGTCTTACGTCATTACGGATCCCATCAGAGCAAAATATTATAGACGAAAACGAGGGAACTAGTAAATGCAGGACGCTGCAAAATACTGCTGCATATAGTGAACCCGTTCAGTGCATTCAGTCACCCGATCGGCTCCGCTTCCACAGCCACCGTTGTCCGGCATCTCATCCTTGGCTCAAGAAATGCGACCGCTGTCGCCTACTCAGATTTAGGCGATTGACGCTGCTCATTACATTGCTGTTGTAGCTCACGAGTGAGAAAAACGAATAACTGGCCTTGTATGCGCTGTGTACACTCATTTAAGTATACTGAGGGACTGCTCAAGCGAAGCCGCTGCATTTAACCTTCACAATTAGCGCGAAATACGAGGGACCGGTTGGCAAGCCACACAGCGGCTGCCTTTAGGGGGTCTCCTTCGGGCAGCTCGATTGGGGAGGCCTCCTTCGTCTCCTTTCATTCCCCTCAACGCTCCCCTGTGCTACTAAGGTGTCCTCACTGCGAGAGACAGTTGCGGCGCTGCACTTTTCTCTTCAGTTTCCTTCCCATAAAAGTCACATACTCCTACTAGTGAGTTTATAGGGGAGGTCGGTGCATTGAAAGCCGTGTACCTTCCGTTCGAAACGGTCCACGTTGACACAGTGCATGCATAGGGGCATGCAGCAGTAGGTCTGCATGTGCAAATTCAGTGAAAAAATGCCAACCCCAACCCCCCAACCCCAGTGGAAGCAGCACAATGCCTTCCCACGCAATGGGGTAGGCGACCGGTTATACTGTAGAGCCTGCCCCCGGCTATCCCTCACAATGGCGGCCGAGAACAAGCGTCGCCTGTCTGTAACGCATGCGGGCTTTACGCAAGTCTCCTGCTGCTTTGTACGAGAAATACTCTATAAGTCTGACTGCTCAAATGTAACAGCAGCATTACTATAGAGCAATTGCACAGCTCTGACCCGCGTGCCACCCATCGTACCGATGAAGACGTAAATGATGAGGACTGCGACGCCGCACGCGCCCACGGGCAGGCAGTACGTGAACGTGCACAGGGCCACGTACTCGGTAGTCCCCGTCACGCGCCGGGTGTACCTGCGCCAGTAGGGGAGAGGCGTGTGTACCAGATATTCAGCGCACTTGAGAAAGGCGTTCTGAATTCCCAAAGAAAAAGTATGAAAGAGCATAATTAATGATTTCCTCGCGTTTGGCTTTCACAGAGCGGAAGACATTTTGACGTTACTCAAAACAATGATTCGGACAAGCACTTCTAAAATTTAGTGCCCCAGCGTTTCAATCAAAAGGGGCCCAATTATTCCTGTGGCGTGACCTCAATCCCATCGTCAGAAGACTTCCTGACGGCCTCCAGATTTGCAAGAAGCTGAGGCTCCTGACAACTGCGAAATAAATAATCCTGGCTAATTTCACCGAAAGGGAAAAGTTGGAGAGCTCACAAAGTTATTGCTCTATTGGAAACGTGCAACAGCCTCTTTCTTCCTTCTCTCATGATGTATCATCGCGCGTAGAGGGCCACCTTAATGCGAATCTTGAACTCGGGCCCAACTCTGATGTCGCCTATTCAAATAATTGAAACGCAGAAATAACCCCTGGACTGATTTTAATGAAATGTGCTGCATTGTGGAGAGAAAGTTAAATGGTACCGCTGATGAACCAGAATTTTGATTTAGGACCGGAATTTTCTGAAGTGAAATTTTCAAAAATTCATGTTCGAAAAAAAAATAGAAGCTCGAAGTTTACAACTTCATAGCTCTGCACGTAAAACAGATATCGCCGTTCCGTAAACTGCAATGCACAGAGCATCCAAAGCCGACAAATTTGGTGTGTCAAGTCGCATCTTACGTGAATTTCTTACGCCTTTACGAGCGCTTTGCAAAATTTTTGCTCAGATAATAATGCTTTATTTCAGAGCCATGTACAATGCATCAATCTTGTCCGCTTTAGATGTACTGTTTGGTTCAAATTACAGAGTTGTGGTATCGTTTTTATTGCCGAGTTGCCGAGTTATGAACTTGATGGTGTCGTTCCCTGACAATCTGCGATTTCTGCAAATCTTTATTTAAAAATGTTTGACCTAAATCGAAAATTCGCAACCCATAGCCATTAGATTTTACCTCTTTTAAATGCAACAAGCCTCATCGAAGATGGTGCAGCGGTCGCCGAGAAGAAACTATTTCTCTTTTCCCATGTATTTATATAGAGCTCTCAAGCTTCCTCTTAAAGTTGGTGTGCCGAACTGCCATAATAAGCATTTCCACGAATCCTTTGTCCCAAGGCCTGGAATCAGCAGCATACCTGCATCGTCTCTCTCCTAGTACATGCATCGTTCAAGTCTGCAGTTGAAGAAGTCGAATAACGAAATGCTGTTGACATTGTTGTTGTTGTTATTGCTCACACTTCGTCCTACGGCTCT
Source organism: Dermacentor variabilis (assembly GCF_050947875.1). NCBI lineage: Eukaryota > Metazoa > Arthropoda > Arachnida > Ixodida > Ixodidae > Dermacentor > Dermacentor variabilis. The sequence goes on from NC_134574.1 coordinate 25,623,214, forward strand.
GAGAGCATGTGAATAAATAAACTAAAACAGCATCACCGCTATCTCTCTAGGTGACGCACCATGAGTGACGTGGCTCTCCGCCACAGCATCGGGCGAGCGTGAAGCGAAGGGGATCGTTGCTCGATAAACACACACGCGGATCCAAGCCCGGCGTGTAGGTGAAAAAAAATATTAATTTAAAACGTGTGCAACAAAATAGCTTGTACAACTTCATGCCTGAAGGCATATAGACAAGATATACAGCGCAAGTGACGGCCGCGTTGAAAACTGTGTTTTTTTTTTCGCAGCAGTTTTATCGTTTGGTTTTATTTGTTACAGTGACAAAATTTTCGGAACCATACAAAACCTTGTATTTTATTTTTCTCTTAATTTCGTTGTAAAATACTTCGCTGCACGACGTGCTCAAGCCTCTTAGAATCCCCCGTAATGCAGGCTCTGTTGCAGAACTGCTTTCTCTCACGGTGCTGCACACGGCCGCTGTCCCCATTGCGAGCGCGCTGCTGAAGAAGGTGTTTCATATACTTACGGAACTGAAAAGAAAAATGGCGACGAGAAATTCAGTTCACGAGAAATAAAGAGGTCACTGTTAGCAACCATGCTTAAAATTCTGACCACTCACAGAAAATGTCACGAGGACGGCTGCATACAAGCAATCAGACTATAGACGAATATGTTGCCCAGAAAATATTTATTGGACGAACCCTATTCATTGTTTTAGAAAAGAAGAAAAATACACTGGTGTGCCTGGCCATCCTTCGGAACAAAGCATTCTTCCCCAGCAGGCGTGCGGCTGTCTCGGGTGTTATTCACGCTTCGTCGTGAACTCAAGGCGACTAAATCAGCGTCACCTGAGACTTATGGACAAGTAGTCATAATAATAATAATATTTGGGGTTTTACGCGCCAAAACCACTTTCTGATTATGAGGCACGCCGTAGTGGAGGACTCCGGAAGTTTTGACCACCTGGGGTTCTTTAACGTGCACTTAAATCTAAGCACACGGGTGTTTTTCGCATTTCACCCCCGTCGAAATGCGGCCGTCGTGGCCGGGATTCGATCCCGCGACCTCGTGCTCAGCAGCCCAACACCATAGGACAAGTAGTCATGTTCCATATCTTCGGCTATTCGAGCGCCCCGCACTGACAGGCGAGACGAATGCCCGCCCTGACTACGACTGGGCCTGGCGCCGACGGTGACGCCTAAACAATAACAGCTCACATCGAGACGACAGCGCCACCCTCCGACCGTCCCCAGATGCTGACTGACTGACCGTCACGAAGAGGCCACTAATTGATGAAAGGGCCATCGTCAAGGACTCCCAGGGAACAGTGTCGACAGAAAATTTCCAGTTTGCCACGTCGTTATTGCCCCGTATTGTGCAACGTTGGAGCCCAGAGAGACGGCAAAAGGGCGGGAGTACGGCAAAAGAGTAGAAGTTGGCCAAAAAAAGTGGGACGTTGGGCACGGGACGTTTTGAAGGGTTCAGCGTTTGTGATTGGCCAGTGCATTTCCTCAACGAGTGAAAGAGGCACATAAAATGACAAAGAGCGGATCTGAAGTGCTGTGAGGAGAGACGCTCCGACATGCAACGACTTTAGGATGTAGTAGGCTCCGAGAGTTGGAGCCGTTTTTCTAAAACTGAGTAATATACAGTTCAATACAAACCTTTTCTCATCTCTTAAACGTCGCTCGGGACCTTTCTTTCTTTCGGCACAATCCATGGAACCTTCGTGGCCGCACGGACACCCGACTTCACAACACATAATGCATACGTTGCTTTCCCACCAGGACTTTCTTAGTATAAATAAATCACTCGCTTAGCGTAAATAGCTACTGAGATTTAATAAAGCAATTGCCTCTTATACAAGCATTTGGGCTGTCACTGACCGTACAACACATATGAACTCTCAATAATAATTTTTAAAGAAGCGACCAGTCTTGCTTCGTGGTTTTTCTTGTAAGGATTGCCTTGTCGTAGTTCTTTGTTTTTTTACTTCGTTTCGAGAACGTCAACGCATAGTTTAAGAAAGTATGCGGCGAAATAACAGCATGCAAAGGATCGTCCACTGACGCTCGCTTGACATTTATTATTGTTCTTTAGTAAATTACACGGATGATATTGCTAAATTAAATTGTGTGGTCCGGCGCCCCGAACCTGCACAGCGGTTTATGGGGGGTACAATAATAGCGGGCTCTGAATTCGTCTTCACCGCCTGGGCTCCTTTAAGGTGTCTCCTAAAGCACGGTACACAAGCGTTTTTTCCACCTGGCGTCCGTCGCAATGCCGCCGGGTATCGAACCTCGGCGTCAGCAGCACAGTGCCATAGCCAGTGAGCCACCACGGTTGATTGTTTCCCGTAAGGGCGCCTTCGCTACTGCCTGGCCAGAGGAATGGGTATGTGGGCCCAGTCGGTATGCCTTAGCGTATCAAAATCCATTGCTGCTATGCGCCGACAGTTGGGCCGTCTTTTAGTTCTCACCGTTGACGTTCCATTCTTCCGGTGGCGGCAAGGACGCTTCCGACGCCGTCGATCGTTGATGCTGTCCCTGTTGAGTCATGGCCGGCAAGCTTCCTTCTTGCTTCTTTTCTCGGTTACTGCCACTGACCCACTACGAGAGATCGGCCGTGAATGAGGCGGTGGTTGCAGTGTGTGTGTGTGTGTGTGTGTGTGTGTGTGTGTGTGTGTGTGTGTGTGTGTGTGTGTGTGTGTGTGTGTGTGTGTGTGTGTGTGTTCGCGCAAGGTTTCATTTGACCCTTTTTACGCTACTTATGCATTATTACTGCT